>NC_134589.1:35960339-36622839 GCF_037038515.1 Microtus pennsylvanicus | reverse complement strand
TCTGTGTCTGGGTGACAACTGCAGACTGAGACTTTCCTCCTCCCAGAATTCTCGTAGTCTGGTCACCCTGCCTGTACTTCCTGCCTGGCTACTGGCCAATCAGCATTTTATCAAACCAATACAAGTGACAAATCTTTACCTGGTACAAGACCATTGTCCCACAGCAGGCAGCCATGAGGAACTAGAGAGAGCCCAGATAATTTGCATTTGCAACATTCCAACTCCCTACAATCAATCAATCAATCAATCAGGCTTACAGAATCTTTATCAAGTGTGACATTCTTTCTGAGAACCTTAGGTGACACTGCCTACAAAGCCAGCTCAGATAACTGGGGCAACTTTTTTAATCTTTAGACAGAGTATCACCCCGTGCGAGAATCACTAATAAAAAGCCAGTTATAAAACTAAGCATGACCAATAAAGAATAATAATAAAAAAATGAAGCAAAAAAATTATGCTAAGCATGGCCAGACATAAGTGGCACACATCTTTAATCCCAGCACTCAGGAGGCAGAGGCAGGTGGATCTCTGTGAGTTTGAGGCCAGCCTGGTCTACAGAATGAATTCCAGGACTGCCAGGGATACACAGAGAAACCATGTCTCTCATACATAGATAATGCATGCTTAAGTAGAGCAAGGTGCTATAGGCCTGTAATCCCAATTTTTGGTAGCAGAGTGAGCATGGAGCCATTCTGGGATACATAGGAAGACCTTGTCTCAAAAAACAAAAAGCTAGGCCCTTAAGCAAAATAAATGGTAGCTTTGCTTTGGGTGTTTTTAAAACAATTCTGAAGTTGTTTAGAGATTGTGGTGCAAAGGTACAAGCCTGACAGAAGGTTCAGAGTGTAGAGAGGTCACCCACAAAGGTCCATGCAACTGCAGGGTGGCTACCAAATTCAGGGCAACTGGTGGGAGGCAGACTTTTCCAAGGTTTCCTTAAAGCAGAAACTATTTTCCCCTAAAGTTTCAGGTCCCACTGGCTCTCTGAGCCACCCTCTCTCCAACTGGGAGTGACTCAAAGCCTCTCTAGGCCTGGAACCTACTTCACTAAGACAGAAAGGCCTTGTGGCTGGATTCCTGCTCTCTCTCTCTCTCTCTCTCTCTCTCTCTCTCTCTCTCTCTCTCTCCCTCTTTTAATGTATTTTATTTTATGTATATGAGTGTTCTATCTGCATGTACACTGTTATCCCAGAAGAGTGCATCAGGTCACACTATAGATGATTGTGGGTCACCAGGTGGTTGCTGGAAATTGAACTCAGGACCTCTGGAAGAGCAGTCAGAGCTTTTAACCACTGAGCCATCTGTCCAGCCCCTGAATTCTCACTCTTGACAGAACCTAGTCCTGCAATTCTAAACACGTATGCATTCATGCATGTATGTACATATATTTTGAGAAGCATGCATTTTGAGACATGGTTGAGCTACATAGCCCAAGCTAGCACCAAACCTGAGACAATCCTCCTGGCTCAGCTTTCCAAATACTAACGTGAGGTGTGAACCACAATCAGTGAAAGGATTGTGACTTCAGCCTGTTTACACACAGCCTTTGGTCCTCCTTGCCAGTTGAGAACATCCTTGCTGAGGAAAGAAAGACAGGCCTGGTCCTCTGACAACTGTGGAGGCTGCTTTACTGCCTGCAGCATTGAGTGGGAACTGGGATGCCTGAGGGGAGACTAAGCAGGATGCAGACCTGCTGACCTCTGCCCGGAACACCTCCAACACACACACACACACACACACACACACACACACACACACTCCCAGCTTTGGAGCCTTAGGACATTGACTGTCCCCAGATGAGAGCAAACCTGTGTAGTGTATCTGACCAAGGTAGTCCACGTTCAGGAGTTGGAAGGTGGATAGGTGATGTGATTCTCTAACAGGAACCCTGCACCTCATTCTGACCCCAAGCAATGCCAGCCTCTTGAGGCTTTCCAGGTCTTGCTGGACCATAGACGTCTATGGTCTCCAAATTCCTCCTGTTGGCCAGACAAGGAGCACCTGACAGTCCCCTCTCCCATGTCATCGTTCTCCTCCTCACACTCGGCTAGGGAGTGAGCACAGCCAGAGTCCTCCACATAGGGCGCCACCAGCAGCTCAAAGGCGCTGTCCAGCCCAGGGTGCTGAAGCTTGCAGGGCTTGCCTGTAAAGGCCAGAGAGACACCCCTGCCTTCAGTCACCATTCTAAACTCAGCCTACTCCAGGCTGCTATCACACAGACTGCTAATCCTCAGAGATGATCTGCCCCACAGGTTTAAAACTGAACTCACCTTGGAAACTCGAGAAGGACAGGGAGGGTCATGCCAGTCTAGAGGGCAGGCAGCTTGGAAGGCTAAACAGATAGTTTATGCTAGACCTGGAAGTCACAGGCATTGGCACACGGGACCTACCATTTCAGGACTGTCCTATGAATTCTGTGGGAAAACAAATCCCAGGGGAAGGTCCTCTGGCCTTCCATGATCTCAAGTCTTCCTCCTGGCTACCAAATGGTGATACTGTTACTTATGGGATAAGTGGAACAAAGCCATGATACCTTGACCGCCCCATACACATGCCAGGCAGTGAGTCGGTGAGTCTCTCTCTGTCTCTCTCCCTCCCTTCCTCCTTCTGCATCCATCTCTCTCCCTCCCTTCCCTCTCTCTCTCTCCCATGCCTCCGGAAGGACTCGACAGCCATAGCCCTTCCCTCACTATAAAACCAAACAGTCGGGAAGATCAGAATTCCTCAGCAAAGGAGTTTGCAACTTGGGGTCTGGAATCTTGCCTTTGAATTGAAAACAGACAACTGTGAACCACCCTGTGTGTAAGTGCTGGAAATTGATCCCAGGTCCTCCCAAGCAGCTCAGCTCCAAAGTGACTGGGCCATCTCTCCAACCCTTGGTCCTGTTCCCTCTCACATCATCATACTGGACATAAGCCTCCAACACACAGACGTTTAGGGGACAAACTATGTTCAACCATAGTATGGATCTTTAGCTTAAGCCAGGAGCCACAACACATGACTGCAAGCCCTCTGCTGTCTGGGGCATCTGGACAGGTGGCAGGATTGTTTCCAGACCCCTAAGGGCCAGGGGTAGGAAGACAGTAAAACGGTGGGAATTGTAGACTAGATTAGGCAAGATTTTGATTCAGTTCTGCTAGGCCACTATTTTGTATAGAGGGGAGGGGATGAGATAGGCTTAAGAGACCTATGTAGACCAGGCTGGTTTTGAACTCACAGAGATCCAGTTGCTTCTGCCTCCTAAGTGCTGGGCTTAAAGATGTGTGCAACCACACCTGGCTGCTAGGCCACCTAGATGGAGGTCAGAACACGAGGGAGCTAAATTTGTTGTGCCTAAAGGGCTTGTGTGAACTAAACCAGTATTTAAATACAGTATCAGGGTTGTATTTGAAAAACCCTTTGGGGCAGCCAGGTGCCTAGCAGGGATTTGTGGCTACCTCTCTGATTTCAAAGCAGTTCCGACCCTCAGGCACTGGGGCAGGAAGGGGGCGGGTGCCACGGGCATAGGACAGGAGACTGCATTCTTCCTGAACAGATTCAAACAGCCGCAGCTGAGCTCCTGATATTGGAGGGCTACCGTGAAGAAACACCAACGGGTGCAGCACCTTCCTGGCTCTGCTCTGCTTCGGTCCTGTTGCCTAGGGAACTGTTTCATCTCGTTACCCAAGCCAGAGAAGACATGTTCTCTGCAGTCTGAGCTGAGGTTTGGGTCCTTATCCTCCAGATTCAAGGAGATGAGGTTGTCTGAAAGGCTTGGTCCAGGGGCGGGCTGAGCGTGCTGCACCCAGATGACCGAGCTCAGTTACCTTTCTCTGAATTGAAGGCTAGAAAGCTAAATTCCAGACAGGGCAAGTGCCCACCTGGGTAGCCAGGGTAGGTGGGGAGGGGGTAGGGACTAGGGGCTGGGACTCCAAACCTGATCTACTCCACTCCAGTAGTCCTTCAGTTCCTCTGCTTCTGTTATACCCAGATGGTGGAGTCCCCCCAAAACCAACAAGGAGACCAAGTCCCGTATGTAAAAGCAAAGAGCCTTTATTCAAGTTCGATCTTGGACTCTCCAGGTATCCAACACAATCAGAGTCTCAAGCTCAGTTGGGGTGGGGGTTTATCATAGCAGAGGTTGGGGTGAGGGATTTCTAAGGTTCAGGACCCCTGATTGGCTGACATTTGTCTAGGGTGTTCTGGTGAAAAGGGATGGGTGTGTGCCGGGCTAAGGAAGGTCAGGTGATGCTATCTACAACAGTTGGAACGTTAGGAATTTTCTTTGGAACGTTAGTTACTTTCCCCTTGGCCGGCCCATTCCTAGGTGGTGATTGGGTCTCAGTTTGTGGTCTTTCTTGGAACCAGGTATTGCCTTAGGGTAATCTGAAACTCTGGCCTCTATTGTATTGAGCATGTCTTGGCTGGGCCCTACATCTCCAATCAACTTTGTCTCTAGAATTTACCCTAACATTTTCTGACAAAAAAAAAAAAGTGGTAACTTCCGGTGTCTTCAGTACCTGCTGAGAGAAGGCCTAGTCAATCCTGAGTCTCGCAGTGGAGAGGGGAGTCAGGCAAATTTCCCACCTTACCAGGGCCTGAAATGACTGCAGATCATCTCCCTTCCCTCTTGCCTCCAGCTTACTGTCCTCCTTAGATGGGCTAGATAGTGTGGGAAGCCTTGAGGACCAAGAGAGGGACAAGAGGTGGTGGATGTGATTATGATGGCAGAATGGACAAGGAGGGCAACCATTAAATATTTTCCAGTAGCAACAGGTAGAGGGCAAAAAGGCCTTGTGCATACTTGTAAGCCCTGGGAAAGCCAGGAAAGTTAAACACACCGCTTAGTTCTTCGATGGAATGAGGTGCATGAGCCGCTCTTCCTGCGATGCCAGGAATGGTGTCGTTTCACAACCCGCTGATGAGGCAGGCTCTGAAGAATCTCCCAGAGTTTATGTTTGTGCTTATCCAAGACCTTTCCCCCTAAAGCTTGAGCATTGCTTTTAGACCACAAACCCATTGTCATGAGTGACGTCACTTGTGTTCTACAACAGCCTAAGTGACTTCTGGGCTATCTTAGGGCCAGACTCTAGACGTTACAGTAAAATCTGGCTAACACTTTAATCTCAGCACTCCAGAGGCAGAGGCAGATGGATCTGTGTAACTTTGAGGCTAATCTGGTCTTACAGAGTGAGTTCCAGAACAGAATCCAACTCAAAAAAAAAAGTATGAATGAGTGAAAAATAAATAATAAGTAAATAAATAGAATTGAACTAAGCCGAGTTTCATTCTTATTTTTAAACTTTATTTAACTTTATTTCATGCACATTTGGTATAATGATGTCAGATTCTCTTGAACTGGAGTTACAGACAGCTGCAAGCTGCCATGTGGTTGCTGGGAATTGAACCCGGGTCCTCTGGAGGAGCAGTCAATGCTCTTAACCACTGAGCCATCTCATCAGCCCCCCCGCCCCAGTTTCATTCTTGTCTGTTTGTGGATCATTGTTTCCCCCTGCTGAATCCACCAGAGGCGCAGATGAGTAACACCTCCCCCAACCCCACCCCCCACCCCACCACCCCCCACCCCTGCCACACAAGTGTCCCACTAAAGGAAGCAGCCCTACAGCAGCAGGAGGCTGAGATGAGAGCTTCTGGGGACCTTCCCAGAGCATTTACTCACATTCCTGTGGGCCCCAAGGGTTTGACTGAGCGAGCCTCTGAGAATCATCAGAGACCTGGGAACAAAAGCAGAGACCCTGACATCCAGACCTAATGGACGTAATTCTCACAGCCAGACCTCAGCCAGCTCATTTTCTCCTACTATTAGACAGAAAAAGGCTACTCCAGGCCATGAGATACAAAGACAAAATAAAGCCAAAGTCACTGCCACCGCCCATTGTTATGCCCAGATCTGTGAAGTCCCCCCAAAACCAACAAGTAGACCGAGTCCCGTATGTAAAAGCAAAGAGCCTTTATTTTATACAAGTTTGCAAACTCGGTCTTTCTGCATGTCGAACATATTTGAATAATTAGAGCGCCCGGAGCTCAGTGAGAGTTGGGTTTTTATACTAGTAAAGGTGGGGGTGAGGCGCTTCCTCTTTCCTGCCAGCGCCGAGCGATGGGCATCTCTCGGGACAACTGGCACAAGCGCCCAAGACCGGGGGTAAGAGAAAGCCGTACCACAAGAAGCGGAAGTATGAGCTGGGGCGGCTAACACCAAGACTGACCCTCGTCGCATCCACATGGTCCGTGTGCGAGGAGTCAATAAGAAGTACCGTGCCCTAAGATTGGATGTGGGGAACTTTTCCTGAGGTTCTGAGTGTTGTACTCGCAAACAAGGATCATTGACGTCGTCTACAATGCGTCCAATAACGAGCTGGTCCGCACCAAGACTCTGGTCAAGAACTGCATCGAGTCCCACTATGCACTGCCCCTGGGCCGCAAGAAGGGGTCCAAGCTGACTCCTGAGGAGGAAGAAATATTAAACAAAAATCGATCAAAGAAAATTCAGAAGAAATACGATGAAAGGAAAAAGGACGCCAAGATCAGCAGTCTTCTGGAGGAGCAGTTTCAGCAGGGCCAGCTTCTGGCCTGTATCGCCTCAAGACCAGGCCAGTGTGGCAGAGCAGATGGCCATGTGCTGGAAGGCAAGGAGCTGGAGTTCTATCTGAGGAAGATCAAAGCCTGGAAAGGCAAATAAACCATCCATCATAGCTCATGTAATAAAGGTGTTTATTATTCTGTTAAAAAAAAAAGGTGGGGGTGAGGGATTTTTAAGGTTCAGGACCCCTGATTGGCTGACATTTATCTAGGGGTGTCTTGGTGAGTGTGTGCTGGCTGGTGATCCTATCTACAGCAGTTGGAACTTTAGGCATTTCCTTTGGATGGTCTGTTCCTGGGTGGTGCCTGGGCAGTCTCAGTTTATGGTTCTTCCTGCAGCCAAGGTATTGCTTCAGGGTCAACTACTGAGATTCAGGCCTTCATTAAACTTATCAATGGCTGAGTCCTAATCTGGCAGGTGATAATGGTTGGAAATAAAGAACTTCCTTTGGGTGGTCTGTTTCTATTTCGCTATCATGGCTGGCTCCTACACCCCTAAGATGCCAACAGACCATCTCTGGGTTAAGATAACTGTCTTCAACAACTTTATTGAGGGGTTGGAGAGATGGCTCAGTAGTTAAGAGCTCTGATGACTCTTCCAAAGGACCTGGGTTCAATTCCCAGCACCCACATGGCAGCTCACAACTGTCTGTTGCTCCAGCTCCAGGGGATGTGGCATCTACATACAGACAATACATACAGGCAAACCCCAATGTACATTAAAAAAAAATAAAAGAACCTTTATTGAGATATAAATCTCACATCAAATAATTCAGTATTTTCCTGGTTAGTTGACTATGGTATTGTTTGTTTTGTTTTTGAGGCAGAGTCTCTTAAAAGAGGGAATTTTAGGGTGGGAGGGGTTACCTTTTATTAATATCAAAATCCGTGCACAGGGGCTGGAGAGATGGCTCAGTGGTTAAGAGCATTGCCTGCTCTTCCAAAGGTCCTGAGTTCAATTCCCAGCAACCACATAGTGGCTCACAACCATCTGTAATGAGGTCTGGTGCCCTCTTCTGGCCTGCAGACATACACACAGACAGAATATTGTATACATAATAAATAAATAAAATATTTTTAAAAAAAATCCGTGCACAATGATTACGAGACAGAATGAGGACTATCCGGGCCGCGTCACCAGCTGCTCCACTGTTCCCCTGGGGAACCAGATCTTCCTGATTGCTGTTGTAACCTCGTTCCTGAAAGGCAACGAAGAATCTCCAAACCATGGCTTGCTGTCTGCTCATCCACTATCCAAAAGAGTGTGTGACCCCTTGTCGGAGTTCTTATCGGGTCACTATCCCCAAAGAAGACCACGCCTACTAGACCAAGCTGCTCCAATACAATTGGCTGTCAGAGCAAATCCCCACAACAATGTAGACCAAGCTAGCCTCAGACTCACCATGTAGCTGAGGATAACCCTGAACTCTTGAGTCTTCTTACTGATGGGACCACACTGGACTCTAATATATTCTTTTAAAGCACACAATTCAGTGCCTGTTAGTCTGTTCGGAGCTGTGCAATCACCACCACTAATGCAAAATTCAGCTCTCCCTTCAGAGGAAATGAGAGATCATTTTATTCTGGAGCCAAATATGAACATGTGTGACCAAAAGTGACCATGGCCTAGGAATGGAGTAGATCTAAGTTGCCCCAAATACTATGTTTCATCGTAGTACCGACTTCATGAAGGGTAGGTTTTTTTGTTTTTGTTTGTTTTACAGTACAATGAGAATCATAAATCAAGGTCCTTTAAAAACACATTGATGAACACCAGGCTGTGGTGGCACATGCTTTTAATCCCAGCACTGGGCAGGCAGAGGCAGGTGAATCTCTGAGTTGGAGGCCAGCATGGTCTACAGGGCAAGTTCCAGGACAGCCAGCGCTACACAGAGAAACCCTGTCTCAAAACATAAATAAATAAATAAATAAATAAATAAATAAATAAATAAATAAATACAACTAAAAATACATTGATGGGGAGGGGTTGGTGGAGCGGCTCAGCTGGTAAAGGCATTTGTCACGAAAGCCAGACAATGGGAGTTCAGCTCGAGAGCCACGCGTCCTGGCTTGATTTTCTGCTGCTGTAAGAGACACCATGTCTGAGATCACCTCGGGGAGCAAAGGGCTTATTCGGCTTATAGGCTATAGTTCACCATGGAGCAAGGCCAAAGCAGGCACTCGGGGCTGGCGCTTCGAGTAGAACCAGCAGAGAGACACTGCTTACTGCCTTCCTCCTGTCGGCTTGCGCTCACCTATGTTTTCTTTTTGTTGTTTTGTTTTTGAGGCAAAGTCTCTTTATGTAGCCATGTCTGGCCTGGCTATGGAGACCAGGCTGGTCCTCCAGTTAGGCTCGTCCACCTTTCTAAGTGACCAGGCATGGTGCTGCCCACCATGGCCTGGGTCCCTCTGCATCAGTTAACAAACAACACAGTGGTTCACAGACACGTCCACAGGCCAATCTATTGGGCAATTCTTCAAATGAGGTTCCTTCTTCCCGGGTACATCAAGTTGGCAACCAAGGTCAGCTGTCACACCCTATGAAGGTGGACGGGCAGAACTAACTCTGCAGTGCTGTTCCCTGACCTTCACTCGTGGAAATACACTCTAGGTAATTATAGCAAAGCAAGGACACATCTGATAGACACCAGGCTGGTGGAAACCAGATGTATGCTTGTAAATTCCAAACTAATGTACCCAATAGTCACGAGGACCTTAGGTCACGCCCAGAGGTGGTGGGCACCAAGCTGGCTGTTAGGGTGCTATTCATAGTCCGAGATGATTTGCTGCCCCATCTATAACATTCCAGATATTCACAGTCACTGGAGATTTAGTCAGTCAGGGTCGTAAAATGTTTATCACAGGTGTGGCTCCCATCACCCTGGGAACTTCAGCTCCTGCCATTCATTGTGCCTGTTAGTTTTTATTATTGCCATCGTAATCTTCTGAGATAGGATCTCACCATGTGGACCCCACCGACCTGGAATTCACCATGAAGATCAGGCTGGTCTTAACACAGGTATTTTCTTGCCTCTACCTCCCAAGTGCTGAGATTAAAGGCAGGTACCACCACCCTGGCCCTCTACTCCCTGACTAACATTAACACACGACTTTGGTCATTAATTCCTGCATTCTTTCAAGGGACAAAAAATCACCTTCAAATCCCAGCACTGTCTCAAATTTAGAACAAAGACACTTTGACGCCCGACTCACCTCTTCAAAATCCTCCCATCCTCTCAGCCAAGACAACTACTAAGTTACTTTCTGCCTCTGTGTTTTAAATATTTCACATAAACCAGATCCAGTGGTATGTGATCCTGAATGAAGTGTGGTCTTCCTTCACTTAGCATAAACCTTCAAGTTTCATGTCGTGTGTACCAGAAATTCACTTCTGAGTAGGCTGGTTTTGTGTGTTCTCCTGAGTCACAGGGTACCCAGTCAGAGAGGGAAGATCCCTTAGCACAAGAGTTACTGACAGCCAGGTGCTGGTGGCTCAGGCCTTTAATCCCAGCACTTGGGAAGCAGAGAAGTTCAAGGCCAGCCTGGTCTACAAGAGCTAATTTCAGGATAGGCTCCAAAGCTATAGTGAAACCCTGTCTTGGAAAACCAAAACAAAAAAGTTACTGACAGTTGTGAGCCACCACGTAAGTGCTGGGAACTGAACCCAGGTTCTCTGCCAGAGAGAGCAGCAAGTGCTCTTAATCACTGAGCTGTCTCCAACATTTTAGTTGTTGATTTGTTTGTTTGTTAAGGTTTTTGTTGTTGTTGAGGTTTTGTTTCTGTTTTGTTTGTTTATTTGAGACAATGTCTCGTGCAGCTCACGTTGGCCTTAAACTCCGGGTACTCCAGCCTCTACCTCCAAGGGCTGGGCATTATGGATATAAATACAAAATACAGTTCTCAACAGGAAGAAAGCAAGAATGTTCATTCAGGAGCCCAAGGCTGCCCTCGGATGCCATAGAAAGCTAAGGCTGGCCTTGAACGCTTGATGGTCCAGCAGCCAACTCCCAAGGGCTGCATTATAAACGTCAATACAAAATACAATTCTCATCTCAAAGGCAATAAACGAGTTTATTCTGGAGCCAACTATGAATGACCCTAATAACCCAGGTACAGGCTGCTCCAAACAACATGTTCCGACATGGCAGCAGATGCTTGATGTTTTTATCAGTGCAGAACAAAAGCGGGTCATAAATCAAGGCACTTTCAAAGACATTGGTGGGAACATCAGGAGAGTTACAGTAGAGCAGGGCAAAGATCTGCCGTGGACAGCAGATGCTTTCGGACGACATTCTTAGCCTTCGTGCTGGTAGAAGCTAGGGGTCGGTCGCTGCATTTCAAAGGTTTACATAATCATCGTGGACTGTTAGCACAGAGGCAGAAGTGGACGAAAATGGCCATGAAGGGGGCTAAGGATAGCCCAAGACGAGTTGGCATTGGATCCGTAACATTGGAACTCTCACTAATCACAGAAGTTCTTAAAGTAGAATCTTTAACAGGTGTGGGGTTTGTTTTGTTTTGTTTTTCTGGGAAACTCGGTTCACAAAAGGCTGTGCCACCATGCCCAGAAGCACCTTAATTTCAGGGACATTGCTATTTAAACCACCACCCAGACTAGTCCCAAGTTAAGGAATGTGGGTGGGGTAGACATTGAGGAAGAGGAAGGTTGGGGATCTAACCAGCAAGAGAAATCAACCTCTCTCTACTGAATGAGGGAAATACTTGGGCTAGGAGCCACTGTGCTGGGTGAGCCTAGGGAGTGGTTTGGTTAGAACTGTGTATCCAGAAACCTCACCCTGGCAAAGGCAAAGACTACTCAGTAAAGGAGACCTCATGTGGCCTGGTTTCCCGAAAGCGTTGTTTTACAGATCTGTGGAATGGAGCTGTGACTCCAGAGATGTTGGGAACCCAGACCACTGGCCCGACTCTCAGACGGGCTGGACCACTTTCAATAGACTCCTCTTCAAAGGCATCGGCGTTGAAAACCATTGTTTCAAAACAAAGGTGGTGTCAACTCGGTATAGATAATAATAAAGTTGTTTTATACTGTTAAAAAAAAAACAAAGGGGGCTGGAGAGATGGCTCAGCGGTTAAAAGCACTGACTGCTCTTCCAGAGGTCCTGAGTTCAATTCCCAGCAACCACATGGTGGCTCACAACCACCTATAATGAGATTTGGTGCCCTCTTCTGGCCTACAGGCAGGATACTTGACTGACTGACTGAATGAATGAATAATAAATAAATAAATCTTAAAAAAAAAAAAAAAAAAAACAAAGGTGGAGGAGCAGTCGGGAGTGTTAGAACCGAAGACAGTGGAGAATCTAAGTGGGGCTTCCAGGGGAGGACCCTGAGCAGGGGTCACGCACGAGGACTGTTATAACCAAGTTACTGGTCTGCAAATGAATCCACGGATCCCGGTTTCCAAAGCAAATTACATGAGGGTCTTTATTTTACAAACCTGAGTTTGGACCACCCCTTTCCACCACCCCAGCCTGGTAAGTGGAAAAAGTATCGCCATGAACCCAGGGAGGAGAGAACTTTTAAAGGGGAAATGCCATAATCAGGAGAGGTCATGTCCTGTCATCTTGTGACTGGGTAAGGAGGGCATAGGGTAAGGTAGTTTCTGAAACCATTGGTCAGTTTTGGGGAACACTCCTCCATTGCTGGTGGGAGTGTGAACTTGTACAGCCACTTTGGAAATCAGAATGGCGATTTCTCAGAAAATTAGGAAACAATTTACCACAATACCCAGCAATACCACTTTTGGGTATATCCCAAAGGATACTCAATCATACCACCAAGACATGTGCTCAACTATGTTCATAGCAGCATTATTTGTCATAGCCAGAACCTGGAAACAACCTAAATGTCCCTCAGCTGAAGAATGGATAAAGAAGATGTACATTTACACAAGGAGTACTACACAGTGGAAAAAAATATAATGACATCTTGAAATTTGTGATGGATGTAGAAAACATCAAATTGAGTGAAGTAACCCAGACTCAGAAAGACAAATATCATATGTACTTACTCATAAGTGACTTTTAGACATTGTTAAATATTTTTTCTTAGCCAACAAATCTCTCTGCCAACACAGTAATCCAATCAGACCAAATCAGACAGAATTAGAAGATGCCCAGGTTTAATGAATGCCAATATTTCCGGGTGGCCCCCAGGAAAACAGGGAGGGAAGAAAGGAGAACCAGAGAAATCAGGGAAAACCGGGAGACCACGTGTTCATGGGGTGGGGGAGTTTAAGTAGCCTGCGGAAGTGGTCTTGACCTTCCCTGGGGAGGGGTCACCATTTGGTGGGCTTTCTTGGAGGTGGAGTTTGGACTGAGGCAACTCCCAGGGGAAGTGGCTCAAAATGGATGCGGGGGGGGGGGGGGGGGGGCTGAGATGAAGCCCCCAACTAAACAGACATAAAACAAAGAAAAAAAACAGCCTACAATTCACAACTCCAGAGAACCTAGACAACAAAGAGGACCCTAAGAGAGACATACATGGATCTAATCTACATGGGAAATAGAAAAAGACAAGATCTCCTGAGTAAATTGGGAGCATGGGTACCATGGGAGAGGGCTGAAAGGGAGGGGAGAGGCAGGGAGGGGAGCAGAGGAAAACGTAGAGCTCAGTAAAAGTTAATAAACACACACACATAAAAGAACAGTCAGTTTTCTTAGCCTCTGAATCTCCTCTCTAACCCCATTTTGTTGTTGTTGTTGTTTGCTTTTGTTTAAAGAAAACAAGCGAACACAACTTGGGCCTGACTTTTCCTGACTATGTGAGCAGATAGGTCAGTCAGATCTCCATTTTCATGGTTCTCCTCCTGTGTCCCCATCATTTCTCCTTTCTATTCTGCTTCAACTCTACACATAAAATGAATGAGAGAAGTCAGCACTTGAGGTTGAAGCAAAGGGATGTGGGTTTTAAGGCCAACGTGGGAGACATATCAAGATGCTGTCTCAACCAAACAAGAACTAAATGAATATGAAAATAAAATCTCCAGGAGGTGGAGGTGCATACCTCTAATCCCAGCACTCTGGTAGCAGAGGCATGTGGGTTCAAGGCCAGCCTGGTCTACAAAGCAAGTTCCAAGACAGCCATAGCTACATAATGAGACCCAACCTCAAAAACCCTAAAATAAAATCATTTATCCCAGTCCCTTAGGGGTACCAGGTCTGCAAGCCCAGGATCAACCCCTGCCTCTCAGATTGGATATCAGTGTCTTATTCTGGCCACATGCTCCAAAGCTTTGCAGACAGGAACATGCATCCCAGCCAGGTTCTCCCCAAGCCTGGATGCTGTCACTATGGAAACTGAAGCATTAGAAGAACAAGAAAAAAAAACTGGTTCTGTTCATTGGGGAAATTTTGCTGTGCTTTTCTTATCTGTTGCTGGGCTAGCACTGGCTAAAACAGACATGGTCCTTGCTCCAGATTAAGAGCTTTATTTTTGCAATGCCTACACTGGCTGCTGCGTGGACCTGTGGTGCCTTCTGTCCCTACATCTCACCAATGACCCAGGCCTGGATCTGCATGCCCTTCCTTTGGACTAAACTCCCAGCTCAGCCACTAGCTCTTTCCGACAAGAGCCACATGTACAGAAAGAGACCTGAGCAGGCTGAGGAAGCCACCTTCTACTGAGCGTCCAAGCTGGAGAAGATTGTGGAAGTTTGGGAATCATTTTGACTATCAAAGCTCCACCAAGAAAAGCATCTGCAAGGCCAGAAGATCACCCAAGAGGCAGCTGAAGCCAGAAAGCAGGGGTTCAATTCTAGCCTTTGTTTTTTCTGACGATGATCTGAGTGATTCGACTTCCACCAGCCGTATTGCGATGGCGTCATCACAGCACGCGTATCACAGCTTACAAGAAGAATGAAATGAAATGGTTCGTGTAACACTGCATTTTGTCTGGCAGAGACATGGAGTACTTGGCCAAGAACTGGAAGCTGCTATTATCCTATCATCGCGTCGTGGGCAGCAGGTTGGGCTCCAGTTCCTGACGAGAAGATGCCCACACTATGTCCTTTCCTATTTCTGATCCTCCTCTTCTGTTCGTCGGGTCACAGTTGAGCAACTGACTCTCAGAAATGTCCAGATTCCTGACTCAAAAGATGAGGCTCAACTGCATAACTGAAGGAGGGTTCAAATGTGAGGGCAGGAGAAAGCCAGGAGGGGGGGCCTGGGCCTCAGGCCTGGGACTGCAGAGCTGAAGAGCAGGCCATCCCTGCCGTATGGAAGGAGGACTTAGAGATGGACTGGGAGGAGTGGGATGTTTTAAAATGCGAGGGGCTGAGGATGCAGCTCAGTTGATAGACTACTTGCCAGGCACGTATGAAGCCCTGAATTGGATCCCCCAGCACTGTGTAAGACTAAGCATGGTAGTGTATCCCTGTGGGAACATGGGAGGCAGAAGGACGGATATTCAAGGCTATTCTTGGACATACAATGAATTTGAGGCTAGCCTGAGCTACACGAAACAGTCTCAAAAAGCAAAACAAAAATGTGATGAAATCATCAGCTGCGGTCTGCCCTGGAGGGCTCTCTCCTCCACACATCTGTGGTTTTGGGTTTTTTGTTTGTTTGTTTGTTTTCAAGACAGGGTTTCTCTGTAGCTTTGGAGCCTGTCCTGGAGCTAGCTCTTGTAGTTCTCAAACTCACAGAGATCCACCTGCCTCTGCCTCCGGAGTGCTGGGATTAAAGGTGTGCACCACCACCGCTGGCTCCTCCACATATCTGTGACTCTCGGGGCGAGAAGGCAGCTGTTGTCTTTTCTTTCTTTCTTTCTTTCTTTCTTTCTTTCTTTCTTTCTTTCTTTCTTTCTTAGATTTATTTGAAGCCGGGCGATGGTGGCACAGATCTTTCATTCCAGCACTTGGGAGGCAGAAGCAGGTTTGTGAGTTGGAGGCCAGCCTGGTCTACAAAGATACAAAGTGAGTTCCAGGACAGCCAGGGCTGTTACACAAAGAAACCCTGTCTCGAAAAACAAAACAACAAAACAAAAAGATTTATTATGTATACAGTGCTCAGCCTGCATGTATGCTTACACACCCAAAGAAGTCATCAGATCTCATGACAGATGGCTGTGAGCCACCAGCTGGGAATTGAACTCAGAACCTCCGGAAGAACCGCCAGTGCTCTTAACCTCTGAATCATCTCTCCAAACCCTCAGCTGATTTCCTTTGAGCCCCACTGCTCCCAGAACATGTGACACCTTTGGTCACCATCTTAACAAGAGTTCAATACCCACAGCTCCCCTGGCAGTCTGGTCCCTGCTACTTCTTGCACCTCACAGAGTGGGGAGACAGAGTGAGGAGGTGGTACAAGCCTTGCCTCTGGCAAGAAAACATACATTCTAGCAATTAATGGGAGTCGAGACTAGGTTATCCCAAGAAGGAAATACCTACCATTGTGGGTGGGAAATGCAGTCCCCACTGGTCACCTAGAGGACTGGGTCCCACCAGGATGTACCTACCAAACCCAGGAAGCTTGGCCTGCCCCCACCCACTCTCCAGGGATAACAGGGTCTCATCTTGCCTCTTGTCCAAGCTGAAGTCCAAAAGAATGTCCTGGGTGTGACTTGTCCTTGAAGAAAAAACTTCCTCAAGTTGCATAAACAAACTTTGGAAGAAGTCCAGGAACCTGTGCCCCACACCTGATTATGGCCAAGTCCCTTCCCAGCTCTGTGCCAGTCCGCAAGAGTCAGACTCAGGAACCTCAAAAGACTTAAATTGCCTGCCCGGATCCCCAGGTACACCCTGCCTTTGACCACCCAGTCTCGGGATCTCAGGGCAACACTGTGATGTCACTGTAGACTTCTTAGTTGTCTAGTACACTGCCAGGGAGGCAGGCACCGCTGATCCTGGGGAGGCAGGCGATCCTGGAGGACAAGCCGGGAATTCCAAGTGCGGATTCCATCCTGCTCCTAGCTCCTCCGGCTGCCCGACCTGAAGCTGCCGCCCGCCCACCCTGGGATCCCCTGTGGACTGCAGGCCTCCATTTCCCAGCTGTAGTGATTCTCAGAGGAGACTGCGTGGAAGGAGAATTGTCATGATAACCCTGCAGAGGACCTTTTGCAGGGTTCCCCGGGGAACCGGGCCAGCTAGCTGGTCTACTCTGCCTTAACCAGTTCGAAGACCTTCTGCGTTCCTATCTCCCTTGCGGGTGCTTCCTGTAACTTTTCATCCTAGAGTCAGAGGTTAGAGTGAGCTAGCTGGCCTGACTTGGTCTGCAAGAGCCCGAGGGTCCAAGGTGTTTACACTGTAATTCCAAGGAGCTTCCCCTCCCCCACACCCACCCCAAGGCTTTGGGCTCCTGTTCTTCCAGGAATCCTGCCCCTCTCCCCACTTCTTGCACTTTTTATCTCTGATGCTCTGAGCTCAGCTCCGGGACCCACACAACCTTTGGTCCTGAAGCCCCATGTGACAGCTCTGTCCGGCGGAGATGGTCTCTCCGCAGGGATAAACCTGTGCGACGAACCGGGAGAAGGAGGGGGGAGGGAGGAGTACGAGCCCAGCTGCCTCAGCCTCAGAAGGCTTCGGACGTAGCCGCAGGGGTGCTGTCCACCTAGTGGTGCTGAAACGCCTCTGCCCCCCTCTACGAGCTGCTAGGAGTTGCTCGGCTTCCCATACGGAATTCAGAAGGCCTCATTACGGGTATAATAAGCCGTTTGTGTGAACTGAAATCAGTTCACAAGGGAGTTTGGCTGAGGAAAGCCGGACAGAGTGCACAATTTGCGCGGGACCCAGGCAGCCCCTGAGCATTGTCTTCTGTCCCAATAGCCCTGCAGAAGGCCGTCCTCAGTTTCCAGATGCCACCATTCTGGCCCTTCACCTCACAACTCCTTCTGGATGAGGTTCGGCATTTCCAAGAGAAGGTCTTGCAACCTCTGGGGCAGTGGGATGCCGATAACAAAGCTGTCTAGCATGACTTTAATGACAGAGGTGCCAAGAAGTAAAACTCCCTGGAAAAAAGAAAAAAAAAAACTACCAGGGGAAAGTGTTCCAAAGACACAAGAAAACCCAAAAGGTCTTGCTTGTGTTCGACCTGACAGGGAGGGTTGGAGCCTGTCCTCACTCCAGCCTGGTCCCTGGACCACCTCCTGAGACCTCTGCAGCCCTGGCCATCCTGTGATATCAGATCTAGATACTGCAAGCTGAAGTCAGGCTGGCGGGCGCCTTCCTCCACATTCCAGAGCCCGGTCTTCAGCAAGCTCAGACACACAGCTCTGAACAGGGCTTGGTGACCACTCTGGGGCCCGGGAGCAGATGACAGTGTGGCTGAGGTCACCTGCATAGGAACAGACTTTGAGAGCTAGGCTTTCAGGGGTGCAGTTCTAGAGCCACAAGGCGTGACGGACGGTGGGCAGTGAGCGTCCACACATTTTCAGCGAGAGGTGTGCCCATTTGCCCCGATGCCCTCTGACAGTCCTCGGCAGGTCAAGCTCTCTGCCCTCTGTCTGCCTTTGTCCCTAGCCCCACTCTGATAAATGACACCCAGCGAAAACGTGGAGCCTGTTGTTCAAGGCCCAAACATTTTAAGAAGGGGAAGAGCAAAGCAGTGAACATGTGCAGATTGCATCCACGCGCAGCCTTCTGCTGCTACACAAGGCCCACACCAATGAAGTCAGCTTGCTCCCACCCATCCCGGGTAGGAGTCATTAAACTTTAACTGCACTCCCGGGAATGAGCTACACTCCTGCGAACTTCCCAGTCACTCTTCCTCAGTGGCCATAATAAGGAAGGAGACGAGGTGAGTCCCTCTCTCTAGTCAGCTTGCACACAGGTGAATGCCTCAGCTGCCTGCCTGCGCCTCAGCTCCTTCCTGCAGCTGTCGTGGACGCACGTGCGTCCATCCCTTCCATCAACACTACAGAAGGAAGAGAGGGGCGGAGGGAAAGGGAGAAGCCAAGCCAAGGAGGAAGCAGCAGTTAGGTGGATGGATGCATTCTCCACTAAGAAAGGCCTGGGGCTGTTGGAAGATGGGGCAGCAGAGGGCGCCCATGTGCAGACTCAGAGGAGGTACCTATGTACCCCGGTCACCCTGAAACTGTAACCACAAAAGCCTCACCGTACTACCACACACGCACGCACGCGCGCACACACACACACACACACACACACACACTGTCTACCTTATAGGTACTTGAAGTGCAGGGCTTAGATTCTTCGGCTGGCCTCCGAAGGACCGTTATAAATGCTGGCTCACCTACAGCTATGTTCATGAACTTAGGCCCTCTGTTCAGTGAGAAACTGTGAGTTCAGAACTGTGTAGACACTGTGGCCTCACCCTTCTGCTGGGCCGTTGCATGGCGACGATTTTATAGTGGAAAGTGAGCTGAGGGCACGCCTGGGCGTCCTGAGGTTGTGAAGGCTGAAAAGAACACTGTAGGATCTGCGTGTAGCTAAGGACTGCAAGGGAACATTGAAAATTAGACAAGAGCCGGCGTGGTGGCGGCACACATCTCATTACATAACTCGGAAGGCAGAGGCAGGAGGGTTTCTGAGTTAGAGGCCAACCTGGTCTACAGAGTGAGTTTCAGGAGAGAAACCCTGCTTCAAACAAACAAACAAAAACTCACAGAGATCCACCCACTCTGCACCCCAGAGACCTGGGATTAAAAAGCATGTGCCACCATACCCTGTTCTTTTCTTCATATTTATTTATTTTGAGATAGAGCCTCATGGAGGCCAGGTTGACCACCAGGTTGTCCGTATGTAGCGGAAGATAGATAGCCCTGAGCTTCCAATCCTCTTACCTCCCCCTCGCAGTGCAGGCCTGCACCACCATGCCTGGTTTCTGCAGGGCTGGGATCAGTCCCAGGCTTCCATGCTGAGCAAGCACTCTTCAGCCCAGAGTCTTTTTTGGTTTTGTTCTGTTTCGTTTTCTGCAACAAGGTTTCTCTGTGTAGCCCTGTCTGTCCTGGAACTCACTCTATAGACCCCCAGTCTGGCCTCAGGCTCAGGGCTAGGCCTGCCTTTGCCTACTGGGAGTGCTGGCATTAAAGACATGTGCCACCATGCCTGGCTAAAAGTCTGTCCTCTTAATTTTTCTTTTTCCTATCCAGGCTGCCAGTATGGCTCAGCCTCCCCCGCCACCCCCCTTTAGGGATCCTTCCACAGCAAATTCTGAATGTCAATGAATACAGCTGGAAAAACCCAAAGCCACTGCAACCCCTACCTCCTGCTAGCTTGTGAGCCTGGCTTCTGAGGTGGAACTAAGAGAGGTGGGGATGGGGACAGTCACTGGGTTTCTCCTAAACTTCTGGTAGGGCAAGGACAGAACATATGTCGTCCCTGTTGCTGGATTTTTCCACACATCCTGTTGCTGTTATTTCAAAATGGTTGGGGGCAGAAGGCTCTGCCGATTTCTCAAGAGAAGCATGTGAGAGTGTCCCTTTCTCTGCCCTCCCTTCTCTCTACCTTTCAGGTTTCTCTTCCACAGTTAGAAAAACAGGGTGGGTGGGAGGGGCTGCCGCCTGCACAGAGCTGGCAAAAGCACAACACTCTTGGCTCAGTCAGAACATGGCAGAGTTCCAGGTTGGGGAGTGGTGAAGCCAGGCTATTGATTAAACCTTGCTGGGCCTGTGGATTTAATCTCAACATCCAGGAATACAAAAGCTGGAATCTCTCTCTCTAAGCCTCCCCTGGATCTCTGCTAATTAACTCTGGGGGGTGCAGACAAGAAGACCAGATGGACGTGAGGTCGCAGCAGGAAGGAAGCGTGAGCTAGCTGGGGGAGGGGAGACAGTGCGCGGAGGCCTGGGAAGAAGGAAGATGGGTGCAGATCTCACTTTTGCCCTTTCCCTGTTGGACAACTGAGGCAAGTCATTGTCCTCTCTGAGCCTTGGCTTCCTTTTTTGTAGTCAAAGAAGTAACTTAGGATCCCTGCCCCCTCCAGAGTTGTGAGCTTCTCTGGGTGTGCTGGCCTACAAAATACAACAAAGGAGCTATCGGTTCTTTCTTTCTTTTCTTCTTTTTTTTTTTTCCTAGCTGGGGTCTGGCAATGGCCCCCCAGTCTCCAGTGAGGGCACGGCTTACAGAGGTGACCATGATGCCTAATAAGTGGGCACCCTACTGCTAAGTCACACCCCAGATTTACTTTAAATACTCAAAGTCTCCAGCCCTCAAGACCTCTGGTCTCAAGCCCAGGACACTTCTCTAGTCTTTCACCCTCTGGCTACTTTAGGTGACGCTCCTCTGAGTTCCTGGAATATTCTGGCTACAGTGTCATTATTGGTCTAAAGAGCTGTTAATTTAAGGACTGTGTGATGTTAAGTTGGGAGTGTCACCCCAGTCCCTGGCATCCATCCCAGCCCCCTGGCCTGGACTCCAAATCCCAGCATACCAGGTCCTGACCCCTCCCCTGGGGAAGGTCAGGCACTCCCACAGTGTATTTAAGTGGGCGCCCAGGGGAGGAATATGCAGTCCCAGCTTTTGCACGTGCTCCCTGGTTTTCTGTCTCCCCTGTCAAGCTCTTGGCCACCCGAGATTGTTGCATCTTTTTAAAACATGGGCATTTTAATTCAGTTTGATTTGGCCTGATTGGATTTCTGTGCACTGGCGGAGAGGATTTTTCTTAACAGATGGAGGCTCCACCTCCTTGGTTAGTAAGGTGATTTGCCTCTCAAGCATGAGGACCTGAGCTCTGGTCCCCACCACATAAGAAAGTTCCAGGCATGATGGCGTGCATCTGTAGCCCCAGTGCTGGGGACCTACCCCAATTGGTGAGCTCCAGATTCAGTGAGAAACCCCTATCTGAAAAGAATGAGGTAGAGAGTGAGGGAAGAGGATGCCTGATGTTGATCGCTGGCTTCCCTGTGTGCACACGCAAGTGCACACACAAGTGCACATGAACACACACAGAAGCACATTTTACTCCGGTTATTAATTATAGTGTGTCAATGTGAAGACACATCTCTCACTTCAAGGGGGATAAGAATAGGTAGTTTATTCTGAAGCCAGTGATTGTGGCCCAGAAACTCAGACTTAGGTTGCCCCAAATTCCATGTTTCATTGTGGGAGCAGTTTATGATGGGTTTTTATGGTAATGGAACAAAGAAAGTCATAAATCTTTTTTTTTTTTTTTGGTTTTTTGAGACAGGGTTTCTCTGAAGCTTTGGAGCCTGTCCTGGAACTCTCTTTGTAGACCAGGCTGGCCTCAAACTCACAGAGATCGGCCTGCCTCTGCCTCCCTAGTGCTGGGATTAAAGGCGTGCGCCACCACCGCCCGGCAAGAAAGTCATAAATCAAGACAGTTTTCAAATCCGCAGGTGGTAGCACCAGAGAGGGGGTTTACAGCCAGAGGGGCAGAACTCTAGCTGGGCCTAGGAGGCGTCTGATGGTGCTTTTAGCCCTGTGATTGGCGGGAGCATCACAGATCAAGAGGTGGCGTTTGCCATGGCTCCTCTTTTCAGAGCTAGATAGCTGAGAGGGAGAAGCCTTTAGTGGTGAAAATGGATTTCTAGGTATTACTTTAGGCTAAAGCTCGTGTTTGTATCTAAAAGAAAAGGAAAGAAATAAAAGAAGTATAAATTTTTGCATCAGGAATCGGCTACAGACCCAATGTCAATCTGAGATAAGATTGCCTTCTCAGATGTGGTAGAGGCACCTCTCTCTTACCTTAGATTAAAGAACACAGGCTTGTTCTGCAGAGTCATTTGCCCAATGTTTGGTCATCACTAATACTCAAGTGACTTAAAAAAAAACAACCAGCAAACCCTCTTTTAAAGGGAGAACAAATGGAGTTGAAATTCATCAGTTTTAAGCCTGGTGTGGTGGGGGCACATGCCTCTAAGACTTGCACTAACAAGGCAGAGATCCCTGTGAGCTTAAGGTCAGCCTGGACGGTAAAAGTTATATAGTGAGACCTTACCTCAGAAATAGATAAACAAAAATTTCAGCTTAAGGGGCTGGAGAGATGGCTCAGTGGTTAAGAGCATTGCCTGCTCTTCCAAAGGTCCTGAGTTCAATTCCCTGCAACCACATGGTGGCTCACAACCATCTGGAATGAGGTCTGGTGCCCTCTTCTGGCCTGCAGACATACACACAGACAGAATATTGTATACATAATAAATAAATAAATATTAAAAAAAAATTTCAGCTTAAGAGGAAAGTCTAGGGGTGATGCCTAATGTTGTGTCTTGGGCTGCTCTTCTGGGGGTGACAGGCTGAGGACATCTTGGGGGGTCAGTTCTTAGGATGCTTCCCTGGGAAAGTCCTGCATTATTCTATCTGACCCAGGGACAGAGTATGGATTTTCATTATTGGTGCCCAGTGGCAACAAACACTAAGTGAACCGCTGACCAGAAAAACAGAAACAAAAGAACCCAAGGTAAGATGCAAGCCATGCCTAGCAGGGTAAAGCTACCAAGAGAGAGAGATTCACCAACAATGCTTCAAGAGGGGTCTCAACACAAGCCTTCAGAAATGTTAGTAGCGAACAGAGCTCCACATGGCCATGCTTAGCAGCCTAAGGACCTCAGCTCATGCCACACTGAGATTCAAGGAAAACTATGAGACACGTCCAAGTGGGTGAATGGCTTCCTAGGGGAAAAGGTCTTTATAAATGGTATCGCTCGTTTGTTTGTTTCGAGGCAGGGTCTCACTAGCCTTGGCTGGCCTGGAATGATCAACACTACCTCCCCTTTTCAAAAAAACTTAAAACAGGCCATGATGGTTGATACAGTGATGTGCACCAATCCTTCTGTACACCATGTGAATCTATGTCATTACGATTGGTTTAAGAAGCAAGCAGACAGGCGGAACACGACAAAGCTAGGTAGGAAAGCCAAACTGAGAAAGATGGGCTGAGGAAGAGCAAAGTCAGAGGGCCAGCAGCCAGAAGCAGAGGGAGCAGGAGATGAACATGCCATGCTAATAAAGGAACCATCACGTGGGAGAGCGAACATAAGGATGTGGGTTAACTGAAAGTGTAAGAGTTAGCCGGGCGGTGGCGGCCCCCACATGCCTTGAATCCCAGCACCCAGGAGGCAGGGACAGGTGGATTGCTGTGAGTTCGAGGCCAGCTTGTTCTACAGAGTGAGTTCCAGGACAGTCTCCAAAGCTGCGGAGAAACCCTGTCCCAAAAAAACAAAAACAAATAAATAGGGTGTAAGAGTGTGAGCGTTGGCAATAAACCCGGGTGATTAATATTAAGTCTTTGACGGATTATTTGACAGCGGCCGTGGGACAGGAAAACTTCCACCTACAATACAGACTTTTGCTCTGTTGGCGTAAAGAACAAAGGGACGAGGTCAGAAAAAGATGAGAGTAGTAAGCCGTTGTTTCTCTTTCTTTCTGATGTGTTGGGTAAACAAGGCTGGCCTCAACCCCGCAAGAGCCGGCACTGCCGCCCAGAGAGTGTTGAGTCCTGGGATTAAAGGGATGCAGCCACACCTTGCTTTCCAAACACTTTCAACTTAACTTTTTATTGGTGTCTCCTTTCAGCTCTTGTGTAGTTTTAGAGTCGTGTTAATTATTGTAAATTACCAACTTTATCATTTCTTTGTTAGATCATTTTACTTTCCAATTAGAGCAGGCTGCCCATTTGTGGTTTTTTTTTAAAACTTTATAATTAAGGACTTCTGGCTCACTATGCAAAAATAAGACAATTTGGAAGCAGTTAATGCTCCCCACTGAGGGGACTCTTACCTTTAGTTAGACTGTCCATTTTCTTTCAACACTTGTAAATTGAATTAACATCCTACTCAAACACAAAACCAGCTGGAACACAAAGTATTTGTTTTTCTTCAAGCATTTCCCTACTCCTTACATTAGATTTAGGAGAAATGTCCAGAGAAAAAGAAAAGGAGAAAAAAGACAGTTAGCAAGCCTGAAAAACAGCCAGAGTCTACAGCACTTTCAGAAGCTACAAACAAAAACAAACTGATGGTGGAAACCAAATAATAATAATAATAATAGGGGGCTGGAGAGATGGCTCAGAGGTTAAGAGCACTGCCTGCTCTTCCAAAGGTCCTGAATTCAATTCCCAGCAACCACATGGTGGCTCACAACCATCTGTAATGGGGTCTGGTGCCCTCTTCTGGCCTGCAGGCATACACACAGACAGAATATTGTATATGTAATAAATAAAATATTAAAAAAAATAATAATGCTTTCAAAGCAAACAGACGAAATAGACACCTTGAGTCAAATGCTTTGAAAGAAAACCAAAGACACAGAGGCATCTACCAACCAAGGGAAGTTCTCTGACCTTCCAGCTGAGGAGAAGCCAGGTGGCTTGGACCCAAAGGGCACATTGTTTCCACACAGGGACACATCCTGTGAAAAGCGGGTCATTGCTGGAGCACCGTGACTGTCGGAGCAAAAACACAGCTCTCCCCTCAAAGGGGAGAAGGGGTAGTTTATTCCGAAGCTGGAGATGAATTACTGTGGCCTGGAAAATCAGGTTGTCCCCAATGCCATGTTCCACTGGGGAAGCCAGTGACCAAGTTTTTATGGTAGCAGAACCACAACAACAAAAAAAACCGTCATAAATCAAGACACGTTTAAAAGCCACTAGTGGAAGCATCAGAGAGGAGGTTTCCAGCCAACCCAGATCTCCCCAGTACGTCAGCCCTCTGGTGGGTGGAGCTACAGTCTGTTAGCATAACACAGGGTTTCACCTGGTAGCCACTGGATAGTGGGGCTAGCTTTATCTGCCAAGTCACAGGATGTGAAGTCCAACTTAGTGTCTCACGCCGGAGTTTCCTGAGCCCTTTGCCCTTACTAAGTGCCCAGAACTCTATTAGGCCATTCCCAGAATCATCTAGCTGGATTCTCAACTGTACCCATGTGACAGTCGACTCTGAGCCAGGTGAGCGTGGCTATCTGGTGGGGCTGGGATGGTAACCCAGGACAATGAAGCCCCAAAGTCTATTCTGATCTGTGCTTAACCCATCCCTGAACAGAACACATGATGGTTTTTTGTTTAGTTACTTGTATTTGGTCTCCCTTCAGCTAGGAACCCCAGGAGTCAAGGGTCTTAGCCACCTTGTACTTCATGTCGCTGCCCCCAAAGGAAATCCAAATCGTACGTTGTGGTCCAGCATCTGAGGTTCCCTAAACCTGTACTCATGGGTGGATTCATCTAGATGGTCTGGCCAGCAGGCCCCAGGGTTTCTCCTGACTCTGCTTTCCCAGGGCTGGAATTACAAGTACACGCAGCTGCACCTGTCTTTTTACATGGGGATTAGGGATTCCAACGCAAGTCCTCACGCTTGTACAGAAGCACCTTCTAACCGGACCTTCTCTGAAGCCCACCCTGCAAATTTACATCTTAAAGACCAAAGCCTAGCCTGGTTACTGAGAAAGCTCAAGATTCAAGTAGAGACACAGAACAGAAGGGTCAGAACAGGAAACATTGGGAGCCAAGGAGCAGAAAAGGAGCTGTCCCAGGAGATGGAATTTCTCTCCCTCACCATTGCTTAGGCCAAGGTCGCTGCATTCTGATTTGCAGTGAGGTTATGCCATGCTTCCCAAGCTTGCTTGTGTATCCAAAAGAAAGTTTTGTTTTTAAAGGAGAGAAATAAAAGGAACAGAGGGACACCTATGCCGAGTTCTCTACCTGGGTCAAACATCACTGGCCTGACGCTTATAGCCATTTCCCTGGACAATGGACATCCTTGCAGCTCTGGGATCTGGTTTTCCCCTCCAGAGATCCCCGAGCCCTCTGAGTATGCATTATTGTGCTATGTATGAAAAGTTTCTGCGCTGGGCGGTGGTGGAGCACACCTTTAGTCCCAGCACTCGGGAGGCAGAGGCAGGTGGATCTCTGTGAATTCAAGGCCAGCCTGGTCTAGAAGAGCTAGTTCCAGGACAAGCTCTAAAGCTACAGAGAAACAGTCTTGAAAAACAAACAAACAAAAAATAAATTAAATAAATAAAAATAGAAAAGATTGAAAATATTTCTGTGTCCCAATAAGCCTCTCTGCCAAGACAATAAGCCAAAACAGACCAAACCAAACCAAATTAGAAGAAGCCCAGGTTTAATGGATACAATGCTCCCGGACTAGATGGCTTCCCAGCCCCCAGAGAGGAGACAGGGAAGGAAGACCAGAAAACCACATGTTTGTTTTCTGGGGGGCAGTTTAAATACCCTGTGGGAGTGGTCTTGAGCATCTCTGGGAGAGGGGTCATCATTTGGCCGGCTTCCTGAGATGCAGCAGGGTTTGGAGAGAGAGGGAGGAGGGGCTCGGAGTGGAGCTTGAACCTGAACATTCCAGACTCTTTGGATAAAGGGATGCCAGGGGCCGGGGTGAAACTTCCATTCAATGTACGTTACTACTTACAGTAGTTCACAGACACAGGTACACAGTACAACGGGGTTTGATGAGAACCCACGGTGTTCAGATTCATCTGTTTGGCCTTTAGCTTTATAGAGGCCTCTTCCTCAAAACACCATTTAGTGAGACTCTAGAACTAAATATGGGAGATTAGAATCTCTCAAGGAGAAAATCCGGCTGGCATATAGGACTGCAAAGGCCCATAGACTTCCCTTTAATTGAGGCTATAAAACCACTAGGTAAAACCGCCTTGAGGAAGCAGTGCCTAAGGCTATCAACTTTACAAACCACTTCTAAAATAGCCTTAGCAAGCACTTTTGGAAGGCAGGCAGGACCATAGAGGGCTCTTAAGACCAGGGTCAATAGTTCAGTTGGTAAAACACCTGCCTGCCACAGGAGCTTCAGGAGCTTCAGGGATCGGATGGGAGTTTGACACCCAGTACCCATGTAAAAAGATGGGCATGGTGACAAGCTCTTGTCACCCTGTGCTGGGAAAGCAGGACCAGGCTGATCCCTCAGCGAGTGACAGGTCTCCGTGAGAAACTTTTATCTCTGAAAATAAAGTGGGGGCTGATGAGCCAGCTAGTTCAGTCTCTAAATTTGAATAGGTGAGTTCAATCCCCAGAACCCACTGTGGAAGACTCTTGAAAGTTGTCCTCTGACCTCCACATGTATGTGCTGTGACATCATCACATGCACAAGAGCACACGTGTGTGCGCGTACACACACAACCCTTATACAGCTATACGCATACCACTACACACAAAAGATTTCAGAACCAAGAGACTATATACGTAGCCATTCTTTTACAATTATTACTTTATGTTTATGGGGCTTTTGTCTGCATGTCTGTCTGAACACCATAAGCAGGCTTTGTACTGGTTGAGGCCAGAAGAGGAAGTCGAGGACCCTGGGACTAGAGATACCAGGCTTGTAAGGCTTGTGGGTGCTGAGAATCAAACCTGGGTCCTCTGGAAGAGCTGTCGGAGCTCTTAACTGCTAAGTCATCTCTCAGCTCCCTGGAGGGGCCATTCTAATGCGTTTGGATCCAGTGAGTAGAAGAGAAGTGTCTTTCTCAAGGCATCTTGGGCTGCTCTCCTGGAGGCAAGAGAGCAGCCTAGGACATCAGTGGATCCATCCCCATGGTGACGTCTTCTCGGAGGAATGGGAACTGTTTCATCTGAGCCAGCGCTTGAGAGTTCTGTCTATGGTGCTCGTGGCACCCACTAAACACTACCTGGGGGCCAGTGAGATGGCTCAGTGGGTAAAGGTGCTTGCTGCTGAGTTTGATGAGGTGGTGGAAAAAGAGAACTAACCCCTGCAAACTGCCACTGACCGCCACATGCATACTGTTTCATCTGTGCATCTGTGAGCGCACCCCCACACTCATGCACACACGCCACCCCAATAGAGATAACCCTTCAAAACAGTATAAAATAAAATAAACGCTGTGTGGATTTATCGCCAGGAAAACAGAAGCAAAGAAATTAAGGAAACATATAAACCTCAATCAAAGCGGTTCAGCTAAGCGATGGTCGGGGGGAACTCATGAACTATACTTGAGACAGAGCCCAGACAAATCTCCTAAAGATGTCAGTGGGGACAGGGACCCAGGCTGAGCTCTACATTGTCACCCAAGGCAGCTGGAAACATTCCTTTAATCTCTTAAAAAGCTGGATTCAAGCAAACCTAGGATTTGTGTCTTTGACACAAAAAAGAATTTCATAAATAGCCTGTATGAAGCAGAGCCGGGCATTTACTAAAAATACAAAGTCATGCACCCAAGAGAACAAAAATACACCCCAAGCATGGCTGTGGGCTTCTCAAAGGAGTCACGTTAAACCCTGGCGGGGGTGGAGGGTGGGGGTATTCAAGAGAGATGTGACGTACCCAAGTGTGGGTGTGGGCTTCTCTTAGGGGAGTCACAATGACCTGTGCTAGCATTGCCTGCATTGGTGGTTCTCAAGGGGTTACTAAGGAAACTTTATTTTCCTCTTCTCTCTCCTGATTTTTTTTTAAATGCATTTATTTAGCGCATGTGTGGAGGTCAGAGGACACCGGCAGGATCTGGCTCTCTCCTTCCACTTTGCCCGTCCTGGGATGTATGGAACTCAGGCTGCCCAGCTTGTCAGCCTGTGCTTTTACCCCCTGGGCCATTTCCCTGACCTTTCTATCTCTCTTTGATAAGGGAGATTATGGGGTATCTCTAGAGGTGACATCTGATAAGGTAAAAACAGGAACCACTTGGTGGCAGGAAGAACCCTTTTACTCTGCAAGTGGGGTTTTTGGTGAGATTCCTAAACTGTGGGTTTACATGGGGGTGTGGGGGGGAGGAGGCAAATGTCAGTTGTGTTGGAATTCTTGAAGCTGAGGAGAGGCTTCAACCAGACCCTAGGCTAAGGGCTTCCTTTTCCTTCTCATGTCCCTATATTTTGTTCTCTCTTTTTTTTTCTGTTTCACTTTGACCTCAGATGGAGCCTGTGACTTCCCACTGCCTCCCCTATTGCAGTTAGAGGCACACAAGTGAAAACCCCTGGACAAGGGTGGTGATTCATCTTTCAATACCCATGGGCCGGCAGTCACACCCAGGCCCTAGCCAACTCTGTGAAAGTCTCCACTGAGTTGGTTCTCAGTAACCGTTTATTGGTGGAGGTCATGGGGGCAAGACTGCCACTCAGTCCGTCGTCTTCCTCCCACCTCCCTCCCTTCACAGAGGAGGAAGTCGCAACCGGAGGGAGAGGAAGATTGCCCAAGGCCATCGCTGAGGCAGAGGAAGAACAAAGACTTGAACTCGGAACCTGAGTTTTCAGCTTGGGGTACCTTGGGCTGAGTAGGAGGAAGAAACTGCTGCAGGGCTTGGGTATTGGGCAGGGCTTGTTTGGGCTGGCAGCTTTATGGTCCTTTAAGTTCCTGGGACATGTTAGTGCCATCTGTCTTTCTAATCATCAGGAAGCAGGCTAGGTTCCTTCTGCGGGAAGCTGGGCTCCAGGCGTTTGGACGAGGTGACAGGTTTATGGCTAGGACTGGAGTTCGGGCTGGAATGATATGAAGGGGGAGCTGGGGGAGGGGGTGTGGGGTAGGATGTGATAGCCAAGGCACCTAGGAAGCCACAGAGTCAGGAAGTCAGACAGAAATCTTTAATAAATAAATAAATAAACACCAGGGGATCACCTCAAGCACCATATTCACTCTCTGAGGCATCCTAACTAGCCCGTGTCCCCAGGAATACCTTCTTCAGAGGGGCTGCCCACAGCCTGACCTTTCACAAGCTTCTCTCCAAGGACCCCACCTCTTTTAAAATGAATACAGAAATCACTGGTCAGTAATTATAGCCTGGTCAGGCTATCAAATCTCTCCCCCACTTGTCAGGGGGCTGGCCTAGGTTCCAGGGACATCCCGAATCCTCAGTTCCTCCTCTCTCATTGCTAAAAGAGACATTTTCAGCCCCACAAACACAAATCCACTCTCCAAATAAGGCTCCCAGGTTAGAGGTTAAATTCCAGAGCCCAGCAGACAATAAGACCCTGAATCAGGGACGCCCCTCCCCCACCCTGCCTCTCGCTTGGTAGGATCAAAGCTGCTGGGGTAGGTTGTGTGATCCTAGGCCAGAGAGAGGAGTAGGCCAGTCTCTAACGAGCGGAAACCCTTTGCTTAGATTGTCCCGATGAAGCCATTCCTCTTCAGGGGTCCAAAAGCCGGTGTCGAGGCAAGGAGAGGGTGATGAGAATTTGGCAACGGATGGGGAAGTAGCTGGACCAGAAAGCGGGGCTTCCTGTTGATGGAGGAGTCCAGGTGTACTGCCTGATTCCTCGTCCATCTCCCCAACCCCGTCCCAGATTCCGTCCCATGGATGCACCGATTCTCCAGGGGATCACCGCAGAGACCGACATCAAGAAGCGCTTGTCTGGAAGCGAGGCGGGATCCATTTCTCCGGATATAGGAGACGGTTTCCTCAATTGACTGACGGGAGAGTACACTTAGACCCTTGTTTTTTCTCTCTTCCCAAGGTCAGGGCATCTCAATAGCAACTAGTCCTATCCCCTGTGACACCTTGGGGTTTCCTAGTAAGCCACTTTACAAACCAACTTTAAACTGTGTTTCCCCCGCGCTCCCCCACCGCCCCGTTTCCCCACTCTTCACCTTACTATCATCCCCTTAAAAGTCCATACCCTTTCCAGCCCCCAACTCTCCACTCCTCCCCATCTTGGCTCAGCACGCGGGCACAGGCGCGCGCGCACACACACACACACACACAATACTAGTAATAGCAGCTTTGGGGGCTTGGCTTAAGAGTGGAAGAAGAGTCACGGTTTTCTTAGAATTTAGTTTGGGTGTAGCCCAGTGGTAAGAATGAGAAATAAGGAAAGAAAAAGAAGGGGTGGGGAAAGGAGGATCTCCAGAACCGAGAAAGAAAACTCAAAACAAAATCAAGTTTGGTACAGCCTGAGAGGAAAATGATGAGACTCAAGAAACAGCTATCACTATCTGAAAGAGCCTCTCACCGGGCTTCTCTTCAACAACCAGCATAGCAAAGTTTTCAGCCCTCCTGATTCTCGGTCTCCCCCGAGACCGGTTACATTCACCCAGCCTCAAATCAAGTTCATTCCAAAGACACATTAGGAGACCCAGCACAGTGGTTAGGGGCAACATGATGGAAGCTACGAATCTGGGAAGACACCCCTGTGGGTCAGGTACCTCAGGATAGCCCATCTGTTCCCCGATCAGTGACCAGGAGTAGGATAGAGGCAGGGTGAAAAGACTACACTTCCAAACCTTGGGGACGCGAGGTAGGTGAGGGGTCTTTTCACCGCGGATTAAGGTAGTAGGGTAGGCGGGGAGAGGATTCTTTTCAGACCTGAGACTGGACGAGGCAAGAAAGGGGAGGCTCCGCGAGGAGGAGGAGCCGCCTCCCACGACCTGCTGTCGGGGCTCCCTCCCGTCGTGGCTCTGCTATAAAGCCTCAAACGACATGATCGCGACGCCTCCAGTGGCTTCCTCGGTGCCTGACTCTGTGCTGGGCAGCGTCTTTGCCCTCAAACACCATGCAGCTGCTTCTTGCTCTGTTGGCGCTGGCTTACGCAGCCAGTTCTACCGCAGGTACCCTTGGGTGACCCTCTGCGCCCCCAGCCCCGCTCCCCTTGTCAGTGTGCTCCCGCTGCGCATGGTTCGTGCAGGGAACCGTGAGGGTGCAGCGGATCTGGCTATACGTGAGCGTGGGCGCCTACACGTGTCCGCGGGCGGCTGCGGGGGAGCGTGTGCCCGCATGTGCGCGGCCGTATGTGCGCGGCCGAGGGGTGTTCGCGTGGCGGGCGCGCGTTGTGATCTGTGGTGAGGATGCTTCTCCGACCCGCCCGGATGCACGGTCCTTTCCTCACCTTGGTTCTCCTGGGTCTCCCTGTGGGTGGCGAGTGGCCGTCTGACCTGCAGGGACTCTGAGCTGGAAGCTGTTGCCCGCCCAGAACAAGCGCAGGAGGTTGGATGTTTTGGGGTCCCGGCGTTCCCCTCTTTCCACCTTGGGTTTCTCTGAGCTGCAAGCTCCCTTCTCCCCAGCCTCCAGCTCTGTACTGGGAGCCTGGCGGGGGACATCCCAAGACCCAAGTCCCCGGCCAAGCCGGTCTTTCCGGACAAGGTGATTTTCGTTTAAAGATTAATGGTGAGCACGAGCTCTTAATTATTCTTCCAGGTGGGAGGTAGCGGTAGAGGAGTGTTAATATTTGATAAGGAGCTAAAGGAGATTCTAGAGGCTGGCACCTTCTCCGCTACCCCACAGCTCATCACAAAGACCTCATCTCTTAGTCCGCGGGCAAGTTTTCCCCTCCAATGGGCCAAACTCCCTTCCAGAGTTAGGTGCTCTCCCCTTATAATGGAGCGGGGGGGGGGGGCGAGCAGGGATTGAGGAAGCTCTCGGCCACAGAGGTGGAAAGAGAATGCTCCCTGCTGCAGGAGGGACTTAGCTTGGAGGATGTAGGGCATCCTACAGCTCCAAAGCTCCTTCCTATGGGGAGAGAAAAGAACAAATAATACAACGAGAGAGAGAGAGAGAGAGAGAGAGAGAGAGAGAGAGATTGAAAACAAGGTTAGGGTGGATATTTGAAACAACTTAATAGAAAGAAAAATGTTTTTAATGGGTGCCTTCTAGCTGTTCACCTTGGGTTTTGTTGTTTACAAAGCAGGTATAGTAACTCTGCTCCTGGGTGCTGTTTTAAGGATCATCGGTAAGAGAATTTGCACAGTGCCTGTAGGCTCTGGGCAGAAGTACTCCACAGGACGGTCATGAGACTCAGCCGACAACCTGGGGCTATGTAGACAGGAATCCTCTCAGCTGACCTCTTCACAGGAACTGTTCCAGTTAGAGCGCCAGGACCACTTTCCTTCAGGCGTCACACTGCAGGGATTGGAAAGAGCCCGGGTTGCAATGCTTAGAGGGAGGAGGTGATAGTTCACCCCTTCAGGGTCCCAGACCCCGGGCTGAGCCGGTGCTGAGACTTTGCCCAGGACACTTGCGTTCTGCTGAGCTGGTTGCTGGAGTCTTCCACCTTCTCTCAGTGTGAGGGTGGGGTGAGCAAGGTCCATTAAAATGACTTCAGTCTTCTCTAAAAGACCTCTGAACCAGGAGCCAAAATCAACCCTTCCTGCCTCAAAAAGCGGAGGGGAGAGGAAGCCTGTGCCTGGGATGGAGAACAGTGGCTCCCCCAGGGGCAATGTTTTGTCTCTAAGCCCATCTCCCGTCAGGGCTTAGGTAGGACCCAGAGCTGGGAGCTTCTATCCTTCCCAGGTCCTTTATCTTGGACATGGCCAGAGGCAGTGAACAGCTTATTCTTTGCAATGGTTGCACCTCAGAAACAAGTGTGGGAGCCTGAGCTGACTGGTGCCCTGCCACCTGACTGGCTGACCCCTGGCCTCTGCTTCAGTGAGCATCGTGTTTTCTGGCTGCCACCTCCTGAAGAGAGGGTAGTGACAAGAGTGTTCAGTCAAGCAGGTCAAAAGTCTCCGTGATTAAGACAATGGAGCAGAGGTCACACTAACCAGGGAATTGGGGCCAGCATCAGAGGAGGGAAGATTCCTGAGAAGTGCCCAGATGGATTCCCCCTGGGGCAGAGCCTGAGGGCTCTGCTCTCCAAAGGTGGCCTTCCCCAGGAATAGTTTCCCCTTGGGCCGCATCTCCTAGGACTCTTCATTGAAGCCTGTTCTATTTCCAGGTCCTCTGAGGGCAGGGCAGACTCAAGAAGTCTGGACCCGCTCCTCTCCTCCATGTGACTGGCCAGCCCTTCATCTGTCTGAGAGTTTGGAGTAGAGACAGAGCAGGCCTGGAAGGAAGGGGAACAGACTCTGGCTTCAGAGGCACTAGGCCCACCTAGAGAGGGACAGCCACTGCACACCACCCCAGTGCATCAGCTCGCAAAGAGAGGACCACCATGGGGAAGACCTCGAAATGTGGCCCTGCTAGCTGAGCAGCAGGAATGAACTCTGATCTAGGGCTAGGAAACTAGAAAATCCAAAGTGGCCACTGGAGGCTGCTTTCCTGGAGGACTTCCTCTTGTAGCCTGGAACCTTGTTCCTCCTGGTTACAAAGATTTGTATACTTCCCTCCCCACCCTGTCTCCATTTCAGGGACAGTCCCCTGCCCAGAATCAGGAAGAGATAGATAGGGCATGTAGGTGCAGAGCTCAGGAACACACATTTATTATCCAAGCCTAGCTATATAGGGAGATGGTGTCTGGCAAAGAAGAAAAAAACCAAGGACTGGGTCTATAGCTCAGTGGTGGAGCACTTGCCTGGCATGGGTGAGGTCCTGGGTTTGATTCCTAGCCCTGGAAGAATAATAAAACCCCAGAAAGCTCCCAGAGGGAGGGGCTGGTGATGCAGTGTGAGGACTCAGAGCTGAGCCCGCAGCACTTTTCTTAGGAATGTCCTCACCCCTGAATTCTTTCCAGCTCTCTCCATGTCTTTTCCTCTCCTGCCTTGGCTTAGTTTTGGCCATCTGCTCGCCCACAGGAGGCCAGGGAGGAGGGGTGGAGTTGTCTGTGAACTTTTCTGAATATGGGCTGCCTGGAGAAGCCCATACAATCTCTCATTTAATCCTCTCTAGTCTCATGGGTGGGCATGTTGGCTCCATTTCACAGACGATAAAACCAAAGAGAGTAAGTAAGGGACCATCCTTAAACACGGGGCTCCTAAGTCAGAATTCTAACTTTGGATGAAAAGCTTCATTCACCCTGAGGATCTCTCTCTCTCTCTCTCTCTCTCTCTCTCTCTCTCTCTCTCTCTCTCTCCTCTCTCTCTCCCCCTCCCCCTCTCCCTGGCTCTCTCTCTCTCTCTCTCTCTCTCTCTCTCTCTCTGTGTCTTTTTCTCCTGTAGACCTTATTTTTAGAGCAGATTTAACTTTACAGGAGAAATGCAGAATGCCAGGCTGTGCCTTGCCCCTGCATGGCTCCCTTGGACACTTGATTGCATCCCTATGGCTCTTTGTGCTGCTTTCCTCAGTAACACTGGCCTTAAGGAAGGGTTGCCCATCCCCCTGTGGCCTGCATCAGCACCCTCCTTCCCCATCCCCAAGGCAGCCTGACTTGGAAGGCTGGAACCCACTCAGATTGTTCCAGAAAGGAGGGTTCTCATCCTTCGCTCTCACCTGAGCCTCCTTTTAGGTTCCGGGCAGGATGCAGGAGGGAAAAGAGGTTGCTGACCCAGGGACAGAGCGAGCAGCTTCAGATAGCCCTTTAAGATCATGATGGTACTCGGTGTTGCTGACATTCCTACGATGGCTTTGCTGTACTTTGTTTTTTCCAGACAGGGTTTCTCTGTGTAGCCCTGGCTGGCCTGGAACTTGCTCTGTAAATCAGGCTGGCCTGGAACACAAGAGATCTGTTTGCCTCTGCTCCCCCCTTCCCCACCCCAGTGCTGGGATTACAGTCGTGTGCACAGGCCATTCCAATCGCAGCCTTTCCTTTGATCGTTAAGTCTACTTCCCTGGACACTTCAGTCCCACACTCCAGAAGGCTCCCATCCCCACCCAAGTTTTCACACCAGGGTTTTTTTTTTTTTCCCAGGCTCTGGTCCACGGGGCTGTGTGAACAATTCACACGCACGCCTAGGGTTCACATTCTTCCTTTCTCTGTTCCAGATGAGCACTGGTGCTATGAGATCCAGGCCAAGGAGCCCAACAGCAATTGCCTGGGTGAGTACTGCCCGCCAGCAGCCCCTTCCAACACATGCGCACCTGCACGCGCGTCCAGCACTCAGTGACTAGGAGACGACGGATGTCACTGAGGCTGCTGACCCCGGAAACTAAATTAGCAGCACATTTGCTATTTTTTTTCCCCACATAATGGAGGCTGAGTCCGGTCAAGCCCTTTGAGGTGGAAGTGGGAGATGGTTCTTAGGAGTTTATTGTTGGAGTGCTGAGTCATCCAGGGGCCTGCATGTGCTAGACAAGAAGCATTTTACCGCCGAGCCACACCCCCCTTGCCTCCCTGGCACTTTTCCTAACGCTGACCAATTTCCCTGTAGCCTGCTGTGTTGAGGAACTGCCACTGTCTTGCCCCTACCTAGCTAAATGCTGGCGTTGCCTGTCTGGCTCTCCCTCCCTCCCGTGCCCTAGAGAATGTCTTGCCAGATCCAGGTTCCTTCCGGCACAGCTCTTCCGGGGGGTCGTCCTCCACGGTTTCCAAAGCTGAAAAGGTGTCTCCCCCTCAGGAGCTTTTAATCTTCCCAATATTCTCTGGAAACACCTTAGGGGTTCAGGTTCCCACTGAGAAAGCCAGAGTTCAACATCCTAAGGTTACTTGAATCCCAGAGCTCTTAGCCATCCATCAATGGCAAGCCGGCTTCTCCCCAACCCCTCTCTCCGAATCCCCAGTCCTCAGCCGCATCAGAGACCCACGCACCTGCCTGTGCCAGCATGCAGGAGGAGGAAGAACACCAGGGCAGAATTCTGAGACTCATACCCTGCTCCGGACCTCACCAGCGTCCAAAGACCTTGACTCATATCGCTGGGTCAATGTGCCCTTGACTCTCAGCCCTTTCTGCCCGCTCAGGACCTGACCATTGGACTGGGGACTGTCAGAAGAACCACCAGTCCCCCATCAACATCGTCACCAAGGAGGCAAAGGTGAACCCCGACCTGAAGCCCTTCACCTTCCTTGGCTATGACCAAAAGAAGAGGTGGGAAGTCAGGAACGATGGACACTCAGGTGGGTCTCGTGTGGGCTAGACGGGCAGGCCTGGAGGTGGGAGGAGCCACCGAGCTTCTAGAGAGGAGGCTCCATCAGCTAGGTGTGTTTTCAGTCATTTCATCAGAACAGGGTGGGTGAAGGGAGGGAATGTTCCCGGAAGGAGGGGCCGACCTTTGCAAAAGCACAGAGGCGTGAAACTGCTTGGGTGTTTTGAGTGGGGGAACTGTGAGTAGGAGCAGCTGTGTGGGAAGAGGCCATAGAGGGAAGCCAGGAGGAGATGACCCACGCCCAGAACGGTTCACCAGGGCTGAGGAGTTTGGACGTTATCCTGGGGACGCCAGGTCACCACAGAGGGAGTCAAAACAGAGGCAGGCCCCGGACAGGAGTGCATTTTGGGATGGGTGTAGGGGAGAGCAAGGTGAGCAGGGAGACGGTGTGGCCACCAGTAAGAGTGCAGGCTGCATCCCCTGCCCACCTCTCAGGGCCTAGTGAAGGTGGGGGCTGGCGTGGGCACCGGGAGGCCAGTGTGAGGACTTTGCCCACTCTGGTGTCCCCAGTGAAAATGATGCTGGGGAACGAAAGCTTCATCACTGGAGGAGACCTTCCTGCACAGTACCAGGCTGTGCAGTTGCACCTGCACTGGTCACAGGATTCGAACAACGGCTCAGAACACAGTATCGACTGGAAACACTTTGCCATGGAGGTGAGGTGCCTTCGAGCTGGTGCCTGGGCTGGGTTCTGGGTATGGAGCCACCGTGGGCAGGATGGGTGGTCCAGCTCCCCATACGTCATCCATCCACACCCCCTAGATGCACATCGTACACGAGAAGGGGACATCAAGCAACACAGTTGAGGATTCCAAGGACAAGAACGCAGTGCTGGCATTCATGATTGAGGTGGGACTCCCATCCCCTCAAGTCTGGAGGCTGGCTGTCCTCCAGAATGAGCTGCTTGTCCCCAGCAGCTCCCCAGGACCTCTCTTTAGCTCCCGTCCCTCCCATTCCAGGTGGGAGATGAGGAGAACAAGGCCTTCCAGCCCCTGGTGGAGGCGCTGTCCCGTATCTCCAAACCCAGTGAGTCAGGACTGGGAGGAGATGGCTTCTTCCCATAATGGAAGGGGCAAAGGTGCTGGGGTAGCAACTTTCAAGAGTGCCATATGTAAGGGACTTTGTCCCCCACCTAGGTACAAACACCACAGTGAATGAGATCTCCCTAGAAGACATGCTTCCTAAGAAGGAGAAACTGGTTCACTACTTCCGTTACCAGGGCTCGCTGACCACGCCAACCTGTGATGAGACGGTCATCTGGACTGTGTTCGAGGAGCCCATTAAGCTCCACAAGGACCAGGTACGCAGGCCTAGGGCAAGGTGCATTCTCCCTATGGAGTCCAGCTCCTTCAAGCCCTCGCTGCTTGCTCCACAGGTCTCTGGGGTAGGGAGATGGGGATCATTGCAGCGGTCCTTACTTAGGTTTCCGCTAGCGGAGACAGGCTGGAGAGAAGGCTGTTCGCCACTTTCCTGAATAGGGGGCCCTGTGGGAAGTCGTAGAAAGGGTGCCCAGAATAGGCTTCCAGAAAAGTGGGGGAGCTGACTGGTTAGTGTGGGGAACCACTTCCTTAGTGCTATCAGGGAGCCATCCAACAAACAACACTTGAGTCTACAATAGACAGCAGGAAGCCCAAAGGACCCAAATCCCTCGGGTTTGTAGCAGTGATTCTCAAAGGGTGACGTCAACATCTTCACCAGTGAGAACTTTCTAGACATGTCTATTCTTAGGCTCACTCCACTTCTATTGAATCAGATACTCTAGGGCTGGGGTCCCCTGAGCTCCTTTAGCTGAGGCTGAAGAACGGTCACCTTCAAGAGCCACTGTACCACAGCAACAGTGACGCTAACAGGGCTGAGAAGGGACCGGTAGAGGAAAGGGAAGACAACGGAACTCAGCTCCCCACAAACGCCACATTCTATACTCATGGTAGTCATTCCAAGCCCCCCTCTTCCTTTCTGACATGGCTCCGGCTCCGAGAGGTGACGCCTCTGGCCTGAGGTCACACAAAGAACATGGCTCCACCTGCTGAGCCAGGTCCCATCTCTCTCACAGTTCCTGGAATTCTCCAAGCGGCTCTTCTACGATGAAGAACAGAAGTTCGTTATGAAGGACAACGTGAGGCCCGTGCAGGAGCTCGGAGACCGCCAGGTGTTCAGGTCCCACGCCCCAGGACAGCTGCTGGCTTTGCCCCTGCCTACCCTGGTGGTCCCTACACTTACCTGCCTGCTGGCCGGCTTCCTCCAGTGATGGACCGCTTCTGGATATGTGACCTCTGACCTCAGCCTTTAGAGGATACGGCTTCACTTTCCTAGACTTGCAGGTTGGATTTTGGGGATTATTAAAGTACGGGTAGCTGGCCGTGGAGGCACGCACCTTTAATCCCAGCACTGGTGGGAGCAGAGACATGTGGATCTCTGAGACTGAGCCCAGCCTGTTCTCCATAGGGAATTCTAGGCCACCCAGGGTTGGTTACTAAGGGAGACCCTGACCTTCAGGCCCTACCCACAACTGAACAAAATAAAATATGCATATATTTTTGGAGAAACCCTTTGTAAGTCTTTTTTTAAACCTCTGAAAATCACCTTGTTCCCTTCACCCCAGTCCTGACAGGACAGGGACCTTAAGGCCCTGGAGATTTCTCCCGAGTAGGTATGACCCTGCCTGAGTATGTGAATTGCTCTATCAATGCACACTCCCTCACGTCTGAGCCTCAGAAAGGCGTTAAAAGGACCTTGGAGTAGCAACACGAAAAAACGTCAGAGGACTTCTGAGCCAGGCTCTTGGGTCAGAGTAAAAGTGGTGGAAACTGAAGCCTAAGAATAGGCTAGGTGAAGGCTACATGTTTGAGCTAGAGTGGAGATACCTTGAGGTGCTGGGTACCCACCCCTCAGGTGGAGCCTAGAAATGCTGTGGTGGTGAACAGGGATTCATTCATTTGCCCTGGAGCTTGGCAGATAACTGGGAGGGGATGGGACAAAACAGGGAGATGGCTGGGGTTCTCAGTCCAGGACGTGGACAAAAGACTCATGTTGTTCAAGAGGTCGGAAGGCAGTGACAGAGACTAGGAAAGGCAGTTGCAGTTTCGTCGACAGTCAGGGCCAGGGGCATCTATCTGCAAAGGAAGGAGGCCACCTGGGTTCAGTAACACTCAGGCAGGGAGTGGGGCAGGCTGCCCATCAGGAAGCAGGGGGAGGAAGAACAGAGCATCAGTCAGAGGCATAGGGATAGACAGACTGGGTATTCTAGATCCTGGACCACCTGTGGGTTAGCGCCCAGGGCCAGTCAGGATGCGCTCTTCTGTGGCACTGGGTTGCAGAGGCAAAGACAAGGTGGAGCCAATTCCCAGGTTCCCAGGCTCATGTCCAGGGCAGGATCTGCTCATGGGTCAGCAATAGGTGTGACAGGAAAAGGGTCAGGTGTCCTCTCGTCATGTCTCTCTTGTGGATTTTTCCCAAGGAGGGACTGCAGGGAGGGTGAGTAGAGAGACAGAAGGAAAGATGGTAGGCCCCATCCATGGCAATGTTGGGGTTTTGAGGGTGAGGTCATAGGAGGTCAACAGGAGAGCTGGATCCAAGCCAGAGCCAGGCTGCCCTGCCTGGGGCCGAGGAGAAGCGTGTGTCCCCATAGGAAGGTGTAAACCACTGGGACACATGAGGTTTTTGTCCTGTTGCTGGTAACCCAAGGAGGGCCAGGTTGGAGGGGACAATGGTCCCAGCACCCCCACTCAGCTAAGCCTGGTGTAGGATGAATGGCCATATACCCCCTACAAACCAGCCTTTTCACTCTCTTTTCTATTTGTGGCCAATAATAAGTACCTTCCTCCTGCTTCACCAATGACCACCCAGCTGGAATGGTGGTGGTATTGTGTAGTCATGGCAACAGCAGGCAGCCTGTGTCAGCAGGGGGTGTGTGGACCAAGCATTCTCCTCTAGTTCCCAGGAAGCCTGCGCGGCAGGCATCTCAGCTGCCTCCTCCCCAGGCTCTGGACTCTGAGGTCAGAACAGTCATTCCTGCACTGGACAACCAACTGCTCCTCCACTCTCTTTCTCTCCCTCACACCCCTCCTGCCATCTCCCTCCCCACTCCCCTGTCCTCCACCTGGCCTTCAGCGAATAAAGTAGCAGCCCAGCCGAAGCAGAAAGTTCTAGCTCTCTGCAAGTGACCAGAGGAGGTCTGACTTTTCCACTCCAGGTGGAAGGCCCAGGACATGCTCCTGTCTAGCTGACTCCACAATCAGCCTAGCAGAATTAATGTAGTGGGCTGTGCTCATCCAGGCAGACCAGCTCTGCGGTTCTGGCATCACTCCCTGCGAAGCCGCTCAGTTGGCTGGCCACCACGAGTGGGCAGCTTGCTCCCTGGCTTTGGCCCCACACAAGAAGGTTGAGGGGCATTTCTTCCTGTCAGTGTGCGTCACTGAAGAACAACCTCTTCTGAGTGAACTCACTGGCTCTGTGTTGACCCCCATCTGGAGAAGGTGGCCCTAGTGGCTTGTTCCCAGCCTGCTTGGCTCCTGAGGCAGTTCTCCCCAAGGGCATGGGGCCTGCCAGTGCCTCCTTACTTACGAGGGAGGGCGCCTGCTCTGACTGCGCCCCAGCCTTCCTTCCTTTCTCATTCTTCTGCTTAGGTGATGGCACTGGATGCACAACTCCACCCCTGCAGATGTGTGCTTCCCTGCAGATGTGTGCTTCCCTGCAGATGTGTGCTTCCCTGCAGATGTGTGCTTCCCTGCAGATGTGTGCTTCCCTGCAGATGTGTGCTTCCCTGCAGATGTGTGCTTCCCTGCAGATGTGTGCTTCCCTGCAGATGTGTGCTTCCCTGCAGATGTGTGCTTCCCTGCAGATGTGTGCTTCCCTGCAGATGTGTGCTTCCCTGCAGATGTGTGCTTCCCTGCAGATGTGTGCTTCCCTGCAGATGTGTGCTTCCCTGCAGATGTGTGCTTCCCTGCAGATGTGTGCTTCCCTGCAGATGCCAGCCTGGGGAAGCACAAAGGCCGCGGCCAGATCTCTCTGAGCTCCACTGTCCCTTTTCTGGAAGGTTCCCAGCACAGACTATGAAGAATGTTTATTGAACCCCTGCTATGTGCTGACTGTGGGACTCTACTGTTTTCTGTAGTACAGAGAGGAAGAAACCTGTGAGACCCTGGGGTCACAGCCTGGGGTCACAGCCTGGGGTCACAGCCTAGGGTCACTCTGTGCTTCCTGAAGTTCCCATAGTCAACTTTCTTCATCAGAGCCATCCAGGAAGACAGGCCACTCTGAGGGACAGGGTGGGGTCTGCCGTACCCTTTTCCCACCCTATTTCCAGTGGCTGCTTCTATTCCCAAGGGGCCACCTCTCCTTCCCTGTGTTTAGGTCTGGCATCCCGGTAGGAGCCAGGGGCTAAAAATACTCTCCCATGTGTTTAGATGATTCCTGGAGAATAAACTTCCCCATCTTGGCTCTCACTTTGCACTCTTGCTGGCCCTGCTTCCTGTGGCTCTGATCTGACCGTGTGGGAGGGGAGAGGAAGGTAGGAGTGGAGGGAGGGTCATCGGGGGTGGAAGATCTCCCCGTGAGTGTGGACTGGGGAGGCTGCTTGGTCACCTGGATGGAGACCATCACTGTGAACGGTTCTCCAGTGTGAGGCAACCCGTAGGTGCCAAACTTATATGTGCACTTGTTGGGAAGAGGCAAAAAAGTTCATGGCCCAGCTGGCAGGGTTCCAGGCTTCCTTTGCAGCCTCAAGTTATCCATTCGCAGATGGGTCTGAGCTTGGCCCTCTTGTCTAAGTGACCTCACTGTCCCAGGGCTTCTGCTGCAGACCCTGGGAGGAAGGCCACGCCTATCTCTGTGGGTGGAGCATGGGCCCCAGACCTTCAGCCCCACACACGCCTCAGCTGCTTTGTTTGTTTATCAGAGTAGGGACAAAGACTTGACCTCCTGTGAAGAAGGAGAGGCTGAGGTGGCGCCTAGTCGGGGGCCCTGGGAGGGGCTTCCTCTGGAAGGGAGCTGGACAGATAAGTCCCAAGCTGGTTCCTTCCCTCCCATGATGCTGTTTGGGGACCCGGCACACCGGAAGGGTTGTTGAGTATATATCGGAACAGTCTACTTTCAACAAGATCTAATCTCCCAACAAACACTACTTTATCTTTCAGTCTAGAGACCGAGGGACCAGGCCATTCCTTTGCCCTTCCCAGTCACAGGCCAGATACAGGGAAGACACTATGGGAGCAGGCTGGGAGCAGATTGTGGACCCCTAGGCCCAGAGACACACAGACCCAGGGTAGAATCCTTTTTCTGAGAACTAACCAGGGGCTTTGGTAATTTTAAGTCACTGGAACCTCGGTTTCCTTGTCTATAAAATGGGGATGATGGGAACTGTGGAGACCGTTCTGACAGCATCTACCTTAGAGTTTGCTGCAAAGATAAAGTATAACACCTGAGCAAGAGAATATGTTCAGTACAGCAATTGTTACCGTTCTTTTTAGGGAGAGCACTGAAGCAGGCAGCCTCACAGCCCAGACTTCTGGGGAACTGGGCTTCAGGGGGGAGACCAGAAGCAGCAGGTGACTGCTGTCTGGTGCTCCTCTCCCTTCATGGAAGACACAACAAAGGCCTTGTGAAGCCACTCTCCACTGAAGTGAGGCCAGTTGTCTTAGCCCAATCTTGATCAGTGTTCACCCTGTGCCTCAGGGGATAGGTTTGTTGGGTGTCGAGGATGGCATCTGGCTGAGCCTACATCTCTGACAGGAAAGTGTTGGCTACCTGGGGCCCCACCTGCTTTCTCACTGTGGGATTTGGCAGACTGGGGCTCCACTGCTGTCTTCCTTTGTGCTTTCTTGAGGAGGCACAGGGACCTTCTTTACAGCCCCCCTCCACCCTGGTGTGGTCTCACACACAGTCTCAGACTGGCAGCCCAAGGCCTGGGCCCTTCTGCGGAAACAAAGGAAGCCCAATTGCCTTTGAATTTCAGAGAAACAACTAAGAATTGTTTCAGTGTGTCCCTCACAGTGCAAAGGAAATGCTTAAATCAAAACATTATTTCTTGTTTATCTGAAATTTAATTTTAACTAGTAACCTGGTGATTTTTTAAAATTCATTTTTTTGTATGTGTATGTATGTTTTCTGTATCTGTATGTATATTCTGTATGTGTCTGCATGAGAGTTTGCCCTCTGCATATGGATGACCTTGGAGCCAGAAGAGAGAGTTGAATCTCCCAGAACAGGAGTTAGCAGGGGCTGTGAGCTGCCTGATGTAGGTGTTGGAACCCTGCTCTGGTTCTTTGGAAGACCAAGCAGTAAATCTTCTCCAGAAGCCTCCTCCTGGTGCCTGGCTGGATAGCATCCTTCCTGAACTCCAGGCTGTGATAAGAACACACAGCTAAGTGTCTGTCTGGTTTGTAAATGAACTCTTGGCATCAAGCCTCTCCTCACCCTACCCAGGAGGGCAGCTAGGTGCTCCCTGGGGATTCTACTACACAGGAAGGCAACTGTGATAATATTTATTAGTCATTTTTCTGGTCAATTTTTTTTGTTTGTTTGTTTTTCGAGACAGGGTTTCTCTGTAGCTTTGGAGCCTGTCCTGGAACTAGCTCTTGTAGACCAGGCTGGTCTCAAACTCACAAAGATCTACCTGCCTCTGCCTCCTGAGTGCTGGGATTAAAGGCGTGCACCACCACTGCTGGGCTATTAGTCAATTTTTACTTATAATTTATTAGTCAATTTTTTTTTTGATTTTCCGAGACAGGGTTTCTCCGTAGCTTTTTGGTTCCTGTCCTGGAACTAGCTCTTGTAGACCAGGCTGGCCTCGAACTCACAGAGCTCCGCCTGCCTCTGCCTCCCGAGTGCTGGGATTAAAGGCCTGCGCCACCACGGCCCGGCTTATTAGTCAATTTTTTTTAGTCATTTTTATAATTTAGATGTGGTGGTTCTACCTCCATTTCTTTTTTTTTATTTTTAAAAATTTATTATAAAAAATATCTTTTCTCATTTTACATGCCAAATCCATTTCCCACTTCCTCCCCACCTCCTGCTCCCTCTACCTTCCCCCTACCACCTATCTCACTCCCAATGCACTCCTCAAAGAGGGTTAGGCTTCCCACGGGGAGTCAACAAAGTCTTGCACATTCCTTTGAGGCAGGACCAAGGCCCTCCCCACTATATCTAGGCTGAGCAAGGTATCCCTCCAGAGAGAATGGGTTCCAAAAAGCCAGAACAAGCAGTAGGGATAAATCCTGGTCTTGCAGTTCCATTAGCTCAGGTCAGCTGGTCCAGAGCCCACCCCATTTCTTCCCACTCCAAGGAAGCTGAGATAAAGAGAAGAGGGCTGGGGGGGGGGGGGTACGGGGCACCTGCTGAGACTCCTCCCAGTGCTTCCTGTCCCCTCTTCCTCTGGCCATGACTTCAGGGGCAGAGTTAGGGCAGCAAGCTCAAAGGTTTTCCCACCAGAGCAGTTCTAGAAGGAGAGGGCTGTGGGGAGGGCAGGTGGCTGTGTTGCTCCAGTGGACTGGAGCACATCTGGAGCGGACTGGAGCCTGTGGGTTTCCTCCCGCAGAGTGCCTGTAACTGGGGAGAGGTCAGAACCTGGGGAATCTCTTTCTTATACTTTGGTCTTGGCCTGACTTCAGGCTGGCTGAGCTGGAGGCTGCAAGGCCGTCTTCTGGCAGCCCAGCGCTCACCATCACTACCACGCTCTTGTGTAGTAGAACTTCTAGGTAGCACCAAGATGCCCTCCTGGGAAGGGTGGGGAGGGACTTGATACCAAGGGTCACTTACAAACCAAAGGGACCCTCAGCTGTGTGTGTGTTCATCCAGGAAGGATGCCCTCTAGGCACCAGGAGGGAGCTGAGCACCTCTGGTCCAAACTCAAAGTTCTCCTTCCAACTCCTTTCACCTTGTAATCTTGACCAAGTTTACTGCCTCTAGCTGTCAGTGTTTATGCAGCCACTATCTTAGGCTGGGCCCTTTAGAACTGTTATCTGACTGATGATGACAGCAACCTTTAGAGCAGAAACTTCTGGAACAGCCTCTTCCCAGTGGCAGCTGGCACCCTATGCTCGCTACTGTTTGTGTAGTAGGCACTGTGACGTGTTGTCCCCTTGAGGAAGTGACGCTCCCAGTTGCTGTGAGTGGTTTCAGGGTGCAGATCACTCGGGGTGACTGGCACCTGATGGATGCGTGGCTTGATTCAAGATGATTCCAAAGGTCCTTCACAGTCCAGGAGCTCCCCATGGGGAAGTCAAGGTCACCATCGGCCCTGTGTGTCAGCGCCACTCTCCTTCCTAGTTCCACTTCCTTCCCTTCCCTTTCACAGATGTGAGTCCAAGCGGCAGCTCCTTAATAAATGCCCCAGCAGCCATGGCCCAGCCATCCCAGAACAACGTTCTAAAAGTACAGTGGCCCGGAAGAAGGTTGGGGGGACAGGAACAACAGCTAGTAAGTGCTCCAGTACAAGTGGCTTATCCCCCAACCTCAGCACAGCAATGGGGAGCTGAGCACCTGTCTGCCTCATTTAATAAGATGTACAGGACACACAGCGAACAAATAGCAGAGGAAGGTCTGTGCTCCCGGTGTGCTTTCTAGAATCATAGGCATGTCAGTTCTCTCTGCGTCACCGTGATTGCGATACTGGATGGAAACAACTTCCAGGAGAAAGGTTTGGCTTGCAGTTTTAGTCCATCATAACTTCTGAGATGTGGCCAAGAGGTTCTCTCTGCAGCTGCTTCTCTGTGCGGTGGGAAACAAGAGCTACTCAGAATCATGGTGGTATAACTTTTAAAGGCTGGGCTCCCAGGGCCCAGCTTCCACTAGCCGGGTTCCCAGAGTCCTGAACACTGCTGCAAGCTGGGGACTGATCACTCACAAAGTGAGCCTGTGGGAGCCACTGCAGACCCGAGCTATGGCGTATGCTTCGCAACTGTTCAGAGGAAACAGGCTCTTGGAGAAGCTGAGGTCGCCCCCTTAGCTGAATCAGCAAGTGCAATGCCCAGTATCTGCTACTCCCCGCAAACTGCTCCTGAAAGTCCCCCCCTGGGAGCCCTCTTTTCGAGAGAAGCTGGAATGTAGGAAGCACCAGGCCAGGACATGCATCTGTGTGCCGTTCCACTACCCCAGCTGAGAAGAATGCTCTTCCCTGTCCCCACCCATGCTGTGATTCTCATAGTGGGGGCTGCACACCACCCGGCATAAGCTCACTTCGTGAAGCTTTCTGTTCTCTGCTCCTCCCACCCCAGGACCATGTTCAACCAATGTCATTACCCAGACCAACACCAGCACACAGAGAGTAGGGCAGGCACGGCAGAGGTTTGCAGGACGGATGAACAAGAGGGGAAAATGATAGCAGGGAATGGGATTACCGGTCGTCTTTCCTGGACTGGGACCAAATATTTACCTTGCTCCTTATAAAGCCTGGGACAAGCCTGGCTTTCTCAAATCTGTTTATTCCGCCTTGCCTTCAGTGGCAAACACAATCAGCCTGGTCGCTCTGCCGTTTGAACACCTGCTTCTACATGTGGGGCCTGGGCAAAGGAGGTGTTTGCTCTCCGGTGCCTCCCCTCTGTGTGTCCGCAGGGAAGCTGCTGTGTGATCCTTGTGCCCCAGGAGGCTTTGGTACTGTGTTCTGCATTCCTTGTCTGGCTACAGGTCCAACTGGAGTTTCAGTGTAGCCTAAGCTGACCATCCTCATTTGGCATGAATTAAGTTATGTGTGGGATAGGGTGGACTTGCCTGAGGTTGCTTCCGACCTCCTGGGACACTCTCACGAAGGTGTAGGTTTTGGATGTGACAAGTGGCGTCTGTGTCACACTTCAGAAATGCAGAAGAGAGGAGTAGAGTCGTGTTGTCTCTTGGATTCACCTCGGAGGTCTAAGGCAAATGGAAGTCGCATGGGGTGCTGGGGTTTGGATAGTGTGTTCTGTAAGGGTTCCTGTGTGGAAATTTAACCCCCACTGTGGGGCAGTAGGAGAGAAGGGACCTGCTGAGCTTGGTGGCTCAGTCCTTTATTCCCAGCACTCAGGAGGCGGAGATACGTAGATCTCTGAGAGTTCCGGTACATTCAGAGCAGTTATACAGAGAGACCCTGGGTCTTAGCTAGGTTTTCTATCACTGTGAAGAGACCCCATGACCACAGCAACTCTTCTAAAAGAAAACATTTCATTGGGTAGCTTATAGTTCAGAAGCTCAGTCCATATCATCATGGCAGGAGAGGATGGCCGACAGACAGACATGGTGCTAGAGAGGTAGCCAAGAGCTCCACATCTCGCACAGGAAGTGGTCAGTCTCACCGGGTGTGGCTTGAGCATATATGAGACCTCAAAGCCCACCTCCACAGTGACACACTTCCTCCCACAAGATCACACACTCAAACTAGGTCACATCCCTAATAATGCCACTCCCTCTGGGGGCCATTTTTTCCCCCCAAAACACTACACCAAAGAGAGAGGGAATGAGAGAGAGCACAGGAACTTAGTCTGGTTCTGTGTTTTGAAGTGGAGCTTTTGGGATAGCGGAGGGATAGAGTTCTGTGCTAGCTTGACAACCTGAGTGTCTAGATGCACTGGCATGCATCTCTAGTCCCGATGCTCCTGTGTGAGATCAGAATAGAGACACAATGGTGTTCTGCGAAGCGGCAGACACTCCCAGAGAACCCTGCTCAACAGACAGAAGTGAGAGCTGACCCTTGAAAGCTGTCCGCTGCCTTCTGCACTTGTGTCGTGGTGTGTGTGTGCTCTCCCTCACCTGCGAAATAATTAAATAAGAAATAGGACTTCGGGGGACTGGAAAGCAGCTCAGTTAGTGAAGGGATCACCATGCAAGCATGAGGACCTGAGTTCAATCCCCAGAACCCACAGAAAACATGCCAGTCATGGTGATGTGTTCTTGTAATCCTACTGCTGGGAGACAGAGACAGGAGGATCCCTGGGGATGCACTGGCCAGACACTCTGGCCTAATTGGTGAACTCCAGGCCAATGAGAGACCCTGTATGTTAAGAATGACACCTGAGGTTGTCATATTTAGGTGTAGCCATGTGTCTTTCCAAAGCACACAACACATATTAGCCGGGCGGTGGCACACACCTTTAATCCCAGCACTCGAGAGGCAGAGGCAGGCAGATCTCTGTGAGTTCTAGGCCAGCCTGGTCTACAAGAGCTAGTTCTAGGACAGGTTCCAAAACCACAGAGAAACCTTGTCTCGAAATAAAAAAAAAAAAGGGAAACTAAGACCAGAACACACACACACATGCACACACATGCACACACATGCGCATGTACACTTTAAAGTTCTTCCATCACCAGGTACATCCCTCCTTAACCTTGTCTCTCCTGAATGACTAGCTTAAATAAACTTCTTTTTAACCTAGTTTGACTCAAGCATTTCACTACCGTAGGAAGAATGAGATGTTCATAACAGTGATTTCACTAAAGCAGTGCCATGTGGAAACAGCAGCTTTGCTTTGTGAACGCTGAAGTGGAGCAGAGGTTCCAAGTCTCTGAGCCGCTGGGTCGGCAGCACCCTGAAGATCGTCAGGTCGTCTCCTGCAGTGGATACCACATGGCAGCTGATAGAATTACCTTTAGAGTCTGTGTGTGGGCCTGAACAGTTGCTTTGGTGGTTAAGAATCCTTCTAGTGCTTGCCAAGGACCCAGGTTTGATTCCAAGCACCCATGTGGAGGCTCACCACTTCCTTGGGCACCAGACTCAAATGAGGTGCAAGGTATACATGCAGGCAAAATACTCATACACATAAAATAATAAAAGTAACTATTTCAAAAAAGAGTGTGTTTGAAATACTCTCAGGGGGCTGCCTTTGGGGATTAGAGGGGTGTTTGCGGGATGTTTGATTTTTTTTTTTTTTTTTTTTTGGTTTTTCGAGACAGGGTTTCTCTGTGGTTTTGGAGCCTGTCCTGGAACTAGCTCTGTAGACCAGGCTGGTCTCGAACTCACAGAGATCCGCCTGCCTCTGCCTCCCGAGTGCTGGGATTAAAGGCGTGCGCCACCACCGCCCGGCTTGCGGGATGTTTGAACACACTGTGAAGATGTGCTTCTCTCTTCCCTTGCCTGCCTAAGGCACCTTCTGGTGGGTTTAATAAAGAGCTGAATGGCCAACAGCTAGGTAGGAGAGGACAAGAGGCAGAGGTAGGGACTTTGGGAAGAAGCAGAGGCACAGGAAATTTGCCAGTGAGACATGGAGAAAGACAGACGGACATACGGTACTGAGTGATAAGAATGAAAGCAGGCTGATCTTTGTGAGTTCGAGGACAGCCAGAGCTATGTAGTAAAACCCTGAGGGGTGGGAGTCCCAAAGAGGACAGAAGAGGGCAATCGAAACCCTTGGAACAAGGCTGGCAGTGGTGGTGCACGCTTTTAATCCCAGCACTCTGGAGGCAGAAGCAGACAGATCTCTGTGAGTTCAAGGCCAACCTGGTCTACAAATTGAGTTCCAGGACAGACAGGGATATTACACAGAAAAACCCTGTCTCAAAAAAACCAATACCACCACCACCACCACCACCACCACAACAACAACAACAAAGCAGGAAAGAGGAGAAAGCCACAGTTGGGCTCAATAACCTTGTGGCAGTGCTGGCTATTCCTCTGGAACTTGGCAGTTAGCCCTGAATACATGCAGATAGCTTGGGAATCAGCCTGGTGTATGCTGGCCTGCCATGATTGCCGGAAGGACATGTGGTATTTGTGTTAAAGCCCGGCTGCTGCTGGGGATCAAACATCTGGGGACAAGGGATCCAACTCGATTGTTCTCCCACTTCTCAGGAAGGGCCAGGAAGGAAAGGGCCACAGGTGGAGAAGACGCTATTGTCTTCAGTGGGTATCACCAGGTAGCCTGGCTGGCAGGGGCCCAGTGAGAAGGCTCTGACGGGCACTCTAATGTCCCACAAAGTTCACTCAAGCCTCTATCTTTCTGTGCTACCTCTGACGCTGCAGTAAATCTTTGATAAGATACAATCAGGTGCTCCTGAGTGCAGCTGGGAACAAGTGACCTTTACTCCAGTCACAAGTCCTCCAGGCCCCCTGCCAGCCAGGCTACCTGGTGATGCTTGACCTACTGAAGACAATAGCTTCTCCTCCACCTGAGCCCTTTTCTTCCTGGCCCTTCCTGAGAAGTGGGGGAAAACAACCAAGTTGAACCCCTTTGCCCCATCTGTTCCCCACTTTCTTCTGTCTACCACTAGAAGTCCCTGGGCCACCACAGTAAGGTACAAACCTAGGATGTCAGTGTCCCTCAGGAGTCATGCAGATTCCCTGGGTCTGAGGCCTTGCCATCTTTCAGCAATGGTGGGAGGCACTGCTATTGAGATACCCACTTCTTGCCGGGCAGTGGTGGCACACGCCTTTAATCACAGCACTCGGGAGGCTGAGGCAGATGGATATCTGTGAGTTCGAGGCCAGCCTGGTCTACAGAGCAAGTTCCAGGACAGCCAGGACTGTTATACAGAGAAACCCTATCTCAAAAAAAAAAAGGAGAGAAAGAAGAAAGTCCACTTCCTTCCGATGCCGCAACGTTGCATCTGCACAAGCGTCATTGATGGTAAAGGTGGTTCCTGGTCAGTGTTATCAGTACAGTGTGATGTGGGCAAGGTCATCATAACCTTGCCAAAGAGGAAGCCACCAAGGGATGGGCTGGTTGTTCTTCCAGGAATGGGGTGGTAAAGCAACAACTGGGTTCTCCCCCTCCTCCAATCTTGGTTTGAAGTGGGCTCAGAAACATTCTGTCCCTGGGATACCAGCATCCTGGGCTGGTGATTTCATCTTCAAATTCATCCACCAGAGGGGATGAAGTTTGTCGCTCACAAAGCTATGCGAGGTGAATGTGGTTCGGTAATGAACACAGATCATAGGCAAAACAGAATTTCTAAATAGGACCTGGGGATGTTGCTCAGGGGGTGGGCGCTTACCTAGGCTGATGGAAGTCCTGGGTTGACCTTCAGCACTGCACGCACCAGACTTAGTGACCAACTTGTAATCACAACACTCCGAAGGTAGAGACAGAAAGATCAGGAGTTCAAGGCTATTCTTGGCTACCTAGCTAGTTTGAAGCTGCCTTGGGATACAGGAGACTTGATCTCAAAACAAACAAACTAACAACAACAACAACAAACAGAAAAAACCCATCATTTGAGTCTAAGTGCCCTTCCATCTTTTGTTCCTGTCTTAGTTGGTTCCTCGCTGTGATAAAAATGCTAATTAAAACCAATTTGGGGGGAGGGAAGGGATTATTTCAGCCTACCCTTTCCAGTCCATCACCAGAGGAAGCCAGGAACTCGAACACAGACCAAGGAGGACTGCTTACTGGCTTGCTTTCCAAGGCTCACACATTTGGCTTTTGTTGTAACCGAGGACCCTGGAGCTGGCATAGCTCACAGTTGCCTGGGCCCTTCTACATCAACCATCAGACTGGTCCACAGATAGTCTGATGAAGGCACATTCTCAACTGAACTCTCCTCTTCCCAGAGGACCTAGCTAGTGTCAAACTGACAAAATCCTGGCACTTCCCCCCAGTTCTAGGCTCAGGACTACCTCAGTAGTCGGTACTCGATAAACATTTGCTGAATGAGCGATCAACTCCTCTACAGCCTTTTCCCTGTCCCTTAAGGAAAACGAGATGATGTTTATTTGCACTTCCAGGCTACGGAGAACTCTGCAAACAAGGAGTGTCAGCAGAGACTTTCTCCAGCTGGCACAGTTGAAGGCCACAGGCTGTGGGTTGGATATTTACAGGTGCCCAGTCTCCAGGACAGCTGCCAGGCAGCAGGCTGGCTGCTCCAGGCACCACCTTGGGATTCGCCTGGCCTCGAGCACAAAACCCCTGTGCACTTGCACAATGGTAGCTGGTTGCAAAGGATCTTACATGCTCACACTCAACCATGGTTTCACCCTGGTTGCCCAGCTTCCTTCCTTTCTCACCCACAACTAATTAGAGTAACAAAATGGCCTCTGCAAAGCCCATAGTGTTGCCAAGGTGTTTGCCAGACCTTTCTGTGGTTGCCCAGCTTTCTTCCTCTCTTGCCCACAACTAGTTAGAGTAGCAAAATGGCCTCTGCAAAACCCATTACATTGCCGAGGTGTTTGCCGGGCCTCTCTTGAGAGCTTCGTGAGTTGTGTTGCTGGGAGTCATTCTAGCTCTGGGAGATAGCTCCTTGGGGACTTCTGAAGTCCCGCACCAGTGGCTTCTTGCATGCTTAGTAGGTGGAAGGTGCTTTAAAGACATTTGATGCTGTGCTCGGGCAGGGCTTCCCACTTGCTCATCAGCCTGAGCATTTCCCACCTGATCTGCCTTAGCTGTCATGAGATGGAAGAAAAGGATCCAGACCTGACACTGTTTCAAAATAAAAGATAGAACACCTATGCTCCAGCACAACACCATCATCCTCTACAAGGGGCAGGAGATGCAGAGGTTAGTGACCTGTCCCCTCATACAGCTCCACAAGGTGCAGAGCATGGCCTGGTTTTCACAGCAAGCTAGAGCTGAACCTTCAGCAGCCTCTGAAGACAAGTGTGTTTCCTTCTCCATTCCAGAAGGCTCCTTGCTGCTCTCCAATGTGGAAGTCCTTCTCTCCTTGGCTAATTTGCAATTTTAGAGGACACGGCAGTTTAGCAATCCAGCCAGCGACACTGCCGTGGAGACGGAATGACTGACACTGAATGAGGCATCACAGAAGCTGAGAAGCATGGACACGCGCACCAGCCAGGCACCCTTCTGGGCCACACGTGGCTGTGCCCAGGCTCCTCTCCTTGGCATGCCTTCATCCTTTCTCGCTCTTCCTTCCTCTTGTCTGACCCATTTTCCCTTTGCCTCTACTTACTCAAGACTTCCTGGAGTACTGCAAGCCTAGTGTTCAATCACGAGTTCCCCTTGGCCTTGTCGGAAGAGAAATTCTAAGGCTGGACGTGTGGCTCAGTGGTGAGAGTGCTGTGTGGCACGTGCAAAGCCATGGGCTTCATCTCCAGTACAGGAGGGAGGGGAATGGAGAGAGAGAGATGGGGGGATAGAGACAGAGGCAGAGACTGACAGACAGAGAGAAACCAGCAAAAGCAGACTGTACACAAGAAAGGAAATTACAGTAAACAGAATTTATAATCAAGTACCCTGACCTTATGCAAATCATATGAAATATGAAACAATATCCTAGCCATACCAAAATACTCAGCAATGTGAACTAGCTTTATTTGAACTTCCTGTGTAGTCAGATTTTTCTTTTGGCCAACTTATAGGTATAGGGTTGGGGGTTGGGGTGGAAATTTTGTAGGCTCAGGGATCTCCTTTAATTAAAAAAAAAGAAGGGAAATTAGATGGAATAATAGGTGGATTAACTCACACTAATAATAATAGTAAGTAATAGAGTAAATACTTGCGAGATATTATTTATAGATAATTTACATTTGTATAGATTCTTGTATATTGATACAAATTCAATTTGTTATATTGAATATGCTCCTATTTCTGTTCACAATATTTGTACACCTATGCAAAGTTATTTTGCCCTATTTGCATGCATGCTTCTACCTCTGCTTAAGACATTTTGTATATTGATACAGTTAGGATATATTTATCATATTGCACTATACATTTCTACCTCTGATCAAGATGCTTATACATTGTTACATTTCAAGGTCATTGTCCTCATTTGCTGCACAGCTGTTTAAAGACTGTTTGATATTCTAATATGAAGTCTTAGTCTTTAAGCTATACACGTATTAAGTATTATAGGTCAATAGCCATCCATGTTTGTCATACTTACTGTTAGACTAATCAGGTTCTTCAGATACATTGAGACTGTATTCTGCATAGATAGGTAATCTTCAACCACTTCAAAGAACTGTAGAACATGTCCTTTAAATAATTTAGGGTTCTGTTGACGTGAGACATGACTGCTCCTGGTAGCACCAATCTATTCCCAAGAGAATGCTGAGCACTCAGTTGGCATTTGTTTTCTTCTTGGCAAATCTGACCTTTGGGCAAGGAACTGCCCATGCCTCAACCACTGACAAAATGCACAGTGGCCGGACTGGACAAGCAGGATACAAGAAAAAGACTGCCAAACCTTCCCAAGACAGGTAAGATGGTTTTAAAATTTTTCCTGCACTGAAAATTGTCAGTTACTCTAGGCCTTAGCCAAAGTTGGTTGCTCCAATGTTGCAAATGAGACTTTGACTACCCAGGTTGCCAGTTGTCTCTGTCATTTGTTGCACATTTTGGAAGTTGCTTGATTGCACTTCCTGTCTACTGAAGTAAGATTGTCTTCCTTCTCAGGTCTTTGATGGAGTTGAAGACTAGATAATCGTAGTTACTTTCCTCTCATGACTTAGCCAAGCCATTTCTAATACAAGACTTAGACTCCTTAGGATAGAATAATTATAAAAACATTTAGCATATATTTCTTGCTTGATATTGTTTATGCTGGTTGTAATTCCAATTTTTATACTTGATATCTGTTCTTAATGTATTTTTTTTATATTGGGTTTGGGACTCTCTTTAGACAAAAGGGGGAGGTGCTGGGGAACCTCCATCAGTCAATGGGCTTTGAGATGCTGGATCAGGTTGGGCGTGGCCTTGGGTACCAAAAAAATGTGCCTGCTACTGCTTGCATGCCCCCCCCCCCACTGCTGCTGGATTTGGTTCCTGTTCCCCGGCTTGTGCAGTGGACTGTGATCTGTGATCTACCCCTAAATAAAGAGACTTTTATGATACTCAATTCTGAGTTAGTGTGGGACTACTCTATTCGCGTTCACCTACACTAACTCACAAATAATGACATGGAGACTTATTATGAAAGCTCGGCCTTAGCTTAGGCTTGTCCTACTAGCTCTAATAACTTAAATTAACCTGCCTCTATTAATCTATGTTTTACCATGTAGCTTTTTTACCTTTATTTCATTTTGCCTGACTCCCTCCATGTCTCATTGGCATCTCCCTTGCATAATTCACAAGCCTACATTCTTCTTCCTCTCTCCTCAGAAATCCTGCCTAGCTATTGGTCATTCAGCTCTTTATTAAACCAATCACAGTGACACATCTTCACAAAGTGAATATCCCACAAGAGGTCTGATGTTTGAAGGCCTTCAGATCAGGGCTCCTGCTTAGTGATGTACCCTCAGTTGCCTTTAACTCAGTTCCTAACAGCCTGTACGAGTGTCTCATCCACCGTTGCCTGTCGTGCTATGATTCCCACGATATAATCCCGACCTTCCCTCACAGAGAGCTTGCTTTTCTTTTCCATTTAGTTCTCCTCTAAGTACACTGTCGACAGTCGGGTGTTCTGAGTCAACACGTCATAGGAACCACACCTCTTCGCAGCTATTTTCTCTTTGTTAGTTACTGTCACCCCTTCTTGCGATGCACCTGTAGCGCCTCTGTCATCCTTCCCAGGGCAGAGTGGAAGCAACGACTCATTTCCTGGGGCCGTGGTTTCCAAAAATGACCCATTTGCAGACGGTTGCAAACTGGTTGCAAAAGATGTTCCCCTGGAAAGTGTATTTAACGTACCCTACCTTGTAAGGCTGTGGACGCAGAAGGGATAGGACAGCGGTGGATGACTCTCATGGTGCTGACGCATTGACAGGCTGGGCACCTTTCCCTTTATTAACCTCTAAGTGCAATAATTTCTCACTGTAAAGACATGTCAATTCTGCAATAAATGTACGTCTTAGTGCACATGCAGAGGCCAGACAAGGGTGCTGGCTCTCGGAGCTGGAAGTACAGGCATCTGTGGTTCCAGTGCAGGTCAGGTGTCATGTGGGTGCTGGGATCTAAACTCTGTCTTCTTGATTTCAAAGCACCCTAAACCACAGAGCCACCTCTCTAGCCCCTAAAGTAAAATTCTCATGGCACTTGACCCGGAGTCTATAGGGGACTTGTTTATGAGTATTCTATGAGTATTCTAGCAGCACAGCCAGAATGGGAACTCTTCCCTGACTGGATTAAAGTTGATAAACTGTCAAGGCGGTGGTGGCGCACACCTTTATCTCAGCACTCAGGAGGCAGAGGCAGATGGATCTCTGTGAATTTGAGGACAACCTGGTCTACACAGAAAGTTCCAGGGCAGCCAGGGCTATGCAGAGAGACCCTGTCTCACTACACCCCCATTAAAAAAAAAGTTCATACCCTTTCTAATTCCAAGAAGGCTTGTACCTGGCTTTCACATAAATTGCCTTTGAGATTAGGGTCTTGAACTCCAGGGCTCAAAAGATTCTTGCCATTTCAACTCTCCAAGTACGGGGCCTAGAGTATCAGTCACCACACTGTTTTCAAGGAAGTTCTACTTATTTATTTTGCTTTCTTCGAGGGTTTCTCTGCGTAGCCCTGGAACTCACTTTGTAGACTAAGCTGGCTTCAAACTCACAGAGATCCACCTGCTTCTGCCTCCTGAGTGCTGGAATTAAGGGCATGTGCCACCACTGCCCAGCTGGAAGTTTTACTTTTGTTTTTGATATTATTTTTAAGATAGGAGCTCACTTTGTAGCCTTGCCTGACTGGCACTTGTGTAAACCAGACTTTTCTTAAACTCACAGATAACTGCTTACTGTGGCCTCCTAAGTGCTGGTCAAGTACTTGGTTCTCTCTATATATCTTAGGCTGTCATGGAACTTGCTGTATATAACCTCAAACCTGTGATCCTCCTGCATCTGCCTCCTAAGTGCTGGCTAGCCACCACACCCAGCCTTTCACTTTAAATGGAGTATCTTCTATGTCTGGATTTCTGATTTTTTTTTTTTTTAGGGAAAGATTTAACACAGGACTGTGTTCTTCAACAACAGATGGGATTTTTACACACACACACACACACACACACACACACATGCAGAATTTTAAATTCCACTGCTTCTCTGGAGGTATCACAATCCCTGACTTCAAACTCTACTACAAAGCTATAGTACTGAAAACAGCCTGGTATTGGCATAAGAACAGACAGGAGGACCAATGGAACTGAATAGAAGACCAAGAAGATCAATCCACACATCTTCAAACACCTGATTTTTGACAAAGAAGCAAAAAATATCAAATGGAAAAAAGAAAGCATATTTAACAAGTGGTGCTGGCATAACTGGATATCAACATATAGAAAAATGAAAATTGTCGGGCGGTGGTGGTGCACGCCTTTAATCCCAGCACTCAGGAGGCAGAGGCAGGTGGATCTCTGTGAGTTCGAGGCCAGCCTGGTCTATAGAGTGAGTTCCAGGACAGACTCCAAAGCTACAGAGAAATCCTGTCTCGAAAAACAAACAAACAAAAGAATGAAAATAGACCCATAGCTATCATTATGCACAAAACTCAAGTCTGAATGGATCAAAGACCTCAACATAAAGTCAACCACACTGAACCTTATAGAAGAGAAAAGTGGGAAATACACTAGAACGCATTGGCACAGGAGACCACTTCCTAAATATAATCCCAGAGCTGGAGAGATGGCTCAGAGGGTAGGAGCATTGCCTGCTCTTCCAAAGGTCCTGAGTTCAATTCCCAGCAACCACATGGTGGCTCACAGCCATCTGTGGTGAGGTCTGGTGCCCTCTTCTGGTCTGCAGGCATACACACGGAAAGAATGTTGTGTACATAATAAATAAATAAAAATATTTAAAAAAACATAATCCCAGCAGCACAGACACAGAGAGAAACAACTAATAAATGGGACCTCCTGGGGCTGGAGAGATGGCTCAGTGGTTAAAAGCACTGACTACTCTTCCAGAGGTCCTGAGTTCAATTCCCAGCAACCACATAGTGGCTCACAGCCATCTATAATGAGACCTGGTGAACCCTTCTGGCTTGTGGGCATACATGGAAGGAATGCTGTACACATAATAAGTAAATATGAAAAAAAAAATAAATGGGACCCCCTGAAACTGAAAAGCTTCTGTAAAGCAAAGGACATGTCAACAAGACAAAACAACAGCCCACAGAATGGGAAAAGATCTTCACTAACCCCACATCAGACAGAGGTCTGATCTCCAAAATATACAAAGAACTCAAGAAATTGGACACCAAAAAAAAATCACATAATCCATTTAAAAAATGGAGTACAGACCTAAACAGAGAACTCTCAACAGAGGAATCTAAAATGGGTGCAAGACACTTAAGGAAATTTTCAACATCCTTAGTCATGAGAGAAATGCAAATCAAAACAACTCTGAGATTCCATCTTACACCTGTAAGAATGGCCAAGATCAAAAACACTGATGACAACTTATGCTGGAGAGGTTGTGGGGAAAAGGGAACACTTTCGCATTGCTGGTGGGAATGCAAGCTGGTACAACTCCTTTGGATGTCAGTGTGGCGATTTCTCAGAAAATTAGGAAACAACCTTCCTCAAGACCCAGTAATACCACTTTTGGGTATATATCCAAAGAATGCTCAATCGTGCAACAAGGATGTGTGCTCAACTATGTTCATAGCCGGAACCTGGAAACAACCTAGATGCCCCTCCTCTACCAACTGAAGAATGGATAAGGAAAATGTGGTACATTTATACAATGGAGTACTACACAGCAGAAAGAAATAGCGACAGCTTGAATTTTGCAGGAAAATGGATTGAGCTAGAAAACATTATTTTGAGTAAGGTAACCCAGACACAGAGAGACAATTATCACATGTACTCACTCATAGGTGGTTTTTAAACATAAAGCAAAGAAAGCCAGCCTACAAACCACAATCCCAGAGAACTTAGACAACAATGAGGACACTAAGAGAGATTTACATAGATCTAATCTATATGAGAAGTAGAAAAAGACAACATCTCCTGAGTAAATTGGGAGCATGGGGATCTTCGGGGAAGGGTTGAAGGGGGGAAGGTAGAGGCAGGGAGGGGAGCAGAGAAAAATGTAAAGCTCAATAAAAATCAATAAAAAAAAGGAAAAATAATTTCACTGCTTCTCATCTCAGTCAGATCTTAGATTTCCAATCTGTTGTCTACAGGTCTGAGTTTATGTCTCCTGTACATAAACTCAAAGTATCTCCAGGGCTCAAAAGATCCTCTCTATTTCAACTTTTCAAGTACTGGGCCTAAGGCATCACCACACTCAGTTCTCAAGAAAGTTTATTTAGTTTTTTTTTGAGACAGCGTTTCTCTATGTAGCCCTGGCTGTCCTCGAACTCACTGTATAGACCAGGCTGGCCTGGAACTCGCAGAGATCCTCTGCCTCCCGAGTGCCAATGGCGTCCTTGGAGAGCTCTCAGGAAGACTAGAGGCACAGCTGCAGAGATGGTTCAGTGGTTAAGCATCCTTGTGGGTCTTGCAGAGGACTGACATCTGGTTCTCAGTACCCATATCAGGCAACTCCAGCTTCAGGGAATCCAATGCCCTCTTCTAGACTCTCTGGGCACCTGCACTCAAGCATGTGCATACTCACATACACACATATCATTAAACATAAATCTTATGGGGCTGGCATGAAGACTCAGTGGTTAAAAGCACTTCTTTCAGGGGATCTGGGGCTTGGTTTCAGCATTTCTGCCATGGGCTCTTCAACTCTAGCTCCAGGGAAGTCAACAACCTTTTCTGCCTCCTTGGACAACTAGACATTACGGACAGACACAGAGATAAAAGCAAAAATAAAATGACTTTTCTTTTTAAGCTTTTCGAGACAAGCTTTCTTTGTATAACAGTCCTGGTTGTCCTGGGACTCCCTCTGTAGACCAGGCTGGCCTCAAACTCACAGAGATCCACCTGACCCTGTCTCCTGAATGCTGGGATAAAAGGTGTGTGTTACCACTGCCTGGTGATAAAATAATTTTTAAAAAAGATTTATTTATTATATATAAAATATTCTGCCTGCATGTATCCCTATGTGACAGAAGAGGGCACCAGATCTCATCAGATTGTTATGAGCCAACATGTGGTTGGTGGGAATTGAACGCAGGACTTCTGGAAGAACACCCAGTGCTCTTATCCTCTGAGCCATCTCGCCAGTGTCGATAATAAATCTTATGAAGAAAAAAGACAGCCCAGGATATCCCTAATAGGCCCTACTCTTTGTCCCCACAACTAGAGCCATTTCAGTGTGTTATATGAAAACTACCACAGGGCTCCTCTCGTACCAGCTCTTTACCTGTGAATGTGAGCCACATCTAAGTAAAATTCACCTAATTAGTTCAAGTGCCTCCTTCTACCTCATCAGTTTCTACCCCCTCTAAGGTGGAACATCTTCTTTGTAAGTGGAATTGGTATTGTGCACCCAGAAGAATTAAAGAGGATCACAGACAGAAAGGCTGAAGAAACAGGCTCTTTGTGTTTACTTGTACAGGGAAAAACGACATGTGGACATCTTCAGTATTTAATTTGTTTGGGTAATAGTTACAGATAAACAGGTACACACCATATACAACGACCAATACTTTTTTATACAGTTCATATTCAGTACATCAACACTATCTTATTTACACTCTATGTACATCAACATCTTCCTAAAGTCAGTGCATTGTCAACAAGTTTTATACAGAAATTTACAAGGTAAATGTAGTTAATAGTTAATTTAATAAATTTTCTGCTAGTTCTCGAGTTTAAAAAATTAATTACAACCAATATAACAAACACAGATCAAACAACATTAGTAGATTGTGCTACCTGCTCAACTAAAATATCTGTAAAGAAATTATTGAAAATCTTCTACTTTTTCACGGGACTTGTCCAGGTAGGAGTGGACAATCTCATATATGAAAACTTTGAATCTATGAAGTATGTACTTTGTGTGACTTCATTACAATATTCCTTCCAGGCCATTACTTCCTCTCCCGTACATCCTTCTGAAAGGACGTCAGCCTCGGCAGCTGCTTGCGACAGCTTTCCCAGGGCACTGAAACCAGTCTCAGCACTGGGCTCAGCTGTCAGGACACGAACTGCACCACGAGGAAGGGAGGGGAATAGGATCTGACAACAATGAAAATCAGCTTCCAGGGTCTCAAAATTTTTAAAAGACCAAAAATAAGATGAGAATTTCCTTGGACTACAAACTAAAACACAATACAGAAAAATGATGCCAGAAAAATGACATTTATACTTTTGTTCCAGTTTTGAATAATTAGGAAAAAAGTGAGTAAAGAAAAAAAAAGCTGAGGGGCAGAAATGAAAACAACTAGGGTTTGCTTCCTAAACCCAGCAGTTTCTTTGTACAATACTTACAAACTATCAATGCTGGATATATTTTTGTTTTTAAATTTTACACACTGATGGAGTTAATAGCCCTTAGAGCCATTAAAGTACAAGCACAATTTGTTTGCATGTGTTCTCTCTTATAAAGTGCAAAATGAGAAACAAAGAAAAAACCCCACCACTAACAGGAAACATGGCTGGCTTTTGCATACCTTCCTAGAAACACTTTGTGCAACTTATGCATGGGACTATGGTGCAAACCCTGGCAGCAGCCACACCCAGCAGTGCGCCTGTGGGAACTCCTCTAGTACCCTAAAGAAGCCTTGGCAGAAGGGCCACCTGCGCTGGACCTCTCCTGGGGCCTCTGTACTGAGACTGGGTGGAAGGCACATGATCTCAGGGATGCGTGGGTTCAGACCAACCACCAGAACTTCTGCCACAGTCACTGTTCCAAACATAAACTTGACAACAACAAAGAGCAAAGAAAAAGACACAGAAAGAACAGGGAAATGGTTCCAAAAAGGAAGAACCTGTGTCTGCACTCTGAGAGTCATCTGCACTCCTGCATGACCTGGCTTTCTCCATTTGTCAATACAATGGAATGAAACTTCAGGAAAAAGGAGGTAGCATATCATGTCGTCCCCAGACAACATTTCAACTTTTGTTTTTTTTACTTTGATTCTAAGGAAATCCTTAGCATCCTGTTATGATTATTGGAAAACTCTATACTCACTACAAGTTTGTTCATTATCTGGACAAGCACATTAAATTCTTAATTGGTCCCAGGTGATTGGTGCCAAACCTTCTTCTTTACAGGCTAATGGTGGGATCTGCCTGAAAGTCCTCCACTGGACAGCTTGTGAGAGACTTCAAACAAAATTAGTACTATTCTTAAAGTTGACTGCTATTTTAATTAGGACTTTTTATTTTTGTGCTTCAGGTCACAGGATAAAATAACTACACTTAGCCTGCTTTTCAGTGACGATTCTGCCAAATGTCACCTACAAGGCATCACCTCCCTTCCAGCAGCCCACCTAGCGGCCAGAGCAGCCGCTTTACTGTAACACACAGTACTTCTTGTAGTCGGATTCAAAGTCTTCATCCATGCTGCTTGTGTCTGCCATCTTTTTGCCATCGATCTTTGGCAGAAATTGTGCACAGTCTATCCCCTGCTGCTCATAGAAAAGAATGTAGGCAGAGTCGGTGTCGATTTCATCAGGGTGAAGTTCCTAAAAGGATAAGAAAAGCCTTAATTCTTTAACAGGAAGAACAACTCTCACTAACTCTGATTACTTGAATCAACTATGTTACACCTACACTGAAAGTGAGTCTTATATTTTCAGTATCTGTTTTGGAGAATATTCTAACCACAGGCAAATGAATGCCCTAACCCTCATCAAATAACAACAACAACAATAATAACAATAATTTATTAGGTAGGTGAGAAAGAGTTTTCTTTTGGGACACAGTCTCACACAGCCCAGACTGGCCTTAAACTCTTTTCAGTGAGGAGCACGACTTTAATCTGCAGATCCTCCTGCCATCAAAGGTGTAGCCACCATATCTGACAAACACCATCAAATTCTAATAGCTCAAAAAAAAATCAGCATTGGAGAGTTTAGGACTGTAGTATAAGCCTTTTCCAACATGTGTGCCACGCTGGGTTTGATGTTCTATGTGGGTGAGGCATGGAGAGACACACACCGAAGACAGGACATGATCAATTCAAAGCTAAAAGATTGAATTTCTCATTAACCAGCACCTTTGCTTTGTTCACTATTCACATTTTCAGTTCTTCTCCAGTTTTCCCATCATACCTTTGCTTCCTTAAAACTGAACATTACTTATGTAGAGACCTTCATACAAACACATTATTTCCTACTCAGCAGAAAGGTTATTATTTCAATAACATTGCCAGAGTTTGTTGGCGTTCTGTTTCTGTCATTTAAAGATTGAGAATATTTACCTTACAGCTGCTGTCATTGTAACAGTACCACTTGCAGTTTGGGTTTTTGGCATAAGTGACATAATGGCCCCCACCCAGAATTCCTGAATGGCACTGAAGAGAGAAGAGAGTGGTGGTATGTTAGTAATTAACAGTACTTAGCCAGGGCACAGTGCTAAGATCTTAGCAGGAGAACACTGACCACTTAGGTGGTAAGGAAAAATATGTGTACAATCACCTAATTTTATTAAAAGACAAAATCTTAACACACATACACACTTCATGTGTGTGTGTTTAAAGACAGTGTCAGCGGGTAGTGGTGGCACACAGCTTTAATCCCAGAAGAGGCAGTTGGATCTCTGTGAGTTCAAGGCCAGTTCGAGTTTCATAACAGGCACAAAGAAACCCTGTCTCGAAAAAACAACAACAACAACAACAAAAAGAATAAAGACAATGTCTTGCTATATATCCTAGGTTGACTTTAAACTCAAAATACTCTTGCTTCAAGGTCTCAAATGCTAAGATTAGAGGCACTTGCCATCAAGTTTGGCCCTGTATCAGTTATTTAGAAAGCAAAATTTCCTTAGGAATACTTATTATAGCATTAATTGAACCTCTGAATCAAATTATACTTATTAAATGGCCATCTTCTAAATCATACTGTGAGCTTGGAGTCTATCCAGGAGGCCAAGCTTTCTTTGTTAACCGGACAACTGAACAAACCACTAAAAAGTTAAACTTTTTTTTTTTCCTGAGACAAGGTTGCTCTGTGCAGCCCCAGCTATGTCCCAGAACTTGCTCTGTAGACCAGGATAGCCTTGAACTCAGAAATCTGCCTGCCTCTGCATTTCAAGTACTGGATTAAAAGCATGCACCAACAGGCCCAGCTTAGACTGTTTTTTTTTAAGACCCACATAATATGTCACTTACCGAAATTGCATATAGATTATAAATAGGTTTATTATGAGTATCTTCTCTTTGGTCATCAGTGCTGTCTTCTTCACTATGATTTCCAAGCTGACCATTACTATAGCCATTGCCACATGCCTCATGCTCATAAAGGAATCCATTAGCCAAAGTGCTCTCATGATCCAGAGGAGTGACCAGCTCAGGTTGGCTGCCTCCCAAAATATGTCCTCGGCTCAAGGTGTCAGCCAGTTCACATGTCTGCCCAGTCCCATTCTCTTTGCTGGCATCTAAATTCTCCTTACTACTGGACAACTTATTTTTGCTGCCAATTTGAGGCAAACGAAGCCTCCCTTTGCTCCTCCCCAAAGTCCGTGGGCTGCTGTTAGGGCTGCTGTTTTTGCTGGAGGGACAGCTGGCTCCACTTTTTCTTGAAGAAGAAGGTGAACCTGTGAAAGAGACAGATAGAAAGATATTTAGGTCCAAATACCACAAGTAAGTTCGAAGCCAAATGTTAACTGACATTAGCTTCCCAACTAAAGACAGGAATGCTGCTGAGTGGTGGGGGCTCACTTGGAAGGCAGAGGCGGGTGGATCTCTGTTTTTGAGGCTAGCCTGCTGGACAGAGTGAGTTCCAGGATAGCCAAGGCTACACATAGAAACTTTGTCTTGAAAAAAAAAGAAAGACAGAAAGAAAAAAACAAAAAGGAATGCTGACCGCCTACTCTCACTCCTTATTACTTTATTACATAGCGTATGATGGCTATTCTTGGCTGTCAATGTGACTACATCTGGAATTATCTAAAACCCATGTGATTGAGTATACCTGGGAAGATTTTCTTAATTAAATCATTTGAAGTGGGAAGACCCATTTCTAAGTCAGATCTTTTGAGAGGTGGAGAGATAAACTCTTTTAATCCAGATTTCCAAGGTTTTGTTGCCTTTTGGTGGTGGTGCATGCCTTTAATCCCAGCATTCGGGAGGCAGAGGCAGATCTCTGTGAGTTCCAGAACAGCCTGGTCTACAAGAGCTAGTTCCAGCACAGGCTCCAAAGCTACAAAGAAACCCTTCCTCAAAATAAAACAAAAAACAAAAAAAAAAACAAACCCAAAAAACAGCCTTGACTCTCCCAGAACTTGCTTTGTAGAGGAGGCTGGCCTCAAACTCAAAGATCCTCCTGTCTCTGCTTCCTGAGAGCTGGGATTAAAGGCATGCGCCACCACCACTACCCAGCATTTATTTGGTTTTTGTTTGTTTGTTTGTTTTGAGACAGGGTTTCTCTGTGCAGTCCTGGCTGTCCTGAAATTTGCTTTGTAGACCAGGCTCACCTAGAACTCTGAGATCTACCTGTCTCTGCTCTAGAGTGCTAGGATTAAAGGCATGCTCCATTACCACTGCCTCAAAATCCTGATTGACTGAGGTAGTAAAACCCACCTAATCTGGGCCTCACCTTCTGGTGGCAGCCTATACAAAGGACACAGAAAAAGAAAGTTTTCACTGTTTGCCTGTAGACTCTCACTCTTGATGGCAAATCTATTCTTTCACTGAAATTAGAGCTACGTCTTTGGGATCCTGGTATATACTGAAGACCAGCTGAGACATCCAGACTAGTGAACTGAACAACTACTGATTTTTAGACCTTTCATTGGTAGACAGCCATTATTAGACTAGTTGGATCACAGCCTGTAAGTTATTCTAATAAATACCACACACACACATCTAGCATGTATTCATTCTATCAGTTCTGTTACTAAAAAAATAGGGAGCAATGAAAATGTATGTAGAGTACATACAGATCGTAGGAATCACAAAACCATAGAAAAGTGATTTATGTCATATTCAATTGAAAACAATGAATTTTATTTTTTATTATTTATTTATTTTTTGGTTTTTCGAGACAGGGTTTCTCTGTGGCTTTGGAGCCTGTCCTGGAACTAGCTCTGTAGACCAGGCTGGTCTCGAACTCACAGAGATCCGCCTGTCTCTGCCTCCCGAGTGCTGGGATATATTTTTTTTAATATTTATTTATTATGTATACAGAGTTAGTTTCCATGTCTGCCTACAGGCCAGAAAAGGGCACCGGATCTTATTATAGATGGCTGTGAGCCACCATGTGGTTGCTGGGAATTGAACTCATGACCTCTGGAAGAACAGTCAGTGTTCTCAACCTCCGAGCCATCTCTCCAGCCCAACAATGAATTTTATAAATATATTCTTAGACCGAGAGTGGTCTTGATACTCAGGAAACTCAAGTAGAAGGATTCTGTTGTGAAAAAAATCCTCTTGTACGCTGTAAAGATTTGTTACCCAAATTGATTTAATAAAAGAATGACTGGCCAGTATCCAGGAAGGAAGTATAGGCAGGGACACCAAACTGAGAATGATAGGAAGGAGGAGAGTGGAGTCTGGAGTCAACAGACAGACACAGAGGGAGCAGGAGATGAATGTGCCATGCTAATAAAGGTACCACCACATGGCAGAATATAAATAATGAATATGGGTTAACTTAAAATGTATGAGCTGGTTAGTAGTAAGCCTGAGCTATTGGGTGAGCATTTATAATTCATATTCAACCTCTGAGTTGGTTATTTGAGAACTGGCAGGCAAGTTAGAAACATCTGATTACAGGATTCTGAGTTCAAAGCCAGCCTGGGCTACACTGTGAGTTCCAGGCCAACTTGTACCATCATAGCAAGATCCTGTTTCAAAAAGCCAAAAACAAAACAAAGAAAAACAAATTACCAAGGACCTCTAGAACATCTAGAACATGTTTAGACACATTTTACCTGTATGTATTTTTCATGTTAGAAATGAAAACTGAGGGTTAGGCTTGGTGGAACATGCCTCTAACTCCAACTGCTCAAGAGACACAAGGAGGACTGAAAGGAGGCCAGTCTGGGCAATAGTAAATTCAAGTTCAATATAGGAAACTTAGTAAGATGCTACCTCAAAATAAGTGGTAAAGCACTGTTTCGCATGTGTGAAATCCTGGGATATCTAGTAAAAGGAAGGGGGAAGACATATAAAAATCCTGAGAAATTAAAGCTACACAATAATCAACTGTCTCTTTTCTTTTCTTTTTTTTCCAAGACAAGTTTTCACTGTAGCTTTGGAGCCTAGCTCTCCTGCCCTTGCCTTCTGAGTACTGAGATTAAAGGCATGCGCCACCACCGCGTGGCCTCAACCATCTATTTCATTGGTAAAAGGTTAATCTAAACTTCATGAAATTTTCCCTGACTGCACTGTAAATTTTTCAGAGAACAAAAATAAAGCTCAAACACAGGGCTAGCTCTATAGTTGGTGGGAACACGGTAAAAAGAATTATATATACGTAGTGTTCTTCACCTGTGGGTCCTGCAAGATCCAAATAATTATAGATCAGACTTACTAAAAAAATTACATTCGTACTGAAACATATAGATTTCTTTTTTATGATTTCATAAATACCATAACAGCTATTTACTTATTCCTATACATATATATTTACATTTATATGTGTACATCTATGTGGGCATGCATACCATGGTGCTTATGTGTAGTCAGAGGACAACCTGTAGGAGGTCACTTCCTTCCTACCATGTGAGACTAGGGACTGAATTTAAGTATCTTTATCCACTGAGCCATTTTGCTGGCTCTTATTTATATTTTCAAAGATAGAATGTATGTAACCTAGGCTGGCTTAAACTGTAGATGCAACCACTAATAATATATTACTACTGCTGGTATTTCAAATCCTCTTACCCTAACTTGATATTCTCTTCATTTTACAAATGACAAAAGAGAATCTAGATTTAAGGAGGCTATTTTGTGCTAAAAGTCACAAAGCTGAAATACAAATTACTGTTCCAGAATGGAGGCTGCTGAAGCTACAAAGCAAGACTATAACAAGGAATAAAGAGATGGGGAGGGAGGGAAGGAGGGAGGGAGAGAGGGGGGGGGGGAAAGCCCTTACCTTTGGGGCTACTGGCGATATTTGCACTGAGTGAAGATGGGCTCTTGCTCAGGAGCACATCCTCCTCCCCTGCTGAGTTCTGGACATCCATTTTCTTCACATCTCCTCCTGAAATCCTTAGCTCAGAGATGTCATCCCCCTGGGGTGTGAGTGGTTTATGCTGGCAAAGAGCTGGGTCTCTTGGTACTAAAAAAGCACTAGGGTCAAAACTTTCACGAGGAAATTTAACAATTTTCTGTGATTTTATCCACCGTCCATTTACAAACTGAAATCGTTTAAGGTGAATAATCTGAAGAAGAAAAGGTAGGAACAATTACATTTAAGGGTTCTGAAGAATATGTAACATTTGTACATTGTTATAAAATCTCAAATGTAAATTTGATACTTTTTTCTTTCTTTTTCCTTTTCTCTCTCTCTTTCTTTCTTTCTTTCTTCTTTTTTTTTTCCAAGACAGGTTTCTTTGCATTGTCCTGGCTGTCTTGGACATCACTCTGTAGACTGGGCTGACTTTGAACTCAGAGATCTACCTGCTTGTGCCTGCCAAGTGCTGGGACTTATGGTGAATGCCACTATGCCTGGCCAAATTTAAGTTTTAAATAAATGCTTTTATTCCTTGTTTTATAGGATGGTTATATGCATATATGCAATTGACAAAGTCATCAAACCTGACATTCAAAAAGCTATGCATTTAACAGCATGTTAATTGCACCTTATATTTTAAAAAAATTCCCTCTTTAATCCCAGTACTCAGGAGGCAGAGGCAGGCGGATCTCTGTGAGTTCGAGGTCAGTCTGGTCTACAAGAGTCAGGTTACAGTGAAACCCTGTCTCGAAAAACAAAACAAAACAAAACAAAACAAAAAAACAAAAAAAAATTCCCTCTTGCTTACCTACCAGGTTCCCAAGTCAGCCCCTGCCCGCTTCTTCCTTTCCTTCTGTTTCATTTCTAGAGTTAGCTTCATAAATGCTATCAATTTTTTGTGTACTACTATAAGCAGGGGAAGAAAAATCTACACTTCTTTTCTAGAGTAGTAGGATGATGACACAAATCAGAGTTTTGCTAAAATATCCTAGTCCCGGGGCTGGAGAAATCTTAAAGAAGATCCAGATTGGTTCCCAGTGCCTACACGGTAGTTGACCTTGGTAAACCATTTTCAGAGGATTCAATGCCCGCTTCTGGCTTCAGGGCACTGCATGCACATGATGCACGTGGTGCAGACACATATGCAACAGGCAAAAACGCCCATACATAGAAAAAATATTCTAGTACTGGAGCCAGCTGTGGTGGTGCACACTTTTGATCCCAGCACTACAGAGGCAGAGAAGATAGATCTCTGTGAATTTGAGGTCAGCCTGGTCTATATAGCAAGTTTCAGGCTAGCCAGAGCTACACAGTAAAACCCTGTATCAAAAGAAAAAAATCCCAGCACTTAGTTGTGGCGATGGCTTAGTCACTAAAATGTGTGTTATGCAGGAATGAGGGATTAGGTTCAGATCCCCAGCACCCAGATCCCTGGGTTCACTGACCCAAGTCAGCCTAGCCAAATGGTTCATGTTTGGTGAGAGGCTATGTTTTCAAAAAATAAAGAGGCATGTTGGTGGGTAAAAGGACTTACTATAAGGCCTGACGATCTCAGTTTGATCCCTAGAACTCAAATAAAGGTGAAAAGAGACCCAACTTCACAGTTCCCTTCTGACCATCACACTATGCTAGCTAGTTTTGATGCAAGATTAGAGTCATTTCGGAAGATACATTCTCAATTGAGAAAACTGCCAGAAAATCTGGCTATAGGCAAGCTAGTAAGCAGTATTCTTCTAGTCTCAAGAGTTCCTGCCTCGTTCGAGACCAGCCTCATCTACAGAGCTAGTTCCAGGACAGGCTCCAAAGCCACAGGAAAACCCTGTCTTGAAAAACCAAAAAATAAAAAAATAAAAAAAAGAGTTCCTGCCTCGACTTCCCTGGATGATGGACTGTGATATGGAAGTATAAGCAAAATAAAATAAAATAAACCCTTTCATCCCCAAGTCATGGTGTTTCATCACAGCAATAGAAACCTTATGATGTTATTTTGTACCAAGACTGGAGTACTGCTGTGACCATGTGTGCAGTCTGGCCTGGAACAAATGGTAACCCTTCTATCTCAGTCTCCCAAGCACTGATATTACAGACGTGGGCCTCTATGTCTGGTGAGAAAATGCTTTTGTAATTAATGTCTTTTCTTTTCTTTTTTTTTGGTTTTTCGAGACAGGGTTTCTCTGTGGTTTTGGAGCCTGTCCTGGAACTAGCTCTTGTAGACCAGGCTGGTCTCGAACTCACAAAGATCCGCCTGCCTCTGCCTCCCAAGTGCTGGGATTAAAGGCGTGCGCCACCACCGCCCGGCTTGTAATTAATGTCTTTATAAACTCTGCTGATAGGCAACCAGAGGCAGGAGAGTCAACCAAATCTGAGAGAGCACAGCTCTGTGCCCTGGTATACTTGCACCACAGCACACAGTAGTGTGCACAGCCACTCAACTCTTCACAGGGCATGGAAGCTCCTGTGGTGGCTGCTTTCCTACAGCCTAAATACGGGCTAGCCTAAAACTCTCTCTTTTATGGGGCTAGAAGGACTTTCATTCTCTTTTGGAATTCCAATTCACCAGGTACAACCCATTTACAGTATTTCTCAAGTTGCACCAGTCTTCATTTACTGGCCTACATCACTTTCTCTCCTTCAAGGATCTAAGCTCAATTAGAACGATTAATTTCTCTGTTCAACAAAAAAATCTTACACAGAAAAGCTCATTCTTTCATTCATTCATTCTTTTTTTTGTTTTGTTTTGTTTTGTTTTTGTTTTTGGAGACAGGGTTTCCCTATGTAACAGCCCTGGCTGTCCTGGAACTAGCTCTTGTAGACCAGGCTGGCCTCGAACTCACAGGGATTCACCTGCCTCTGCCTCCCGAGTGCTGGGAGCACAACCATGGCCCGGCTTTCATCCATTCTTTTTTTAAAGAAGAGATTGTTTTTGATTACAAGCAAGTGTTTGTACAGGTATCTGAGGAGGCTAGAGGTGTTAGATCTCCCTGGGATTGAACACCAACTCAAGCCCACTGAACCATCTTTTCAGCTCCCAATCTCCTTTTCTCTTTTCGTTTTCCAAGACAGAGAGCGTTTCTCAATAATAGTCCTCACTGTCCTGGAACTTGCTCTGTAGACCAGGCTGGCCTCGAATTCACAGAGATCCACCTGCCTCTGCCTCCTGAGTGTTGGGATTAAAGGTATACACCACCTCAAGGTCTTACTTTGTAGTCTAGGTTGGCTTGGAACTCACTATGCTACCTAAGCTGTCCTTAAGTTTTTGGTGACCATTCTGTCTCAGCCTCCTAAATTCTGGAACTACAGGTGTGTGCCACCACATCCAAGCAAAAAAAAAGGATTTAAACACAGTTACGAAGTAAATTATACTCAAAACCAGCCCAAAAATCCACTTAATGACTTCTCTCATTTACACTAGACTCCTCTCATAGAGGTAAGGCTATTAACATACCAGAATTGGAGGAAGCCTCCAGAGGTCCAGCTTCTTAGTTGCCAAACAGTGAGTTTTACATTTGGAGCAATAGTACATCTCATTTTCTCCCAGCTCCTCCTCACTGGTGAAGGCACGGAGACAGCTGTCCAGGTTGATGGGCTCAGCCTGTGCTCGCCGACTCTGCTCCACACTTTCGTGCTCCTCTACAACCTACAAGAGGAAACAGAATGAACCAGAATTGTGCAGTGGGTGTTTAAAATAAACACTAGGTATGTACCATCTTCCCAGTCACTCACTTGCTCTTATATAGTATGTATGTGTGGGTGGGAATACAACCCAAACTAAGAGTCTTTGAGCAGTACAACACACACACACACACACACAATCAATATCATCCTAGTTTAAATGCCTATTTATACAACTAGATTTTTCCTTTAGAGAGATAGGTCTCACTTAGTTCAGGCTGGCCTTGAGCACTGTGTAACTGAGAATAACCTTGAACTTTTGAGCCCTCCTTTTTTGTTTTGTTTTTTCGAAACAAGGTTTCTTTGTAGCTTCGGTGCCTGTCCTAGAACTTCCAAAGTACTGGGATTAAAAAGGCACGCGCCACCACTGCCCAGCCTGATCTTCCTTTTTAACCGAACAGAAATCTCCCCAGAACTGAAACATTCTCTCCATGGAGCTGAAGAGATAGCTCAGCCATTAAAAGCACTGGCTCCTGTTTCAGAAGAACTGGGTTCAATTTCCAGTATCCACATGATGTATAACAACTCTCTGTAATTCCACGTCCAGGGGATCTCATGCCCTCTTCTGGCCTCTGCAGACATTGTACATGTGTACATAGACATATATGCAGACAAAACATCCTCACACATATTCCCTCTAGGAGGTGGGCAGCAGGCTCATGAGATTCAGGAGGTAAACTTCAAATAAAGCTGAAACCTGCAAGATCTTCAACTCCAAAATCTGTATATAACCAATAAAAATTTGTCTGAGAAGACTCTGGCCAGCCAAAAGTGGATAGTCAGTAGCCAGAAGATCCTTTGGAGCCATCATGTGGGTCCTCTGGAAAAGAGCAGCACTCTTGAATAATAGCTCTGATAAAGCTGTATAATTCAGTACCTGGTTATTTTTTTTTTTAGTTTTATAATAGACTTATTTTTAAAGAGTAAAACACTCAAGACAATTTAAACACAAGTCCAACAGAACAGCAGCAAAGGATTTTGCAAGTGTAACTTAAGAAGAGGGGAAGGGGAATTCACATTCCTTTCCCCTGTCAGTACACTTTGGGCATTATTTCCTTAAATTTTAACTGATTCATGCTATAGTAAAACGCATTAGTTTCAGTGTTGGGCTCAGCTATATTGATGAGACTCTTGAGCTATGGCAGCACAAACTGTCAAGTGCACTGTCTGATGACTGCAGTGAAACGGCTTTTAGTACTGATGATAAAGTCTTAGAGATGAACAGACTTTTGCTCATGCTCATAGCAGAGGTGCTTGGTTTTTTTCTTTTAATGTTATTCTTCTAAAACTATTACAGTGTTCTTATACTAGTCTTTTAGAATGTCTCCTGCTGGGCTGAAGCACATACACACACACACACGCACACGTGTGGGATATGAGGGGATGTTAGGAGAAATAATATGAAAATATCTAGATGAAAGAAAAAAGTTCCCAGAAAAGCTCATCCTAAGAAAACAATACAGCTGGGGGTTGGTGGCACAAACCTTTAATCTCAGCACTTGAGTTTCAAAGGGAGGCAGATTTTTTAAGTTCTTGCCTGGCCAGTCTGGTCTACAGAGTTGAGGTCCCAGGACAGCCAGGGCCACATGGAGAACCTTGTCTCACCTCCACCCCAAAGAGTACAATATACTAGGCATTAAACCCTAATATTCAACTCATTTATATATCAACATACATAACAGAATTACCAGAGCACTAGCTGTCATTATGTTTCAAGACTGTGTTTTGGAGGACAGTATAAGAGAGGAAAATGGATTAAACCCCTCATGCAAGCTGGGCTGTGGTGGCGCACGCCTTTAATCCCAGCACTCGGGAGGCAGAGGCAGGCGGATTTCTGTGAGTTCGAGGCCAACCTGGTCTACAAGATCTAGTTCCAGGACAGGCTCCAAAACCACAGAGAAACCCTGTCTTGAAAAACCAAAAGAAAAAAAAAATCCCTCACGCAGGCTAGGCAGCTCTACCTGAGTTGCCTCAGTTAGATGGAAGTACTATCTGTGATGGCAACAAAATGAAGAGCAAGCTTTAACAGAGCATACACTTATTGATACAATCTCTAATTTCTGGCCAAAACTTTGGGATCCAGGGCTGGAGAGATGGCTCAGAGGTTAAGAGCACTGGCTGCTCTTCCAGAGGTCCTGAGTTCAATTCCCAGCAACCACACGGTGGCTCACAACCATCTGTAATGATGAGATCTGGTGCCCTCTCCTTGACTGTAGGCATACAAGCAGACAGAATATTGTATACGTAACAAATAAAAAAAAAAAAAGATCCAGTTCCAGGATAGGCTTCAAAGATACAGAGAAACCCTGTCTCGGAAAAAAAAAAAAAAAAAACAAAAAGCTACCCTGGTCTACAAAGTGAGTTCCAGGACAACCAGGGTTGTTAAATAGAGAAACCCCGTGTGTGTGTGTGTGGGGGGGGCATTAAAAACACCCAACAACTTTGGGATCCAGGTAAACAGTATGGTAAGCTTTGGGACAAGAAAGAGTTAAGTATGAGACTAGAGAGCAAAGGCTGGGAGTGTAAACCAGCAAGTAGTGTTTGCCTAGGGTGTTTTGAGGCTCCAGCTTCAACCTCTAACATCATAAAGAAAAAGACCAAGCACAAACAAAAGAGAGAACATAAAGGGAGTGGGAAGGTGTGTAGGACAGAGAAGAAGGAGAGAGGGAAGGGCCAAGAGAGCAATATGAAAGATTTTCTCCCCTAATCTCATACTCATGTTTATAACCCAACAAGCAATCAATACAGCAGAGTTGAGATTTGTTTGTCTTTACTGTGTATGAGAAGGTAGGAAAGGCATGTATGTCATCAATGATATGAAGGCTATCTGAGACTTCACATATGAATAATGGTATTTTTTTCCCAGATAGAGCCTGGACTAAAATTGCAACAATTCTTGCTTCTTCTTGCCAAAGATCCCAGTGTTCACTACCTCATTAACTACCCCTCCTCCACAGGTGAACAGCTTATTGTGACTTGAGGCAATTTCCGCGTTTCTTGAAACTCTTGGGAACACTGGACTGCTTGGATTATGAGTTGGCACATTTTAGCCCATTTCATTTACTGCAGGTTTTCAAGTGAGACCTTTTCCCTACAGAGAAGGTAGCTGAGGCATAGGCCATCAAATGAGCCAATAAACTATCAAAATTGGAGAACTGGAGTTCATTAGGCAATGAAGTTTTTTTTTGGGGGGGGGGTTGGTTTTTCAAGACAGGGTTTCTCTGTAGCTTTGGAGCCTGTCCTTGAACTAGCTCTTGCAGACCAGGCTGGCCTAAACTCACAGAGATTCACCTACCTCTGCCTCCTGAGTGCTGGGATTAAAGGAGTGTGCCATCACCGCTTGGCTGAAGTTGTTTTTTTGGTTTTGTTTAACGAGAAGGGTTTCCCTGAACTAAGAGATCTGCTTGCCTCTGCCTCCTGAGTGAGCTGGGATTAAAGGTGTTCACTGCACAATCTAGCTAAAAGGGAGCTTTGTTTGGGTCACTGACTCTGAAAACAAAATCGGTAATAATAACGCATTAACAGTCTCTCTCAGTGTACCTGTTTCTTTGTGACAGGGCCTTGCTATGTAGTTCAGGTGGGCACTGACCACTCAGTCAGGTGATCTCACACTCCTGAGGCTCCTGTTTTAACTTCCTGAATGTTGGTACTGTGGACTTGTGCCACTGACCAGCTATCTCAGAATCCTTTAAGCTGGAAACGTGAAAATGCTGAGCAAACATGTTGGCTGGATTTACATACCTATAACCCTAGCACTCAGGAGACTGAGGTAGGAGGATCACTACATTAAGACCAAATTGGCTACATAGTGAGATCAGGTCTCAACAAAACAAACCAAAACAAAAACTATATCAGGTTGGGGAGATGGCTCAGTTAGTATAAAGTGATGGTCATGTGTTCACATGAGAACTTGAGTTCAATTCCTAAAAAACAAACACCAAAACCTGAGTGTGGTGACATGTGCCTGTAAGTTCAGGTGCCAGGAAGGCAGAAGGACAGATCCTTGGAGCTCCACAGCCAATCAGCCTAGTCTAATTGGTGAATTTCAGATCAATATAGGAGAGAACTTGTCTCAAAGCAAACAGACAAGATAAAACCAAGGTAGACAGCTACTGAGGAATCATATGCTTGGTATTCCATATTCATTGAAAACAAATTTCCTTGCTTTATTTGTCTATGTTTTAGTAGTGTGTCCATGTGCCACAATATGTGTGGCAGTCAGACTTGGCTGCTAAGGGTCCTTATCTACTGAGCCATCTCAGGGCCCTGCATCCTCAACAAAAGGAAACCATTAAGATATTGACACAGGCCTTCAATCAAAACACTTGGCAGAGGCAGATAAATCTGTGAGTTCAAGGCCAGCCTTATCCACCAAGGCTGGACACCTTATCCACCAATCCAAGACACCTGGGATTTCGTAAAGACAGCCTGTCAGGGGCTGGAGAGATGGCTCAGTGGTTAAGAGCATTGCCTGCTCTCCCAAAGGTCCTGAGTTCAATTCCCGGCAACCACATGGTGGCTCACAACCATCTGTAAAGAGGTCTGGTGCCCTCTTCTGGCCTGCAGGCATACAAGCAGACAGAAAAATGTATATATAATAAATAAATAAACATTAAAAAAAAGACAGCCTGTCAAAAAAAAAAAAAAAAAAAGAAAACAGACAAGACACTGACAGATTTTCTTTTCTCCCTGGCATTCTTTTAGTTTTTCAAGACGTGGTTTCTTTGTGTAGCTCTGTAGACCAGGATGGCCTTGAACTCAGAGAGACTCACTTGCCTCAGCACAGCACCCTTTCCTTTTTTTGAGACAGGATCTTACTATGTAAGGTCATGATTGTGGTTTTTTTTTTTTTCTTTTTTGGTTGTTGTTGTTTTTCTGCCTTAGCCTCCACACTTGCCACCATGTCTGGTTTACATAGTGTTCGGGATCAAATCTAGTACTGTAAACATACTACACAAGCATTCTACAAACCGAGTTACATCCTCAGCCCCTATTTTGGGTATTAAAAAGCCTAGATGATCCTCTGGGTTTTGGATGTAAGTTTCAAACCTATAGCTGTTTGTCAATTGTGGTGGTGCAGATATTTAATTCCAGCACCTGTGAGTCAGAAGCAGGCAGATTTCTGAGTCCGAGGCTGGTCTAGTCTTTAGAGCAGATTTCAGAACATCCAGGGCTATACAGAGAAACCCTGCCCCGCCCCCCAAAGTCAACCAATCAAACAAACAAAAATCACTTGATGTTAACAACAAAAATACCCAAAACTCCACCAATAAAACTTGGTGTCTTGGGTTAGTGAGAATGGCTCAGTAGGTAAAAGCACTGTGCCAAATCTGATGATTTGAGTTCAATTCCCAAGATTCACATGGTAGAAGGAGAGAACAATCCCTGAGGTTTGTCCTCTGACATTCATATGTGTGTCATGGAATGCACACAAGCATGTACACTAGAGGATGCATGAGCATGCACACACAATAAAAATTTAAAAAGTGGGACTGAAACAGGTATAGTGATGTACACTTTTAACCCCAGTACTTGGGAGGCAGAGGCAGGCGAGATTTCAGTGAATTTGAGGCCAGCCTGGTCTACAAAGCGAGTTCCAGGACAGCTAGGGCTGTCACACAGAGAAACCCTGTCTTGAAAAACCAAAACCAAAACCAAACCAAACCAAACAAACAAATAAACAAAAGAAGGGCTGGAAAAATGGCTCAATAGTTTAGCACTGACTGCTCTTTCCAGAGGACATGGGTTCAATTCCCAGGACCCACACATAGCAGCTTACAACTGTCTGTAACTCCATTCTAAGGAACTTCTTTTGGACGCCATGAGTACTAGGAACACAAGTGATGCACACACATACATGTAGGCAAAACATCCATACACATAACAAAACATCCATACACATAACAAAATTCAAAAAAAGGGAACACAAAGTTGAGAGAAAGATTTCTTGTAGGTCTTGAGGAGCTTGAGTTGAGGGTGGATATGATAAAAATAGTTGAGGGTAGATATGATAAAAATACATTGTATATATGTATGAAATTACCTGCTGTGGCATAGTCTTTCTGTATGCTGTGAATTGTTGCTTTCATTGGCTGATTAAAAAAAAAAGCTGCTCTTGCCTATGGCAAGGCATGATAGAACCAGGCAAGAAAGTCAAAAGGAGATACAGGGAGGAGGGTGGAGTTAAGAGTTGCCAGGAGTTGCCCAAAAAACAATATGCCAGCAGACTAATAAAAGCCACAGCCACATGGCAAAACACAGATTCTTAACTGTTGAACCATTTCTCTTGAATACTCTATAACCTTCTAAATATACTATTTTGTTCCAAGACCAATGTTTCTGAAATTAATAACCCAATACAACCGATTCTAGAAATTGTGGGGAGGAGTCAAGCACACATGCCAATACATAAAGTACCACAGGTTTTTCAGATTTAACTGTTATGATACAATTAAACTGGGAAACATTTCCCATATAAAAACCACAACTTTATGCCCACCCCCCAACCCCAGCACTCACTCTTTCCTGTGATGTTTGATAGCGGAGATGAAGGGCTGTAGGGTCCCAATCCACAGCAATACAGGCATTTCCAATGAGAGCTCTATCTTCTCCACAATCAATTTTACAGCCTCTGCAAAATCTAAAAGGGGAAAGCATTCACAGAGAAAAACAGTAAGGAATCAAAATTTTCTCAATTAGAAATACTCTTTAATATTTCTCCTGGCCTCATAATTTGTCAAATTCTAACTTCAGAACCTGATAAATGCAGTAACAAAAGTTAATAATATCAGGAATCATGTTTATAACTTCAACTTTTTGTTCTTAAAAATGACTTAACAGTTGCTAATATACGAAAGATACAAATTTCTTGGCAAATAAAATGATACAGAAACCAGCTGCTATTTGATGTAAACTGATGAAAGAAATTATAAATTCATTTCTACAATGCTGTAAGTTTATCTCTTTGTAAAATAGCACCTTAAGTAAATATGTATACAAATTTATGGAGGCAGGTGCAAGGGAAAGACACAGTCATGACTCTAATACCTATTAGACTTCATTTGCCATCATGTCTCTCACAGTTTCCTAAAAGCTGACTGCAGTACCATCAGATACTATCCCTGCTGTAATAGCAATGACTTATCAAACTCTTGTAAAACTTCAGGAAAGATTACCAGACTACCAGCAAGGTTAGTACCAGATTTGTTCTCCTATCTCAGAAAGAACGTTTGGACTAATAATAGCCATGTGTGCATGACAGTAGTCACAGTACTCAGGGGGGCTGAAGAGGGTCACGTGAGTCCTGGAGTTTGAGAGCAGCCTGAGCAACACAGTAAGACTCCATTTAAAAAGGAAAAAGGACCAAAGAGGGGCTGGAGAGATGGCTCAACAGATGAGAGCACTGGCTGCTCTCCCAGAAGACCCAGGTACAATCCCAAGAACCTACATGGCACTCACAACTCTCTATGACTCCAGTTCCAGGGGATCTGGCACCCTCACACCAATGCACATGAAATAAAAACTAAAACAAGGATTAAAAAAAAAAGAAAATTTAGAATAAAAATGTTTATCCTTGGTTATCAATTTGGGATAGAGTGAAATCTGTAAAATCACACATTTGGAAAGCAAATTTATAGTTTGGAGTTTACAAAGAAGAGATGGGCAATTCACAAGTTTATCTCAATCTTCTCATTGTTCACAATTACATTCTAAATAGAGAAATCATAAAAAAAGTACTATGTTTGAAACTGAGCCTACTGAGACTGGTTTTATAGAAGACAATTTTACCTATACCATGGGCACCAGGCACAGGAATTTCCATCTTTCTGAACAACTCGGAGGGTGAATGGATATTGATAGCCCATGCTGTCATCACTGGAAGAAGAAAACACACAAAGTCTAAGAAGCATGTCTGGTTTGAGAGCAGTGTGCCCATGTGACAGCCTTGAACCAGCCAGGCTGGACCACATGAATCTGGTCACAAGATGGAGTATAAACTAGACTGCCACAGGTCTTCTTTTTACTTCACTTTTTTCCCCCTTTTTTTGAAACAGAGTCACATGTAGCCTAGGCTGGTCTCACACTCACAATGAGGCTGAGGATGACTGTGAACTTGTGGTCCTCCTGCACACACCTCACCAGTGCTGAGATTACAGGTGTGTACCTCCACACCTGGTTTAGGTAATACTGTGGCATCAATCCTGGGTCTTTCGTAGGCTAGGCAAGCCCTCTCCCAGCTGAGTTACAATCTCAACCCACCCATTTATAATCAACATTGGTTGTTTTTTTTTTTTTTGTTTCGAAACAATATTTTCTCCGTGTAGTCCAGCTGTCCTGGGACTTACTGCCTGCTTAGATTTCCAGGTGTAATAGTACCCCTTTTCATACCTTAACTTCTTAGAACTACGCCAGCTTAGATTTCCAGGTATAGTACCCTTTTTTGTATCTTGACTTCGTAGAACTATACATTACCTTTAAAATTAACTTTATAAAGCTGAGAACAATTGTGCATGTTTTTAAAGAAGATTATTTATTATGTATACAATGTTCTGCCTGTATGTATACCTGCACTCCAGAAGAGGGCACTAGATCTCAGTATAGATGATTGTGAGTCATCATGGAGTTGCTGGGAAATGAACTCAGGATCTCAGGAAGAGCAGCCAGTACTCTTAAACAATGAGCCATCTCTCCAGCCCCCAATTGTGCTTTTTGAGTTCTCCAAAGTTTAACAAAATCTATTAATCTTTGCCTAAATAAGAAACAAGGTAACAACTCATATCCATCAAGATATCAAGCTGTATATATACACAACTCATGGGCTATAGGTACAGCTCTGAAGTAGAGGTATTTAAGAAATACAAGACCCCCTAAAAAAACCCCAACAAAACAATTCCACCAGATTCTTGTTAATTATAATCATATGAAGCTGGAGGGGGGAAGGGGCAATGCAAGGGGCATATACTTAAAAGCATATTTGCCACATGGCTGGTAAAATTCTGGTTTCTTAGTCCTGGAACTCGCTCTGTAGGCCAGGCTGGCTTTGAACTCACAAAGATCTGCCTGTCTCAACTGAAAGGTGTGTGCCACCACCGCCCAACATGGCTGCTAAAGGTAATTAAGCCATGCAAAGCCACACTACAAAGACAAAAGTAAGCATTTGTCTGGCATAGGAGCTCTCCATCTATCTGTACAACCCAAATGATTACTGGTGGGCCTTATTGTCCAATGGCATGTTCATAGCAAGTGAACAGCAACCAGAGCATCCAAAGAAAGGGACAGATAATAATCAATCAGCACCTAACGGAATGGAGCTAAACATAACCCCATCCTTCCTTGTTATAGCTGAACACACAGTTTTTCAGCACTTAGAGATTAAACCTAGATCCATTTTCTGGAATTTGATATGTTCTACACCTTATACCCTGGACCTCTGCCCTGATAAGATGTTCTGCAAAATAATTTTGAAATGTTCATCCAAATATCTACATAACCAAAATTCCTCTGGAAAGCCCCCAACCCTTGAAAACTCCCTAGCCTTGCATTTTTGGGGTTAAAATAAACCCCACCTTCTCCTGTGTTAGAGGCTATTTTCTCTAGCCACACTTTAGGGAGATAGCCCTGTAAGACAGAAAATAAAGCTTGCATAATTTAACTAAAAAAATTTGGGTCGGGCCGGGCGGTGGTGGCCTTTAATCCCAGCACTCGGGAGGCAGAGGCATGCGGATCTCTGTGAGTTCGAGGCCAGCCTGGTCTACAAGAGCTAGTTCCAGAACAGGAACCAAAAAGCTACGGAGAAACCCTGTCTCGAAAAATTAAAAAAAAAAAAATTGGGTCGGGCTGGAGAGATGGCTCGGCGGTTAAGGGTGCTAACTGCTCTTCCAGAAGTCCTGAGTTCAATTCCCAGAAACTACATGGTGGCTCACAACCACCTATGAGATCTGGTGCCCTCTTCTGGCCTGCAGGCAGGATACTGTATAAATAAATAAATCTTAAAAAAAGAAAAAAAAATTGGGTCAGTGGTTCTTACTCTCGTTCAGTGGGATTAATACACTGGGCAGTGTTCACTCCTCTTCTTATTCAGTCTCTCTGATTTTAAACAATCCTTTCCTTTTCCTTTTTTAAAAATTATATTTATTTTTTTTAAATTTCATTTTACATTCCAACCAGTTTCCCCTACCCTTCCTTCCAAACCCCCTGGTCATTTTCTTTTGATTAACCAGTCATTCCTTTGTTTGTTTGTGACAGGATTTCTCTGTGTAGTCTTGGTTTTCCTGAAACTCATTCTGTAGACCAGGAAACTCACAGAGATCCTTTTGCCTCTGCTTCCCAAGTGCTGGCATTAAAGGCGTGTGATTATTCAGTCTTAATTGGTCAGACATTACTCGCTGTTTCTTTTCCTTCCTTTCTGAACCTCTGATGTTGAAATGCATTAGGAATTATGTCTTGGACATTTTTCTATCTAACATTTACTCTCTAAAGTAATAGCTCCTCACCTTAGGACTTTAAATACCTATTTGTTGGTGACATCTGCATCTCCAGCAAAGGACATTCAAATCCACTTCCCACAAACACAACAGGTGTCTTGAATTTAACTTGATTCCTGTAATTCTTACCAAAACCTGTTCCTTCTTGAGTTTCTCATTTCACAAAAGAATATGATCATTCACAAACCACCGCTCATATTGGAAACCTATCCTTTTTTCTCAAAATCCATACCCAGAGTTCAGCAGCAAATCCAGGGGAAAGTTCTTACTCAGCAGTCCTTTAATTTAAATTTAATACTACCCAAATATCACTTCTATTAAAACCACACATCCATTAGCTAATTGGCTTATAAATTATTTACAGGTTTAAGACTTACTCTAACCTCTTATCTTAATCATCAAAAGACCCTCTAACATAAGGAACGTAACTTTTTTTACTGTTATCACACAAGTTACTTTTCATTGCCACAATAGCAAGAAAATGAGCTGCAAGTCAACTGCGCTAGAAGACAGAAAATCTCAATGATCATTTAGATGATCACAGACCAGTAGAAGGCATGCAAAGAAAACAGAAAAAAATGTTTGCTATCTCTACCTAGGTTTTTGAAATTACTTCCTTTTGAGAAGGCACAGTATGCACACAATCCAAATGAACTGTTATGCATGAGTATTTTTCAGAGTTCATATCTAGATATGTACACTTACACTTCCATTCTTAATTTCAGAGGACTGAGATGATAAAAATTTCCTGGTAAAGTCATACTTTTGATTTTTGCAACAAGAGAAGACAAAGGCATTACTTAAAGCATTTTTAGGTGGGATTTAGGCAAGAGTAAAGAATGAAAAAAAAAATAAAAGTGGCAATGGTGCATAGTTTTAATCCCAGCACTTGGGAGGCAGAGGCAGGTGGGACTCTGTGAGTTTGAGGCCAGCCTGGGCTACAAGGTGAGTTCCAGTACAGTCAGGACTACACAGAGAAACTCTTGTCTCAAAAAACAAACAAACAAATGTTAAAAAAAATCATTAGAGGGACTGGAGAGATGGCTCAGTGGTTAAGAGCATTGTTTGTTCTTCCAAAGGTCCTGAGTTCAATTCCCGGCAACCACATGGTGGCTCACAACCATCTGTAATGAGGTCTGGTGCCCTCTTCTGGCCTGCAGACATACACACAGACAGAATATTGTATACGAAAGAAAGAAAGAAAGAAAGAAAGAAAGAAAGAAAGAAAGAAAGAAAGAAAGAAAGAAAGAAAGAAAGAAAGAAAATGACTCCCCCCCCCAAAAAAAACCACATTAGATACCAGGATAGTTCGTTGATATATAAAATAGTTCTTCTATATTACATATTCATAGGAGTTATTAACAGGACTTGGCTTATCCTCAAAACCTACCAATCCTGTGCATGGTTACTAGCTTCTTGAGGTGGGAGAGGGCTGGCCAATCGAGATACTTGAATCCAAACTGCATCATAGAGATCTTTTTTCCGGGTATGCACAGTACAAGGAACAATCAGTGGCATTCCAAAGAGACTGGGGCGATTCTTCTGAGATGACAGGAAATACAATTCTGTCCTCATCTATATGTACAAACAAGAGAAGAGAGCTGACAAGATAGGCTGCCAATTAACATGCATTAATATTCATTTTCAAATTAGTTACTACCATCTATTTAGCTTCTCTTTGTGCTTTTTATTTTCCAAATGCCAGAATTGGTTTATAAAGTCATATACACACAAGAATGCATACACGCTGGGGAGACAACGCCCTTTTTGGGCACCCCATGCACACGGTGCAAAGAATACATATAGGCAAAATACCATACATAAAATAAAATGGAAAAAGTTAGAAAAAGAATGCATACACATATTTAGCTTTTTGGAGGGGGTTTAGACAGGGTTTCTTTGTAGCTTTGGGGGCTGTCCTGGAACTTGCTCTATAGGTCAGGCTGGCCTCAAATTCACAGAGATCTGCCTGTCTCTGTCTACCAAGTGCTGGGATTAAGGTTTGTGCCACCAATGCCTGACAGATTTAGCATTTTTATTGGGATTGTGCATCAAATATCTGAGTAAGTTTGCAGAGAATTGACATCTTTAAATATTCTCTTTTCATCCAAGAACTTGATCTATTATTTCATCTTTTTATTTATTGATTGACTGATTTAAACTTATTTTTATTTTATGTTCATTGGTGTTTTGCCTGCATAAATGTCTGTAAGGATGTCAAATTCAATGCAACTGGAGTTACAGACAGTTGTGAACTGCCGTGTCGGTGCTGGGAATTGAATCTGGATCCTCTGGAAGAGCAGCCAGTGCTCTTAACCTCTGACCCATCTCTCCAGCCCCTATCCTTTTATTTTTAATTACTATTGTATGTGTGCATACTTGTGTGGGGGTGTGTCATGGTATACGTGGGTGTGCATGGAGGTTAGGACAACTCTGTAGAGCTGGATCTGTCCTTTTACTTTTATTACTTAACATTTGAGTTTTGTGTGTGTGTGTGTGTGCGCGTGCGCCAAAGGTGTCAGATCTCCTAGAGTAGGAGCTATAAGCAGTTGCACACTGTCTGGCATGGGTATTGGAAATTGAACTCAGGTCCTGGAAGAGCAATATACACTCTTAACCACTAATCATCTCTTCAGCTCCCCACTTCCATGACTTTAAAATTTTTTTTAATGTATATTTATCTATGTGAGTTTCTGCACATGAGAATGGGTGCCTCTTGGAGTCCCAAGAGGGCATGAGATACCTTGAAGCTTAAGTTATAGGTGCCTGTTAGCCACCTTGTATGCTAGGAAATAAACTCGGGTCCTCTGCAGGAACAAAATGTACTCTTTTTCTCTTCCCTTCTATTTCTTGAACCTCACAGAGTGATGAGAAGGTACAAGCCTTGCCTCTGGGCTGTCTGCCCTCTTCTGTCAAATGAACATACATTCTAGCAATCAATGGGAATTGAGACTAGGTTCTGCCAAGAGGGAAATATCTACCATTGTTGGTGGGGAATGTAGTCACTTAGAGGACTGGGCCCCACTAGGATGTATTCTAGCAGTCCCAGGAAGCTTGGCCTATTCCAATCCACTCTCCAGGGATAACAAGACCTCACCTCACCTCAGAATCTCTGGAACAGCAGCAGTGCTCTTAACCCCTGAGTCATCTCTCTAGCCCCCCAAAATGTGTATTTTTTTTAAAAAAAAATTTATTTATTTATTTATTATGTATACAATATTCTGTCTGTGTGTATGTCTGTAGGCCAGAAGAGGGCACCAGACCTCATTACAGATGGTTGTGAGCCACCATGTGGTTGCCGGGAATTGAACTTAGGACCTTTGGGAGGGCAGGCAATGCTCTTAACCACTGAGCCATCTCTCCAGCCCCAAAATGTGCTCTTAACAGCCTTGTCAAAAGTAGAAAGGTCCGTCCTTTCCACTTTCTGTGGTTCTGAGATGAACTAGGTCACTTGGCTTGCATGGCAAGCACCTTCATTCACTGAACCATCTGACTGATCCTATGATTTTAAGTTATTTAACATTTCATTTATCCATTAATTAATTAGTATGGTATTTTGTCTGCATGTATGTGTGTGCACCACATGTGGGCCTGGTGACTGTAGAGGTCAGACAGGGTATTAGATCCTTTGGGATTAGAATTGCAGGCAGTTGTGACCTACCATGGGGATGGTATGAATCAAACTCAGGTTCTCTGGAAGAGCAGTCAGTTCTTTTAACCACTGAGTCACCTCTCCACCCAGCCCCCACCTTTTTGTTTTGTTTTTCAAGACAGGGTTTCTCTGTGTAGCCCTAGTTGGTTATGGAAATTGCTCTGTAGATCAAGCAGGCCTCCAGTTTTGTGTGCTCCTGCCTCCCAAGTGTCAGGATTAAAGGTGTGCACCACTACCATCTAACTTCGGCCCCTTTGTTCTTAAAAATTCAAAAATACTATATCATGGTATTTTGCCTACAGGTATGTCTGGGTACCACATCTGTGTCTGGTACCAGAAGATGGGGTCGCATATCCTAGATCTGGATGGTTATGAATCGTCTGTGGCTGCTGGGAATTAAACCTGGGTCTTCTGCAAGAGTGGTAGGTAGTCTTAATCACTGAGCAATTTCTCCAGTGCTAATATTTTTGTTTAAGAAAAAACAACCAAACTCCCAATAGTATTGTTTTCTATATAGATGCTTCCTCTATGATTTCTAAAGCTTATTTGTATTGAAAAGAGTTTTTGAATACACAATTTAAAAACTGTGATGGATTAAAGTATTTATAGAGGTGTCTAGGGCACACCTGCCACCAAGACCTGTTTATGTCTAAATTCTATAACTGGTAAATTCAATCTTACAGGGCAAAGAACTTTTGCTAATGTAATTGAGAGTCTTCCTGCCTCCCTAAATTCTTTCACTCATTTTTAAGAAAGAGTTCATATGATTTTTACTTGTGTGTATATGTATGCCACATATATTCAGTTACCAGTAGAAGCCAGGGACTGAATACCCTGCAGCTGGATTTACAAGAGGTTGTGAGCCACTGACATGGGTGCTAATAACAAACTCTGGTCTTCTGGAAGAACAGCAAACACGGTTTAACTGCCGATTAAATCATCTCTCCAGCCCCAAGACGGAGGTCTTTAATATGAAATCACATGACATAAGAAACCAAGTGGAAAGAATCTTTGTAAGAGAAAGGGAGAGACAGAAGGGAAAGTTCAGATGAACAGGCAGGAAATGCAGTTATGTAGGCACAAGCTAAGGGATGCTCAGACCAGAAGGGAAATGAGCTGAGAGAGAGTTCCCTAGAGTCCTCCTTTGAAGGGACAACTCTGTTGGTATCTTAAGTTCGGACTTTTGGTTTCTAGACTATAAAGGAATTTCTGTTAAGTCACAGTTTATTATAATTTGTTACAGAAGTCCTTGGAAATTAACATAGTACCTTACCTATAATTACATTTTCTCTTGTTATAGAATTAATCAATGTACTTATTTTGTTAAACATACTAATTTGTTTCTTCACAAAGCTCATTTCTTTTTACTTTCTCTTCCTTTCTGATTTCCCTTCAAACATGGTTTACAATACATAATTTATTTTATGTTCATTGGTGTTTTGTCTGCATATAGGTCTCTATGAGGGTACTAAGTTCCCTGGAACAGAGTTATACACAGTTTTGAATTGCCATGTGGGAGCAGGGAACAGAACCTTGGTTCTCTGGAAGATCAACCAGTGCTTTTAACTGCTGAGCAATTCTCTCCAGCTCCTGTAGGTTCTTTTTTTTTTTTTTTTGGAAACAGAGTCTTACTATGTAGACCTGGAACTCAAGGTCATCCTGTTCCAGCAACTTAAGTGCTAAGATTACAGCTTGGTACCGATGACTTTTATTTTCTTCTTATATGAGCAGGGTAGTACTTTTTAGCCAACAAACATAATAAATGAGAATTTGAGAGCCTGGGGTGATTATTTAATTATTTCTCTTCTTCTTTCTCCTCCACCCCACTCGGTGCTAGAGATTAAACCCTGGACTGGTTCTTTTTCACTCTAGGCAAATACTCTACGACTAAATAATACCCCTAGACCCAGAGTGAATTATGAACAGTGGCAGGGATAACTAGTGGCTCTAAGAAATTACCTATCAAGCCGGGCAGTGATGGTGCACACCTTTAATCCCAGCACCTGGGAGGCAGAGGCAGGTGGATCTTTGTGAGTCCGAAGTCAGCCTGGTCTACAGAGCTAGTTCCAGGATAGGCCCCAAAGCTACAGAGAAACCCTGTCTCAAAACACCAAATAAATAAAATGCAAAAAAAAAAAAAGGAAATTACCTATCACTCAGCGGTGGTGGTACATGCCTTTAATCCCAGCACTAAGATTTTAGCGAGTTTGATTGAGAGCAGCCTGGTCTACAAAGTGAGTTCCAGAACAGCCAGGGAAAAGGAAAAAAAGAAAAAGAAAAAAAAAAAAGAAAAGAAAAAAAAAAAGAAACGCCAAAAAACCAAACCAAAAACCAAAAATAGAAATTGTATTGATTTTATTTTTATTTTTTTGAGACAAAGTCTCTAGTCATGGCTGGTCTGAAATGTGCCATGTAGACCAGGCTGGTCTCAAATGCAACAACAGATATCTACGTGCCTCTGCCTCCTGAGTACTGGATTTAAATGCATGCACCAGTCCAATTCTTTTGTTTTATAAAATGATGATAACAAAGCTCAAAGGGCTCAAATGGCTACTTAGTAGCAGGATTAGAACCACAATACAGGCTGTTCAATTGCTAGCCTAACTGTTCATTCTCCTTTTCTGAGTCCCCACTATGCCCCAATCACTTACTGATCAGTTTTCAAATTTTTTTCTTTTTTTTTCATATGTGTGAGTGCATGTGCAGGCCCAAGGCTGATGTTGGAAAATCATCCTTGATCACTCTTTTTCTGTTTGTATTTTTTGAGACAGGGTTTCTCTATGTAGCTTTGGCTATCTTCTAACTAGCTCTGTAGACCTGCCTGACTCTGTCTCTCAAATGCTGGGATTAAAGGCATGCACCACCATACCCAACATCCTTGATCATTCTTAAACCTGTTCACTGAGGCAGGTTCTCTTAATTAAATCTGGAATTTGCAATACAGTTAGTCTTGCTAGCCAGTTTGCCCTGGGGATTTCCTGTCTCTGTCTTTTGAGCTGAAATGTTGTGCTTGACCAGTTGGCGAAGACCCCCACCTGGCATTTACACAGGTTCTGGGAATCCAAAGTCCAACTTGTCCTCATGCTTGCAAGTTCTGTAACTTCCAAGTCATCTCCTTAACCTCCTTCTTCCACAGCTTATTTTATTTTATTTTACGTGTATGTATGTTTTTCCTGCGTGTATATATGTGTGTCACATGCATGCAATACCCATGGAGGCCAGAAGAGGACACTGGGTCTCCTGGAACTAGAGTTAGAATAGGTCATGAGCCGGCGGTGGTGGCGCAAGCCTTTAATCCCAGCACTCAGGAGGCAGAGGCAGGCGGATCTCTGTGAGTTTGAGACCAGCCTGGTCTACAGAGCTAGTTCCAGGACAGGCTCCAAAACCACAGAGAAACCCTGTCTCGAAAAACAAAACAAAAAAACAAAAAAAAACAAAAAAAAAATAGGTCATGAACTGCCAGTACTCTTAACGAATGAATCATCTCTCCAGTCCCACCCCTAGCCCCTATTTTTTTTTTAATTAGGAAAAATTAAAAAGCCTTCAATGGAAAGAGCTAGTTTAGCAAGGGAGGAATTACAAAAAACTTTGTCAAAGAAGATTCTTGTGTCCTCCAGAAAAACATACAATGACAATAATATTTCAGCCTCTCCAGTGCTCGGATTACAGGTGTGCAACACCCGCCTATCATTCTGTTCCTCTTAACATTCGGTAAGGAATGTCATTTTATATACCGGCAGACATATGTGACATGGAATCCTGGTTCTAACACATAAGCATATATGATATAACGAGAGTACATTTAAGAAAGATGTGGAAAAGACAAAATGGCTGCATTTCACCAATGACAGCTGGCAGGACCAATAGTAAGTTGCCCAACATTTAACTAACCATTTTTCGATGAACTGCAATGATGTAGCCTGTAACGGGATCATCAGAAAGAGGTGGCATATGACCATTCACCATTCCATTTGTGATGTTCTTCTCAGTTCCACATGGCACAACTGTATTTGGCATTCCATTGGGGATGAATATAGGTCGAGGCAGATCCCCATTGGTAGTCAGGGTGAACAGTCCATTTGTAGATGGAGAAGAGGAGCAATCTATAAATTCAGAGATGTGCACATATCATAACCTTGTATCACCATCGCTTTGTTCTTTTCTCAAGTTTTATGAGTGTTTTGAACACTTGACAGTGCAGACTTTCCCAATTCAGGACAGGGATAACTCACAGACCAAGAAACAATTCTCAATTTATTGGTAAATTTAAAGCCTAGAATTTAGTTCTGTAACTCCTACCTAAAGGATAAGGGAGAGAAACGTGGTAACTATTATGTAGTGCTTCTGCAGCAGCTCCACGAGTATCACGTGGTACACAAATGTCTCTACCATTCATTTTCCTCTCCTCTAAAATTATTCTCAAAATATCTATTCAATGTGACCTTAAACCAATTGTTAATTTTTAAATGAAAACAAAAATAAAAAAGGACCCTTAGTGACTAAGGCTTAGTCTAAATAGCTACATTTCAAGAGATCAATAGCCCATGCTAGTGATGGATACTGTACTGGAGTACAGAGATGCTAGTTTCCATCAATGCAAAGTCCCACCAAATAGTGACATTCTAAATAAAGAACATGAGATCATCTACTAACTCATGGTCAGCATAACTATTACATGCAGTTAGGATAGGAGGAGAATTGACCTAACAGTAATCTGTCAGGAAGAATCCTGGGAATAATGGCTTACACTTGTACCCACAGCCCCTGGAAGCCAGAGGTAGGAGGATAGTGAGTTCGAGGATGTCTAAGATTAAACAGTGAGATCACGTCAATTCTGAGATACACAGTGCAAAACTGTGTCAAAACCCAAAGGCTATGTCGTATATCATTTTTCCTCCCAACTGAAATATTTTCCCAAGAGGAAAGGGGGAGGCTCAAGAGATCAGGCAACCAACAAAATGCCACATATCTGACAAAGTGGAAAATTGCAAGATTCTTGAAGGCCTCTGTCTTATAGAAAAAGTAAGTAAGTGTGAGGAAGGAGACCGAGAACAGCTAGCTAAACTGCTAGGTAGAGATTTCTTAGACTGTGGGAGCTGCCTCAAGCTGTGCAGAGTGCTCCAGGGTTACAGATTTCTTGATGATGCAACAGCTTTTTTGAATCATCTCTGCTCCTGTTAGTAATCCCTCACCTAACTCTGTTAGTAGCTCTAATACAAACTCATTGGTTCACCAAATTGGACTTTGGTGCAGTCATTACTTTTAATCTCATGGTTTTACTTTTTGGGGTTAGTAGACATGTGTATGTGGCAACTCTTTAGGAAAATACTCTTACACAACATGCTACGAGAAGTATAAGTATAGCACCATCCTAGCATGTCTAAGATCTTAGATTAGATACTTAGCACCTCACTAAAAGAACAAAGTATATGAAGCCCAAAAGACTAAGTGTCCAACCATATTAAAGCCTGTGTGATAACCAGACACATTCCTATTTACTAAAATTATTGTGTTTATTTTCTGGTAGTTGAAAAGGCCTAACTTAACATCAGTGCAGCCATGACAGGCTAAAAACTAACAACATTGACAACAGGCCTCAGCAATACAATAACCAGGAAAGCCACAGAGCAGAATTGAGGGAATTGAGAAAAGTACTAGATGCTCCAGAACATTAGAAATAGCTTACCTAATTTGTACATAGGTTGCTAATTTCCTTATAGCAACACCAGAACCAATCCCTGTTTGATAAGACTTGTCACCTCACTCAGGAGTTCAACCCCCATCTGAATCCGGAATTCCCTTCCCCCTCCCCATCCTTTACCCCTTAAAAACCTTGCCATAGCTGAGCTCAGTGCTCTCCCTGATTCAGCCACTGTGTTGGAGAGGATGGAGAGCCCAGGCTCAAGCTTGAAATTAACGGCTCTTTCTTTTTGCATATGAACTCAGATTCCTGGTGATTTCTGGGGAACTCATAACACAGACATGTAGTATGCTCTTTTCATACTGTCTTACCATTATGAAAAGATAAGGGGTTATGAATGTTAATGGTATGTTTATGAACTAAGAATTACTTAGCTTGTTTATTTACTGGTTCTGAATTTTAGGTACCTCATCAAGAAAAATCGGAGTTAAATGATTATTAGAATTCTTACAAAAATCTCCAGTCAAAGGTTTCTGCTGGGCTCAAAGAATTTTTTAGGGGACAGGGGAGGAAGGGAGGAGAGGAGAAAAATGTATAGCACAATAAAAACAAGAAATTCTTTTTAGTATAACAAAAAAGCTCCAGTCAAAATGTTTCTGTTGTGATTTTGGTCCCAGCACTCAGATCTCTGTGATTCAAATTCAGCCTGGTCTACAAAGACAGTCAGGGCTTCTTTGTGTAGCCCTGAGTGTCTCAGAAAACAAAACAAACTATATATATAAAAACCTCTTAGACCAAATCTTATTACATTTATGTATGTGTACACATATGTGTGTGCAAGCACATGTTTCAGCATGCATGTGGAAGTCAGAGAACAATTTGCAGGAGTCAGTTCTCTCCTTCCACCATGTCAGGTCATCAGGCGTAGATCATTGCAAGCCCCTTTAACAAGCTGAGCTATTCTGATGGCCCTACACCAAAGTTTAACACTGAGATCCCGAGGAGGTGGTCTAGGTTACCTGTTTGTATTGGACTACATGCTGAGACTGGAGATGCAAGAACGGGAATTTCAAATGCACACAAAAATCCACTCACTGAGAGCCGAACTTTTTGGTTGTCCTGAGGGAAGTTCTACAAAAAGAATAAAGAAAAAACAGATTTTAAATAAAATAGAAAAATTATCTGTGATGTAGAGAAATTTTATTTTTTATTTATTTTATTTTTTTAAGACAAGGTTTCACTACGTACTTCTGTCTGGCTGTCTGGGAACTCTCGTTGAAGACCAAGCTGACCTTGAGCACACAGAGATCTGCCTGCTTCTACCCCTGCTGGGATTAAAGGTGTACCACCACAACAGTAAAACAATCTTCCTTGCCCGGCAGTGGTAGCGCACGCCTTTAATCCCAGCACTCGGGAGGCAGAGGAAGGTGGATCTCTGTGAGTTTGAGACCAGCCTGGTCTACAAGAGCTAGTTCCAGGACATGAACCAAAAGCTATGGAGAAACCCTGTCTCGAAAAATAAAAAAAAAAAAAAAAAAACAACAATCTTCCTTGACCAACTAAAGATGAATGCTGGATAAACTTACAATTCACACCCCTGCTAAAGAAAACTCTTATCCCTGTCCATGGAAAGGATATATGCTGTGAGTGACTGCGAATTTTACATTCTGTCTCAACTATCCAAACTGTAAACCCCAACAGATTTCTTTACATTTTATATAAGAAAAAAAAAATCAATGCGGCCTGGGTGTGGTGGCTCACACCTTCCAGAAGAGATGGTCAGCCGAGGCTACACAGAGTGAAAGGAAACAACAATAACAAAAATGTCAACCTGGATGGGCTTTGTTCAGAGGGCGGGAATCAGTAATCACAGATGATTAGAGGGATGAGGGATGAGGATGGTGGTTTCTCCTTCTCTCTCTCTCTCTCTTTTTAAAATTATTTAACTTTATTTTATGTGCATTGGTATGAAGATGTTAGATCTCCTGGAACCAATATCAATAAAAAAATTTTTAAAAAATGCTGAGACCCCCTCCCACCTCTAAATGGGTCACAGTGTTGGATAAATGTACGTAGGCTTGGGAGAGGGAGGAATAAGAATATAGACAGTTGTCTAGATTATGTATATTTGTAGTAATAAGGGTGGCGGGGCTGCGTCCCCAACACCCCAGCCGCCTGCTCGGCTAGCTTTTGCCCCGAAATAATTACACACAAACTGTATTCATTTAAACACTGCTTGGCCCATTAGCTTTAGCCCTTACTGGCTAATTCTGATATCCCGATCAACCCATCTCTAATAAACTGTAGTACCGGTCTTACCAGGAAAGATTCTAGCCTATGTCCTTTCTGGGTTGGAGCTTCATCGCCTGTGTCTGCCCGGGGGGGGGGGGGGAGCGGAGCATGGCGTCTCTCTCTGAGGCGTCTGCTCCCGAGAGGAGAGCTGTGGAGTCTGAGCTCACTTCCTCTTCCTCCCAGCATTCTGTTCTGTTTACTCCTCCTACCTATCTTCTAACCAATGAGGTGGGCCAAGCAGTTTCTTTTTATTTAACCAATGACCTTCCTCCATCATATATTATTGTGTTTTCTTTAATTTTTCTTTTTTCGAGACAGGGCTTCTCTGTAACTTTGGAGCCTGTATTGGAATTAGCTCTTGTAGACCAGGCTGGCCTTGAACTCACAGAGATCCTGCCTCTGCTTCCTGAGTGCTGGGATTAAAAGTGCCCCGGCCCCTTTTTTAAATTTGTTGACTGCGAAGGAGCTAAGAACAGAGAGACATTTCATTGTATGGGCTGCTAAGCTAAATGAGCCTGTATATTATGAAGGTATCTTGACTTTAGAATTTGCGTATAAGGATATGTTGTTTTGGAAAAGAGGTTCTTCTTTTGTTTCCACAGAGAATCAGAACCTGTGGATTATTTCCAGACTAATATGGTTTGATGGACCAAGTCCCCCTGAAAGGTCACCTTGAACACCACTCAAAAAATTACTTCGCCCAAGAAACAGCAAGAAGCAGTTTGGAGAAAACTGTGCACATATTCCCAAATATTGTTTATAAATATTTGTTTACATTTAAAGGGAGATATGATATACATATGAATAATTTGCATTGGTATGGATCTTGATTTATTGTTACAAATTTAAGGTCAATTTTGCTATACTGTGTATATATATTTCTGCTCTTGATTAAGGTATTATGATTGTGTAACTCATTAATGTAATATATAATTAAGAAGTATAGGTAAATAGAGAGTCATATATAACAGTCAAGTTTGTAGTCATGTTAGATTTTCTAGATGGACAGATATGTATTTCAGATGGATAGGCATTCTTCAAACCTTTCAAAGACTATAGAATATGGCATTTGGACTTTTCATGACATGAGGCACATCTCCTGGCAGCACCAATTACTTCAAGAGGATGATGGGCATTGAAGAGGCTCCCTATGGAGTTTGTTAGCCACTTGGGCAAGAAACTGCTCTTGACTAGACTGCTTGATGGTATGCTGTGTGAACTGGATAGGCAGGACCCACAGAGAAATGACTGTTCAACTTGCCTAAAGGTGAGACTGTCCTTTAGGGTTCCTGCTTCATGAAAGAGACTGTCAGACATTCTGCAGGATACAGAAAAAAGTGACTGACAAACTGCCAATATGGACAGACCTGTCTTTGAAATTTCCTGCTTCATGGAAAAGTCTGCCAGATACTATGGGTCAGTAGGCTGAATATGGATGACCCAAAATGACAGAACTTTGGGTGACTGTCCAGACAGCGAGATGTTTCTGCCAATTCTAGAGTTTTGGAAGTTGTTTACAATGTACTTCCTGTTTACTTAGGTAATATTATATCCTTCTAAAGTCTTTGATGGAGTTGAAGAATAGTTGTTATTATAGTTTTCCTTAGTTATGATAAAAGATAAAGTAGATATAAATGTTGTAACTATAATTCTTGCTTGATACCTGTTTTGTTATAAACCTTCCTTTTTTATTTAAACAGAAAAGGGGAGGTGATGTGCAATATCCCCCCCCCCCCCCCCGTATGATATGAGTACCATTGGTTAATAAAGAAACTGGCTAGGCCTGACAGGGTAGAACAGAACTAGGTGGGGAAAACTAAACTAAATGCTGAGAGAAGGAAGGTGGAGTCAAAGAAAAGCCATGTAGCCCCGCCAGAGACAGACGCCAGAACTTTACCCAGTAAACCACAGCCTCATGGGGATACACAGAATAATAGAAATGGGTTAATTTAATATGTAAGACTTAGCCAATAAGAAGCTAGAGCTAAAGGGTCAAGCAGTGATTTAATAAATATAGTTTCTGTGTGATTATTTCGGGGGCTGAGCAGCCAGAAACCAATGAGCAGCCTCCCTGCAACATTTAGTCATTAAGGAGTGGTATTACTTGATAAGAATTAGAAGGTGTGGCCTTGTTGGAAGAAGTGTGTCACTGGGGGTGGGTTTTGTAGTTTTAAAAGCCCAAGTCAGGCCCACTGTCGTTCTTTCTTCCTTCTGCCTGCTGATCAGGATGTAGAACTTCTCCAGCAACCATCTGCTTGTGTGCCACCCTGCTCCCTGCTATGATAGTGGACTAACCCTCTAAAACTGTAAATAAGCCTCAACTCAATGCTTTCTTTATAAGAGATGCCTTGGCCATGGTGTCTCTTCACAGCAACATACTGACTAAGACAGAAGCTGGTACCAGAAGTGGGATATTGCTGTGATGGGCCTGACCACTCTGTTGTCAGAATGTGAATTTTGGATTAGGAAAGCAATTGAATGCTTTAAGCAGGATTTAATGGGTCATTCAAGTAGGGACTTGGAAGATAGTGGTGCTGAGGGTGATGTAGACTGTGGGAGCTCAGCAATATAATCGTAAGGCATTAACATAATAACTGAAATCACTGCGAAACCTATCTTTGAAGAATAGAATCATATTTTCTAGAAAGAACAACTAATATTACCTTTATGTTGGAACTATTTACTTCTGCAAGAAGGATTTGTTCTGATTTAAGTCCACAGAGATCACTCAGCTGCTTTTTCAAACCTGTGTACTTTTCATCCATATTCAGTCTTAGTCCATATCGTATTGGGGTAGTACCATCTAATTTAATTACTAGTAAATAAAACAAAAACTTTTTATTAGTAAAATGCAGGTTAAAAGGAAAGTCTTACAAAACACAACAGATATATCCGACTTGCAAACAGCAACTATTTCAGCCTAGATTTTTTTTTTTTGTAAATGCTAAAGTAAAACTTAGGAATAATACTGACTGAAATCAAGATTTTTTTTTTAATATTCATCTGATAAAGAAGTCTGATTGGCTTTACAAGCTTTTCAGAGTTTCTGCTATGACTGGAATTAAGAAAAGCACCAATGAGCTCAAAAACAGGCCCATGCTCTAAACCTTTGGAATCTGAAATTGTGCCTTAATGTGGAGTGCGTGATTATAACATGCTGACTACTCATATTTAGGAGAACTCATTGCAAACAAGTAACTAAATTCAGGCTGGAAAATAAAAAAAAAAAAATGAATTGGTTTTTCAGAACTCTGTGACCTACCTGTTATTTCTTTTCTTTTTCTTTTTTTTATTCATGAAACAACCTAGATGCCCTTCAATGGAAGAATGGATGAAGAAAGTATGGAATATATATATATATATATATATATTAGAGTACTACTCAGCAGTAAAAAACAAGGACTTCTTGAATTTTGCATGCAAATGGATGGAAATAGAAAACACTATCCTGAGTGAGGTAAGCCAGACCCAGAAAGAGGAACATGGGATGTACTCACTCATATTTGGTTTCTAGCCATACATAAAGGACATTGAGCCTATAATTAGTGATCCTAGAGAAGCTAAATAAGAAGGAGAACCTACCTGTTATTTCTAAATGCATATAACTGTCCATTGGAAGTGGTAAAGACAAAAAATTGAAAGGGTCGAATCGGACACTTATATGGCCACATGTCTTGCATTTGACTTGGGATCTTAGCTGACCATGAAACAAGTCCACAACGATTGATCTATTTCTCCTTAGATGGTTGTCCCAGGCCTATTAAGGAAAAACAACATTTCATTTTCAAATTTAAAAGATAAACCTTTCAATACAATCTAAAATTACTGGTTAAGTATATTGGGTTTAAATAACCACAGAATATATTCTTATTCAAATTTAAATGGTGCCACATATAATTGTGGTAAGAACATCATATTTACTGCTTTATAAGAAACTTAAAACCAAGGAAGGCATAGCTGGTGTACATCTTTAATTCTGGCACTCTGGAGGCAGAGAAAGTAGATCTCTGTGAGTTTGAGACCAGCCTGGTCAACACAGCAAGTTCTACAACAGTCAGAGCTACATAAAGAGACCCACTACACACTATATACTACCAAATAAAATCTGTAGATCCAGGAATGGGTTACATCATTTTGAATTGTTGGCCAAAGAGATCCTATAGACTTCCCCAAACATAAGCCACTGGTCTTTGTTACTCTGTACAATCCGACCATAAGATTTTACTGCTGAATATACCACATACTTATGCCATTGAACATGGAGAAATTGAGCTGGTTCTTAACTATAAGCTTCACTTTTACTGACCGGAAGGTACTATACATACTACAGGAAGAGAAAAGGAATCATCCATCTTACTCAGCTATGAATCCTGTGAACTATAATAGTGATTTGCCTGCAAGATATACCCATTCATGCAATAGTGGCACAAATATTTTCAGAATAACCAACCACCTTTTGATTGGATATAAGGCCTGCTCCTTGAGATTGAACTTGTATTTGACAGTTAATGAGGCCGAGAATCTGAGACTAGATAGATGATAGGCCCTAATGGGAAAACCTACAGTTTTCTGCTAAATGAATACTGAAATAAAATGACTCCTAACAATATACTACTATATCCATAGATCAGTGACTTACTGAACTCTCATCAGAGAAGCCTCTTTTTGAAGTAGATGGGAATTAAGACAGAGATCCACAACAGAAAAACATGCATAGAGTAAGAACCTCTTGAGCATTCATCCCTAAATAGGATGTCTTTATCACACCTTGAGCCTCCAGGCTCAGGGATCTATGAGAAGATGGGGTAGAAAAATGAGATCTAGAGGTGGAAGATAAATCTAAGGAAACAGTGTTTTCCAGATGCAACAGGGCTAGATGTACATATGAATTCACAGAAACTGTGACAGCATTCATAAGACTTTCCTAAGTTCAAACCAGACAACATCTTAGACCAGACAAGGGGAAGAGAGCACAAAATCCAAGGCCAAATTAAGAAGCTATGTGCAGCTGGTAGCTGCTACAAGTGTCAAAACTAGTTTTCTCGAATAGAGTGACACTGCACATGCCCAGGAATTGTTGGCCAACAAAAAACACTCCATGTTAACCTAGGGTCCTGGGGGCAGGCCTGTAAACTCAGCGCTGGGGGCATAGAGACAGGAGGATCCCTGGAACCTGCCGGCTAGCCAGACTGCCAAATCAGTGAACTACATGTTCAGTGAGAGACATATCTCAAAAATAAGATAGGGCATAGATTAAGAAGAAAGCCAACACAAACCTCTAACCTCTATTATTACCTGTACACACATACACTGGCTAGTTTATTCACCAAAAGGCATAAAAAAAAAAGTGTCCAGCTAAGTCAGTAGAACACAAGACTCATTAAAAACAACAAAAGACATTCAAAAACAAACAAACCTCTGCAGCTACTTCCCAGTCGGGTCGTCCATCACTGTCTTTTAGTTCTACATATGGCTTCTCGTGGACTCGGTTGAGATCTTCATGAAGACCATCCAAAAGGAAAGCCAGAAGTTCTTGGGAGTCTTGTTGCTGGAACCCATTAAACCTGGGAGCATATTTTGCTATTGTCCACTATAAAAAGGAGGAGTAGCAGTCATTATTTCCTATCTTATAAAATTTGGAACAAGCATGTTCCATAATTCAATCATTGATAAAAATCAGAAAGAAAGTAAATGGCATAATATTTGGTCTTCCTCTCCTTCAGCAAACAAATTCTGGATAAGAATTTACTCTTTCTAACTTTAATCTCAGGTGACAAAAAAATGAGAGGCATTTCGACAAGAACGTTTCCTAGTTTACCATCCGTGTGGTGGTTTGAATGAAAACGGCCCCCAAGGGCCCACAGAGAGTGGCACTATTGGGGGTGTGGCCTTGTTGGAGGAAATGTGTCACTGGAAGTGGGATGTTAAGTTTCAGAAGTTCAAGCCAGGTCCAGTGTCCCTCTCTCTTCCTGCTATCTGCCTATCCAGCAGTAGAACTCTCAGCCACCTCTCCAGTATCACGGTATGCCACCATGTTCCACCATGATAATAAGAGATAAACCTCTGAACAGTAAGCCAGCCTCAATTAAATTTTTTCTTTATAAGTTGCCATAGTCATGATGTCTCATCACAGCAACAGAACTCTAAGATACTATCAAAGCAAACAGTTCTTTATTCACAGAGATGCTTAATTTATATTTATAAAATTTTTATTTATAGAAATAGTAAAATGGCAACTGATCATCCTGAAATATTTCCTAATGTATAAAAAGGTTTTCTTCTAGTTACCTATTCTGGTCTTCTTCTATCTTAGGTTTTACTGTTAGATTAGAGGCCAAAAAGCATAGTGTTTAACTATCAGAACTTACAACTGAATTATCTTGTCAATGCTAAAAATCTATCAGGTATAATTAGGTGGCCTATGCTAGCAGTCAAAGAGTACCAAAAAAGTTTGCTCTTCACACAAGCAAAGGAGTTGGTAAATCTGTAAAATGAACAATGTCTCAAAGACGTACTGTTTCTTTAGTGTTTTCGCCCTGTTCACTACACATACAGCAGTATTTTCCACTTATTTGATTTTATGCAAATTTGGTATTTAGGATACTTAGTAAAATAATTTAAAAGTTGATTAAGAAAGCTAAATAGAGAAAATGTGCAATAAAAGTGATAAAAGAACCATTAGGGAATAATAATATTTTCATATTATTTTAGTCTGCTTACCCGAAGCTTTAATGGGGCAACATTCTTCTGAGTTCCACTCCAAAGTTCCTGCACCAAATCGCCATAGCATTTAGCCATATGGCCTTTCATACCAATGGGATTTGTCCTAGAAGTTTGAGAGGGAAATTTGTTGCCATAGATTCTCCATAATTTACAACCATGTGGGCACAAAACTACCTATCAAAAGACATATCCCTTGGCCCTTATTCATATTTGATAAGGCAATGAAATAACATTTTTTCCTTCATGTTAAAGGGAGAGGAGATTTAAGCAATATTGGATTTAGATCAAAGCTACAGAAAATAAATTACCAGTGGGTCAAAGAATATTACCTGTTGAGTTCATAAAGATGTCTCCCTGAGATAAAATACTGTGTCAGTGGTTGTGTGTTACTAACACACTGGATGCTTGAGTTCATGAAGCATGTGTTTCCCAGGTTACTCAGACCTGTGGCTCCCTTTTCTGTGGGAACTGCAACAAATAATGAGACAAGAGCCTAGCTATAACAACATGCTGTGGAATGGTCATTTGTACTCAACTTCAACTATGCTACTTTTCTTTTCCCTCTATTTTTGACAGAAACTTACTTAGCATCAGAGATTGACCTCAAACTAAGAATCCTCCTGCATTAACCTTCCATGTACTGGCATTACAGGCATGCATCACAACACTGGCTTCTAACATGATAATTTAATTTTTTTTTTTCCTTTTTGAGGCAGGGTTTCTCTGTGTAACCCTGGCTGTCCTGGAACTCACTCTGTAGACCAGGCTGGCCTCAAACTCACAGAGATTCACCTGCCTCTGCCTCCTGATAGCTGAAATGATAATAGCATGTGACATTATTGCCCTGTCAGATAAATGGAGATTAATGGTGAGGGTTTTTTCTTTAACCTTACTTTCAGTTTTTCTTTCTTTCTTTTTTTTTGGTGTTTTGAGACAGGGCTTCTCTACGTAGCCTTGGCTGCTGTGGAATTTGCTCTGTGGATCAGGATGGTCTCGAGTGTTGGGATTAAAAGTGTATGCCACCACTGCCCAGTTTAAAAGCTTTTTAAAAATAATTTATTTATTTATTATGCATACAGTATTCTGCCTGGATGTACGCCTTCAGGCCAGAAGAGGGCACCAAATCTCATTTCACAACCATGTGGTTGCTGGGAATTGAACTCAGGATCTCTTAGCCATTTCTCCAGACCCTTACATTTTTTTAATCACGTCATTCACATCAGTTTTTCATGGAGTTTCTTGGGCAAGCATGATGATCCTTGCTCATTTGTAACCTAGAAATAGTCAAGTGTTGTTTTTAATTGTGGCTGTTGGTATCTCGTGATAGGCATGCTCATAACACCAATACTTGGGAGACAGAAGCAGGAGGATTAGGAAGTCAATATGAGACTTTGTTTACGACAACAAGAAAAACACCCCAGAATTAAATTCTCCAAAGATGACTTTATATTGGGCATGGTTGTACACACCTATGATTCTAGCACTAGGAAGGCGGTACTGGAAAAATCATGTAGTCTGGGTTATATAGTAAGATCTTAGATTTAAAGGAAAGGAAATCTAAAACAATTTATTCTTTGAGGGGTGGTCCTGATGGCTTAGTAGTTAAAAGCACTTGCTGCTCTTCCAGAGGACCTGGGTTTGATTCTCAGCACATGTAGAGGTTCATAACTGTCCCAAGCCCAGGGATTTAATATGCTGAACCCTAAGGGTTCCAGGCACACCTGTGGTGTACAGACATAACTGCATTCAAAACACTCATACACATAGAGTAAAATATAAACTTCAGAAATTAAAATAATTATTTTTGAGAATTCTATATACATATACAATGTATTTTGGTCATACCCATCCCACCACTTCCCATAAGGCACTGTCTTTTAAAACAAACAAATTAACAAAAATATATTTGTGAATCATTATTTGTATGTGTATATGTGGGCATTTGAAGATCAGAAGATTATGTGGGTTTCTTTCTCCATTTTACTTTCTATGACAAGGTCTCCCACTGAACCTGGAGCTCACTAATTGGCGGAGCCGCCTGGCCAGGAATCCTTCTATTTTTGTCTCCACGGTGTGGAGATTATAGGTATGTACTACAGTGACTTAATTTTTACATGGGTGCTGGGGCTCTGAACTTGGATCCTCACAGTCCTATGCTATGCACTCTACTATCTGAGCTATCTTCCTGGCCCTTATTAATTTTTTTTTTTGAGACAGAGTTTTTTACTTTGAGCCCAGACTGCTCTAGATCTCTGCTTTATCTCAAGTGCTGGGGTGACAAAAGTATATCACCATATCCAGTGTATAAATTATTTAATTGCAGAGTTAGAAAGAACAAAAAAGAGTAAGTTTAAAACTGTCTAAGTTAGATGTGGTGGCCTCTCTCCAGAGGTAGCAGGAAGATTAAGTTCAAGTATTCAAGTTCAGTCTAGATGACATAGTGAAAGTATCTCCAGCTACAACAAAATAAGTCTGTAAAAGTAATATACCGATGGGGCTGGAGAGATGGCTCAGAGGTTAAGAGCATTGCCTGCTCTTCCAAAGGTCCTGAGTTCAATTCCCAGCAACCACATGGTGGCTCACAACCATCTGTAATGGGGCCTGGTGCCCTCTTCTGGTCTGCTAGCATACATACAAACAGAATATTGTATTCATAATAAATAAATAAATATTTAAAAAAAATATACCGACTTACCTTTATGTCTATCTATTTTGCTACTATTTGCTATAAAGGACATTTCCTCAGGCCAGCTCATATCTTTGTTGCGAACTGGAAAGACAGATTGGAATGTATTAACTTCTTACCCATATGATTTAATCACTCAAAAAACCATGTTAAAAAACTATTTCTATTACCAGAACTTAAAAAAAAATCAAGTAAATTTTAGTAAGTCTAAAATCATTCCAATTCTTTATATTTTGAGTGTTTCTTGTAGCCCAGGCTAGCCACAGACTTGCTATATCTATGTGTAGCCAACGATAACCAGACTCCACTTCCTGAGTGCTGGAATTACAACTATAGTTGGTTTTATATGGAGTAGGAATCAAATTCATACATGCTAGTCTAGGCAGTGGTTGCATACCTTAAATCCGAGCACTTGGGGGTGGTAGTGGCAGAAGCAGGCAGATCTCTGTGAGTTTGAGGCCAGCCTGATCTACAGAGTTCCAGGATAGCCAGGGTCACACTGAGAAGCCCTGTCTTTAAAAACTAAAACAAACAAAAATAAAAACAAAACAAAAAAAAATCTCATGTATGCCAGGCAACAAGTCTACTAACTGAATTACATCCCTACATCCTTAGCCTCTTACTGTTTTTTTGGTTCACTGATCTCTCTCTCTCTCTCTCTCTCTCTCTCTCTCTCTCTCTCTCTCTCTCCCTCCCTCCCTCCCTCCCTCCCTCCCTCTTTGGTTAATGTACAAAATAATGGAGCTCATCACAGAATCTTTACACACCATCATATTTATAGCTTGTTCAATTCTACTCTTTCTACTGGGGATTTTAAAGTCATTTCAAATAATAATAAGACACTACTTCAAGTACTAACTTGAAGTAAAATTATATTTAAACATCTACAGAAGTAATTGAAGTTTAGATATAGTAAAATTTCCCAAACTTAAAACATCAGAAATATGCTGGGCAGTGATGGTGTACGCCTTTAATCCCAGCACTTGGGAGGTAGGGGCAGATAAATCTCTGTGAGTTCAAAGCCAGCCTGGTCTACAAAGTGAGTCCAAGGACAGCCAGGGCTGTCACAGAGAAACACTATCTTGAAAAAAACAAAAAACAAAACAAATAAAAATCAGAAATATGAAAATCTTTTCATCGAATTAACAATTGTTGATGCAATCCACTAATTTCATCACATGCAGTGTTTTCATGAGGCATTATAGGGAAAAACACAACTTCAACATGAATGTGTCATGTCTGAATCATCGGTGAGTACAGAAGTTGCACTGTTGGTGAGGGGCCAGTGCTAATGAATACTAGAGTCTGAGAGGAGATGGGAACAAAACTTAGTTGGTAGGATGCCTCACATGCATAGGTTCCTAGGTTCATTCTCCAGTACTAGGGGAGAAATGTTGGTATCTTAACTCAAAATGGTAGTCTGAAAATTTTATAAAACTTCGTAACTTACAACTGAATTTACCTGTTGCCACCCATATTTTCCTTCCCTGGTCAGCCTAAGGCTACATATAAACAGGCCATTCTTCTTTTGAAACAATCTAGTAGGTAAGAAACACACTAGGAGTTCAGTGGGTCTGCTTTAACATAAGGAATATAATGCTAACTGTCTTGAGAAAATTGTAAAATGGGATTACTTAGTGAGTAATTCTGTAGAGTCTTACCCTAAGCTAAAACTTAATCTATGCCATCATATGGGAGGCAGAGGCAGCAGGATCAGAGTAAAAAGTAAAAGATCTTCCTCATCTATTCAGTGAAGTTCAAGGCCAGCTGGGCTATAAGAGATTGTCTCAAAAATATAAAACAACAATTTCCCCAAATTAACCCAACACACACCAAAAACCCATTAACAAAACTAAACACTCCCCACATACATCACCACTACTACAAATGCCCCCAATCTAATATATATGTGCATTTCTATTCTGTACCTTCAATTACCAGGTGCTGCTCATCCTGGATTTTCAGATATTCCAACCTATGATCCTCATCATCCAAAAGAGTCAGGTAGTTCTGTAGAGAAGAAAATGCTTCTGTTAATTTGGCTAGTAAACTTGAAACAAATACAAAAATAAAAATGAATGACAACTACTATTGCTTTGCACTTACATTTTACAGATATTTAGTTGTTCAAATCTATAGTTTAGGGGACAAAGTGACGGAATGATGGCGTGTTCTAAAATTTTACATGTTGCTGAAACAAAATTATATATAATTTGTGGAAGGAGTAGATAAGTCACTACAGACCAAACCAAAGTTCACCAGGACAACAGAACTTGCAGAAAATAAAGCTTCATTCCCCTTTACTGTGAAAACTGGGGTATAGAATGTTAAGTGACTTGCCTCAGCTATACAACTAACAAATGGCAGAGTAAGGATTTAACTCTTAGTAATTTAACTTTGTAACTTGTAACTGAATTTACCTATTTCCCTATTGCTACCCATATTTTCCTTCCTTGTGCACACAAACCGTGCCCTTAATTCCTATATGATTATGCCTCTTAATAGTGACTAAAGCAGGACACAAGAAAGAATATACTAGAGAACAGAGAACTAGGAAAACTATACTTACGACCCAGCTTTAGAATACAAGCAATACTGAATATACTATGAAGAACATACAAGCATTTAATATAGCATTGCCTCCGAGGAGGATGGAAGATAAAGGTCAGGGATGGAAACAAAGAATTTTTACTATGTACTTTACATTGCTTGTATTTTAAACGTACATAAACAACTTTAAAAGAAATCTAACAAGAAATCTACTTAAAAAAAAAAAAGACTGGGCTAGAGACAGAGCTCAGTGGTTAAGACCACTTGTTTTTCCTTACAAAGCTCTAGGGCTTCCTTCCCTGCACCCTTTGTTCACAACCTTTTGTATCTCCAGTTCCAGGGAATCTGACCACTCTTCTGGTTTTCATGGGCACCAGGTATGTGCGTGGTACAGACATTACATGCAGATAAAACATAACAAAATAAAAGAAAAATATAAGACTATTTGCTGTAACTTTATAATGCCACAGCAATCTATAAAAAAATGGTACTGTTTTGCTCATGTTTATTAACTGTCCTTATGATCTCAGGTGACAAATGTTTACATGTATGTATACAGAACTTAAAACTCTAAAGTTTTTATTGAGAACCCAGAAATGGCTTTTAGCATAACTACTACAGACAATTCTCTTATTTATGAAATACAGTTAAACTCTTTTTTGAAACCCAGAGCCTAGTATATATTGAACAAGTGCTTTACCACCGGACTATATCCCCAGCATGATTTAACATCAGACTTTTCATGAATCTGAGATGTTTCTTACCTCACTATTGTATAGCCATAGTCGCATATCTTCCTCTTTGATGCGAAGCCTTTGAGACAGATATTCATGAATTTCCTTGATGGTTTGCATTCTACTAAAACAGCCTGTATAGGCTAATACCCGCTTTAGAGGCGCATTTGGAGAAGGTACATTTCCTATAGTTATAGTAGGTATGATAAGGAAAAAAGGAGACATTAAAAAAATACACAAACAAACATAAAACACCGGTCTCAGCAATGGTGACCACGGTAATTTAGAAAACAATGATGAGAAGTAAGAAGTAAATGTTTAATAATCTTATAAATGAAGAATATTATGAAAAACCTGAATATGGATGGACATGGTAAGCCCAGCACAAAAAGACCAAGAGTTCATCAGTCATCCTCAGCTACATAAAGGTCAGTCTGAGCTACACAAGACCCTGCCTCAAAGAAACCAAAGTAGGGGGCTGCTTGAGAAAATTGGAGACCCAAATATCTTAAAGCCTCAATTTTGGAAGAAGAACAATAAAAGCATAGTGATCCAAATAATTGACATATTTTGATCCCAAGAATGGGAACATGATGATAAAAAAAAATAATAACTGACATCAGTATATGGCTGTTCTCAGTTTGGTCATAATAGCAAGATGAAATAAAATTCTCCTTAAGAATAGGAAAGGGCTGGGTGGTGGTGGTACATGCCTTTAATCCCAGCACTCAGAAGGCAGAGGCAGGAGGATCTCTGTGAGTTCGAGGCCACTCTGATGTACAAGAACTAGTTCTAGGACAGCCTTCAAAGCTACAGAAAAACCTTGTCTTGAAAAAACAAGCAAACAAAAAGAATTTCGGGAGGGGATTAGGGATTTAGCTCAGGAGTAAAATGCTTGCTCAGCAAGTGCAAAAGACCTGGGTTTAATGCCCAGAACTGGAAAATAAAATGAAGAGTGAGGGTGCTTGAAATAGAATGGAATTTGAATTCAACAGATAGTTAATTTCGTTCACCTAATCTAGTTCTTAAAACTCAGAATTGCAGCTGGGTGGTGGCATATACCTTTAATCCCAGCACTTGGGAGGCAGAGGCAGGCAGATCTCTGTGAGTTCAAGGCCACGCTGGTCTACAAGAGCTAGTTCCAGGACAGGGCTGTTACACAGAGAAACCATGTCTTGAAAAAAAGAACCAAACCAAACACAGACAGACAGACAGACAGGCAGAGCGAGAGAGAGAGACAGAGCGAGCGAGCGAGAGAGAGAGAGAGAGAGAGAGAGAGAGAGAGAGAGAGAGAGAGAGAGAAGGTAGATATAATCTAGTTTGCCTACCCAACCTGTTGGCAACACAATGACCTTGAATTCCTGAAGTGCTCAGAGTAGAATCAAAAAGACTGGTGATACAATTGTCTTTCAGGCTCTTAGAGGTGTTGATCCGAGAACTTTATTATATATACTAAATATACTAAGTCTACTTATACTTAAAACATGAAGGAATAAAATGACAAGGCCCATGAAAATCAAAGACAGGTTATAAATGTGCTAAATATTGGTCAATTACTTAGTCAACAACCTAGACAAAAGCTGTAGCTTACAACAGTTATACATACCTACAAGAGGTTAGATTTTTGTTAAGTTCTCCTTTGAAAAGAATAATCTTTTGTTTGTTTTTTGAGACAGGGTTTCTCTATAACTTTGAAACCTGTTACTAGCTATTTTAGTACTGGCTGGTCTTGAACTCACAGAGATCCATCCACCTGCCTCTGCCTCCCGAGTGCTGGGACTAAAGGTGTGTACCATTACCACCCGGCCAAAAAAAGTAATTTTTTAAAAAGCCTAGTGAATATCGTTAATAACTGAGTATTTGACCAAGAAGCACACAATGTATAGCATAACAAAACTCAACCATGATTTTTTTAAGGTATAGCAAAGCAAATATTTATCTATTAGCAAGCAAAAAAAAAACCCTTAAAACAACAGATTTCTTCAATTATACATCAGAGGATTAGTTTTAAGATTACAGCAAGAAAGCAGTTTTATAAAATTCAAAATAATGATTCATTTTATAATTAGTCAGGAATAAAATTTCAAACTAAGAAACAAATTTGGAGAATCAGCACTATCCCATTCTAGAATTCAGAAGCCCCGGCAAGCATATTGCCCCAGCCAATCTTCACTTTCCTAGTCCACAAAAAGGAAAACTGAGTTCCAGAGCCTATACAGTTTAGCTCATTAAGCAGGCAGCCACTTATATGTATAATTTTGTGCTTTTGAAGAGAACCAGCAAATCAGAAATTCACAGAAGCAGCAAAAATCTAGGATCAGCACAAGAGTTAAGAATACTTACTAAAAATGCAACAACGTATCTTGCCTCTCATGTTATCTTTCAAAGAGAATCAAAAAAGACATGCTATGGGTGCCATGGAAGGTATGCTAACATTTCTATTTACCAGAAAGTTAAATAAAGAATGTTTCATAAAGATTCTATTCATGGTTTGTGATTTTAACGTTAAAGAGTGAACACTGCTTTGTTCTAATTGTCATGAAACAATATGTGAATCATCTTCATACACTATCTGAAGGGAGCCTTTTAAAAAGATTTATATTTTCCTTGAAGATTTATTTTTTTAAAATAATATGCTTATTTTTATTTTATGTGAAAATGGTGTTCTTGCCTTCATGTATGCCTGTGTGAGGGTGTAGGATCTTTTGGAACTAGAATCACAGACAACTGTAGGCTGTCATGGGAGGGTGGGAATTTGAAGCTGGGTCCTCTGGAAGAGCAGTAAGTGTTCTTAATTATTGAGCCTTTTCTCCAGACCAGATTTATTTATTTTTATTTTATGTGTGTAAGTATGCATGTACATGTGTGCCTGGTGCCTGTGGAGGTTAAAAGACGTGTCAGATCCCGGAGCACTACTGGCGTTAAGGATGGTTATGAGAAACCATGCGGGCACTGGGAACTAAATCTGGGGCCTGTTCTGTCCCTTTAAAAGACAAGCCCCGCCCACTCCCTCCCCCATCCACTGCAGAGGCAGGCAGATCTTACTGTCTGCCTGAAGTCAGAGTCCTTCCTTTCCATCTCAATCTCTCAATCTCTCTGTCTCACTCTTCTCTTCCCTTCCCTTTCATAACCCACTAAATAAATATTCAATTTCCAACTGCACTCCGCATGGCGTGCTTATCCATCAAGGTCTCTCACCTACCAGGCAGCTTCCTGCCTGGGACCCTCGTGGCCTGCTGTGGTTTCAGGACCTGCTGTCTGTTGCTGCTTGGGAACCTGCAGCATTTTACTTAAACCATTACAGCCTGAGCAGGACCAACAAATGATTTTAACCATGGAGTCATTTCTCCAGCCCCCTTTTAAGGAAAATTCAAAAGAGAGCTAGTACTTACACGGGGTTTACAGATAGTCATAACATTCTAACAACTTAAACATAGTTCAAGACGTTCAATTGACAAATTAAGTTTAAAATTTTACTTTACATTACTTAGTATCTGTGTGTGCTGTGTGTGCGTGCAGGTGTACCAAGTGTGCGTGTAAAGGTCAGAGAACAACTTGTAGGAGTCAGTTCTCTCCTTTCACCATGTGAGTCTGGGGATCAAACTCAGGGTTGTCAGGCTTGGTCACAAGTAACTCATGGAGCCAGCTAGCCAGCTCAAATCTATTTTTTTAAAGTTCGTTTGTTTATTTGTTTATTTATTCATCTATTCATTTATTACGTATACAATGTTCTGCCTGCATGTAAGTCTGCATGCCAGAAGAGGGCATCAGATCTCATTATAGATGGTTGTGAGCCACCATGTGGGTGCTGGGAATTGAACTCAGGACCTCTAGAAGAGCAGCTAGTGCTCTTAACCTCTGAGCCACCTCTCCAGCCTCTCTCTATTTTTTTTTAAACTGAAGAGTAATTTCAAATATTTGCGAGGGAAAATACATAAATATTCTCCACCAATAAAATTTAACTTAGGTTTGAATCAAAGCAGATAACTTTGGGAGCCATCTAGCCAGCTCAAATCTATTCCTTTTTTTTTAAACTGAAGAATAATTTCAAATATTTGCAAGGGAAAATACGTAAATATTCTTCATCAATAAAATTTAACTTAGTTTAGAATCAAAGGAGAACCTTATTCATGTTATATATTAAGAGGAACATTTTGCCAGATGGTGGCAGTGCATGCCTTTAATCCCAGCCTCAGGAAACAGAATTAGGTAGATCTCTGTGAGTTCAAAGCCAGTGTGGTCTACAGAGCAAGTTCCTGAACAGGCTCCAAAGCTACGAGAAACCCATCCATCCATCCTTCCATCCTTCCATCCACCTTGAGATAGGGACTCACTCCCTGGCGTTGGTTGGCCTGAAAATAGCTATGCAACCAGGCTGGCCTTGAACTGAGAGAGAGCCACCTGCCTCTGATTCTAGAACACTGGGATTAAAGGTGTGTGTCATCAGAAACAGGCTGAGGACGTGTGTAAGATTTTGATAGATTTGTTTTTGTTTTTTTCCCCCCTTTGTTGAGGGATAGCTTGGCATTTCTCAAAGCCACAATATTGGGCTAGAGATGTGACTAAGTGATAGATAGAACATCTATCTAGCACACATAGGGGCCTAGGCCGAACATTTATCAACACTATCAAAAAGGAAACAACAACAAAACAAACAAAAAAACCCCACCAGAATGCAACCACAAAAAAACTTCCTCAAAACCAAAGCAAATGTATTATGTGTATTATGTCTCTTACAAAATGTTCTTAGCTAGTACAATAAATGCTTCTCGTTTTGTTAAAATAAAAGTAGCTCATAAGGGATTAATTATGTCAATAAATTTGAGTAAGATTAAAAAGATTAGTCAATGATTGGTGAACTGCATCTTAGGGATAACAACAATTTACAATGGCTTAACTGAAGAAAATTAAGTAAAATCTATTCTATTTGCTATTTTCATAAACTTACAAACTATAAAAGAAAATAAACCTTAGTTTGCACCTAAGAGTTTGCCTCTGTCCCATCCAATCTTGTGCATGACCACAGATCTAAGCTCACAGTGATTTACTGATTCTGTATGAAAGCAAAGGGCATATATTAGCACAGTGGCACCAGACTTTGAGCAATGTGATTTTCCATTTATTTTTAAGGAAATGCATGGCATTCTTGCTGCATTCTTAAGTTACCTCTAGGCAAGTGCTGAGGAAACATTCTCAGGCTCATCATACCCATATTCACCCAGATGTTAGACTGCTGAGTCCGTGTGGCTGGCTGCTGTCGAAGGAAGAGAAGATAGCGAGGAAATAATTCTAGTTCTGGGATGTCCGTCTTGCTATTCTTGATTACCTATTTTTGTAAAAGATTTAAAAAGTAGTGATAACTCTAAAAACCAAAACCCTTTTAGTCAAACTTAAGGTTCTATTAAAAAGTTTTATAATTTATTGATCTTATGAGTGTTTTGCTCGTTTATATGTATGTGCATCACATGTGTGCCTATTGTCTGTAGAGGATATGAGAGGGCACTAGATCCCCTGAACCTGGAGATAAAAATGACTGTTACCTGTCATGTTGGTACAAGGAACCAAACCTAGGTCTTCTGAAAGAACAGTAAGTGTTCTTATAAACTCTGAACCATTTCTTTAGCCCCTCTTGGTGCATTTTTGAAAGTTATTTTTACTTTATGAGCATGTTTTTTAAAAGAAATTAACATATATACATTCCTTAAAAATTTTTTTTAAGCTGGGCAGTGGTGGCACATGCCTTTAAACACTAGCACTCAGGAGGCAGAGGCAGGAGGCAGAGGATCTCTCTGAGTTAGAGGACAACCTGATCTATAAAGCCAGTTCCAGGACAGCCAGGGACACACAGAGAAACCCTGTCTAAAAAACAAATTTTTTTTTAAGCTGGGTGTGGTGGTACACACTTGAACCTCAGCATTCAGGAGGCTGAGGCGGGTGTATCTCTGTGAGTGACAGGTCAATATGGTCTACATAGTGAGTTCCAGACTAGCCAGGGCTATGTAAAAAGATTATGTCTCAGCTGGGCGGTGGTGGCGCACGCCTTTAATCCCAAGACTCGGGAGGGATTTTGTGTGTATGGGTGTTTTACCTGCATGTATGTCTGTTACCACATGAGTACAGTGTCCTTGAAGGCTCAAAGAGGGAATCCTCTGGAGCTGGAGTTTAAGAATGGTTGAGATATATGTGTATTTTAGATCAAACTCAGATCCTCTAGAAGATAAGCCAGTGTTCTTAATCACTAAGTCATCACTCCAGACCCCATATGTATGGGCTTTTGCCAGCATAAATGTATACACACCACATGTGTATCTGGTATCCACAGAAGAGACTGTCAGGTCCCCTGGAACTGAAGTGTCAGATAGATGTCAGCCACCATGTAGGTGCTAGGAATCAAACCCAAGTTCTTTTGCAAGATCAGCCAGTACTCTAACCACTGAGCAATTCTCTCTAGACCTTAACCTAAGGTCCTCTTAAAGACAGTGTTGCTCTATATAGTAGGCTGCCCTGAACCTATGACCCTTGAGTATTGGTATACTAGTCATGTGTCACACACCTTTAATCCCAGCACTCAGGAGGCAGAGACAGGCGAATCTCTGAGTTAGAGGCCAGTTTGGTCTACAAGAGCTAGTTCCAGGACAGGCTCCAAAGCTACAGAGAAACGCTGTCTCAAAAACAAACAAACAAACAAACAAAAACACACACACACAAAAAAACCAAAACCAAAAAACAACAAAAGGCATGTGTCACCATTCCAAGCTCTGACATTAATTTTAAAATATTCAATAAATTCACTACCTGTATTTTAGTAGCTTACTCCTACATTCAAGCTACATAGATTTGAATACGCTCAGGTTTCTGCTCCTAAATTAATCTTTCAAGATTAGAATTTATGGACATTTTTATCCCACCTTTCATTTAAAAACAAAATTAAGTATAAAAAACCAAACCAAAACAAAACCCTCCAAATCTCAGATGTGAGTTTAGTTTTAGTTTTCAACACTCAATAGCTTCTCTTCAAAACAGACAAACCATTACAAAGAAATCTCAACTGCTCAAGGAAACATCATCCATGGAATCTCAACAGTTCAGCTGCCTAAACAAGATCTAACTAAGGACAACACCAAGGCATGCGAACATGGAAAGGGAAATACTCAAGCAGCCCCACCCCTAGGCAAAAAACTATAGGCAACAAAGAAATGCTCAGAGAGGGAGAAGTAGTCTTTCCCCATGGAAGAGGCCCCTAATTGGTTATTTAACACCCAGGTCAGTCAGCCTTGAAACCTTGCACATGCAACACTGAATGGACTACCGTATATATATTTGTGTGTGTGTGTGTGTGTGTGTGTGTGTGTGTGTGTGTGTGTGTGTGTGTGTGAGCACACACCTGTGCACATACGTGTCTGTAAATAACAACTGGGGAGGAAGAGGCCAAGAGTTTGGAGTAGAGTGGAAGGTGGTGGGAGGAATTAGAGGAAGGAAAAAACATGGAGGGAAATAATATGATTGCATTTAATACCTTTCCAAAACCTTAAATATTACCTAAATATTAATTGAATACATAAAATGTAAAGGAACCTAAAGTTATTTTTCAATTAATTTGAACAGGTTTCAAGTACTGTGCTACCACAAGGTAAGAATTAAATTGTGACTAGGGAAATTCACACAGAAAAGTGAATATCAAACTCTGGCCTTCATACTCCACGCACACACACACACATCCTTCTATGACTACTTCTTACATAAGGCACTATTAGGATACTTACTGGTCGAGGGAGGGCCAGGTTTGCTCCATACCAATGATAAAGTGCTCTCCATACAGGTTCTGGGACCATTTCATAATCTCTTCCATGGATTAGCTGTGGAGTCCGTTTTAATCGTCCTCCTTCTAGTGTTAATGATGTAGCCTTAGAAAAAAATGAAATTTAAGTATTGTTTTTAATTTTATAGTCTCTTATACATCAAAAAAATGTAGACATAGAACAAATTAATATTATTTCCTAGTTTCATATTGCTGGAAATAAATTTATTCGTCTGTGATTCTTGGTGGCTCCTATTCTGTAAACAAGTTAACTGAGTTACATCCCGAACCCAGAAAATGGGATTTTGGCAGAGATTTTTAAGTTTTACTTTTCAGTGAACTATTTAAGAAAGGAACTCTGGGTGGGTAGGGTGGTGTAGGCATTTAGCACCAGCATTTAGGAGGCAGAGGCAGGTGAATCCTCTTGAGTTCCAGGTCAGCCTGGGCTGTAGAGCATATCCTCTCTCATAGAGAAGTACTATGAGATGACATCATGCCTATGACAGGCTAATTTAAATGAACTACAATGCTTTTCTTTATGCTAAAACCTTTGAAATTTAATGGCTATTTGGAAGAGAACAATTTGAAAGTCTGATGTCAAACACCTACCTTTACTGGTTCTTGAGTTACTAGTGGCTGGTTATCAATAGCTCCTGGCTTCTGAGGATTAAGGTGCAAAAGGATATTCCCATTGGCTCCTAGTAAACACTGGTTGTTATTGTCAGAAGTATTATGTTGCCTTGCAAAGCACATATCTGCCCCTGGTGTGCCAGAATACAGAAAGCCTATCAAGAAACAAAACAAAACAATAATGATAGTTTCTTAATTTTAGTGTTTTTGTTTTTTTGAGACAGGGTTTCACTGTGTAACAGCTTTGGTTGTCCTGGAACTCACTCCATAGACCAGGTTGGCCTCGAACTCACAGAGATCCACCTGTCTCTGCCTCCCAAGTGCTAGGATTAAAGGCATAAGCCATCACAGCCCAGTGAAGCGATTTTTAGTTTTTTTCTTCAGAAAATGACTGTACCTTCTTTTTAATTTATTTCTATTTAACTTTATTTTATGTGCATTAGTGTGAGGGTGTCAGATCCCCTGAAATTGAGGTTACAGATAGTTAGGAGTTGCCATGTGGGTGTTGGGATTTGAACCTCAGTTCTCTGGAAGAGCAGCCAGTATGCTCCAGACCTTATTTTTGTTTTTTCTATATACACAGGCTTAAATATATAAATCCAAATGTCAATGTATTTTGTTAATGCTCTTATCCTGGTATGTTACTCAAGTTTTACATTTTGATAAATATAGAAGATAAGAAGGACAGATGTATTCTTTCTAGATAAAAGACAATAATAGAATTAGAATACAAGTTTTTACCAAATAAACATCTGAACATCTTCCTAGACTATACAATAATTTATAATGAGAATTACAGGCCAAGTAGTTGTGTTTTCACTCCCTAAAATTCTTTCTGCAAGCATCATTCCAAATATTCTTGGCAAAAACAGCAATAGGAAGCCTCTAAACCTCTGTTCCTCTCCTTTTCCCTATCTCTGAGTCAAGGTGTGTATATCTCTGGCTAGCCAGGCACTCACATTATATAGATCAGGCTGGCCTTGATCTCAGATATTCACCTGCCTTCTATTCCCTTTAAAGGGGGTTGAGTGTTACCACACTCAGTGCCTGTTTTCTTAATATAGCTATTTAAAAAGAAGTCATGATCTTTATAACAGAAAAAGACAGAGAAAAATGCCTAATAATGGCAGTTTGAACCTGATAGTATTTTAAGATATTTCAACTCTCAACTACATGTCAATCTTCTGTAAACATTCTAATTACCAACTGCTTTGCAAACTTCTATTCATGGTACTACTCATCCTATGGGTAATAATGTTATATAGTAAAATACACATCAGAACCTGGACTCAAATAGAAAAAGAAAGGATGATGGAGAAAAATATGAGAGTGAAATGTGGTGTTAAAGCAGATCACAATACTTCTAGGACCACTAAATGACTTCTGTCATGTCAGACAGGGAGGGAAGTAATAGAATGAAGGAAATGCTAGTTCTGCCAGTGTGCTTACTACTCCCACAGAAAAAGGAAGAAAATGTCAGAAGAGAAAATAATGGCAGAGAAAATGTTTGAGGGTTTTAGTATTTTATCAGCAATTAAGAGGAATGATTCTCAAGTTGAATTATAGTAGTACTAAAGTATCTTCCTTGTAAGTATAGAACCATTAAGTTTTAGATAAGTACAAAGGACAGAAGGGAATTATGGTAAGTATTATTAATATATAGTATTTTAACAAAATAAATCTCAAACTTCTGGGCTGAAGTGTTAAAACAATCTAATACCAAGATTCTAATCCAATGAAGGCACGTTTGTGATTAAGGAGTTCTGGATACGGATAATTTTATTTTCTTAAAAATCTGTATTCACTAGACTGAATTTATTGGCAAAGCATTAAATAGCAATATGGCTTGGCTAATGAAAAATGAAAGGACTTTCATAGTGAGAGATTATGTTTACTTAAAAACCAAGAATACACTCAAGAATTTTATAACTGACTATTTTATTCAAAATATATTTCTTTGAATGGAAGCCTGATATTGATACTGTTCTGGTGTAGAGTTCCTTCTGTTTGTGTGTTGCTTTCATTGGTTAATGAATAAAGAAACTGCCTTGGCCTAGTTGATATGGTGGAACTAAGGTAGGTGAAGAAAACAGAACTGAATGCTGAGAGGAAGAAGGGCAGAGTCAGAGAAGCCATGGATCCTCCGCCTGAGATGAACACCAGTTAGAATCTCTGGTAAGCCACTGCCATGTGGCGATACACAGATTAATGGAGATGGGTTAAACTAATATGTAAGAGTTAGCCAATAAGAAGTTAGAGCTAATGGCCAAGCAGTGTTTTAATACAGTTTCTGTGTGGTTATTTCAGGTGTAAGGTAGCCAGGTAGCCAGGCAGCCAGGACGAACAAGGGGCCCTCTCCTTACAACACTGTGCCCACAAAAGCAGACTCAGAGAGAATAATCACGAGTGGTGTGGTGTGGTAATCCCAGTACTTAGGAAGTTCCAGGAGAAGTTCCAGGTCCTCCTCAGCTACAAAGCAAGATCAAGACTAGTCTGGGTTACTTGAGAACCTGTATCAAAAACATTATTAAGCCCCATGGGAGACATATTTACCACTGCCAGTAGACTCTGAGGCTTCAGATGCAGAAGAAATGTTGTCTGAGTATTTTTCTTCTGTGGTATTCATATAACTGAGGTTGTTACTGATTCTATCTTCTCCCTGCTCCATAGAATGTGCTGCTATTCCAAATGAAAATTTTCCCCCATTTAGAACTGATGATGGCTCAATCACAACAGGGTTGGCATCCTAAAATCATAAAAAATAAGACAAATATAACATTCTACACGTAACTGTAGCTTTTAAGGAATTATTTTTAACTTATTCTATTGTGTTTTATGTACATGTGATGTGGGATTCCCCTCTGTATACTATGATTACCATTAATGAGTAAAGAAACTGCTTTGGACCTATAGCAGGGCAGAACTTAGCTAGGCAGGGAAAACTAAACTGAATTCTGGGAGGAAGAAGGGCAGAGTCACAGAGAATCCATGGAGCTGCCGCTGAAGACAGATGTGCTGAAGACAGACATGCTAAAACTTTGCTGGTAAGCCACGACCTCGTGGAGATGCACAGATTAATGGAGATGGGTTAAATTAAGATGTAAGAGTTAACCAATAAGAAACTAGAGCTAATGGGCCAAGCAGTGACTTAATTAATACAGTTTCTGAGGGGGCTGAGCCTCCTTAGGACATACGTGGGTGTTTTGCCTCCATGTGTCTATGTATCATGTGTGTGCCTGGTGCCCTCAGAGGCCAGAAGAGGGTGCTGAAACCCCTGGAACTGGAGTTACAGAAGGTTGTAAACTGCTATGTGGGTCCTAGGAATTGAACCTGAGTTCTCTGGTAGAGCAATTAGAGCTCTTAACCACTGAACCATCTTTCTAGTTCTTAAAAACAATTAATTTTTATCATTGTGAGTTGCTAAAACCATTTACTATATAATTAAATTTTACTTCCTTAAGGGGAGAATGAATATGTATATACACACATATACACAATGCCCATAATATATTCATATAATACATACAATATACTCAACAGTACACTGAGAAAGACTGTACCACATAAACAAGGTCTGAAAGGCACTGATTACCACATACAGCAAAACATTCAAAATCAAAGGAGAAGAACAATTCATGATAAAAACAAATTTAAGAAATTTATGTTCACCAAGTTAGATCTACAGAGGATACCAGAAGGATACTTCAATCTGAAGAGAAGGTTAACCACACCAAGAGGACAGAAGGAGTAATAACAGAAGAGGTGGGGAAAAAAAACACCAGTACTACAACAAAATGTCAGGAATTAAAAAATATTGTTCAACAATAACTCTCGATATAGTCTCAATTCCCTAAAAAAAGACAAAGTCTCGCAGATTGGCTTATAAAACAGGATTCATCTTTCTTCTGCCTCCAAGAAACACAACTCACCATTGAGGACAGATACTATCTTAGGGTAAAAAGGATGTAAAAGACTATTCCAGGCAAATGGAACTAAGAAACAAGTAGGTGCTGGGCAGTGGTGGTGGTCCATGCCTTTAATCCTAGCACTTGGGAGGCAGGGAGTTCAAGGCCAGCCTTGACTACAGAGTTGAGTTCCAGGATAGCCAAGGCTACATAGAGAAACCCTGTCTGGAAAAAACAAACAAAAACAAAAAAAGAGATTCCCATTTGTCTACTACATTCAACATTATTTGCCAACAGGTCCCTGAAGTCTACATATATTTATTCATTGAGAAACACTACACTCCATGTTTGATGTTTATGTTTTATATTGGAAAACACATGGGCTAGGAATGTAGCCAAATGGCAGTGTGCTTGTCTACTGTGTGAGGCACTAAAGCTCAACCTTCAGAACAGCAAACTGAACTTAAATAAGATCTACTTCCTGAGTGCAGACTTACAAGTATGGATAACTATGCTCAGCTGAAATGAAGTTTCTTATATAAGAAATTAACACTTCTTACTAATTTCCTCAAATTTTTCTTTTCTTTTTTTGAGACAAGGTTTCTTTATGTGGTCCTGGCTGTCCCGGAACTCCCTATGTAGACTAGACTCACAGAGATACACCCACCTCTAGCTCTCAAGCACTGGAACTAAAGGTGTAGGATACCACCACCCAGCCTCTCTCCCAATTTTTTAATGTAAAAGGCGAAGGACAATGCAAGTAACATACTGACAACATGTTATTTTAGAAACCAGTTGCTACACTGAATCCCAGGTCTACACTGAAAAGATAACCAGGTTTATTTTTCTCTCAGGAACAAATTCCTCACAAGTAAAAGAAATATAACCTCTTCGCTCATAGAGAGAGGAGAATTCTATGACATATAGAGTGGGTAACATAAATAGGCACCTCCTTTTTCATAGGGTTGATGATAAGGGAAGAAATTTGTGTAGAAATGCATATATACAATTTTTACAAATACTCATTTTCTTTCCTTTTAAGTCTTGGTCCAAGTTGGTATGTTTTATTACTAGGTAATACTTCTACAATCTGATAGAGTTGAAAATGTTACTATAAAATTTATATAGATAGGAATTTAACTCACGTATTTGACATATTCTTTCCACTGTTGCCACCACTGCATGGAGATGATAAACCAATTGTGTCCTGGCTGCAGACCATACCTGCTTTCTCGTTCTAACCATCCTCTGTACATACAAAAGAAATCCAATGTATAAAAAGAAATTGTGTGAAATTAAAGGCAAGACTGTAATTTGTCACTGGAATTACTGTCTCTTTCATTAGAAATTTCAAAACAGAAAAACACAAAACACAAAGATGTACTCAGCAAAGACTGCCACTATTGCAATTAGTGTAGTGGAACACTGTTCTACCAGAAAGTCAATTTCAATAGTTACAGGCCATAGCGAAGCATCATTCATAAACACTGTTGGGGCTGGAAAGATGGCTAAGTGGGAAAGTGCTTAACCCACAAGTACAAGGGCCTGACTTCAGATCCAGCACTATGTAAAAGCCAGGTGTAGTACTGCATGCTTAAAATCCAAGCAAAAAGGTTGTATGTAAACAGGTAGATTCCTTGAGTTTGTTGGCCAGTATTCTAGTCAACGGGTAACTGTGAATGAGAATGGCTCTCATAGCTCATGTTTGAATGTTTGGTCTCTGGTTAATGGAATTATTAGGAAAGGATTAGGAGACACATCTTTGTTGGTGATATGTCACTAGGAGTCAGCTTTGAGATCTGAAAAGCCTATACCAGACCCAGTCTTTTGCCTTTTCTTTACTTGCTGCCTTGGATCAGGATGTAAGGTGTCAGTTACCGCTGCTGCCAAAGCTTGCTGACAAGGTGATCATGGAACTAACTCTCTGAAACTGAAAGGAAGCCCCCAGTTAAATGCTTCCACAGTTGCCTTAGTCATGGTATTTCTCATGGTAATACAACAGTGACTTACAGGATAGGAAGAGTCCCATAAGTTGTCCTGTGACTGCCATACATGCCCCATCACATTCCCGTCCTCACAAAAAAGTATGATGCAGTAAAAATTGTTTGAAAAATACCATAATAAAAACTCTTCGTATGCTAGTAAAAATAAATTTAAAATAACAACAATTTAAAACTATCCTAGTGGTAAGAATCAGAATTTCATTGTGGTTTTGATTTTATTCTTTTAATAACTAATTATATTGTTCATCTTTCCATGTGTCTGGAGACTGAATATCTCTAATGAGACACATGTCCACTGATGCAATGAAAACATTATATAACCACTTGTAGTTCTCTGTATTTTAAGTTATATCTCACACAGACATGTGTTATAAGAATAGCTAACAAAACAAAATATCAAGCTCATTAACTGAAGACACATTTATAAGTTTTATTATGATCCATTAGGTAATCTGAAAAATATAAAGATTATACTGATCAAAGTCATAAAAATCACTTGTTACATACAATTTGTTTTGTGTCATCAAAACAGAGTTCTCTGTGTAACCCTGGCTGTGCTGGAACTTGATTTGTGGACCAGGCTGCCCTTGAACTCAGTGTTCTCTATCCTCTGCATCCAGGTGCTGGGATTAAAGGCATGTACTACTACTGCCCGACTACCTACAGCTCTTTAAATAAAACTCCAAATTGATATCAGATAATAAAATCCAGCCACAAGGATCCTTGCTATAATTGATAATGACATGGACTGTCTTGCATTTTAAAAAATATACTTGAGGATATTCAACTGCTCTAAGACAACTGAGACAAATCACACTCTCATTTTTCCCTCCAAGGAAACTTAAAAACATCTATTATTGTGCATGCATGCAAGCAAGCATGAGTGTGTATGTATGTATTCTTGCATGCACTCACGTCATTGCATGTGTACAGAAACCATAGGGCAAACCCAGGGCTTTAGAAATCCAGTCAGGTGATAGTGGTCAAGGGCACAGCTGCACACAGATGTCACTGCCTCATACAGTACTCCCTAGATGTTTTTTGACTGTCCCTCTGGTGGCAACTGCTAAAGGAGTTGCCTGTTCTCTATATTTCAAACAGTTATCTTTTTGTTGTCGAGCTGTAGCCTCTCCTTATACATTCTGGCTAATGAAGGCTTATGGAAGCTACAGTTTTTTAATATTGCCTTTCACTTTGTAGGCTGTCTTTCATATAAAGAAGTTTTAGGTTGTGAGGAAGTCTAAGTTACTTTGTAAGAGAATGCTTTTGGAGTCACATCTAAAAATCAAATGCAAATCCAAATAATTTCTTTTTCCTTCCTACTTTCAATTTATCTCCTCCCCTACTACTATCCAAATCATTTTAAATAGAGTATTTTATTGGATATAAAATTCTTAGTTGGTTTTTTCTACCCTTCTTAATTCTGAATTCTATACTTTTTGATGGAAAAGTTGGCTACTCTTAGTGATGTTCTCCCATTATGACAAGTTGATTTTATCTTGCTGCTCTGAAAATTCTTTTAGTAATTACAGTAGACTGTAAGTTTTCTACCAGTGACTGACATCCCTGCCCCAGTACAACTTTAAAGTTAAACAGAATCTGACTTTTAAATTAATCTAGTTCCTTCGCTAGGAAGATGTCTTGGGATTAAAGGTGTGGGCCACCATGCAGGCCTCTACATGTAATTTTTAAAAATAGCTTTACTTTAATAATCAAAGCAACACAAATTGTTCCTTGTAACTAATGTATTTCAGACGTAGAAATTTCAGCTATGTAATAAAAACCCCACGAAACTATAAAATTACCTAATAATTTGTCCTTCTTCTTCTGGAGTAGCTGGTCTTAACCCCAGAACTATGTGGCATACCTAGGGAAAAAGAAAGAATATTCAAACTTTACTAGTGGGACCAATGATTAGTCTGAGTAATATTTGATGTGATTTATATAAAATCTACTTTTTAAATGGGAACTGAATTAACATTGGTTTAACTGGTGAATTATCAATTGTTACCTGAGGAAATTTAACTAAGTAGTGTGGATTTTTTTTTTAAATGGAGGTTAACTTCCAAATCTCCAGTAACAGAGTAGTGTATGTTTTAGATCTATAACAACCAGGCATCAGCTGTCAAGAAAAGACCAATTTCCATTTCTTCACTAATACAGGCACATGACGGAAGGCACCCTCCCAAATCTGTCATTTGCCTTAAACATACCTGGAAGAGGAGATTCAAAAACTCATTGGCAAGAACATTTTTCACACTCCAGATCTGATAGTCTTCCAGAGTAAGATGGCCCATCTGAAAGAGAGACATTTAAGCTGATCCTGTCAATAAATGTCACTTATTACAGCACTAGAAAAAAAAATCATATTTTTTGAAAGCAAACTAATAATATACATATGGTAGGGTTCACACAAGAAGCATGACAATTAGTATCATTTTATAAGTAATTACAAATGGTAAAAAAAAAACCCTATAATTTTATTCAGGCAGTCAGTGGAAACAAAGCATTTATGAACAATTTCCTTTCTCCAATACGACTTTGGAAATAACCTGCACACAGTGACATGGATCTGTAATTTCAGCACTTGGGAAGTAGAAGCAGAAGAATCAGGAGTTTGAGGCCATTCTTGGATACCCAGAGAGTTTGATACCAGCCTGGGATACAAATAGTGAAATCCTTTCTCAAAAAATAAAGAACAACATCAATAATAGATGTCTTAGATAAATAGTGAGATATCATATATGCATAGTATATAGTACCAGTGAATCAGCAAAATACCCAAGTTCTATCCTAAACTGTCACTATTTTATTATCATGGTTACATGGAGACTTGAGTAGCTAAACAATCTGCTAAATGGTCACTGAAGCCAGAAATATTAAACTTCATTTAACATAAAAATACAGTACTTATTCAGGGCAGTGGCAGCACAGGCTTTTAATCCCAGCACTAGGAGGCAGAGACAGGCAGATCACCAAGTTTGAGGCCAGCTTGGTCTACAGAGAGAATTTCAGAACAGCCAGGGCTACACAGAGAAACCTTATTTCAAAACAACCAAAAGAAAAAAAAGGTACTTATTATTATTATTTTTAATGTGTATGAGTGTTTTGTCTGTATGTCTGTCTGTACACCACATGGGTGCGTGATGAAGCCGCAAGCATCATCCCTCGGTACTGGATTTGCAGTCAGGTGTGGGTCACTGGAAATCAAATCAAGTATCTTGGGAAGAGCAGCCATTGTTTTTAATTACTGAGTCATCTCTCCAACCTGCTCTTTTTTAAATTATATAATGTGTTTTCACCCCCCACCCTCTGTGTGTGTGTGTACAAAGTACAGAAGAGGGGAGTAAGTAACTGGAGTATACAGGTAGTTATGAGCTAAATATGGATCCTTTGCAAGAGCAGTATATACTTTTAATTGCTGAGCCATCTTTCTAGCCATAGATAGCAATACTTGTGTATTTGTAAGACCCTAAAGGAAAGTGTTTAAACTGCATCTCTATACAAAGCAATTTCTTTTTTCTTTTGTTTTTCCAAGAGCTGATTGTCCTAGAACTCTCTCTGTAGACCAGGCTGGACTCAACTCAGAGATTTATCTGCCTCTGCCTTCTGAGTGCTGGGATTAAAGGTGTGTGCCATAACCATTCTATCATCTTTTAATTAATGAGGTTTTACTATGTAGCCTAGAACTCTTAATCCTGCTCTCCTATGTCAGACTTCTAAGTAATGGGATCACAGGTGTGAGCCATCATAACCAAACTAAAAAGCAATTTCTAATAGTTCCTTCTCTAGGTTTTTATTCTTACACATACCAAACAGAAGTGGACACCTTAGTTTGACAGAAAAGGTGAATAAACAGGGAAGATTAAATTGATAAGTAGACTTTCAGCCCTGAAAAAATATATCATCATTTGTTTCTTCTTCTTTTTTTGTTTTGTTTTTCGAGACAGGGTTTCTCTGTAGCTTTCGTGCCTGTGCCGGAACTAGCTCTTGTAGACCAGGCTGGCCTCGAACTCCCAGAGATCCGCCTGCCTCTGCCTCCCGAGTGCTGGGATTAAAGGCGTGCGCCACCACCGCCCGGCCATCATCATTTGTTTCTACAGTTAATGGGAATATCATTTCTTCTGTGATTGAATCAAGAAAATAACTGACTTAATTATTTTTTCTAAACCTCAATTTTATAACATCATTATGGCTGATAATTTACCAGTCTGCTACTAAGTATATGTCAGTATTTGAAAATATTCAAATCATTTCAAATGTACTTCACATATATAAATTATTTTTAATTTCACAGAGATAAACAGTTAAAATTTTAAAACAAGCTACAGAAGTAAATAAATCTGTTATGGTACTACCAATAAGTCTTACCAAACTAAATAATTTGAGTTATTATTTGTAAATCCATGGCCTCAGCTATCTTCATGGTTCTTCCCAGTTAATCTAATCACCCCAAAAATCACAACCTCTATGTCTACCACTGTTAGCTTTTCTTCTGTTCTTAAGTCTGACACACTAGAGCCATGCTAAATACACTGTTTAGTTTCCTTTATTCACTATAAAGCTGTCCTCTTCGTAACTTATTAAATGGAAGAAATGAAAACTACAAAAGGCTATCAACGGAAGTCTCTACTTAACACATGTATTAGCCTTCACTGAGCTGCTGTTTGAAGATGGAATGGGCTATCTTTAGAGATGATGTGAAGATATTTTAACCACAGGTCCAGATAATTGGGTATCTGGAATGCAGAAGAGTCATTTGACCATACATATAAATGACACATTTTGATTAGAGCATACAGTATTTTTAGAAAAAAATGAATTACTCATAGCTAGTCTCACCTTTGTGGTATCATGTGCATTCAATATGTCTTCTACAATGTCCGACAGAGCCATATGTAATTCCTTTAAAAAGAAATCCAAGAGAGTAGTGTGTATAATTTTTAATCCCCTCATATATAAAAAATTAAGCTTTTTAAAAATTTCTTCTCAAACATTCACTCCATCTTCCTTGTAAACAATCAGAACTTAGCAGGACATGGGGCACACTACATACCTGCCTTGGTAACATTAAAACCCTGTCTCAAAAATCAATCAAACTACAAAGAGAACTTACAGGAATATCATCAGTGCGGTTATCTTTCCAGACCTCCAAAAGTGCAACCACCATGTCTTTCAGTTCAACCCTGGACAGAACTCCATCACGGTCAACATCAAACACCTTGAAGCAAACTAATGACAAAAAAACTCTTAGGAAAGGAAATCACTTTTAAATTCTGAAACACGATACATTTCATTAGAAACTACCCTCTACAACTACTTAATTTCTCAAGCCAGTATGTTCTAGAGCAGTTCCCATCGGGAGTAGACTATTCTATAGCATTATCATTATTTGTTTGTTTGTTTGAGACAGGGTTTCTCTGTTGCTTTGGAGCCTGTCCTGGAACATACTCTGTAGACCAGGCTGGCCTCGAACTCAGAGATGCGCTTGTCTCTCCCTCCTAAGTGCTGGTATTAAAGGTGTCTACCACCATCATCTAGCTAGCATTATTATTATGATTATTACCATTATTGTAATATACATAATTTTGTGAATAGATCTTATGACTGTCTCTAAATCACCACACAGGTTAAAGAGACCCAACCATCAGTCAAATTCAGAGGAGCTACCATTCTTATACACTGGAAAGAAAGGGTTAAGTCATTCTGTAAGAAGCATAACCTTATATTGGTTTTCAAGAGGCAAGGCAAATTTTTTAATCTTTCTTCAGCCTGGAGCTGTTCAATCAAACCTGAGCCCTGGTAATTCTATGCATATGCTTTTGTTTGCACTCAGCTACATCCACATCCCCTCCCTTAGGTTAGTATTTGCATTCAGTCAATTATCCCCTCCCTTTAGTTAGTTTCTCATATCCAAGACTGATCCCTGAAGGGCTATTTCTCCTGTGCTTAAAATTCCCATCTACACTGAGAATTAGAATCCTAACTTCTATTTAACCTGTCAAAAAAAATCTAATTTATATTTAATACTTTGTCAAGTATAACTCTTTAGTAAAGTTTATATACAACAATGTAGAAATTAGACAATTACCACATTAATTCTAAATGAATAATTCTGAGTTTGTTAACTTCTGGCTGATCAGTAACCAAAAAAAAAGAAAAAGAAAAAAGAGAAAGAAAATGTAAAATAAAAATTATTTATTTATCTATTAAAAGATTTTATTTATTTAATATATAGTGTTCTGCCTGCATGTTTGCCTTCATGCCAGAAGAGGGTGCCAGATCCCATTACAGATGGTTGTCATCCATCATGTGGATGCTGGGAATTGGACTCAGGACCTCTGGAAGAGCAACCAGTGCTCTTAATCTCTGAGCTACCTCTTCAGCCCCATAAATTAGTTCTTTTTTTTGTTTGTTTGATACTGGATTTGCTGTAGATAGAGCTAGCTCTTATAGAGCAGACTGGCCTCAAACTCACAGAGATTCACCTGCCTCTGCCTCCCGAGTGCTGAGATTAAAGGCGTGTGCCACCACCTCTTGGCTCATAAAAATTATTTTAAAAATTGTTATTTATTTACCTAGTGTGTGTATTTAAATGCATATGTAGACGTCCGAGGACAACTTGTAGGAGTCAATTTTCTTCTTCCCCTTAGTGGCAAGTTTTCTTGCCCATCAAGCCACATCACTGAGCCAAAACTTAAACTCTCCTTAAAGACATTAAATTTCAATGAAAAATAACTGTTGGGTGTGTTGGTACATGCCTTTAATTTTAGCATATAAGAGGCAGCAGGCAGACCTCTGTAAGTTCAAGACTATCCTGAGCTACACATTAGAATCTTGTCTCAACATACCAACCAACCAGATTTTAATAAGAAACAATCTGTCATAAAACCAATCTGGAATAATGAATAACAAAGAAATTTAAATTTAAAAATATCCTTTTATAAACTGAGCACAGTGGCACAAACCTTTAATCCCAGCACTCAGAAGGAAGAGCGGGAAGATCTCTTTGAGGCTAGCCTGTCTACAGAGTTCCAGAAGAGTCAGAGAACAGTTCCAGAACAGAAAAACCCTGTCTCAAAAAACCAAAACCAAAAACCAACCAAACCAAACAAAAATCCCTTTATAAACACTCCTAATATTTGTAAAAAGCTCTATTTTTAAGAAATCAAAAAGATAATGAACCTTCATAAATATATTCTGTGCTAAATCCCAAGTAAACTGTCACACTTCCTCAACTATGGTTAAGATTTATTAATGTAATATATTTATGCTCATAAATTATGTTTTAAGACCATTTTATATAAAAATATCAATTTAGTATTTACTAAAATATGTCCAATTACAAATCTCATCTTGCAAATAGAATATTATATATAAATGACAGAATGAGCTATGCTTCAAATTAAAATGCAAAATATTTTACAGAATTATTTCCTAATATTTAAAATTTTCAGTTACACATGGTGGCTCACACCTGCAATTCTATCATTCAAGATGCTGAGAAAGGAAGGTCAAGCGTGCCAGGTCAGTCCAAGTTAATACCCTGTTTCAAATATTTTTTTATCATTTATTATTGATTAATTATGAATTTCAGATTTTCCAGGAAAACCAATCCTATTAATAACAGAAAATATCCCAAACTATATCCTAGTAAGTACTAAAGAATAGATTATTGTTGCTTCCTTAGACAGAACTCACTAAATCACGAATTATAAGATTACTATTTGCCAACATGATAGTTAAGAAACTCAATCCTTAATCCAAAAATGACGATGCAAGGGTGAAGGTTAATTCTGTCTTTACATAATCTGACAGTCTGCAGATACTATCTATCACACTTACATTTCTGTCTTTCAGCAAGGGGGCCCCTGCAGCAGGCTGATAATCCACAGGATATCTCTTTAAAATCTATGTGATTGTCACGATTTTCATCAAAAGCATTAAACAAACCTATAAAATAAAAAAGACACCATAAACCACAGTCAACAAACCTCCTAATGCAACACTGATAGATTTATAAAGTTAGGAATATTTTTACATAAAGTGACTACATTAAAAAAAAAAAGCTTCCAAGAAAATATTTTCCAAGGAAATACTTCTTTTTTTCTTTAGGAGGCAGAGGCAGGTGGATCTCTGAGTTCCAGGACAGCCAGGGAACAACCTGAGAAACTGTCTCCAAATAAATGAATGAATGAATGAATGAATGAATGAATGAATGAATAAATAAATAAATAAATAAATAAGCAAGTAGCCAAACAAACAAGAAAGAATCAAGAAAGGTCAGAAATTGTAACAATATCTCTTAGAGAGATAAGACAGGACAGCCGGTGATTGCACTCGCCTTTAATCCCAGAACTCAAGAGGCAGAGGCAGGTGAGTTCGAGGCCAGCCTGGTCTACAAGAGGTCTCCAGGACAGCCTCAAAAGCTACAGTGAAACCCTGTCTTATAAATATATAAAATAAAGACAGGAGAAAAGTTGAATCGCTTATTAAATGAAAGTTCAAATATACACCATTGCATCATGAACAAGCTTTCATAAACCTTTCCTGGAAAAGGGAATATATTACTATAAGAAATGACTACAGTACCTTCTTGGTAAAAATCTTTCATATGTGAATATTTTAAATATCAAAAGAGGTCAAGAACTTAAAATTTCATCCTGTGATTTTCATTTCTTAATCAACTACGTACAACTTTAAATAAAATTATGCGTGACCCTCCCAATTCTTTTTCTAATAGAATTTAATTCTAGTTTATTTTTCGACAATTTCATATATGTGAACAATGCATCTCAATCATCTCCTCTCTCAACCTTCCCCCACTTACACCTTCCCCAATAACTTCCTTCCAACAGTCCTCACACCAGTCACCTAATTCCTGAAAGGTAAAAACCACACTGTTGGAACAAGAAGTCCAGGTACAGGGGGTGAAGGTGCTTGTGGCATGATTGAATTAGATTCCTGAAAAGCACATGGTGGAAGGAAAGAACCAGTTCTTGAAAGCTGGCTGTTCTTTAAGCTCCATGTGTGCCATGGCATGTGTACACACGTGCTCAATGCAAACACAATACCTCCCTCTTCTCTCTCTCTCTCTCTCTCTCTCTCTCTCTCTCTCTCTCTCTCTCTCTCTCTCACACACACACACACACACAATACCTCCCTCTTCTCTCTCTCTCTCTTACACACACACACACACACACACACACACACACACACAATACCTCCCTCTTCTCTCTCTTACACACACACACAATACTTCCCTCTTCTTTCTCTCTTACACACACACACACACACACACACAATACCTTCCTCTTCTCTCTCTCTTACACACACAATACCTCCCTCTTCTCTCTCTCTTACACACACACACACACACAATACCTCCCTCTTCTCTCTCTCTTACACACACACACACACACACACACACACACACACACGTTAAAAAGAAAAAAAAAGAAATCCAGAGTGCCATGTACTCTGGCTCTACTAAGGAGTACTTCTGAAATATCCTAGGTAGTTGAAAAAAATATAGATAATATGCTTCAAGATTTATCTAACTCTGTGTTTCGGTTTGAACAATTGAATACTAGCATGGTGGTATAAGCCTATAATCCCAGTACATGGGAAATAGAGACAGGGGATTGAAGAGTTGAAGATCATTCGTAGATAGATGTTGAGTTTGAAATGATCTTGGGCCACATAAGAATGGGCTGGAGAAATGGCTCAGCAGTTAAGAGCACTGACTGCACTTCCAGAAGACGTGGGCTTGAATTCTAGCACCCACATGGTAGCTCCAGTCCTAGGGAATTTAATGTCCCCTTTGGCCTCTGTGGGCACCAGGTACATAAATGGTGCACATACATGCAGACAAAACACCCTTACATTGAAAATAAAAACAAAATATTAAAATTAGAAAGTTAAGTAATTTCAAGAAAAGTTCAAAAACTGGGGCTGGAGAGATAGCTTCACTGTTTAGGGCACTTGTTGCTCTTACAGAAGACCCAGATTTGCTTCTTAGCACTCACAGGATGGGTTACAACCATCTGTAACTTCAGTTTCAGAAGATCCCATGTCTTCCTCTGACTTCTGAGGGCCTCAGGCATGCATACGGTGCACAGGCAAAATTTATATAACACAAAACAACAGAATTTTAAAAAATAAAAAACTAAAATACTTTATAATCAAAAATTTATAAACCCAAATATTCAGATTCCAAATACAATGCTTATGTTGTCATCCAAAACTATATAATACATATATATGTTTATTTAAATGTGTGTATATAGTATATATAGATGTATATAGTTTTGTTTTGTTTTTTGAGACAGGGTTTTTCTACATAGCAGCTCTGGTTATCCTGGAATTCACTTTGTAGATCAGGCTAGCCTTGAATTCACAGAGATCCTCTCTAGCCTCCCGAGTGCTGGGATTGAAGGTATGTACCACTATAGCCCAACTTTCAGAGATATTCTATCTAGAAGCTTATATTCTCTTTTTCAGGGGAGGAAACAGCAGTGAAATCTTATGTGAATGAAAAATAAATGGTTGGGCTGGAGAGATGGCTCAGAGGTTAAGAGCACTGGCTGCTCTTCCAGAGGTCCTGAGTTCAATTCCCAGCAACCACATGGTGGCTCACAACCATCTGTACTGAGATCTGGCGCCCTCCTCTGGCGTGTGGGCATAGATCAAGACAGAATGTTGTATACATAATAAATAAATATTAAAAAAAAGAAAAATAAATGGTTAAGGAAGGGATAGATCACATGAGGAAACGGGAGTTCTGGCCGTGCAGTGGCCAACACCTTCTGCATGTCCTACTGCGACACTTCTTAGCAGAGCACTGTCATATTACTGACACTTGGTAAGGACATTGGGGTACAGAGAGCTAACTGACTCGTGTAAGATCACACAAGTAAAATATGAAGCTGAAGATCATAACCTTAATAATCTTATTTTTCTCTTCACCACTATACAACTAAGCAAGGAACTATTAAATCTACAGGAATATAGTTTGTCCGAGTTAAGTTTTGTTTTGGTTTGAAATAAGACAGATTCAGTCTATTTACTTACCAAATGAATATTTGTCATGTTTTTATTTTTTAATTTTATTTATTTATTTTATGAGACAGGGTTTCTTTGTATAACAATTCTGGGTGTTCTGTAACTCACAGAGATCTACCTGTCTCTGCCTCCCAGGTGCTGGAATTAAAGGTATGCGCCACCACTACTAAGCTATTTTATTTTTGTTTGCTTGTTTTGTTTTTTTAAGGAACATTTCCTACCTTCACTCAGAGAAGGGCGAATAGGTGGTGAAACCAAAGGACCAAAGGTCTCTAAGTCAAAACGTCCAGTACGGGATTGAGCCTTCAGTAGCCAATAGCGTTTCTCCAGATCAATGATGTCTGACTCCTCCACTAAGAATCAAATCAAACAAGATTATAAACTTAGAATGCCCTTCTGAGCCATTAGTTTATCCAGATAATATGTCTTTTAAGGGCATATTTTCTCAATTCAACTACTAAAACCAATTATGCTAAAAACATACACTAAAAGATAAATTTATCATATTTAAAAACTAAGAAAATAAAGCCAAAATAGCAAAAGTATGAGACTATAAAACTCATAGAAAAACAAACAATTTCCCATTAAGCAGACTTCTAAAATCTAACATACAAAATCATATATTATTGAACCATCCTAGTCATTTTCAACCTCCACCTTAGATGTAAATTTTTTTTGTGTATATCTTCTCTTGTGGTTAGAAAGTAACCACCACAATGGTAGGGCCCACATTTAACTCACACAGTCAACACAATGCTCTAGGTAACGAACAGCAAAATACTGACAGGATAAATATGAACACAGACAAACTCTAAACATGGTTACGTTTTAAGTGCTTCCGCTTCCCTCCTAAGCAATTAAAATTTAGGAAGCATGTAGGTATTTTATTCTCAGCTAAACACAGTACTCAAGAGCTATTTTACTAAAATGTATTTCTGGGCTTGTCACTTTTGGGCCATAAAGAAGTATCAACTAGTGTCAGACTTACCCTCTGGTCATAAATGGCTACAAACTATTTACATAACTATACAAATCAAGCATTTCTAGAAACTAGAGAACACACAGTGCAGGGCTTCAATTCTGAGATCACTATCAGGTGAGCACTTCTATTGCTCAGTTATTGCCTGTGACTACTATCATCAAAGTGACAAAGGATAAGGAGTCTCAATATAGAGATTTCACTGTGTTAAGAATAGAGGTCACTGCAGGGAGGCTGGGGTAGCTGAAAATTGGAGAGAAACGTATTAGAAACAAGTTACACAGAGAAAGAATTCCAGAAATATGTACAGTTACATTGTTTTGGAAGCTAATTTGTGTTATACAGAGTGAAACTCACTGAAGCTTGTCTAGGAATTGAAAGCAGGAAAGTTCCCAGAGTGTAGGCAAGCTGGGAGATACCACAGTACATCTACAACGTCTAGCATTGGGAAAAAGCAGGAAAGAGGCCAGCAGACGGCTCGGCAGGTAGAGGAACTTATCACCAAGTTTGACAACCTGAATCTGATTCAAATATCCACATGGTGGAAAGAGAGGAGGTCCTCTGACCTTCACACACACACCACATGGCATGTACACACGATGCACACATAAAAATATAAAAGAAAACATTAAAAAGTAGGAAAATGTGATACAAAACTAAGGTAAAAATTAACAAAAAGACCTAAAAATAAAAGACAAAGGAATTAGACAAGGCTTGAAAACTATGAGTTATAAATATCCAAAATTAATGGTTGTGGTGCACACCTTTAATTTCAGCACTAGGGAAAAAGAGACAGAGACATGTGGACCTCTGAGTTCGAGGTCAGCTAGCCTGCTCTACAATTCCAGGAGAGCCAAGGCTACACAAAGAAACCCTGTCTTGAGAAACAAAACGAAACAAAGCAATTCAGAAATAAAGAAATATACCGAGGTAAGAAACGGCATAAAACATAAACTAACTGGAACCACTAAGATGAAAAATAACATTTAAGTTCAAAAACTACCCATTAGAGAACTCAGTAACAGCTTAGGAAGGAGACAAGAGGAGAAATGAGCAAAGCTGAACATAGGACCACAGAAATTATTCAAATGCAAGCACAATGAGAAAACAGACTGAACAACTCAGTAGGACCAAAGTGATTATAAGATAATATTAAACATAAAACTGTGAAGAAACCAAAAACAACAGAAGAAAATATTTGAGGGCTGGAGAGATGGCTCAGTGGTTAAGAGCATTGGCTGTTCTTCCAGAGGTCCTGAGTTCAATTCCCAGTAACCACATGGTAGTTCACAACCATCTGTAATAAGATCTGGCGCCCTCTTCTGGCGTGCACGCATATGTGCAGGCAGAATGTTGCATACATAATAAATAAATTAATCTTAAAAAAGAAAATATTAGAAATATTTGCAATTAAAAAATTTTATTAGAGACAGAATCTTCATATGTAGCTCAGACTGGCTTCAAACTAACAATGATCCTCCTTACTCAGTCTCTCATGTGTTTTTTGTTTTGTCTTTGAGACAGGATCTCACTCAACAGCCCAGGCTGGCCTGAAATTCGTTCTACAGATAAGCCTGGTCTCTAATTCATAGAGATCTACCTGCTTCAGTCTGCCAAATGTGGGCATTACTGGTTCTATGTGGCTCTGAAAATTTTTTAAATTTGGTGAGAACTAATCCCCATACCTAACCACACTAATGCAAGATATAATAAATTACTTATAATGGAAAAAAAATCATGGCTGGGATGCAGTACACATGCCTAGCAGATGTGAGGCCCTGAGTCAGATCCCTAGCACAGGAAGAGAGAGAGGGAAGAAGGAAAAGGATCTTTAAGATCAGGTCGGACATAGTGGCACATACTGCCAATCCCAATATTCGGGAAGTAGTTGCAGGCAGATCTATGAGTTCCAAGACAGCTGGGGCTAGAGAGAAACTCTTTTTTTTTTTTTTTTTTTTTGAAAATATTTATTTATTATGTATACATTATTCTGTGTGTATGCCTGCAGGCCAGAAGAGGGCACCAGACCTCATTACAGATGGTTGTGAGCCACCATGTGGTTGCTGGGAATTGAACTCAGGACCTTTGGAAGAGCAGGCAGTGCTCTTAACCGCTGAGCCATCTCTCCAGCCCTAGAGAGAAACTCTTGGGGTTAGGGAAATAGGGGATAACAACAAGAATAGGACAAATATTATAAACAAAACAAAGGAAATAAGTATATTCAGATAAAAGGGAGCAAGAAGTAAAAAAGGCAAACTACTAAAAACAAAACTGCCAATCTCAATAATATATACTGCCAAAACTGTACTAAAAATACAGGAAATACAGGGGCTTTGTGAAGCAACACAGTATTCAACAACAACAGAATTGCATAAAAAGGAATAAACAAAAGAAAAACATACTAGTTGGAATCCACATCTATAGAAAAGAATATGTAACAACAACCAAAAAAACCAGACAAATAAACAAAGAACCCAGGAAACATTCAGGCTCTTACTGCCACAGAGATCCTATCAACAACCTTAGGAGATTATTTTCAGTACGAATTTGGCTGCAGCTTTCTGTTGAGGATGTCATTGAAACTGCTAGATTCTGAAACTAAGATAATTACTATGTGTTGCAGCGGTGCTATTAATTTCTAAGGAATGTCCACAGGCCTCAAATTATTTACTACTGGCCTCTTCAGAAAACGCTTGGTAAATCTTTTTATTAAGTCTTTGAAACATCAAACATAAACTGTGATGTAAAAAAACAAAACAAAACACTGGGACTTTGGAATCATGAGTTAAGAGACAGAGTTTAAGATTTGAGATTTCACAATTCTGACGTCCTGAAATGATAAGATTGCAAGGCCTTTTTCTGTTTTATATAAATTTTTTTAAAGTAGAGTAAAGGCAGCAATTTGCCACATACCCTTATCCTCATAAACTTTGTGACACCTCCCACCAGAGTGGTACATCGTATAATTGCTGAACACACACTGACACGATTTCAAGTAAAGTCCATAATTTACATGATTTGTATTCTTGATGTTGTGTATTACTGGTCTGGACAAGCGACTTATTATCTACTATTGTAGTATCACAAAGTAACTTCATACTTCCCCAAAAAAACTTCTGTGTTCTTCCTTCCTATTCACCCTTCCTCCCCATTAGTTCCTGGCTAACTGCTGATATTTTATTGTTGTTGTTTTATTTTTCAAGACAGGGTGCAGCCCTAGCTGTCCTGAAACTCAGAGATCTGCCTATCTCTTGAGTGCTAGAATTAAACCACCACCACCTAGCTTACTGTTGATCTTTTTTACTCCTTTTTTTTTTTAAAGCTTTTAGAGCATTTTTAATTGAGAGACTGAGTAGATAATCTTTTCGTTTGGGGTTTCTTCAAATTCAAATCTGAAAAGTTTTCTCTCAGGTTTGTCTGGTTTCTCTACCTCCACTAGCCTTACCTGAAAGCTCAGCATCTGTTATCAAGATTGAAGACATGACATCCTATATTCATTCACATCACCTAGGAAGAGTCACTCACTCATATGGAACTGAGCTTTGCTTTCTAGTGGTTTTGTTGGACCCTAGAGTCCAATCACAGAGGAGGAGTGGCCCCAAGACACCATCTCTCACACCACAGCTGATGTAAAAGCATGAGGATTTTATTAATTCTGTCATGACAAGGTCTTTCAGTATTAGAGAGGCCAGAAAGACCCCGAATGGCTGGTACAGGCTATTTTTAAAGCAAAAAACCACAGAAGCAAGGGGGGTGTCTAGGGGTTGTTCTTTAACTTTTATGATTGGCTTATTCAAAAGGGCTATTACCAATAATTGGCTGGAGAGCTGTTGCCAGATCAGATGAGGTAAGGGGAAACATCTGAGGGTCACTTTGCCCCTTTCCCAGGGACTGGGTCAAAACTGACTTTGGGCCATTCTAATCAATCTCACCTCACAGAGGCTCCAGCTCTAGAAGTTCTTTAATGTCAGAATGATCCTTATGAAAAAGACCAGGATCAATATTCAAGTATTTTATATAGTAACACACTTCTCTAGTGTTTTGAGGAGACAACCTGCTCTCAGAAGCAATGGCCTCTGACATTTACTTAGAACAGCTAGAAGTCTTATGTCATTATGGACAAGTAAGAGGATGGTGAAGGAGACATGATTTAATTGGGGGTCTATGGTTTTACAGTCCCCTACTGAAAGAAGGCTCTAATATGAGATGTGGCAAGGGACTAGAAGACACTGATGTTTAGAATCTTAAGGAGATGGATGTAGCTCAGGGGTAGAGGACTGTTCTAGCACAGTATTCTAGGCTTAGTCTCTACGTAGCAAAAACAATAAAAAACAACACAAAGGTAAGATACACAGCAATTAAAAAAGAAGTATGGGGCCTTAATTAAAAACCAAGAAAAAGGTTAACATTTATTATTTTGTTTTGTGTGACAAGTTCTGCGATATATCCCAAGGCCTTATGCCATTGAAATAAGATGAATGACAATAATGACAAATGAACAGTGTTTTTTTTTTTGTAAAGACGATATAATTTTGCACTAGGGGTGGTGGTGCCACATAGCTTCAATCCCAGCACTCAGGAGGCTGAATTTGAGCCAGCGCAGTCTATAGAGTGAGTTCCAGAATAGCCAGGCTACACAGAGTAACCCATGTCTCAAAATAAAAACAAAAACAAAACACTACAAAACCAAAACAAAACAAAACAGAACAACCCCTAACCAACCAACCAAACAGGAACTTAAAAAAAAAAAGAGGAGGGTCTTGGACATATATTTCAGTGATAAAAATGTGTGTTCAGCAGATAGGAAAATTTAGGTTCATACCATAGTGTTTGGCTAGGACTTTCTTTTAGCACAGAACGAGGTAAAAACAGATTGTGTGGAAAAACTTATCTTTCCACAATTTTGAATTTTAGTCAGTTTCTGCAAACTCCAAAGATATGTGTGCTAAGTAAGTATGAACAAGAGCCGAGCGGTGGTGGTGCACACCTTTAATCCCAGCACTTGGGAGGCAGAGGCAGGTGGATCTCTGTGCGTTCGAGGCCAGCCTGGTCTACAAGAGCTAGTTCCAGGACAGGCTCCAAAGCTACAGAGAAACCCTGTCTCGAAAAACCAACCAAACAAACAAAAAGTATGAACAAGAAAAGGTTATTACAAGAAAAGCAAAAATGTCCAAGGTTTGGCCTTTAAGGTAGAGACTTTGTTGTTTGTTTTGTTTGAGATAAGATCTTAGTTTATACCCCTGGCTAGCATGGTACTCTCTATATAGACCAGGCCTGTCTCAAACTTACCACAATCTACCAGCCTCAGACTTCTGAGTGTGGGGGTTTTAGGTATGTGCCACCAATCATGGCACTCAAAATCTTTTTTTCAAGATTTATTTATTTATTACGCATAGAACACTCTGTCTCTATGTCTACCTGCAGTCCAAAAGAGGGCACAAGATTCCATTACAATGGATGTGAGCCATAATATGGTTGCTGGAAATTGAACTCAGAACATCTGGAAGAAAATGCCCTACATTCAGGTTTACCTTAAGCCCAATAGTATGGAGGTATTTTTCTCTCAGATGACTTTGGTTTTTGTCAAGTTGACATAAAACTAGCCAGTATAGGTCCTATGATTGAGAAGAGATGGCACAGACAACAAATAAGTTGCTTCAAATAATTATAACATAGGGCAAAATGTAAGTTCAAAAAAGGGGGACACATAAAGTTATTTAAAAAACCCCAGAGAGCGGGCTGGAGAGATGGCTCAGAGCTTAAGAGCATTGCCCACTCTTCCAAAGGTCCTGAATTCAATTCCCAGCAACCACATGGTGGCTCACAACCATCTGTAATGGGGTCTGGTGCCCTCTTCTGGCCATCAGGCATACACACAGACAGAATATTGTATACATAATAAATAAATATTTTAAAAAAAAACAGAGAGGGTCTGGAGAGATAGCCCAATGGCTAAGAGCACTTACTGCTCTTGCAGAGAACCCTGATTCAGTTCTCAGCACCCACATAGTGGCATCCATCTCTAACTCCTATGCCTCTTCTGACTCTGTACATACGTGGCACACATATATACACTCATACATACACACAAAATAAAATTAAAAATTAAGAAACTCAGAGAAAGTAGATTTCTGATAGGACTGCAATAAAAAGTTTCATTTAAAAAAGGGGCACAGATCCCAGCCCTTGGGAGGCAGAGGCAGGCGGATCTTTGTGAGTTCGAGACCAGCCTGGTCTACAAGAGCTAGTTCCAGGACAGGCTCCAAAACCACAGAGAAACCCTGTCTCGAAAAACCAAAAAAAAAAAAAAAAAAAAAAAAAAAAGGGGGCACAGGCTAGAGATAGCTAAGTTGGTGCAAGCATGAGGACCAGAGGTCAAACTCCTGAAACCGTATTTTAAAAAGTCAGGTGGATGGTGGTGGCACACACCTATAACCAGTACTTGGAAAGCAAAGGCAGGCAAGTTCAAGGTGAGCCTGGTCTACACAGAAAAATCCTGTCCAAATTAAAAAAAAAGTAGGTGGGGAGATGTCATTTAAGTTTTCAAGATTAAATAGGCAAGAAAAAAGGAATCTTAGTGTCAGGAAAGAGCAAGAGCAGAGTGTTTTTTTCTTCTGCTTGTTTTTGTTTCCTTTTTTGTTTTGTTTTTGGTAACTACTAAAAAGAACATATTAGAATATATTTAGTTATACTATTATATAACTGAATAGTGTCTCTCAAAAATTTGTGATCTACTAGAACTTAAGAATGTGGTCTTTTGGCCGGGCGATGGTGGCGCACGCCTTTAATCCCAGCACTCGGGAGGCAGAGGCAGGCGGATCTCTGTGAGTTCGAGACCAGCCTGGTCTACAGAGCTAGTTCCAGGACAGGCTCCAAAGCCACAGAGAAACCCTGTCTTGAAAAACCAAAAAAAAAAAAAAAAAAAAAAAAGAATGTGGTCTTTTTTTGGCAAAAAGGGTGCCTGAAGAAATAATGAATTTATTATCAGCTTGAAATGAAGTCATGGATTTAGTCTGGGCCTTAAATTCAATGACAAACCCAAGGTACACAAAAAGTTGGAAGTAGTGAAACATGACTATTAATTCCAGCACTTGGGAAGTAGAGCTGGGAGAATAAAAAATTCAGTGTTGGGGAGGAGACAGAAATCTTTAATAAATAAATAATTTTAAAAAATTCAGTGTTACCCTTAGCTATATAATAAATTTGAGGTCAGCTTATTTAGAGTATGTGAAAAAAGAAAAGAACTTAGAGATAGAGAAGGCACATGAAACCCAAAGTAGATATGATGCAGCTACAAGCCAAGGAATGTTTGGGATTACTGAAGGTAGAAAAAAAAATGAGTTCTTCCTCGACCAGGGACAGCGCTCTATCAATACCTTCGTTTCAGCCACTAGAGCTCCTGGAGACTAGATTTCTCTTGTTTTAGGTTATGAATTGTGGTAATCTATGACAAATAGTTGTAGAAACTAATACAGCTGTATTAAGGACAATTAGTAAAGGGCTGTATTTTCTACGCTCCACCATCTCTTTCCGTTATAACTGGAAGAAGAAAGCAGTAACAAAAACCTTTCCATCTTTGAGCATATTCTGCCAGTATCCGTCAATTATATCAAAGGTAAAAGCAAACAATATAGTGTCATTACTTACAATGTGTGACTCCAGCCAGAGTTTGGTAGAAAGTAGGCGTGTCACTGTCATCAGTGAGGGTCACATATACACCCCCAGACAGCAGCCAGCGAGAAAAGGTAAAAGCATCTTTGTTTAGAAGAAGCCAATTTCTAAATTTTTCATAGTTCACCTTTTCACCCTGAAATTGAAATAAGAAAACAGGTTTAGTACAATTTTAGGTATAGTACTTAAAGCCTAAACAGCCTGGAACTTATCAGTGGCTGACATTTTCCCATTTACATCTAAACTCAGGGCTGCCTAAACATCATCAGATATAGGTATTTGGGAAGCAAACTGCTTTTTGAAAAACAAACAGCTGCACTTGAGTTAAAATCTATGTGCTAACGTTAATAAATTATTATCAATTCATTAATGCAGTTTTTAAACATTAAAGCCGGGCATGGTGGCACTCAGGAGGCAGGCAGATATCTGAGTTCAAGGCCAGCCTCATCTACAAAGTAAGTTCCTGGAAAGTCAGGGCTACCCAGAGAAACCCTGTCTTGAAAAACCAAAACAAGAAAAAAACCAGGATAATAAAAAAAAAAAACCCTACACTTTATTTGCTAAGGTATAGCCTAAAACCAATAGGCTATATTTATATCTGTTTTGATATTTAATAAATCTAGTGCTGGAGAAATGGCACAGGCTGCTCAAGCAAAGGATCAGTTCCAAGCACCTACATGATGGCTCACAAAATTCTTAACTCCAGTTTCAGGAAGACCAACACCTTCTGGCTCTTCAGGAACCAGGCACATATGTGGAGCAAATACATGTATGTAGGCAAAAGAAGCATACACATAAACTAAAAACCATAAAAAATGTGTTTCTTGGGCTAGAGAGATGGCTTAGTGGTTAAGAGCACTGGCTGCCCTTCCTGAGTTCAATTCCCAGCAATCACATGGTGGCTCACAACCACCTGTAATAAGATCTGGCACCCTCTTCTGGCCTGCAGGCACACATGCAGACAGAACATTATACATACTAAATATATGTCTTTTTAAAAATGTGTTTCCGCCGGGCGGTGGTGGTGCACGCCTTTAATCCCAGCACTCGGGAGGCAGAGGCAGGCGGATCTCTGTGAGTTCGAGGCCAGCCTGGTCTACAAGAGCTAGTTCCAGGACAGGAACCAAAAGCTACAGAGAAACCCTGTCTCGAAAAATCAAAAAAAAAAAAATGTGTTTCCCTTACTCTTAAAAATTATAATTACTCCACATTTTCACTTATCCCTTATCTTTTGCATTTTGTAATCTAAATTAGTATATATTTAACTAAAGTTGCCTAAATTAAAACAATTATCTAGAAGTCATTTCTAGAATAGACAATCAGGATCTCAAAAGTCAATTAGAGTTTATAAACAAACAAGTTAGACAGACTTAGTAGTGTAGGCATTTAATCCCAGCACTCAAGAGACAGAGGCAAGAGGATCTCTGTGAATCTGAGGCCAGACTGGTCTACATAGCAAGGACTGTCCTTGGACAGTCAAAGCTACATAATAAGACCCTATTTCAACACCCCCCCCCAAAGGAACAAGTTCATTTTCACTTTTTGTTTTCCTTTTTTAAAAGAATTATTTGAAAATTTCATAAAATTATACAATGAAATATTCACCTCTACCTCCCCATCTCACTCCTCTAAGTTCCTCTAAACCCCCTCCACACATACTCCTCTCAACTTCATGTCTTTTACAAGTATTTGTTTTACTAAATCTCTAAAGAAAAAAAAGTATCTAGGTTAAACAAAACTGTGCTGAAACTGCTCTCTAGGTCAAGCTTTGCTTCGACAATAGCTCTTAAGTTTAGTAAGGACTAGATATTTCTCTGAGAAAAATAAAAAACTCACTGGAAATACAACAAAGACTGGCACTCAGGGGCCTAGCAACTCCAATCCTAATAGAAATGCTGAAGGATATAAAACAACTTCTGCACTGTTGAATAGGATCCTCCTAAGTACAATGTGCTTAACCTACTAGCTTGAAAACACTTGGCATCAATGCAATGCAAACTATGGAGACAACACTGACAGTCTTGTTTTCAAATTTGAGACATGGACACAAGAAGACACTGCAAACATGTTGGGGATTAAGGATTTTATCATCCTATTCTTACTCTAACCATGTTTGTCTAAAAATAAAGGAGTATAAATTCCACACTTTTTACACCATTAACTCTTAAGATACTGGGATAAATCTTAAAAGTTGTGGAATCATTTATTACAACTAGCTTTTTAAAAAATGGTTATGATTTTATGAATTCTGTACTTGGTTTTCTTTCCTTTTTCCTATACCTAAAAACTCCTGAACTCTATAAAAATGTTTGTTACTAGGCTGTACGACAGCTTACAGCCATTAGGTATCTTCACTAAATAACCATTACAAGTTTGATAGCAACGATTAATTGCAAGCCCATCTGCCAAATACTGGGGAAGAAAGGAGGCTGAAGGCTGAGTTGATCACCAATGATCATCTAGTCAATCATGGCTATATAACTAAATTTTTACAAAAACCAAAAGGGGGTGCTTGAGAGATGCAGTTAAGAGTACACATCACTCTTCCAAAGGACCAGAGTTCAATTCCTAGAACCCACATCAGGTGGCTCATAACTGCCTGTAACAGATCCAATGACTACAGCCTCTGAGAGCACCTATGCGCTCTCTTTCTCTCTTCCTCCCTCCCTCCCCCCCTCTACCTATGCCCGCTTGTTTTCTGTAAATTTGACACAAGTTAGTCATTTGCGAAAAAACCCTCAATTGTGAAAATGCCTATATAAGATTTGCCTACAGGCGAGTCCATAGTGCATTTTCTTAAATGACAACTGATACAGGTGGGTCCAGTCATTGTGGGTATGGTGCAATCCTTGGCCTCGTGGTCCTGGATACTATAAGAAAGCAGGCTAAGCAGCCAGGAGGGAAGCAGCAGGCCAGTATAAGCAGTACCCCTGCACAGCCTCTGTATCAGATGTTGCCTCCAAGGTTCCTACTCTTACTTCCCCCAGTGATGAACTGTAATGTGGAACCTTAAACTGAAGTAAACCTTTCCAAGTTGCTTTTGGTCATGTTGTTTTATCATAGCAATAAAAACCCTAAGACAACAGCCACGTAAAAAGCTGATCGTGGCTGCAAATGCCTGTAACTCCAGCACTGGGGACAAAAATAGGCAGTTCCCTTAAGCTCAATAAATCCCTTAAAGCTCACCTAAAAGGCAAGCTTCAGGTTCAGTGAGAGACACTGTCTCAAGACTTCCTGCTCTGCCACCTGTATGTATACATGTACAGGAGATCACATACTCACATGCATACACTATACACAACAAGAATAAAAATGATGGAATACAGCTGCAGCCCCATATATTTGGAAAACTAAAGCAGATTTAATATTGAATATGAGATGAGGACCAATCTGGGCAACATAGGAGACCCCATAACAAAACAAACAAAGGGCTGCAGATTGCAGCAAATTAAATCATAGTCAACTCCCCAAACTGCCTTCTCTAGTTCATAGCCATCTCCATTAACATAAACTCTAAATATTCAAATCATGATTTTCTATTCTATGCTAGCTTCTAACCTAAACAAGAAAAGATTCTGTAAGTCTACCTTCAAAACAGACAGACTCTCAGGAGGGTTGGCAAGATGGTCAGAAAGTAAAAGCGCTGACTAAGCAAACCTGGTGGCCTAAGCTCCATTTCCAGAACCCAAGTAATGATGGAAGGAGAGAACCAACTCCACAAAGCAGTCCTCTGATTTCCGTATGTAAACATACCACAGCATGACACCAACAAACACACACATATCATATACACACACAATAATAACTGAAATTTAAAAACATTTAAAAATAGTTAAGTATAGAATCTAATAACCTCTCCCTATCTCACTACTATATGCCGTGATCTAAATAATCACTGTCTCCTACCAGGACTCCCACCTGGGGTACATTAGATCCTGTCTCAAAAAAATGAATGCTGCCATCTTGCCAGTGTAGTAGGCATTTCTATAATCCCAGCCACTTAAAAAAGTTAAAGAAAAATGAAAGGGGATAGCAAGTTTGAGGCTTGCCTGGACTGGTAAAGAAAGTTCAAAGTTACCCTAAGTAATTTATGGAGACCCTATCTAACATAAAAATGAAAAGGTCTGGAGACGTGGCTTAATGGTAGAATGCTTTCCTAGCATATACAAGGCTCTGTGTTCACCTGCTAGCACTGTAAATTTTGAAATGAGGAGGGAAAGGAAGAAAGACCTTATGCATTACTCATCTGCCCAAAACTTCCAAGGATCTCTATCTTACTTAAGGTAAAAATCAAAGACTCACACTATAACCTCCAATGGTGGTTTGAATGAGATAGCCTCCATAGCATATACAAGTATGAATACTTGAATACTTTGAATACTTGCTCACCAGTTGATGGAACTGTTTGGGAAAGATTAGGAGGTGTGACCTTGTAAGAAAGGGGTATCATATGGGGGTGGGCTCTGAGGCTTCAAAAACCTCTCACCATTCCCATTCTCTCATATAGTGTTTTGTGGATCAAGATATGAGCCTTAAACTGTTCCTGCCTCTAGCTTTTGTTCCACAACCATGAACTCCAACCTCTGAAACTAAGCTCAACTAAACACTTTTCAACAAGTTGCCTTGGTCATGGTTTTTTGCTTCAGCAATTAAAAAGTAACTAACAGACATTCTCAATGCCCCAATAATCCCACTTTGATTCCTACTATTCCACTGCTAATTCTAGTCCAACTGAATGAGCCTTATTACTTCTTTGACAGAGAAAAACACACTTCCACCTCAGCGTCTTTACTGTACTCTCTTCAGGGAGGTAGGTATCTTTTTTTTTTTTTAATATTTATTTTTATTATGTATACAGTATTCTGTCTGTATGTCTGCAGGCCAGAAGAGGGCACTAGACCTCATTCCAGATGGTTGTGAGCCACCATGTGGTTGCTGGGAATTGAACTCAGGACCTTTGGAAGAGTAGGCAATGCTCTTAACCACTGAGCCATCTCTCCAGCCCGGAGGTAGGTATCTTTATGAATATAAATCCTTGCTTGAGTTTCACTTTATCTGACAGAATTTCATAGTTATCCCACGCATAACTGCTTAGCTGCTTTCTCCCCACCAGCACCTACCTCTTATTCTACTTAATTTCCTTAGAGCACTAATTACCACCTAAAGCATATGCTACTGTCAATAATTTTTTTTAAAGATTTATTTATTATGTATACAATGTTCCTCCTGCATGTACACCTCTATGCCAGAAGAGGGCTCCAGACCTCATTACAGATGGTTATGAGCCATTATGTGGTTTCTGGGAATTGAACTCAGGACCTCTGGAAGAACAGTCAGTGTTCTTAACCTCTGAGCCATCTCTCCAGCCCTACTGTCAATAATTTTAAGGGACAGGTGGCCAATCATTTTTAGTTCCCATCAGCAAAATAAGAATGGCTGAATAAGCTTTATTTAAATGTAAAACTATTATCACTTTCTCTGAAAAAAAGAATAGAATATTAATACATTTGCTATCTTCGTGAAATCCATTAATTCAATTTGCAAAGACTTTTTTTCTGACCAGCAATTTTTGTTACTAGAAAGAAACAAAGTATACCCCAATTTGTACTGAAGTACTAAAATACTATTACAGTAACTTCAAGTAAGTATGGCAGAACCAAAATATAGAAGTTTATTTTGTAGTACTGAACACATGAAAATGCTAAATAGATCTAGTGTACACCTATAATCTCTGCAGGAGCCTGCATGTGCAACAGTGTCAGTGTATCTGTGTGGGAGTGTGTAGTATTATAGTGTAAGTATAAATAAGTAATTGTCTTTATAGTAGAATTGAGGATTTTTCTTTTTTAAAGTTTTAGTTTACTATTATTAAATTAAGATTATGTATATGAGTATGTGCCTATAAGGGTAGGTGCCCCCACAGAGCAAAGTGCCTGATTCTCTGGAGCTGTGAAGTTGTGAACCATTCAAATTGGGAACCAGGACTCAAACTAGCGTCCTCTGGAAGAGTAGCATGCATTCTTAACCACTGAGCTATCTCTTCAGTCCCAGAATCGAGGATTTTCTAGTTCACAAACACAGCAGCAATGAGAGATATAAACTCTTGTGTTTTTTGTTTGTTTGTTTGTTTGTTTATTTGTTTTGTTTGGTCCTTCTGAGACAGGGTTTCTCTGTGTTCTCTGTTTAACAGTCCTAGCTGTCCTGGAATTCACTTTGTAGATAAGACTGGCCTCAAAATCACAGAGCTCCACCTGCCTCTGCCTCCCAAGTGCAGGTATGTGCCATCACACCCATTTGAGACATAAACTCTTGAATTTCACTTTATCTGACAGATTTTCCGAGCTATCTTAAAAAGAGCAGCACTTACCTCCGCCCTATCAACATTTCTTCCCTAATTCCACTTTATTTTCTTGTAGAATTATTAGATAATATGAATACTCTTTATTGAGCACAGCACATAAAGGAGTTATTAATCATTGAATATAAAAATACCAAGAATCCTCTGTGCGCAAGCATCCATCATAGCTATATTTACCACAAACTAAGAGTTAACACTACATCAACAAGAAGAAATAAAATATAAATCTTTAAGTGTACCTCTGAGAAACACTTCCTAATTGTATCTGGGACTTTACCATCCACCACATGGAGCATTCTTTCCATTTCTTCCCGTACGACATAGCTCCCAGATTCACTTGAAAAAAGACTAAAAATATCTAAGAGAAAGAAAAATAAGTTAATCTTAGCATACATCAAGTACAGTTAGTAGAAGCAGGAAAAGAAGAGAAAGACATAATTTACTGCATTTTATGAGTACAACTTATTACTATTGTTGTCATCTTCATTATCCTCTTCCTCCTGCTCTTCTTTTTGAGAGAGTCTTGCTCTGCAGTCTTGGCTGGGTTAGTACTATGTAGCCCAGGCTGGTCTTGAATTTATAATACTCCTGCCTCAGCCTCCTGAGAGCTATAACTACAAGTGTGTGCCACCATGCCTGTCTGTATAAATTACTGTTCGAAATAATTGTGTTGTTTTTTTCATATATGTGATTATAAACCAAGTCCTAGCAAAGACTGGAAGAAACAGGATCAAACCATCATCTGGCCTCATTCACATATTATAAAAGATCCTGGTCTGGGGTGGTGGCACATGCCTTTAATCCCAGCACTGTGGAGGCAAAGACAAAAAAATCAAACAACAAGCAAAAAATAAAAAAAGAAAGAAAGAAAATGGGGCCAGGTGGTGGTTCCAGGACAATCAAGGACTGTTACAGAAAGAAACCCTGTCCCAAAAAAATGTTAATGAGTATACAAATAAATGTAACCATTCTGGATTTGCCAAAATCTAGAAAAAGTAAAGATATAAGTCAGAAACTCTAATTCTAAACAATCCCATTTTAACTTTTAGAAATGTTGATACTTGTGCACAAAATGCAGTATGTTCACTCAACTATTGTTTGTAAGAGCAAAAATTAGAAACAAAATAAACATTTACTGAGAAAACAAACTGAGATGCATGAGTATATATAATGCAATACCATATAGCAGTTAAACAGAATAGGTACTTCAAGATGAATAAGCATTAAATAAAATGATATTCAGAAAAAAGGCTAAACTCTTGAAGATATGCTTACAGATATAAATATAAGACATAAAAATGTTCAAAAGGTAAAAGAGGTCATTACATTTTTGAGAGCACTTATCTCTAAGAAAGGCAGCAATACTGGGATTTTGAAAAGATGCAAGAATTATTCATCACATTTCCTTTTTGTTCTTAGAGATGGGGGTGTCATGCCAGCAGGGTGCCACACACCTTTAGTCAGCACTTGGGAGGGAAAGAAGGTGGACCTCTGAATTTGAGGCCAGCCTAGCCTACAGAGTGAGTTCCAGGACAGGTAGGGATTCACAGAGAAACCTGTCTCAAAAAAAACCAAAACAACCAACAAAACAAAACAAAAAAGGGTGTCTTACAGCCTTCCAACTTGCTATGTAGCTGAGGATAACCCTGGAGTACTACTGATCCTCTTGCCTCTATCTCTCAAGTGCTGGGATCATAAGAATGTGCTGTCAAACAGAGCAAACTGTTTCCTTTCTTAAAAAAGACATCAAGATGTGTAACACAGATGACAGAATTCTCCCCTCCCCCCTCGTCCCCCAAGATAGGGTCTCTCTCTGTAACAGCTCTGGCTGTCCTAGAACTAGTTCTTGTTGATTTGCCTGTCTCTGCCTCCCAGGTGCTGGGATTAAAGGCATGAGCCACCACTGCCTGACTCAAATGTGTTTTAAATATATGAATATATGTTTTAAAGATATTTATATGTATGTGTGTGTGTGCATGCGTGCATATATGGGATATACCTACAAGAGGACAGAAGAGGATGTCAGATCCTCTAGGACTGAAGTTACTCATGACATGGGTGCTGGAACCAAACTCACGTCCTCTGGAAGAGTAATACAAGCTCTTAACTGCTGAACCAACTCTCCAACCCCTCAGTAAAATATTTGTAAGCCTTATCTATGTTTTTAGCATGGATCAGTCATCACTTGACTTCCTTTACTGTAAAGTAAGGCTATATTGTACAGAAATTTGCATTTTGTTTATCCATCCAGATAGGCCCCGAGTTTAATTCCCAGCACCAAAAATAAGTGAATAAAAACAAAAGCGAAAGTGGCTGCACTATCATTTTACATTCCCCAAAGCAAAGGACAGCTGCTGTGGGATATATCTGAAGATGTGTTACACTCATTTATGCTGTGGAACATTTGTTTTAATGATGTAAAGATGTGTTGCATTCTTTTATGTTGCATCTGTTTAACTCTATAAAGCTGTGATACTGTGCCTGTCTAAAAAAGCCTGATTGGTCTAATAAAAAACTGAGCAGCTAATAGCAAGGGAGGAGAAAGGATAGGCAGGGCTGGCAGGCAGAGAAAATGATAAGTAAGAAGAGAAATCTGGGAAGAAAGGATGAAGGAGCGAGAGAACAAGGAGAGGGCAACAGGGGCCAGACACCCAACCACAGAACTAGCTAAGCAGTAAAAGTGAAAGTAAGATATACAGAAGAAAATGAAAAAGTCGAGAAGCAAAAGGTTGATGGGAAAATTTAAGTTAAGGAAAGCTAGCTAGAAATAACCCAAGCTAAGCCTGTGTGTGTATTTATTTGGGAGTTGGGTGGTGGGCCCCACAAAAAGAGCAAAGAGTAAAAACAACCAACAACAGACTGCAATTTTTATAGACAGTGACACTGTTATTATATTTTAAAATGTGATGTGGTATCTCAGTGGTTTTGGTTGACTCTGATGACTAGCTACACTGAACAGTTCTGAACTGCTTATTTATTGGTCAGCTGTGTGTCATTGGAGAAATAGCCATTACAATCTTTGCCTTTCAGATTTTTCAGTAAATTATTCTGCACATAGGATATTATTATAACCTAAGATAAAAGAACTTACATTTTGCTTTCTCTTCATCTTTGCCTCTTGTAAGGAGAACAAGTCCAACTATTAAGTTATTGAAGTGTAGCCCTTTGGATGTTCCACCAAAAGAACAGTAAATCACCTGAAGAAAAAAACGTGAGAAAGCCAACCTTAGAGATGCTTCAGTTATCAAGGACAGGAGGTGTCATCATCCTTAACTAAACCTTGTCTCCATCTTCAGACAAGGCTCTGATTAGGTTTAGTGAAATGATAATGATTCTCTCTTCTTCTGTACCTTCTTACAACACTCAGCTGATATGTCCACCTACTCTAACACACGCACACATTACAGGATGACACAACTGACCACTTATTTTGTTTTGGATCCTTATCAAGGTCCAAAAGGTGGGAGTGGGGGGAGGGAGATGACTTCCTTAAAAGCGGCAATAATTTGATAAAGAATTTATCAGTTATAGAGTATCCTTTAACTTCAACTACACTTATACATTTATTATTGTGATTACAAAGAACAACATTCCCTAATTTTCAGAATTCTAAAGAAATCACAAAAAATTATTAACAGAAATTTATTACATTATTTATAATAGAATAAAAACTAGACATAAAAGAAACTTATTCAAAATTATTACAAATTGCTTATTCATTCTTAAAAATTTTTACTCAAGCCGGGCGATGGTGGCGCACGCCTTTAATCCCAGCACTCGGGAGGCAGAGGTAGGCGGATCTCTGTGAGTTCGAGACCAGCCTGGTCTACAGAGCTAGTTCCAGGACAGGCTCCAAAGCCACAGAGAAACCCTGTCTCGAAAAACCAAAAAAAAAAAAAAAAAAAAAAAAAAAAATTTTACTCAAAAATTATGTATGGGGGTTGGAGAGATGGCTCAGAGGTTAAGAGCACTAGCTGCTCTTCCAGAGGTCCTGAGTTCAATTCCCAGCATCCACATAGTGGCTCACAACCAATTATAATGAGATCTGGTGCCCTCTTCTTTGTTGAAGTAATACAGAACACTGCATACATGATAGATAGATAGATAGATAGATAGATAGATAGATAGATAGATAGATAGATAGATAGATAGATAGATAGATACATACATACATACATACATACATACATGCATACATACATACTCAAAAAATTATGGCTGGGCAGTGATGGTGCACATCTTTAATCCCAGTACTCGAGAGGCAGAGGCAGAGGCAGAGGCAGAGGCAGAGGCAGAGGCAGACAGATCTCTGTGAGTTTGAGGAGGCCAGCCTGGTCTAAAAGAGCTAGTTCCAGGACAGCTAGAACTGTTACTCAGAGAAACCCTGTCTCAAAAAAACCAAAGTACATGCATACAGACAGACAGACAGACACATACACACAGTATGGGGTAGTGAGACAACTCGGTGTTTAAGGGAGCTCACCCCTAAGTCTGACATCCTGAATTCAATCCCTTAAATCCACAAGATAAAATGAAAGAAACAACTTTTGCAAGTTTCCTGATCTTCACCATGTACATCATGGCATGGACACACATGTAAAATAAACAAGGGCTTAGGCATAGTGTTGCATGTCTATAATCCAAAATGATCAGCAAACAGAGGCCAGTACATCTTTATGAGTTTCAAGGCTAGCCTGGTCTATATAGTGAGTTCTAGGTCAACCAGAGCTACACAGTGAGTCACTGTCTCAAAACAAAATAAAAGGTGCAAGACACGGCTTGGTGGTACAGGCCTATAATCTCAGCTATTTGGAATATAAATTCATGGCTATTGCTTCAGAAAATACTTTTCCTGAGTAAACTTTAATATACTTTTTAAAGCACCTGACTAAAAGTCAGCAGGACTTGGTTGGGGGGTATATTTTAGTTGATAAAGCACTGTTTTGGCATGTGCAAGGCTCTGGGCTTAATCCCTAATCTTGAAGGAAAACAAAAGTAAATAGTCAGTGGCATCAAGTTAATGTCTTCAAAAGTTAAACTTTATGTAATATTCATAAGGACAAATACTTTCCATTTAAAATTTGGGTGAACATGTGGTCCATCAATTCATTTTTATCTACAAAAACATTTTCCAGGCAAACAATCTTTAGCAAATACTTTTTCTTTTGCAAATATTATTCTATTAAGTTCAGTTTCTCAGGCAAATTTGGCAGATCTGAATTTCTTAATGAAGAAATGATTTTTCCAGGAAATATCTAATCAATAGTAAGCTTTGGGTGGACATAGTTGTGTGAGGGAATCTAGGGGAAAACCAAACACTGTTATTCCACTAAAGGAACAAACAATAAAATAATGCCTAATGACATTCTGCTACACCTATATATCAGGGTCCTCACTGAGCCATCATTAGAGAAGCCTCTTCCTACAGAAGATAAAAACTACAAAGACACACAACTGAAAAATGAGCAGACACTGAGAGATCTTGTAACATTCAATCCTAAATGGGATGTATTCATCAAATCCTTCCCCTCATGGCTCAGGGAATTCTGCAAAAGAGGAGGCTGGAAAGATTGTAAGAGCCAGAGGGGGATGGATGATAAGAATAAAACAGTACCTTCCAGACAAAACAGGACTTGTCGTAGTTTGAATGTAATTGGCCCCTATAATTTCATAGGAAGTGGCACTATTAGAAGGGATAGCTTCGTTGGTATGGCCTTGTTGGAAGACATATGTCACTGTGGGGGGCAGGTTTTGACCAAAAAAAGACAAAGAGGACTAGCTGGGAGGCAGAAAGGGATCAGTAAGAACAGCAGGGGATAAGAGAGGATAATGGGGAATGAATGATCAAAATACATACATTATATATGTATATGAAATTTAAGAACAAAATCTATTATTGCATATAGTTAATATACACTAATAAAACTATTAAAAATAAACATACAAACCTAATGAAAAAATGCACCATGCTAACTTGATGAATTAGCCAGTTGGTGGGACAAACGTCTTTAATCCCAGCACTTGGGAGGCACAGGCAGGTGGATCTCTGAGTTCGAGGCCAGCCTGGTCTACAAAGCGACTTCCAGGATGGCTAGTGTTACACGAAGAAACTCTGCCCCCACCAAAAAAAGAAAAGAAAAGAAAAAGAAAAAAGAAAAGCTAACTTGATGAATTTAGTGTTACCTACAAGATACTTCTGGGCTTGTCTGAGGGAGTATTTCCAAAGAGGTCTAACTGAACAGGGAAGAGCCACCCTGGAGGTGGTCTGCACATACTACAAACTAGAGACTGGTAATTATAGAAAGAAAAAGGAAAACTGAGCACCAGTATTCACGTCTCTCTGCCTACTGACTGCAGACACAATGTGAATGGCGCTCTCATATTCCTGCTACCATGTTTTCTCCACCCTAATGACCAGGACTTCCTCTAATTATAAAACCAAGATAAAACTTCTCCTTAAGTTGCTTCTTATCAGGTATTTGGTCACATCAGCATAAAAGTAACTAATACTGTCACTAATGGCAAACAGTTCAAGGATATTAAATGAATACCGTACTGTCCTTCAAATATATGGCTTCGTAAGAGCTTAGTATTTGTTCCAAGGAATTATTACAAAATCAGTCTTGACCTTCAGAAACTAGATGGGAAGGGGAATATGCAATGAAAATTAGTAGTAGGAATTTTACTTCAGCTAAAACAACAAAACTTTTACTTCCTTCCTTTCTTCCTTCTTTCTTTCCACCGCCCCACCAAAACCCTTTTTAATAGATAGCATCAGTAAAAAGAAGTTGCTACTGGTTTCTCTGGGATATAAAACAAAAAGATCCTCAAACACATTTAAATGAGGAATTCCAATATCCAAAACAATGTCTTAAGTATTCCAATCCCGACCCAATGAGAACCAGGAACCAAAGGAACTTTGGCTGGACAACAGCAAACTATACTGCATATGGTTTCAACTGTCTTATTATACCAAAAGGCATACACCTTACAGAAAACACAGGTTATCAAACCATGAAGTTCAGATGTGGACTAAGTTATAAAAAGTACATAAAACTTAACACATGCACACCCAGCACATGCATATGTGCACATACACACACACACGCACAAGTAAAATAAAAATAGTAGTAGTTGTAGTAATAAAAGACCTCTGAAATTTTGGCATGGTAGCGTATGCCTGAATCCCAGCACTCTGAAAATAAAGGATCAGTAGTAGTTCAAGATCACTCCTTGTTACATAGTAAGTCTGAGGCCTTGTTTCAAACAACTAAAAGCTAGCCAACTGCTACCACCATACAAACAAACTCCCACAGATACATATTATCTTCTTCATCCCATTAATAATGCTCCCAGTTCCAAAAGAAAATTAGGTTACTTTCTTAAGTTTCCACAAGCCCAAGACAGAAAAATACCTCACCTAATAGCATACAATTCCCCTACCTTCTCTCTCTCTCTCTCTCTCTCTCTCTCTCTCTCTCTCTCGGTGTCAAAATTGGGAGGTTTTGCCAATTAGGCAACCTGTTCTAATTACTAAGCCACGCCCTTAGTACTCTTATTTTCTTAAATGTAAAATTCATTGTAAGCAAGAGCCATATAGTCAAAGACTGTCCCATTTAAGCAAGTATTAAACAAACTACGGCACACTATAATTATTACCTTGACCTGTCCTTGCAAAGTAAAAGGCAGGCAAGTTCAGACCAAGTTTTTTTTTTAAATTGATACCAGCTCATACTATAACCTAGAATCTTCAGTACCTTGTACTGAACTACACACTGTTATCACTCAACTATTAAATAAATATGAGAAAGAGGAAAAGCAAAACTTGATAAACCCCATGAGAGTATTAAACATTGTTATCAACAGTTTCACTTTGCTAAATCAAGGGCAATGCTAATGCTTCACTCATCACAAAACAAAAAATAGTATCTTTAGACACATTCTACATGTAACTTCCAGGAACTAGGATCTAGGAATCTTTAGAAGATATTATGTAGTTTATCACAGATACTACAGTCCCAAGAGAATGGAACAAATTTCCATTTCTTTTTTTTTTTTTAAATCTACTTATTTATTATGTATACAGTATTCTTGGTATTCTGTCTGCATGTATGCCTGCAGGCCAGAAGAGGGCACCAGACCTCATTACAGATGGTTGTGAGCCACCATGTGGTTGCTGGGAACTGACCTTAGGAAGGGCAGGCAGCTTTCTTAACCACTGAGCCATCTCTCCAGCCCAACAAATTTCCATTTCTTCCTGACCTCTTCTGTTTTCCTTCCCCCTATATCTCCTCCTTGGATACAGACAAATTCAAGAAGTGTGTGGCACAGTAGGCATCTCTGACAGAACTGGAAATAGGAGCTCCAGAGAAAAGGAAATTCATGTGAACACTAAGGGGTGAAAGAAGCAGGAAAACTGTTCTTTGTAACTTCTGGGTCTGCCTAACCCTAAAAGACAAACCAGTCTGAACTAAAATTGAGTCTAAGACTAGTCACTGTAGGATAAATCCAAACAGGGCTGTACAGGCTTTAAAAAGGTAACTGACAGTGTAAAATAAGCAAGAGAAGACAAGTACAAAGCTTTATCCTAAGTCCACTGTCATTATTATCTGATAAAATATAGTTACATCTCAAGACTCAGAATCTCTGAACATTACAAATGTCTAGACTGTAATCCAAAATTCCTCAATATAGAAGACCAAGAAAATATTTACTCAATTAGAAAATAACAACCAGTAAGTATCAAACTGTGACACAAATATTATAGGTATTAGACAAGAACTTTAAGGAAGAGCATATCATAAAATTAAATTTTATGATATTTTTATTATAAAAATGCACAAAGAAATAAATTACTCTCGAAATATAAAAAGATGGAAAGTATCATATAAAGATATAAAGGGTCATACAGAAATCTTACAATATAAATAAAATATCTACCACCAAGCTTAAATCTAGTAATTTAGATTTCCCAATCACCTAATTTTAATGGTGGCCAGGCCTTGTAATAGCTAATTATTTATTTATTTTTGTGTGCATTGGTGTTTTCCCATGGGTGTCAGATCCCCTGAAACTAGAATTACAGACAGTTGTTAGCTGCCAGGTGGGTGCTGGGAACTGAATGCTGGCTGGTGCTCTTAACCACCGAGCCATCTCTCCAGCCCCATTTAGTTTTTAAATTTTATTTACTTTTATTTTTTATGGATATAGCCAATTATTAACACAGTGCTATCTATTTTAACCAGATGGCTTTTTTCATAGCTCTACTTGATAATCACTAGAAAAGAAATTATACTTCAACTTTGCCAAAACTTTAAAAAATGATTTACTTCTATGTGCATGGGATTTTCATCTGTATATATTCTGTGCAATAAGGCACCGTGGAGGTCAGAAAAGTGTCCTAATATCAGATCGCTGAGTTGAGTTCCAGATACTTATGAACTCTCAGATTAGTCCTGGAAATCAAGCCTGGATTCCCTGGAAAGGCATTCAATGCTCTTAACCAATGAGCCACCTTTTTAGCCCCATATTTTTTTTTCTTTTCCTGGCCTAGAACTTACTATGTTTTCAGGATGGTGTCGAACTAAGAAAAATCTGTCTGCCTCTGCCTTCCAAGTGCTGGGATTAAAGGCTGTGCTGGTTAATTTTTACATCAACCTGATACAAGCTAGAGTTATCTGAGAGGAGGGAACCTCAATTGAGAAAAATGTTTTCATAAAATCTCAGGCTGCGCCAGGGAGTGGTGGCACATGCCTTTAATCCCAAGGCCTGGGAGGCAGAGGCAGGCGGAGCTCCATGAGAGTTCATGGCCAGCCTGGTCTAGATCTGGGACTTGCTCCAAAGTTACAAAGAAACTGTAGTCTTGGAGCTCGTCCTGGAACTCGCTCTGTAGACCAGGCTGGCCTTGAACTTACAGAGACCCGCCTGCCTCAGTCTCCCAAGTGCTGACTATTTTCTTAATTAGTGATTGATGCAGAAGGGCCCAGCCATTGTGGGTGGTGCCATCCCTGGGCTGGTAGTAGTGGATTCTCTAAGAAGCTAAAATTACAAAACTCTTAGGGAATACATGAGTAAATCTTTGCAATCTTAGGTAAAGCACTGGTTTCTTAAAAAGAAAAGGAATAGCACAAGTGATAAATGGACTTTGCCAAATTTAAGTTTGTAACTCAAAAGGCACCAGGAAGTAATGAGAAACCATAAAGAGTGGGAGAAACTGTCTGCAAGCCACGTATCTTATAAAAGGGGCTATATCTAATCTTAAAATTCAATAAAAAGACAACCCAATTTAAAAAGAGACTTTAGGTAAATAAGAATGTGTATAGATAGATGTTTATATACAATCCAAGGAGATATAATACTGTGATTTAAATTGTTCCTAGCAACATGAAACAGTTCTGACTGACTTTAAGTACAGGAGCAGAGAGGGGGAAAAAAGGCTGAAGAGTCTTTGAATTTGAAAGCACTTTCTATAAATCACTATGACGACCTTCATTATTTTATTTTTTGAGATAGGGCCTCACTGAGTAGGCCTGGTTGGCCTTGTCACCAAGATTCACTTGCCTCTGCCTGTCTAGTGCTAAGATTAAAGGTGCGCACCAGCATACCTAGGCTATGTCCCTTTTTCTAATTGGTAGATAATATCATAGTATTAAATTGCTTGTTATATATTGAAATAAAAAATAAATTCAACATTTCTGTACTATAACAGTACTTAAGATAAACTTATTAAGGGAAAACAAGAATATGAGAAATAGCCAGGCAGCAGTGGTGAACACCTTTAATCCCAGTACTTGGGAGGCAGAAGCAGGTGGATCTCTGTGAGTTCGAGGCCAGCTTGGTCTACAGAATGAGTTCCAGGACAGGCTCCAAAGCTACACAGAGAAACCCTGTTTCAGGGGAGAAAAATAAAAAATAAATAAAAACCTGCTAAAAACAATAAAAAAAAATAGAGAACTAGGGCTCATATTTAATATTAAGCTTAAATTTTCTATCATAATCTTGTTTTATAAATTTTACTCTTAGTCATACTCAGAATAACAATACATCTGTGCATGTTACTACAAAATAATAAACATTATTTTTAGAAAAAGAATGCTTTCAAACTCAGCATATTTTATTTAAAGGTTTTGGTACAATTTAAATAAGAATTTAAGTTCCAATAAGCTTCTATTTCACTTACAGGTTTAATTTTACAGACTCAACTCCATTCAATAAAAATTTATAAAACATACAACATAAAAAGTTAATGTCAGAGATGATATTTAAAATAAGGAGGAAATCATATTAACAGTTTATAATTATATATCAGTTGCAAAATCAAAAATGCAAACCTGTGGGTGTTCAGTGTTTCCATTCAAACTTTAAGAATACAGCACATCTAAACCAGGACCTGTTTCCTACTCAGCAAGAAAAATAACTGTGAGGAAGATGAAATCTTGTTTCAAATTTTTAAACTTTATGTGAACTGATGTAAAGGTATCAGATCCCCTGGAACTAGGGTTACAGAGAATTGTAAACTGCCTTCTGGGTCCTGCGAATTGAACCTGGATCCTCTGGAAGAATAGGCAGTGCCATTAACCACTAAGCCATCTCTCCAGTCCCAAGATGAAATCTTTTAAGAAGATGCTCCTGCAAAATTTTAAAAGCAAATAGACAAGAATACAGAGAGGTAAGCTGAAGCTTATAAACCAAGCTTTTAGGTAATGAAGGCATGAGGATAAGGAGTTCAAGGCAAGCCTCAGCTATACCATGAGTTGGAAGCCAGTCTGAGCTATATGACAGACCCTGTCTCAAAACATTTAATAACAGAAAAAGAATTAAAATAGGGTGCTGGAAAGATGGCTCAGCAGTTAAGAGCACTGATATTCTTCCAAAGGACCTGGGTTCAATTCCCAGCATCCACATGGTGGCTCACAGCCATCCAAAACTCTCCTCTGTGTACTGCACATACATGGCGCATAGTGAACAGGCAGACAAAACATCCATACACATAAAAATAAATAAATATTAAAAAATTGAAAAAAATACTTTGAAAAAGAAATTTAAACTGGTACAGAACTATGAGAGGAACCAAGCACCATAAAGATTACCTCAGCAACTTTAGGAGGCACTCCATCCCCAAGCACTTCCCTGATGAAGCAGTGCTGACTCATGTAATATGAGAGTCCACAGGTCCTCTTGAAGGCATCTTTGAGTCGTTTCAGCTCTATATCTGTGACTAGAATTCAGAAACAGAAAATAGATAAGAAACCAGGAAGGAAAAGACTTTCAAAACATAGCTCCTCTTAGCCAGATGAGGGCATATACTTATAATCCCAGTATTTGGGGGCTCAGAGAAGAAAGGAGTCTGAGCCGGGCGATGGTGGCGCACGCCTTTAATCCCAGCACTCGGGAGGCAGAGGTAGGCGGATCTCTGTGAGTTCGAGACCAGCCTGGTCTACAGAGCTAGTTCCAGGACAGGCTCCAAAGCCACAGAGAAACCCTGTCTCGAAAAACCAAAAAAAAAAAAAAAAGAGAAAGAAAAAAGAAAGGAGTCTGAAGACAACTTGAGCTACATGGCCTAGAATTTTTACTCCCAGAGGCAAAGGAATTTCTGAGTTCGAAGAAAGCCTGGTCTTCAGGACAGCTACATCTACCTAGAGAAACCAACCTTGTCTCAAAAACTAATAAATTAATAAATATAAAAATAGAGAGGGACTGAGCAGTGGTAGTGCATGCTTTTCATCCCAGCATTTGGGAGGCAGACGCAGGCGGATATCTTTGAGTTTGAGGCCAGCCTGATCTATAAGAGCAAGTTCCAGGGCAGGCTCCAACCTACAGAGAAACCCTGTCACAAGAACTAGATAGATAGATAGATAGATAGATAGATAGATAGATAGATAGATAGATAGATAGATAGATAGATAGATAGATAGATAGATGATCTTCTAGTTCCTAAGAACAAGCAAATAATTCCTTCAGCTAAGTAGCTAAGTAAAGGAACATAATGACATTTAGTCATAATTCTAATATTCTCAAATCTAATCTGTAAAATAAGAAATCAAAATTCCTAACCAAATGTTTTCAGAAGACAAAATCTGAGGTTGGCCTGGTGGGAGTGGTGCACTGCTTTAATCCCAGGACAGAAAAAAGGCAAACCCCTGAATTCAAGACCAGCCTGGTCTACAGAACGAGTTCCAGATTAGCCAGGATACACAGAGAAACCCTATCTTGAAAATCAAACAAAAATAAAAACCCTGGAGCTGGAGAGATGGCTTAGCAGTTAATAGTACTAGATGCTCTTTATGAAGACTCCAGTTCTATACCTAGCACCTGTACTGTGTCTCACAACCATCTATAACTCCCGTCTCAGCGGATCTGACACCTTTTCTGGCCTTCTTAAGCACTGAACAAATCTGACACACAATCATACCTGCGTGCAAAACACCCATACACTTCAATTTTTTATTTTAAATAAAAAGACAAAACGTTAATATACGCACACAAATTTCCGGCCAGGAGAAGCAAAAAGTAGCATACGTGTAAGCCAAATGGCATTAAATTCTGGCATCAATGCTTTTGGCACTAACATATTCATTTTCTTTGTATCAAAAGTACATTATTTGTACCATGAGTACAAATGTATCTTGTAGAGAACAATTTCCAAGTTTAGATTCTTGCCTGTCAGGTGACTCACAATCTTATCTGTAATTCTTGTTCCAGGGAGAGCCAATGCCTTTGGTCTCCTTGGGCACCTGTACTCACATGCACAAACCTACATGCAATATTTTTAATCTAATTATGAATATATATTATATCAACATATACTAATATATAATGAATATATATTCAGAACCAGGCTGGAGAGTTAAAAGCATTGTTACACAATTAAGAGGAAATTATGATCTCAACAACCATACAGTAAGCTAGGTGTGGTCCCATACCCTTTGTAACACTCCAGTTAGTACTGGAGTGTACAGAAAAAGAGGATCATTGGGGCTTACTGACCAGAAAAAAATGTTGAGGTCCTGATTCAGTGAGACCCCACTTCAAAAGAATAAGGAAGGAAGTGATACAAAAAGGTATGTGACACTCTCCCCTGGCCTCTGCACACACAAAAGTACCCCTAAACACAAGTAAATGTATACTACAGATCTACTCCCCCCCCCACACACACAAATACCAAAAGAAAATATTTTTTAAAATTACACATCCCATTGCTTTAGGCATTTTTTTTTCACTTTGTACAACAACCTGTCTAAAGAGACAAAAGGGCTTGTGAGATGGCTCAGTGGGCAAAGGCACTTGCTGCAAAAGTCTGGTAACCTTAGTTTGATCTTGGTAATAATGCAAATAAAGGCAGACGTAGAGAATCAATTCCATAAAGTTGTTCTCTGCCCTTGACACAAGATTTGGAACATAGGCTACATGCCAACACATATCATGCACAGGCATTGTCTTTGTTTGGTTTCTATTATTGTGATAAAAATACCCCAACCAAAAGGAACTTGAAGAAAAGGGTTCCTCTGGCTTACACTGCATCATCAAAGGAGGTCAAGACAGGAACTCAGGGCAGGAACCTGGAGACAAGACCTGAGGCAGAAATCATGGGGGAGCTCAACTTACTGGCTTGCACCCATGGGTTACTCCGTCTAATTTTTTTTTATATAACTCAGGACCACCTGACCAGGATAACATTATGCACACAGTCCCTCCATATCAATCATTAATCAAGAAAATCCCCGGGCCTGGAGAGATGACTCAGTGGTTAAGAGCACTGGCTGCTCTTCCAGAGGTTCTGAGTTCAATTCCCAGCAACCACATGGTGGCTCACAGCCATCTGTAACGAGATCTGGCGCCCTCTTCTGGCATGCGGGCATACATAGAGGCAGAATGTTGTATACATAATAAATAAAATCTTTTTTTTTTTTAAAAAAAAGAAAATCCCCTCATGCTTGCCCACAGGTCAATCTAATGGGAACATTTTCTCAATTGAATTTCTTTCTTCCCAGATGACTTTAGCATGTGTCAAGTTGACAAGAAATTAAGGCACACACAAACAGTAGTAATAAACAAATTAATAAAAGAGAAATTAATAGTCTTCAATATTAAGTGTTCAATATACAATCCCAATGGAGGCACAAGATGCTTTGGCTCATGCTAGAATAAACAAAGAGGGCTTCTAGATTCAAGGGAGGATTACATTAATTTTTAAAGGTGAAGCCATGTAAAAGAGTCAAGAGCAAGCCAAACAGAACACTTTACTTCAAAGTGTGGGCTTCTATTATATGCTACTACAGCAAAAAAGGTAAGCTTAAACAAGATGATAATAATAATGATGATAAAAATGGGAATGATAAACCTACAACTGTGAAGATTGAATTACAGTTACTCTACTCTGCCACCCAAAAGGGAGGGTACAATCAGCTAAAACTCAGACAAACTCTGGGCCAATTAGAAAGAAGGCACCAAGCGCAGAACACACTCTGAAACAGAACAACCAGGGAGCAAAAAGCAGACCACTATTACAACAGGAAGGCCAACTAAGTTTGGGATATACACAGACAGAAAAAATTGGTAGACGTGGAAACAATCTAAAAATCACAAGGCTTCCACAATTGGAAACTTGTAGGAAGGCAAAAGTATTAAGTCAAAATAAAAGTCAACTCTATTAAAAGACCTGTGGAAACTTCAGGAAATTACATTTGCTCTTTAATTTCTTGAATTAAAGCTTAGAAAGGTTTGCTAGGAGTCCTCGATATAATCAAAACATTGAATAAAATAAAAATAAAACTGAAGCCAGGCAGTGGTGGCGCATACTTTTCTTTAATCCCAGCACTTGGGAGGCAGAAGCAGGCGGATCTCTATGAGTTAGAGGCCAGCCTGATCAACAAGAGCTAGTTCCAGGACAGGCTCGAAAGAAACAGAGAAACCCTGTCTCAAACGAACAAAAAGCATGAAACTGAAAGAAACCAAAGTTTACAATATTTAAAACCGAAGAAAATAGAGAGAGGAAAAGAATAGTGAAGAAAATTGGTAATGAAAATACAGTAAACTGAAAATATGGTCTCCAAAGACCAGAAAGAAGTTCCTGATAAGCAGTCACAAGGTAGAAAGGGTCAGCAAGATAAAGATGGAAAGGGCTTAGCACACAGCTAATCACTCAATAAATGTTTGTCATATGTAGGGAGGGCTCCAGGTTCAACAATATGTAAGGCAATGATTAAAAAAGAAAAAAAAACAATAAAATAATTTAAATATTTAACAAAACATAGCTCATTAGAAACTGGACTGACACCTACAATATACCAACTAAGTACTTTGTTTTTAAATATGAAAACAAAACATAGAACAAAGCTCATGTCATTAATTATAGTAATTAGAGAGAACACTTTTCTACTAGAACTATTAATATTCCTTGAAGATCACCACTCATTAGTGGCTTTACTAACAAATTAAGTTGCTTCTGATCTAGTGAAGACAAAAGGAAATTGACTATTAGACTATAATATGGCAAGCTCCACTGTTGGTTACAAATTACCTGAAAACTATTCTTTTTTGTTCAGCATGTTTAAAGTGGAACTATATCTCACTAGTAGAGTACTTGTCTATCATCAAGGCCCTGGGTTAAATTCTCTATGGGCTCAATCACTATGGAATGATGACATCAAACTAATGATCAATAAATTTATTCACTAATAATTAAGGATAAAATGCATATGGAAACCTTTTAAAGTGTCTATAATAAGTAAAGAATGTCCATCAATAAAAAGATCAGTTACTCAACAGACATTAAAATGTTGCCATAGGTCAAAACTTATTAAAACTTTATTTACAAAAAAAACTTTATTTACTTAAAATAGTACACAAACATTTAATCAATCAGCAGACAGAAAATGCATAAAATATTCATTGGTTTGCCAGGTATTGGTGACACCAACCTTTAATCCCAGCACTCAGAAGGTAGAGGCAGGTGGATTTCTGTGAGTTTGAGAGCATCCTGGTCTACATATCCACTTTAAGCCAGACAGAAATATAAAGCAACATCCTGTCTCAAACAAATATTCACTGCAGGGCTGGGAAGGTAATTTTAAGGCTTGGAATTTGTCTCTAGAGAACAAGGTGTGAAATGACACAACAAGAAACCTGATGTCTTCCTCTGTCCTCCTTGCAGGTATACACACATGAAGAGACGGTTGTACGTTGCAAAAAATGTATTCATCACTGCCCCCAAAAGAACATATAATTTTACAGTAAATTTACAAATTTATGAAAGGCTTCACTCACAGGTATCCTGGGCAAAGGGCTGGACATACTTGATAGAGGAAGGGCAGGGTAGTTCAAATGCATGATAACTATAACACAAGTTTCTACAAAGTAGTAACAAAGGAACTTAACAGTAATAAAAAAAAGTGCAAAGGAAATACAGATACGAAACTAGTATGAAGGAATCTTGGAAACTGGCAATTCACATGACAAAAATTAAAACAACAAAAACAATTAAAAAACAGAAAAATGCCTGGCATGGTGGTGTGTACATCTATAATCTCAGCTGTTGCTATGGAACAAATGGCAGGAGTATGAAATCAAGTTTGAGACCAGCAAGGACTAAGTGTACCAAGATCCTGTCAAAAACAAACAAACAAAGAGGTCTGAAGAACACCTCCAAAGGCAGGAAGAGAATAATCAATAGCATAAAAGATGAAGGACATTAGAAATGCTTGGATTATAGATCGAGAAGATGAGAGGTGAAATGTGGAACTTCAAGAAATAAAAGTATGGGAAACTCTAAGAGTGCTAAAATATATGCTTGCTTGGGCTCTTAAGCTATTCTTTGAATTATTCTAGAGAAAGGATGAATGTGTAATGCAAGTAAAATTTTTTCAATGATTCAAATCAAGAAGCTACTGAAAAACTAAATCTGATTTTAATGTTCTATTAAAATGTTTTATGTTCATAGAGACACAACATACTCTATAATAAAAAAATTTACATTTTGAAAAAGAAAGTCTACAGAGATAAGCAATCCATTTCTTCTCATCCTTTTTTTCATTTTCTGGTAATAGAAGAGAAGAAAGAAATTCAATGGGGTTTCTATTTGAGACTATGTTTCACCAAAAGAAAATAGGATTGAGGAAATCAGAGTAAGAAATTTAACAGATTCTTTAAAGATAAACAATGCACAGAAAATATTAAGCAGAAGAAATGAAGGAAGTTAGGTCAACACACCCATAATCTCAGCACTCTGGAGCTAATGCAGAGGATTCTGTTTACATAGGCCTTGTTTCAAGAAAGGCTTTGGGGGACCTTAGGTGAAGTAGGTAAAGTGCTTGCTGTACAAGTAATAAGGGCCTAGATAAGATTCCCCACTTCCCACTGTAAAAAGCTGAATATCACAGCACACACCTACAATGCCAGCACCGAGACAGGAGTAAGGCATGGAGACAGAGGAACTCTGAGACGTGTTCAGTAAGAGACCCTCTCTCAAAAAGGGTGGATAAAGGTACACACACATAAGCACATCTGTACGCAGATGTACACAAGCCATACATATACAAATAATAAAAGTAATATTACTTTTAAAATAAGAACGGAGCATGAAAATGACATCGGTATACATTTCACAGTTATCCCCAATTTAAAAAAAAAAGTCACCACTGATAAGTCACAAAGCTGTTCAAATTTTTAAATTCAAGGACCATGAGAGAAACATCAAAATCATGTTATAAGAAGCCTGTAGGATGGGAAATACTGTCATAGACATCTTTTAAAAATATAATCTGGGAGCTGGAGCGATGGCTCAGTGGTTAAGAGCATTGGTTGCTCTTCCAAAAGACCTGGGTTCAATTCCAAGCACCCACATGGCAGCTCACAACTATCTGTAACTCTATATCCAATGGAACCAACACCCTCACACAGATATATACACAGGCCAATACCAATATACATAAAAATTAAATGAATAAAAATGTATAATCTGTCATATACATGGACTTTAAATATTCATATTAATAAACTATTATCATTTAATTAGGTTTTCTTTTTCCATAGGTACCTGAACAGTTCACACAATTTCCTTTTACAAACCTATCATGACACCTTAGATATCTAAGTACTAAAGACAATGGTACCCTACAAAACAGGAGTGCTACTGAAGAGGTCAGCCTTTAATCCCAGCACTCAGGAGGCAGAGGCAAATGGATCTCTGTGAGTTTGAGACCAGCCTGGTCCACAGAGTGAGTCCCAGGACAGGCTGCAAAGCTACACAGAAATCTCTCGTCTTGAAAAACAAACAAACAAACAAAACACCAAAAAACAGTGAAATCATGCCACTATCCTTCAAGGAAGACTTATCACACAGGATTAAATCTAGGCAGAGTTAGAACTAAATATTTAAATTTCCAGTCTAACGCTTTTGGAAAGTATGATACCAACTAGCAGGAAAAGACAGTGAACAAAACTATGTAAACTGTAGCCTCATTAGGAGAAATCAAATTTCTATCTGACCTAAGGCTAGGTTAGGTACTATACCTAGTGCCATTTAGGTAAAAAAAAAAGGGGGGGGGATGAGCAGGGACTGTAACCTATTTCTTCATCAAAACAAAGAAATAAAATCTTCAATATTGAAGATTTATCCAAGATCAAGAAGAGAAAACGATCAAGGAAAACATACCCAACCACAAGGAATGAAAAGTACTTAGACCAACCAGCTTTAAATGACTCTGTGATCTACAGTTCTAGGTATATTCTAAGGGATTAATGAAAAAGGAATCTTTTCCCATAGTTAATTGTGGGGGATACTCAATCACACTGTGAATCCGGAGTTTGCATTTGCAGTGATTAAATAAAATTAACCTTGGTTCCGGAGGCTAAGTTAGCAACTAGCTGACAGAAACTAATCATAGAGCATCAGAGGGCATCTGGGAGAAATGAAGAGACACAGAAGTAGTAGGGAAGAGTTTGGAGTGTCCGTGACATTTTCTGGTTTGGCAGAACCCAAGCATGGGTCTTTCAGGGATGCTAGCAAGGAGAGGGTTAGTTAGTTGCTACTCAGCCTCTCTGAGCTCACAGATTTTCACCCCAGTCTTTGAACCTCAAGTCTTATTTAAAGTAGAATGATATTTAGTTAGAGTTACCTTTAGCAGCAGCCAGGGCTGGTGCCTTTGGGAATGGAATTCCCTCCAGGCTGCTGCTAAAGAAGCAGCCAGTAACTGCAGAGTCACAACTGCTGGCTGAAATAGCAGTAGATTAAGGCACAGCCACTGTGCTGAAGATAAACAACAGTTAACAACTTCCATAATGAAGTATACTTAACAAGAGAACAGACATGCTATTTGTGGGAAAGGAAAGACTAAAAAAAGAAAAAGTTAAGGAGTTTTCTCATATCTATTTTTCATTTTATGTGTATGGGTGTTTTGCTTGCATGTATGTCTTTAATATCTGTGAGCCATGTGTGTGCCTGGTACGTAAGGAGGCCAGAAGGTGTCAGATCCTTGGAACATTTGTAAACCACCGTACAGGTTCTAGGAGTTGAGCATGGGTCCTCTGGAAAAGCAACAAATGCTCTGAACCAATGAGTTATCTCTCTAGTCCCTTGTCACAGGTTTTTATAGAAAGAGCAAAACCACGGTCTCAAAATTAAAAATAAACTTTAAAAACTCCATTTATAAAGAAAGCTATTAGGGCTGGGTGATGGTGGCACATACCTTTAATTCCAGCACTTGTGGGGCAGAAGCAGGTAAATCTCAGTGAGTTTGAGGTCAGTCAGGACTTACCCAGAGAAACCCTGTCGCGACAAACCAAAGAAAACAACAACGACAAAAAAAATCCCGAAAGAAAGCAGAAAGCTATTAAGTCTATGGAGATGACTTGGTTGGTATGCAAGCATTAGGACCTGAGTTTTGATCCCCAGAAACCACTTTAAATGGGTGGGGTATGGGAAGTTAAAAATGGCTCAGGAGTTAAGAGCACTCACTGGCTGTTCTTCCAGAGGACCCATGTTCAATTTAAGCCTCCATATAGTTGCTCACAACTGCTTTAATTCCAGTGTCAGGAGATCCAACACTTTTTTAAAGTCTGTATGCACAGATAGATAGATGGAGGCAAAACACCTAAGCAAAAATAAAGTAGAGCTGAGGATGTAGCTCAGTTGATAAAGTAATTGCCTAGCATTCAATCTGCACTCACATGGTGATTCATAACCATCTGTCAATCCAGTTCCAGGGGATCCAAGGCCTTCTTTGGCCTCCAAGAGCACCAGACATGCAGTTGGTACACAAACACATAAACAAAATACTCATGCACGTTGAAACTGAAAACAAATCTTAAAAGTAAGTAAATAAATAAATATCCCATTTTTGTTTTTGAAAAGTGTACAATTGGTGCACTACTATTACACTCTAGCTTACATTTCCGAGCAACTCATCTGTAACTCAAAGCAGGAATGGAAGCATAGCAGTTTCTATGGCATTTGGCCTCAATGTTCAAAGACAGTGCTGACAGGATTGGTGTGCGGGAGTCTCTGTGCTGGAAAACTAAAAGTAGCTCTCTTCTACACTATATTATGAAGTTGTTCTTGGCTTTACCACAGCACACATGGTTAGTGCAGACTGTAAATGGATTGTGCCTCCATATCTTCACCTCACAGACCGCCAATATCTGTAATCAAAAGGAACCATGCCATCCTTACAGAGCGTCAGTATCCATCTGCCTCTGTTTCTGTTCCCAAGCAGACCGAGTTTCCCTGAATTACATGAAACATTGAACTAACCTAAATATTTGGCTTCCTTGTTCCTACCACAAATTCTCTTTAATGTATAAAAATGTAAAGAAAAAAAACATAGAATAGGATCTTTGTGTAGGAAAACAAAGCCACTTAGTCAATAAATAAAATAGTAATAACAACTAACTTTAGGGCACAGATGGAGTAACATTCAAGTTGCACAAGTTTTTTTTTTCTACAGGAGTGACAGCTCCCATTTTGAAACATGTCAAATATGCCACTATCAAGTTAACTTAAAATAATTTCTGGGGAAGATTATGTCTTTGAAAACTGTAAGAACAGAACATAAATCAAAAAAAGGCATGACTTAGTTTACAGTCAAAGGAAATTTGCTATATGCTTAAATGCTAAAGTAGAATTTTAAAAATATGGCTGAGAAAATGCCCTTAAGTCTTCATTAGCTCCTCCTATTCTCTGCAATATAACAAAATGACTATTTAGCATATGCTGATAAGCTTTCTAGTTTTGGGGGGGTTTTTTTGGTTTTTTTTTTTTTTTTCGAGACAGGATTTCTCTGTGGTTTTGGAGCCTGTCCTGGAACTAGCTCTTGTAGACCAGGCTGGTCTCGAACTCACAGAGATCTGCCTGCCTCTGCCTCCCAAGTGCTGGGATTAAAGGCGTGCGCCACCACCGCCCGGCTAGCTTTCTAGTTTATTCGCTTGCTTCCAGCAGTTTCTCAAACCAAACACACAATTTATCATTTTCTTGGTCCATAAACCTCTGAAACTATCCGCAGCATAACGTTCTTCAGCTCAGCGACATTACATGTTTCCAGGCACCCTTTTCCCCTCCAGCAGACAGTGAGGGAACCTTTAGTCAAAAGGCATATAGTAGCCCAAATTCCTTTATAAACTGAACCAAAATATGAAAATAGAATGTTCTCAGTGTCTTTAACCTATTGAGCAAAGTTAATAATAAAATTTACACTTAACTTAGCATTTTACTCTTCAAAAAGCATTTGCAAGTCAGGTGTAGGGGCCCGCACCTATAAACCAGCTCATGGAAGATAGAGGCAAGAGGATCAGAAGTTCAAAATGTATCAGTTTTTTTTGTGACACCTGTCTCCATGATCTGATCACCTTCCACAGACTATATGCCCCTTAATGAAATTACAGAAGTTTAGGTTTCAACAAATTAATTTTAGAGCAGACACAAGCATTCAGACCACAGTACTTAATAAAGCAACTATACTTAATATTCAAGAATTTATACACATTTATTTCCTCCATTCTATTTTTTCAAGACAGGGTTTCCCAGTAGCTATGGAGCCAGTCCTGGAACTCACTCAGACTGGCCTCAAACTCAGAGATTTGTCTCCCTTTACCTCCCAAGTGCTGGGATTAAATTAATGTGCCACTACTGCCTGGCCTATTTCACTTTTAAGAGAAGCTTTTCACAACAGAAAAAAAAAATTACCCTAAACCTCCCATTCCCATTAACTTCACTGTCAACTATGATCTTTGACAAGAAAGTTCAATGGTTATAAGATCTATTATCTATATACAACTCAAAATTACATAGTTTTGTAAGGAAAGCTACAAAGAACAATACAGACAAATAGTTTTGGGGAACAGGGAGACAGGATTTCACAATGTAGTTCCAGCTATCTATGACTTCCTAGTGGTGAAATTAAAGGTGTGCATCACCACATCCGGCCAGATACACAACTCCATCAATTACTACACACAGAGGTTCTAGTCGTTTACAGTGTTCTAGCTGAACCCACAATTTTCAAACTGAAAGCTAATTCCTTGTACCTAATTTTAGTTTGGCAATCATAAAATGTTTCCTATTAATTCTCAGAATTCACCCAAGAGCCTTCTTGAAAGCATAAGGTTCATAACTTTAGATGAGAACAAATTTATAAAATTTAAATGTAACATAAAAGTATATGTTAGTCATTAATATATTAACGTATTGAATTAATATATTGAAATTTTGAATTATTCTTTCTATGTAAAAATGGAAATAACAGGAATTTATAAGCATTCTCCTTGGCAAAATTGATGAAAAGAAAGCATAGATGCCAGGTGTGGTAGTGGTGCACACATTTTATCCCAGCACTCTGAAGGCAGAGGCTATCAGATATCAGTGAGTTCGAGGCCAGTCAAAGCTATACAAAGAAACCCTGCCTCAAAAAATAATAGCTAGCTAGATAGACAGACAGATAAAAAAGAGAAAAGTATATTCTGTCTCACTTAACACTACAGCATTTCAGAAGAAATAGCATCGGAAAACTGATGTGTCTGAAACCACTACATCTAATATTTGACAGAAAAAAAGTGGCTTATAACTACTAATGGTACTAATGTAAAACTTATAAAAACTATGCAATAACCAATATACTACTCCTTTTGATACCAAAAGCAATTTTGAAAGAATTATTTACAAGGATAGGAGTCAGGTATCAGGAAGTCTGAATGCTTTAAGGAAATTCACATTGACACTGTCAAACTGAGCTCTTCTTGCTTAGGATGAGCTCGTGTGGCAACCAAGCTTACAAATATCAAATCCACACCAGAAATTGGTAATAAATAATAATTCAACCACAATTTTTAAAATATATTGCTTCATAGCTCTAAATTTGAGTATCTAATAGCAATGCACGCAAAATCTGGGTAGTGTATGTGAGAATTCAAACAAAGTTATGTTGAAAATAACAAAAAAATAAAATTCTACCTAATATAAACATGTATAAACTTTTAACTTGTCATAGAATAGTAACTATACAGCATGCATATTGTATTAGGTATTAAAAAACCTATAAATAAGTAATCAACAATTTACAGTTTACAGGAAGACCTGAGCATATGCCACAACTATGTCATCTAATATGGGGGATCTGAGTACATTTTAAGGACATTAAACAAGTTCTATAGACCTAATATCCTACAGATTCACTGCCATTCTATCCTAAACTCTCAAATGCAGATTTCAAAAAGTTGACTATAAAATTACTGGCAACAATCAAGCAACAGCAACATATTAACCATTCAATTACACACAAGGAAAAAAGACATTATTGAACTATACAAATATTCAAGTAGACAAACAATAGCACTACTATTATTTATTTATGGTTTGAGGAAAATGAAAAGCTATTTCAACAGTGAACGCTGGGTTTGATTTTATTTTTTCTTGGATATGTGTGCATGTGTCTAGTGTGCATGCATATGTGCCTGTTGTCACTACTGGCATGTTAGGTGTCTTCCAATATTACTCTTTACCTGATACACTGAGGCAAGGTCGCTTGCTCTGCCTACAGCTTTCCAGTTTCAGTAGTCTAGCTAGCCAGATTGCTTAGGCTAAGAATCTTCTCCCCAATGGGTGCTAGGGATTGGAACTATGATCTTCATGCTTGAGCAAAAATTTTCCCCCAAACCATTTCTCCAGTCTTGAAAACATTTCTTTCTTTCCTTGTTTTTCATTAAAAAAAAAAAAAACCAAAAACAAAAAAACAGAGCTGCCAGGCTGTGGTGGCGCACGCCTTTAATCCCAGCACTTGGGAGCCAGAGGCAGGCGGATCTCTGTGAGTTCGAGACCAGCCTGGTCTACAAGAGCTAGTTCCAGGACAGGCTCCAAAACCACAGAGAAACCCTGTCTCAAAAAACCAAAAAAAAAAAAAAGCTGGAGAGATGACTCAGCACTTATGATCACTTGTAACTCTTGCACAATAACTGTAAGATTCTGATATGTAAAACTAGAATGAATGTTTTCTGTGCTTTTAGAAAGAGGAAATTTAACATTGTTAAGATCTGTTAACAGTCTTCTATGAGTCCTAATTATCTACAATTCTGAAAATATAGATGTACCGGCTAGTTTTTATGTCAATTTAACATAAGCATATACATACATGCATGCATACATATGTAACAATAATAATGAAAACTTGAGGGAAGTGAGGGGGGTCAGAGGAAGGATATCTAGGAGAAACTGATGGGAGGGAAGAGAGGGAAGTGATGTAACTCTGTTTCAATTAAAAATATATTTTTGCAGGGCGGTAGTGGCGCATGCCTTTAATCCCAGCGCTCAGGAGGCAGAGGCAGGCGGATCTCTGTGAGTTTGAGGCCAGCCTGGTCTACAAGAGCTAGTTCCAGGACAGGCTCTAAAGCTACAGAGAAACCCTGTCTTGAAAAACTAAATATTACATTACAAAATAAAAGGAAAAATGGGGGCTGGATAGATGACTCAGAAGAGCATTTACTATACAAGCTTAAGGAACTGAGTTAGAATTTCCCAGCACCAGGGATGGAGAGATGGTTCAGTAGTTAAACACACTGACTGCTCTTCCAGATGACCGGGGATCAATTCCCCAGCACCCACATGGCAGCTCACACCTGTCTGTAACTTCAGTTCCTGGGTTATGACACTTCCATGCAGGCAAAACAACAATGACCATAAAATATAAATAAACAAACAAACAAACACATAGATAAATAAGTGCTAAACAGGGGGGCTAGAGAGACTGGTCAGTCACTCATTAGGTAAGAACACTTTTATAGATAGAGAGATAGACAGACAGACAGACAGACAGACAGGCAGACAAATGTGTGTTAAAAAGTGGAGCTGAGCCGGTCGGGGGTGGTACGTGCCTTTAATCCCAGCACTCAGGAGGTAGAGGCAGGCAGATCTCTGTGAGTTCAAAGTCAGCCTGGTCTACAAGAGCTAGTTTCAGGACAGGCTTCAAAGTTACTCGAAAGGCAGAGAATTTGAGGTCATTTTGGTCATGGTGAATTTGAGGCCTTACAAGGCTACACAGTTGAGCCTCTCAAAAAGAAACAAAAAGGAAAAAAAAAGGGCTGGGCTTGCTTGGTCACATCTAGGTCTGTAACCCTAGTGCTGTGGTGGATATGGACAAGAGGATCACATCCCCAATCTAGTCCCAGGTTCACCAGAAGGCCATCTCAAAGGAAAAAGGCTAAGAGTGATAAAGAACACTAAACATCCTCCTGCCCTCAGTGAACACAACACAGGTGTGTGCATTTCCACACAAGCAGATCAAAACAAGAACAAGACCACACATGGCTTAATAAAGAAAAAAATCAAGAACTAAATCTTGCCATCAATAAGTCTAGTGACTGGCAGTCTTTGCTACATAAACAATGTTGTTCTTGTCAACAATTTCCTCATACCTACACACAACCTCAGGATGGCAACATTCTGAAGATCTATTACACAAAAACAAAAGTGTATAAACAACCTGAGAGTGTGGCACAAGTCTTTAATCCCAGCACTCAAGAGGCAGAAGGAGCTCTTTGAGGCTGACCTGCTCTACATAGCAAGCTCCAAGACAGTCAGTGCTACATAGTTATACCATGCCTTAAAAAAAAAAAATTTAAATAAAGTAAAAGAGCATAAATACTTCAACAAACAACCAAAGCAGAACAAAATTAAAATAAGGAAGTATGGACATCAGGTTATGCAATGTCAAGTTTCTCTGAGAAAAACAAGTTTCTGATGCAAAACTATATATAGATAAAAACAATTTATATCTAGATCTGGTGACAGACACCTATCTCACTCAGTATTTTAGAGATGGAGCCAGGAAGATTAGAAATTCATAGCCTTTCTCAACCATGTTAAGTTCCAGGCTAGCCTGAACTAAATAAGATCGTATCTCAAATAAGAAACAAAACGTCACAAAATATATCTTGGGTAATAAGAACTAGTATGTAGGGGCTGGAGAGATGGCTCAGCAGTTAAAAGCACTGGCTGCTGTTCCAGAGAACCCAGGTTCAATTTCCAGCATCCATGTGACAGCTCACAACTGTCTGTAATTCCAGTTCTAGGGGATCCAACACCCTTACACAAAGATACATGCAGGCAAACCACCAATGCACATAAAAATAAATAAAGTTTTTATGGGCAGGTATTTATTAGAGGGTTTTGAGGGTTTGTGTTTTTTTGTTTGTTTGTTTGTTTGTTTGTTTTTTGGCTTTTCGAGACAGGGTTTCTCTGGTTTTAGAGCCTGTCCTGGAACTAGCTCTGTAGACCAGGCTGGTCTCGAACTCTCAGAGATCCGCCTGCCTCTGCCTCCCAAGTGCTGGGATTAAAGGTGTGTGCCACCACCGCCTGGCAAGGGGGGTAGTTGTTTTTGTTTTTTGAGACAAAGTCTTCTTATACAGCTTTGACTGGCCTAGAATTGGCTATGTAAACCAAGCTGGCAAGACGGTCTCAAACTCCTGCCTAACTCCTAAATGCTGGGATTCTAAATCATGAGAAACCCACTGGGCTTGGGAACATCTGGCAGCCTCGAATCAAGGAGTCATGAGCAAGTTAACAAATTTTAAGTTTAAAAGAATACCAAACCAAAGCAAATAAAATCACAACAAATATTAGTTCCAGGGAAAAGATGACCTAAAAAGTAATCACTGCTTGCTACTTAACTTTGGAGTGAATCACATATACATATACCATACACATAGTCATGAGGTAAAACCATTTAACTACCATGCCACTATTGTTAGAATGAAGTAGTAGGGAAAAGAAGGGAAGGAGCACAGAGTAAAGAGAAATGAAAGCTATATTTGCATGCTTCTAAGTGATAAGTCAACAGAAAATACCTAAATCCGAAAAGAAGCAATATCAAATATCAAAGCTCAACTATGAAAATACATAATAGTCTCCTCAGAAGGGACTGGAAAATGTCAAGGAAGATTTTCTCTTCCACTTTACATGGATTATAAAGCTAGAACTCAGGTCCCCCAGCATGCACTGCTATACTTTTAACCACAGAGCCATCCTGCTAGCCCTCATTTAACAAATCTTTTGATGGGCGGTGGTGGCGCACGCCTTTAATCCCACCCAGCACTTGGGAGGCAGAGGCAGGCGGATCTCTGAGTTTGAGGCCAGCCTGGTCAACAAGAACTAGTTCCAGGACAGGCTTCAAAAGCTACCGAGAAACCCTGTCTCGAAAAACCAAAAAAAAAAAAAATGTTGAATGAAAGTATTTAGAGCCATGAAGACAGCCCTGTGGGGAAAGACATCTATTGCCAAACCTGAGAACCTTGAGTTTAATGTCCAGAACCCACATGGTATAAAGCAGAAAACTGAATCCCAAACAAGTTGTCCTCTGACAGTTAAACATGTGCTATACACAAATACACACATCCATCCACATACATGAAAGAAAAAAAATGCAATTTTAAAAACAGTGTTTTGGAGCATATGCTTTTAATCGCAGCATTCAGGAGACAGAGAAAGGCAAACCGAGTTCAAGGCCAGAATGTTCTGCAGAGCTGGTTCCAGGACTGCCAGAGCTACATTAGAGACTTTATTACAAAAAAACTAAAATGTTTAAAAATAAACTCTCAAAAAATAAAAAATAAACTCTCTGACTTCTCTGAAGAATGAAGATTAGCATAGCATTTTCCAGATCTTTATGAGAATATTTTGAATTCCTTAAGGATAAGTTTAAAATACCTTACATCCCAGAGAAACCCTGTCTCGAAAAACCAAAAAAAAAAAAAAATACCTTACATCCCTCAGTAAATCCTTAATACACTAATGAAAGAGCTATTAAATAGTTCTATAAACTCAGATTGAAAAGAATGTTTTAAATTTTGAAGCTTTTGATTTATATTTAAAAATATAATTAGTAAGTTCACATATAAAGCATTCAATTATTAACCTGAGAAAAAGATAACCTTAAAAATTCTAAGACCGGGACTGGAGAGTTGGCTCAGTGGTTAATTAAGAGCACCAGCTGTTCTTCCCGAGGAGCTGAGTTCAAATCCCAGCACCCATATGACAGCTCATAACTGTCTGTAACTACAAAATCTGACACCCTCACATAGACATACATGTAGGCAAAACACCAATACACATAAAATAAAATTAAACTATCTTTAAAAAAATCTAAATTTGCCGGGCGGTGGTGGCGCACGCCTTTAATCCCAGCACTTGGGAGGCAGAGGCAGGCGGATCTCTGTGAGTTCGAGACCAGCCTGGTCTACAAGAGCTAGTTCCAGGACAGGCTCCAAAACCACAGAGAAACCCTGTCTCGAAAAACCAAAAAAAAAAAAAAAAAAAATCTAAATTCAAGCCAGGTGGTGGTGGCGCACGTCTTTAAGCCAGCAATTGAGAAGCAGAGACAGGTGGATCTCTGTCAGTTCAAGGCCAGCCTGCTCTACTAAACTAGAGAGAAACTAGTCTCGAAAAACAAAACAAAAACAAACAAACAAAAATCTAAATCCAGCAGGGGTGGTGGCATACAACTTCAATCTCAGCACTCAAAAGGCAGGAGCAGGAAGATCTCTGTGAGTTAGAAGCCAACCCAGTCTATACAGTGAGTTCCAAGACAGCCAAGGATACATAGGAGACACTGAAATAAACAAAAAACCTAAGTCTCAATAATTTTACAAAGGTGATACAATCCCACTGAAATAACAACAACAAAAAAAAAAAAAAAAAACCAAACAGGGGCTGGAGAGATGGCTCAGAGGTTAAGAGCATTGTCTGCTCTTCCAAAGGTCCTGAGTTCAATTCCCAGCAACCATACGGTGGCTCAAACCATCTGTAATGGGGTCTGGTGCCCTCTTCTGGCCTGCAGGCATACACATAGACAGAATATTGTATACATAATAATAAAAAAAACAAACAAATAAACCTACCAAATACACAAGTGAAAAAAACAAAAATTTTTAAATTAAAAAAAAAAGGTGAGGGGAGAAAAATTCAGTCAGGAATATGCTTGTTAGCAAGAATGAGGACCTGAGTTCAATTCCCAGAGCCCATGATAAAAAGCCCAGTGCATGGGATGGCATAGGCTTATAAACTCATCACTGAGGAGATGAAGACAATTGGTCAGTAAGAAACTCTACCTAAAAATTCACAGTGGAAGCCAGGCGATGGTGGCGCACGCCTTTAATCCCAGCACTCGGGAGGCAGAGGCAGGCGGATCTCTGTGAGTTCGAGACCAGCTTGGTCTACAGAGCTAGTACCAGGACAGGCTCCAAAGCCACAGAGAAACCCTGTCTCGAAAAACCAAAAAAAAAAAAAAAAAATCACAGTGGAGGGCAAGTATTAATCAGTGGGTGGTGGAAGAAAAGAACTGATTCCTGCAAGCTGTCCTCTATATCCCATACATGTACAGGTAGCAAACACAAATAAATATAATTTTAAAATAAAAAATAAAGAGGACAGCCCAACAAATAATAAAAATGTAGCCAAGAAACTGACAGTAATCAGCTTGGATTGATTATAAAGAAGAGAGATTTGGAAAAAATAACTGTGCTTAAGAATGCCAAATTGCTGCCTTTCGAGAGGCTGTTAGTACACAGTCAGAGGAACTTAATGAAAGGTAATCTTGAACTAAGTGAGATCTGTGGTTAGAGCAAACGGAAGGTGGGAAAGAGAATTAAGGTGACAGAGATGGCAATGCTGGCACAAATGACATTAAAGGAACTCTCATAAGTATTTTGCAACACTGAAAGTAAAAATAAGACAATCTAAGGAGTTTGGAACTAGAGAGATGGCTCAGTGATTAAGAGTACTGGCTGCTCTTCTAGAGGAACCGGTTTGATTCCCAGCACCCAAAACTATCTGTAACTCCAGTTCTAGGTAGGGTGTTGTTGACACCTTCTTCTAGCCTCCTCAGGCATCAGGCACACATGTGGTGCACATACACACATGCAAACAAAGCATCCATACACATAAAATAAAAATAGAAAAATTAATCTTAGAAGCAATCCAAATATAGGAAGGTGCATGGTAATTCATCAAGACAAAGCCACAGAGAAACCCTGTCTCGGAAAAAAAAAAAAACATTATTTAGACAAACACAAGCCAGGTGTATAGTAGCTCATAGTTTCAGTACTAGGGAAAATGAAAGATACTATTATGTGTTCCAGGACAGCCTAGAATATACAGTCAATTCCAGGCATGTATACAGTGTCCCACCTGCATGTATGCCTGCAGGCCAGAAGAGGGCACCAGATCTCATCACAGATGGTTGTGAGCCACCATGTGGTTGCTGGGAACAGAACTCAGGACATCTGGTAGAGCAGCCAGAGCTCAGAGAGATGCTACTGAGCCATCTCTCCAGCCCCTCAACAGATTTTTTAAGTAATAAAACATTTTTCTGATTATTTTCAAGTACAGTAGACTCTAAAAATATTTTTTAAAATTAATTTTCCTATACATTTGCAACCACTCTTAATGCTTTTAAAAACTTTCAGAAGTCAATATAGCATAATAGCATTTTTCTCATTATTATAACTTTATAATAATCACTATAATATAATCAATAAACATTATAATTATAATAACTATAATAATTATTGTAAAAAGGCCTTATACAATACCATACTAGTATGCAAATCAATAATTGCCTATATAATATAAATAATTTTAATCACTACATTTTACTTGTTTTGTATATTGTGTGCTATAGCAAATATGTAGAAATCAGAGGACAATTTTAGAGAGTCAGTTCTCTCACTCCACTGTGTGGGTCCTTGTAGTGAAGACCAGAGGGTAAAACATTCCCACTGGTCAGCCATCAGACCAGGCAGTGGTGACACACACCTTTAATCCCAGTATCCACACTAGTTTGCCAGAGAAACCGGGCGGTAGTGGTGCACGCCTTTAATCCCAGCCCTAGAGAGGAATATAAAACAGTAGGAAACAGCTCTCACACACAGTCTCATTCTGAGGTTTCCTGGAGGCAGGATTGCTATTTCAGACTGAGGTAAGAGCCAGTGGCTGGCTGTTTCGCTTTTCTGACCTTCAAGTTGAACCCCAAAATCTGTCTGAGATTTTGCTTCAGAACCAGTGAACAAACTCAGATCTTCGGACTTGGCAGCAGGTGCTTTTCCCAAAGAATCATTTCATGGCCCCATTTTGTTGGTGGTGGTTGAGATAGAGTCTAACTATGTGGCCCAGGCTTCCCTCAAACACTAGATCTACCTGTATCAGCTTCCCAATACTGTAATTTCAAATACTTACCACCAAACCTGGAGAACTCCTCTTAGCCAGGCGTAGTGGTACAGTTTTAATCCCAGCACTCAGGAGGAAGAGGCAAGCAGATCTCTATAAATTCGAGGTCAGCCTGGTCTAAAGAGTGAATTCTAGGACATCCAGCACTGTTACACAGAGAAACCCTATCTCGAAGAGCAAACCAAAACGAAAACAAACAAAAAAAATTCTTTTAACTTCATATAATCTCTACAATAGTAACATATAGATCCTTACAACAATTGAATTAATGGCTAAATTTCAGAATTCATGAAAAATTAAAGATAAAGACTAGATGCTATCATATGTATGCATTCACAAAAATAAATACAAGTCTTTTGGTTTGTTTGTTTGCTTTTCAAGACAGGGTTTCTCTATAGTTTTGGAACCCATCTGGAACTAGCTTTTATAGACCAGGCTGGCCTTGAACTCACAGAGATTCACCTGCCTCTGCCTCAGCAGGCTCTCTTTTTGGGAGAAGGGGGAGTTTTGTCTTGTTTTTTATTGGGACAGGGAATATGGTCCCAAGCAAGTCACAAACAACAACAAAACAGCACAAAACCTTACCTCTTGGGATTGGAAAAGATTCAGAGATTAAGAACACTGGCTGTTCTTGCAGAGGTCCAGGGTTCAATTCCCAGCACCCACATGGTGGCCCACAACTGTGTGTAATTCCAGTCACAGGAGATCAAACATCCTCTTTGGTTTTAATGTACACCAGGTACACACATAGCTCACAGACATACATGTAGGCAAGACATCCATACACATTGAAAACAAAAAAGCTTTATCTTCTACACATCTTTTTTAGAAAGCTATGAAGCTCTAGCCAGGCAAATTTCTGTAAATTTAAGGCCAGACTGGTCTAGAGTTCCAGGACTGTCAGGGCTACACAGAGAAACCATGCCTCGAAGAAAAACAAAAAACTCTACCATTGAATGCATCAAGAAAGAATTAACAAATGATACACAAAACAGGAACTACAACTCTAAAGACAGTAGAGAGAAACTCCAGGAATTTGGTGAAGGAAGACCCCCAGGATGGCACAGTAGCTATACACCCAGAATAAAGACATTTGGAATATGGAATACTTGGGAGCAGGCCACTGGTTACAAGAAAGGTATTGTCAATTTGTCACTGATGATGAACCCAGTGAACATGTGGAAAGAATGGGAATTTGGGAAGGATTGAATTATAGTAAAGAGAAACTTCAAAGAAAAAACAAGGCTGGGCTGGAGAGATGGCTCAGCCATTAAAGGCTAGGCTCACAACCAAAAATATAAGAGTTCGGTTCCCAGCACCCACGGCTGTCTCTCCAGCCACAAAGTTAAAAAAATAAAAAAAAGGAAAGAAAAAAACAAGGCAATTACTTAAGGAAGTATTTAAAAGGAAATTAAGGTTCATAGCAGCATTATTTGTAATAATCAGAACCTGGAAACAACCTAGATGCCCCTCATAAAGAAAATGTGGTACATTTACACAATGGAATACTACACAGCAGTAAAAAAACATAATAACATCTTGAAATTTGTAGGCAAATGGATGGATCTAGAAAAAACTATGTTGAGTGAGATAACCCAGACACAGAAAGACAAATATAAATGTACTCACTCATAAATGGCTTTTAGACATAAAGCAAATAAAACGTAGCCTACAGGCCATAAACCCAGAGAACCTAGATAACAAAGAAGGAGCCTAAGAGAGACATAGCTGGATCTACATAAGAAGGAGAAAAATACAAGATCTCCTGAGTAAATTGGGAGCTTGGGAGTCACGGGGGAGGGTAGAGGAGAAGAGCAGAGGAAAGGAGGGGAGCGGAGAAAAATGTATAGCTCAATAAAAATAAAAAGGAAATTAAGTATGAAGAAAAAGTAATACTGCATGTTAAACTGTTTAACTCTGAAGAACATTTATAAAGGCCCACTTACGTAAATGAGAACACTGATCTAACAAAAATTACAATATAAAGATGACAAAAATGGGAGGATAGGAAGAATCTGGGAGTGATACAGTACAATGGCTGATCTTTACAATAGTTAGATGCCAATAAATAAACCTTAAATAGGGAAAGGGGCAGCAGCACAATAAATACATCATTTTGAATTTCAAGGGTGGGCTGGAGAGATGGTTCAGCGGTTAAAAGCACTGACTGTTCTTTCAGAGGACCCATGTTCAGTAATTCCCAACACCCATATGGCAGTTTACTACTGTCTGTAACTCCAGGATCTAACACCTTCACACAGACTTACATGCAGACAAAACACCAATGCACATAATAGAAAAACAAATTTTAAAAAATAAATTACAAAGGCAAGGATCAAATTAAGAAATAAAGTTGTTAAAAATATTGGTGATTCTGAGCATGGTAATGCATGCCTATAATCCTAGCACTCAAAAAGCTGAGGCAGTTAGACAGCATGAGCTACACATAGCAAGAACTTGTGTCAAAAAAAGAAATGCCTGTGCTGGAAAGATGGCTCATTGATTAAGAATACTGACTTCTCACTTTCATAGGTCCTAAGTTCAATTCCCAGCACCCATACAGTGGCTGACAATCATCTAGAACTGCAGTTTCATGGAATCAGATAACCTCTTCTGGTGTGCAGATACATGTACATGCAGACATAACATTTATATACATAAACTAAATAACCCTTCTTTAAAAATTCCTTTAATCCCAGCAGAAACAGATATATCTGAGTTCTAGGTCAGCCTGGTCTACATAGAGAATTCCAGAACAGCTAGGGCTACATAGAAAAAAATGACTGTCTCAAAGAAACAAAAACAAACAACCCAGAAGAATTCTCATTTTTTTTTTCAAAACGGGAGAAGGTGCATCAGGAGTCCAAAGGAGGCCATCTTGAGTGACAAGAGGCCCTGTTTCAAAACAAACAAATAACAATTACAAAAGTAAACAGCCTTTCCTATCTGACAGTGACAAATGCAAAGGCAGCAAGCCAGAACTGTGTTCTAGGAACAAAAAGAAAACTGTGTGATAGTGCTTATAGATGAAAGGAAAGTGGTGGGACCAAGAGTGGCAGTGCACACCCTCCCAGCACTCCGGGGGCTGAGGTGAGCAGATCTCCAGGAGTTCAAGGTCAGCCAGGGCTACAAAGTGAGACTGTGCCCAAATAAATAAATAAATAAATAAATAAGAGGGGAAGGATATGAGTAGGTAGGAGTTTCAAGCAAAATAATTTGGGGCCTTGAAGATTATAATGGGTAAAATCTTCCCCTAAAGTAATAACGAAGAGGCTTTAAATAAAGGGTTTATGACCTGGCATTGTGGTGCAAGACTACAATCCCAGTACTGAAGCAGAATTCAAAATGGGGGTTTTATAGTAGGACCTATCTTTAAAAAAAAAAAAATGGTAGGATGGAAGGAATTATAAGACTTGGATTTTAAGATCACCATTGCTACTGTGCAACTTTGGCAAGAGATAATGTAAGATGGGACTAGAGCAGAGGTAAGAGTAGCATAGCTGGTAAAAATTAAACAGGACATCAAAGAGCAAGATGAGCAGGAAGAACTAAGGATGAAGGTGTCTATATTTTGGCCATAAACAACAGGGTGGGGACAGTGGTGTCATTTATTGTCATGGGTTAAACTATAAGAGGCCTATTTTAATAAAAGAATCCTTCCTACAAAGGAAATTTCTCCAGAACCTTTCAAACTTCATTATCAAAAGTTAACCACAGTGAATATTAAAAGGCTTATTCTGTCAGACATCATGACACATGGCAGTAATATGATACCTAAGAAGGTTCATGCAAGAGGACAGCAATTTCAAAGGCAGCCCTAGTAACTTAGTGAGAACCTGTCTCAAAAAGCAAGTGCCGGGATATAACTCAGTGGTTGAGCACTTGCCCAGATGCAAAAGGTCAAGCACAATCCTTAACACACCACAAAAAATAGAATTAAAAAGCTTTTTCACAAATATAATTGGATAACAACCTTCTTTATGGAAATGGAAAAGAAACTATAAAGCCTCTACTGTAAAACCTCCTTTTAGTTTGATTGTGTTTAAAAGCAATTTAGTATCCAGGATCCCAAGAAACATTTTACATAAAACCACTGGTGAGCTTAGAAGTTTCATGTTAGTGATTATTAAATCCTAATTTTTAAAAAAAGGTGTTAAGAGCAGGGCTTGACTGCTAGTTATTTTGAACACACCAATCTTAGGACATTTATGCCTCTAACTATAATAGTACATACTAAAGAGCCCAGTTTTATCAGGCTTCTGCGTCAATAATTAACTACCTACCACTAACTGAAAATGCCCACACTGATTGGCACTCAGGAAAGGTATGTAATACCTCAATCTACACACAAATACCAGAGGCCCAAATGTCAAAAGCAGAAGCACAGAGAAGTCATGCTTCTTAGATACAATATGAAAAAAAAAATGTCAGTTCCATCTTGTCTTTTAAATACCATTATAAATCACTATTCTGTTTGAAACAGAATCTTGCTTATATGAGCCAAGCTTACCTTGAACTTGGTACCACCTTCTGCCCTAGCCTCCTCAGTGTTATTATAGGCCTGTACCACCACACCTGGCATTCAAATAATCAACTTCTAATCTACAAGGAAAATCCCTTGACCATTGCAGCTACTTAATATTACAACTTCCAAACTGTTAGCCCTTATCTCTACTTCTAAAGTGATAGCAGATTTTTATGGTTACTTCAAAATAATAATTATAAATTCCCTAACTTCTCTTGATATAGTATATAATCAAGTGCCAAATATCTTCCTTTCTCGCTGAGTGGTGGTGGTGCACATCTTTAATTCCAGCACTCAAGAGGCAGAAGCGGGGGACGTCTTTGAGTTCAAGGTCAGCCTGATCTACAAGAGGACTGACTCCAGCGCTACAGAGAAACCCATCTCACAAAACCAAAAAAAAAAAAAAAAAAAAAACCCTCCCCTTCTCCTTAGATAGTGCCTAGCTATTGGTCAGGCATCATAGTCCAACTCTAAATTGCCCATCACTAAAAATCAAGGCTGACTGCTTTCACTGCAAAGCTCACTAAACTCAAAGACAGACAATGAATAACAGAAAACAAACAACTGTCCAGTTTGGTAAATGGGACGTCACATCACTCTGTTCATGCTCTACACTCCAGAATTCATCAGTGACTTTATCTCCTCTTTGTCACTCACACACCCCAAAGGTAAAAAAAACTGTAAAGGGAGAAGATTTGCCTCTGTAAGTACTTAGATAATGCATATAAGCACACAAATTTAAAATTACACTACTTTTTCTTTTACAGGTTACACAAACACCGAAGAGTTTACTAATGAATTTAACAAGTTCAGGTGATGAAAGTTCAGTGATCTTTTGTTTTTTGTCTTGAGTTGTTTCTGGTTGTTTGTTTTGTTTTGTTTTTGAGATAGGATTTCTCTGTAGCCCTGGCTGTCCTGGAGCTCACTCTGTAGACCAGGCTGGCCTCAAACTTACAGAGATTTGCCTACTTCTGCCTCCTCAGTGTTGGTATTAAAGGTGTGCACCATCATGCCCAACAAGGTTCTGACATTTTATTCCCAATCCTTATGGATATTTTACATATCCCTTTTAGTGAAAATTATGGACCTAGGCTATTTGATCCATCAGAGAGTGACTTAGTTAGCCGTTTTCTCTATGCTTTATTTCTAGTCAGAGCTTAAAAAAGAATAAAATTGAATGAATGAGCAAGGGAACACTAAAATGTGACTGTGCTGAGCCACCTTTCCTAGATAGGTGTAGCTAACACACCTCCATCAAAGAAGCAAATGGAGACTATCACAGTAACCACAAATAAACACAATACAGAGATCAACAGATCATGGGGAGTCCAGCCCCAATGTATGCATCACAGTTTCTGCATCCATTGCTCAGGGACCATCAAGGAAGAGGGAATGGAAAGACTATAAGCACAAAAATACCAGCAAGCCGGGTGGTGGGGGCACGCACGCCTTTAATCCCAGCACTCGGGAGGCAAAGGCAGGCGGATCTCTGGGAGTTCGAGGCCAGCCTGGTCTACAAGAGCTAGTTCCGGGACAGGCACCAAAGCTACAGAGAAACCCTGTCTCGAAAAACCAAAAAAAAAAAAAAAAAAAAAAAAACCAGCAAGTCGGCTGTGAAACAGTCTTTCCTAGAAACCAATAATTGCTGGGACAAGAATTAGCTTCTGCCGGGGATAAACCCCTTTACTGGTTCAAAGAAGAGTGGTCAGCTCTGAAACCATACACAAACAACAAAAACAGATCCAGCAGGATATACATTTGTTCATACACATGCATATACACACCACATATACATAATAATAGTAATCAGAGACTATCAAGTTAAAAGTGAGGAGGACATGGGAGGGGCTAAAGGGAGTAAAGAGAGGGAGGAAAATGATTTAATTCTATTTCAACTAAAAACATTTAAACCAGGCAGTGGTGGAGCACACCTTTAATCCCAGCACTTGGGAGGCAAAGGAAGGAAGGTCTCTGTGAGTTTGAGGCCAACCTAGTCTACAGAGAGAATTCCAGGACAGCCAAGGCTACACAGAGAAACCTGGCAACAAAAACCAAAAAAAAAAAAAAAAAAACCCAAAACATACTCAAGTCAGGCAGTGTTAGCCCATGCTTTTACTCTCAGCACATCGGGAGGCAGAGGAAAGCAGATCCCTGAGTTCAAGGGGAGTCTGGTCTAGAGTGAGTTCTAGGACAGTCAGGGCTACAAAAAGAAACCCTGCTTCAAAAGTATTTAAAAAATAAATGACCTGGGGACTGGAGAGATGGATCAGAGGTTAAGAGCAGTGGCTGCTCTTCCAGAAGTCCTGAGTTCAATTCCCAGCAACTACATGGTGGCTCACAACCATCTATAATGAGATCTTGTGCCCTCATACAGGTCAGAACACTGTATACTTAAATAAACAAATCCTTAAAAAATCATAAATAAGCCGGGCGGTGGTGGCGCACGCCTTTAATCCCAGCACTCGGGAGCCAGAGGCAGGCGGATCTCTGAGTTCGAGACCAGCCTGGTCTACAAGAGCTAGTTCCAGGACAGGCTCCAAAACCACAGAGAAACCCTGTCTCGAAAAAACCAAAAAAAAAAAAATCATAATAACATTCATAAATTGCTATTTAAAAAAAAACCCTCAGCTGTGTAGTTGCTGATCTTGTACCCTGTAATGATTTGTTACTTGTATTTTAGTAAAATGCTGATAGGCCAGTAGCCAGGCAGGAAGTAGAGGCTGGGAAGAAGGAGTTAGTCTGCAGTCATGATCCAGATGCAGAGGAAGCAAAATGAGAACGCCTTGCTAATAAAAGATACCAAGCCACATGACTAACACAGACAAGAATTATTGGCTAATGTAAGTTATAAGAATTAATAAGGTCGAGCAGTGGTGGGGCACACCTTTAATCCCAGCACTCAGGAGGCAGAAGCAGGTGGATCTCTGTGAGTTCGAGGCTAGCCTAGTTTACAAAAGCTAGTTCCAGGATAGGCTGCAAAGCTACAGAGAAACCCTGTCTTCAAAAAAAAAAAAAAAAAGAATTAATAAGTCTGAGCTAATAGGCCAACTAATTTATGATTAATGTAGACTTCTGTGTTTCCTTGGGACTGAAAGCAGCTGCAGGACCGGGTGGGACAGAAACCTACCTGTAATCCCAGCACTTTAGGAGGTTGAGGCAGGAATACCAAAAGCTAAAGGCCAGTGTTGATTACATGACAAATTCAAGTCCAGCCTGCACTACATTGACTCTGTATCAAAAGAGACAATTAGAAAGTAGCTAAGGGCCTGGCGGTGGTGGCGCACGCCTTTAATCCCAGCACTCCGGAGGCAGAGGCAGGCAGCTCTCTGTGAGTTCGAGGCCAGCCTGGTCTACAAGAGCTAGTTCCAGGACAGGAACCAAAAGCTACGGAGAAACCCTGTCTTGAAAATCCAAAAAAAATAAATAAAGTAGCTAAGGGGTAGAACCTGACCTAGATGCATAAGGCCCTAGATCTAAGAAAAAAAGATTGGGAATTTAATATACTATACAGTCAGGAACATTTTAAATCTGTCAATTCTTGATTAAAAGGGGAAGAAAACATAATCCTCTTTCTACAAAGATGAAAGAAAGGAGGTACAGAGAAGAAATAATTAGAGACAATGTTTATTTTTTCTTCGAATACTGAAATATTTGACACTCAACTTTTCTTTGAGATAGGGTCTCACTTGAAGAAGCCCTGGCTGGCTTAGAACTCACTATGTAGACCAGTTGGCCTCAAACTCAGAGATCTGCCTGTTTCTGCCTCTTGAATTCTGAGATTAGCCATGTGCCACTATGCCAATCCTCATCCAATGAATTTTAAATGTGTTCTGAGTACTTAGAACACATTTTACCGAATTACAAGCTTCACCTTTAATCTCAGAACTTAGAAGAGGCAAGTGGTTATCTGTGAGTTTGAGGCTAGCTTGGTCTATATAGTAAGTTCCAGGACAGTCAGGGTTACATAGAGACCGTCTTTAAAATATATGTGTGTGTTTATATTATTATACTATTATACAAACAAAATAAAATGTATACATGTATCTTGTATACACACACACACACACACACACACACACACACACACACACGTACGTTTCAAGGGTTAGGAAGATAGCCCAAGTGGTAAAGTGCTATAGTTTTGGAGCCTGTCCTGGAATTCACTTTGTAGACCAGGTTGGCCTTGAACTCATAGAGATCCACCTGTCTCGCCTCCCAAGTGCTGGGATTAAAAGCATGGACCACCACCTGTTGGGACTTTTGATAACTGGCCTAATCATTGAGCCCCAAACACTGAAAGACAGAAATAAGTGAATGGCATCTGAGGAAGATTCACACCTGAGATTGTCCTCTAGTCAATCCATGCGAGTGCAAAGGTGTGCATGTTATGTGTGTACTCATGTGAGAGCAGGTGAGCACGTGCACAAAAACACACAGAATATATACAAGCTATAACCAGGCCTATTGGGAGACACCTATAATCCCAGCTCAGACAGAGGCAATCTATGAGTTTAAGGCCAGCATGGTCTATATAGTGAGTTCTAGGAGAACAAGGGCTACAAAATGAGGTCCTGTCTAAAAAACTACACACACACACACACAACACACAAAAGTTACAAACTGATAAAACATGGTAAAATAAAGAGATGGCAAACAAAGCTATTAAAGTTCTCAGTATCCATGAAAACAGGCATAGTTCCCTAGACAAACATATGCATTCTTTAAGTTTAGTAATAATATTTTTTTAAAAAGTCAACTTAGGCCGGGCGGTGGTGGCGCACGCCTGTAATCCCAGCACTCGGGAGGCAGAGGCAGGTGGATATCTGTGAGTTCGAGGCCAGCCTGGTCTACAAAGGAAGTTCCAGGACAGGCTCCAAAGCTACAGAGAAACCCTGTCTCGAAAAACCAAAAAAAAAAAAAAAAAAAAAGTCAACTTAGGCCTATGAAATGGATCAGAGAGTAAAGATGCTCACTGCCAACTTGATAACCTGAGTTCAATCCCGGAGATCCATAAGATTGAATGGGAACTGACTCCTGAGTCAAAAACTTACTTGTGGCTGGGTAGTGGTGGTGAAAGCCTTTAACCTCAGCACGTGGGAGGCAGAAACAGGCGTGTCTCTGTGATTTCAGTCTACAGGGAGACACAGCCATGACTGTTATATAGAGAAACCTCGTCTAGGAAAACAAAAAAACAAAAAAACCTGTCCTATGACCTCCACATACACACTATGGCTAGCAAACACAGACAAATAAATATAACACAAATATCTTAATAAAAAGTCAAGTTCCTTGTATATTACTCAAAGTATTTACAATACAAGCCAAAAAAGGAAAAAAAAAAAAGTACCACTAATACATCTTCCCCAAAATGTTTAAAGCTACATACATTCAGAAAAGTAAAAGTTAAAATAATGGGCAGTCTAACCAAAATAGGATATGAACCCAAAAATCATCCTAATTTCTAGCGCCTCAGACATAAACTAGACCACCCTTTCACTCAGGTCCGGTGTTATCTGTCACTAACACTGCTCTTTTTTTTTTTTTTTGAGACAGGGTTTCTCTTTGTGGCTCTGGCTGTCCTGGAACTCGCTTTGTAGACCAGGCTGGCTTTGAACTCACAGAGATCCGCCTGCCTCTGCCTTCCGAGTGCTGGGATTAATAGTGTACGCCACCATTTCTTATTATTGTCTTTATATCACTTTTTAAATTTTAATTTTTTAGTATTTCCACTGTATTTATATCATTTCTGCCTTTCCCCCTCTCCCTGTAATATTATATTTCAAGATCCTACTTTGCTACATAAACTGCAATTTTTTATTTGTAGTAATACATCAGACTTTTTAATGCTGTGTAATTATAGATAAGCAGTAAATAGAGCTCAATCATTTAAAGTCAAAGGGTCAAATAGTTCTCTCAAGTTCATTTTTTTCTATTCTTTTTTTCTGGCTTTTTTGTACTGTTTCTTGTTTTTTTCCAGTTTTTCAAAATAGAGTTTCTCTATGGAACTTGACTTGTAAAGGAGGCTGGCCTTGAATTCACAGAGATTCACGGTCTCTGCCTCTGGAGTGGTGGGATTAAAGGCTTGGACCACTACCGCCTGGATCGAGATGTTTTGGGTTTTTTTTTACTTGTCAAATCCTATCCGATCCATCTCACCTCATACAAAGTAAACAGATAAATAAAACTAATACAGGTATTAGTACCTATTATTTAGGTGTCCCCCAAAAGGTTCTCAACCCATTCTGTAGTTAAATTGAAGTGTGACATTGAATTTGAGTGAAAAGTATCATGTTTAAAAGTTGCCTGTTTTAAACATGCCCTGTTTACACATAGAAACCACTTTATCAACTTGCTCCTCTTTTGGTTTAATACCCCTGTAGCAAAACTGACAAAAACAAACACATTCAAATAACCTTTACCAAGACTTTAATACATACATGTTATTTAAATATGCATTTTAAACTTTCAGACATGCTTCATAACAAATTAAATGAAAGCCTCTCACCAGATCATTTTTAAATGTATCAATTTCATCTATATTTATATAGTTATATTATGTATTACTTATATTATAAAATGTACACTCTTGCTGGGTATAGTGGCCCACGCCTTTAATCCTAGCACGCAGGAGGCAGAGGCAGGTGAATATCTGAGTTCAAGGCCAGGCTGGTCTACAAAGTGAATTCCAAGACAGTCAGGGCTAGACATAGAAACAAACCTGTCGCAAAAAACAAACAAAAAAATGTACAATCTTAATTTGATATAAAATAAAACAGCAAGAGCTGGAATAAAGTTTAATTTTAGAATATCTTAACACCAGGTATATCACTGGTATTCACACCCTTAAACTTAGAAACACTTCTGAACCTGTAAATCAATTCGACTGTGCCCTATTTCTTGCCGTGTAAGCCACTGTCTAATTGCCCCCAGACCTGTCAAGCTCAACAGCATTCAGGAAATGACTGGTCTATTAGGGTTAAAAATACACCAAGAATTTGGAATATTTCTCATATTGAAACAGGGAGAAAAAGTTCAACTAAGATTGTGCTTAAGAACAATCACTATAGCCGGGCTATGGTGGCGCACGCCTTTTAATCCCAGCACTCGGGAGGCAGAGACAGGCGGATCTCTGTGAGTTCGAGACCAGCCTGGTCTACAGAGCTAGTTCTAGGACAGGCTCCAAAGCCACAGAGAAATCCTGTCTCCAAAAAAAAAAAAAAAAAAAAAAAGAACAATCACCATGCTGCTGAGAGGAAGGCACCACTAAAAGGCTTACTTTTCCTATTCTGCTCAATCCAAACTGATGCAACTACAACTCTGCATCTTATTATCTATTTATTAGGTAGTGGGTCCAGTGAACTCACAATTTTCTTTATATATGAACTACATCTCACTTTAAAATGTCTTTTTCGTCCTATTTTCATTTTCTATCTGAAGCTACAAAACCACCTGGCGCAAGGCTGAATTTTTTTTTGTCTCAGAAATCTGTCAACAATAATATCTGGCCTCTAATCTGCTTAATGTTTTTCACTTCTTACCAAGAAAATCCATTAAAGGTCGAGAATAAATACAAGCACCACACAACCATACATTCAAATCTCAGCCATGAAAAATTAAGTCACATTCCGGCCATAAAAACTATGCAAGATACTTCCAGTTAGCGTATGCTTTCGTGATCAGGGACAACAGTATCAAGAGTAAGTGGTAGGGGGTTGGGGCTGTTAACAACACAGTGCAAATCAGAGGCAATGGCAGCAGCAGCAGCCGAGGACTGACAGCAAGGCCAGTGTCTGAAGGGAGATGTAACACAGTATCACAATGCTGGATTTCCGAATGCCATTTCAGGGGAGCGCCGGGGTGAGAACTGGGAAGCAAGTGCACTCAACCCGATCAATGTCCGGGGCGAGAAAACCTACGACAAGGTCTTATGGCAACATCAGCTGTCCAATCTCTTGTCACCTTTAAACACAACTTCATTCCAGGTCTTTCTTAATCCAAGTCAACCCCTGAAAGGGTGAGAGGCACAAGGATGGTCATCGCCCTCGGCAGAGAGGCAAAGACCCTGGTGAAAACCAGAGGTTCCCTAATTCTAAAGATTTCCAGGAGCAAAATGCAGCCACCTTCTCTTCTCCAGCCAACGCTGTTAGGAACCCGATCAGGACGTTGTCGGAGGCTTGTTTTTTTTTTTTTTTAAATGCAAGAGTGATATAAGAAAATGGCACTGAAGGATGAGGGGGCCTGGAAGAAAAGGCTGAACCATCCCAGGAGAGATGGACAGGGTTTCCCTAAACCGAGTCAAGATAACAACGCCACCAGAGTGCATCGAATCGCCAGCCAGCGCCCGGTACCCCGTCACTGAGAAAGCTTCGCCCCCTCCCCAAGCGCCCCAATTCCCAAACACCGCTCCCCACTCCACCTCCCGGCCCTCAGGATTCCCACGCCTGCCCCCCCCAGGTCCCTCGCCAGACACCCCACGCCCCAGCAGACCCTGCCGCCCCTCCCTCGGGCCACCCACCCTCGGGCGCCCGACACTGGCTTCCCCGCAGCTCGCCCGACCCCTCCCCCTCACCTCTCCTCAGCGCCTCCTCGTAGCTGAGGAATCCGATCCGTGACTCCTTGGCGCCCATGCTCCCCTCATCCCCTCGGCCGGGGGGTCGGAGCCTGGTTTCGCCCCCACCCCCTCCCGCCTTCTTCGCGGCGTCGCCGGCTGACGGTGTCGGCGTCGCCGGTCCCCTCCTCCCCCAACACTAACAAGTGCGGCTTCTGCCCCGGCGACTCCTCCCGATAGCCGCCGCCGCCGCCTCCATGCCGAGTCACGTGACCCACTCCCACCCCGCCCCCTTCCCCTCCCTCCTACTCCGCCCTTCTCTCCTCTCTCCTCCCTCGGCTTCTCGCCTCACTCCTCGTCTCCACCCCTCGGCCCTCCCTCCCGCCAGCCCCGCCGTGGGTCACCTGACCCGAGGCCCGGGATTGTTCCGGGTAATGGCCGCCGGGGGCCACGCTCCGCCCCACCCCACGCTAACAGCGCGCCGGAGCGCAGGGGCGGGGCGGCGCCGCCGCACGTAGCGCGTCATCTTCGCCTCCCCGCCAATCGTAAGCCTCTCATCCCGCCGCGGCGCTCGGCTGGAGAGCAGGGCAGGGACTTCCGGGGCGCCCGAGGACGGTTCTGCCCGCCCCCGCGTCCGGGCGTTCGACGGGCGGGGCCGGAGCGCCGACGGTTGGTGCTGAGGTGGCCGAGACCCACCTTGGAAGACTCGGAATGTTAGGGAGCGGGGGTCTGAGGAAAGCGGTGCGGGAGACAAAGCAGCGGGCGGGCGGAGAACCCGCAGTGCTCAGGGGCCCTAATGGCAGGAAATCTTGTCACAAAATTGATTATTTTCTTTTCTGCCTGTTAAATTGGGAGCTTAGGCCCCAGCCCCTTGCATCTATCCTAGCCCCCTGACCCTGAGAGTTAGCACACTGGACTCCAAATCCCAGCAGGCCAGGCTGATCCCTTCCCTGGGGTGGGGATGCTCAGGACCACTCTCGTTCTCTGGCTGCCTTAGTTCTCCTTTCACAGTCTTCAGCCCAGCCTCCTTCCCGCTGGACCTGCACACGCGCGCGCGCACACACACACACACACACACACCAATTTTTTAAACGCCCTTGGGTATATTGCCTGGGTTGGGTTGGGTTGGCTTTGTTTCTGGTGCTAGGTTCTTTGTAGCCCAGGCTGGCCTCGAACTTGGCGATTCGCGTGCCTCAGCCTCCCGCGTACTAACTGGTTCTACAAAGAGCTCCTCCACACCCGGCCCTGCCTCCTTCATGTTCAAGTTTCTATATGGCTTCAGCCTAACAATTGCCCTTCTCTAGAAATGAGACAGTTCAAGACAGAGTAGCTTGCTTATAAAGAATATATATTTTATTTTTTTAAGGAGTGAATTCAGTAGCATTGAGTACATTTACGTCGTTCTGCAGCCTTAGCAGTTTTTTGAGGACTACATCTAGCTGAGAACTGAAACTTCCTCACTCAACAGTAATACTAGTCTTTCCTCACACCAGTTCATGGCAACCACTGTAAATGGAACCACATTTCTCCTATGACTGCCTTATTTCACTTTACGTCTCATTTAGATTTTAAAATTTTCCAGAAGGTCTGGCAATTCCACTTCCGAGTATGTACTCCCAAAGAATGTCTTCAAAGGGGTGTGTGAACTACTTTGTGCTCTCACGTTTGTAGCAATAGTATATACAATAGTCAAAATGTTAAAAACAGCCAGGAGGGCCGGGCGGTGGTGGCGCACACCTTTAATCCCAGCACTCAGGAGGCAGAGGCAGGCGGATCTCTGTGAGTTCGAGACCAGCCTGGTCTACAAGAGCTAGTGCCAGGACAGGCTCCAAAACCACAGAGAAACCCTGTCTCGAAAAAAAAAAAAAAAAAACCAGCCAGAAGGTGTGGGCGCAGACCTTTAATCGGAGCACTCAGGAGGAAGAGGCAGGTGGATCTCTATGAGTTCGAAGCCAGCCTGGTCTACAGCGCTAATTCCAGGACAATGCTACCCAGAGAAACCCTGTCCCAAAAAGACAAAAACAAAAAACAAATGTCATGTTAGTAAACCAAAAAGAAGTGTATAAATACAATAGAATTTTTTCATTTCCTTTTGGGGGAGGTGAGGTAGGTTCTTATGTAACTAGCTGGCTGGGCTGGGACTTGGTGGCAATCCTCCTGCTTCTGCCTACAGATATGAAAAACATGCGCCCGGCATCTGATTCCCACTTCCTTTCTAGTTTGTACCTGTCTTCACCATGAAAGTCATAATATGAAGTTTCTCCATAAGGAAACATTGAAAAATAGCTATTTGGATTAGAGAGGACTCGAGGTGCCAATTAGATAATTTAGGGCCAGCAAAGGATTTCAGTTCCTGGAACCAGCTGACTGTCACATGCCCTGCCAGAGAAAGCTGTTTCTCTACTTACCTTTCCTGGTGGACCAGATCAGCCGCGTGGACGGTTTAATCACGGCACTGCCCTTTCCAGTTCTCTGAGGCAGTTAATTTGAGACCTGAGATTAGCTGTCTTACTAAAAGCCCATGAATCAGGAGGTTGGGGATATAGCCAAACCCTTTAATTTCCACGTCATCAGTTCAGTGTCTTCAGACACAACAATTCAGTCATCCTGCAAAGTATGAGTTATGAATAATTCTAAAGGAAAAAATCTAAACCAAGATTTCAGCTGTGAGAAACAGATAATTTCAGATAATTCAGATTTCAGATAATGGGGCTAGAGCAATGGCTCTGAGGTTAAGAGTATACACTGCTCTTCCAGAGGACTTGAGTTCGATTCCCAGCACCCATATCAGGTGGCTCACAACCACCTGTAACTCTGGGAGTCTGATGCCTCTGACCTCCTTAAATACCTGCACCCATGTGCATATCCCCCAACACACATAATTTAAAAGTAAATAACTATTTTTAAAGTAGAGTTTAGATGCGAGATACAGTATGCGTAACTACTTTTCCAAATAGTGTGTAAAAATGATGTCACAGAATGAGGGATGGACCTGGGTGTTTAACTGCCCCGTTGATTTACAGTGGATTTTGAATAAATTATTTTCTCCACTTGTCGCACTGCCCGGCTTGAAAGCTGGGACTGCTGTTGGAATTTGTCTCCTGAGATGATTATCACAAAAGTATCAGGTGTTAAATATCAGGCGTTAGGGTTCCAACATAACACTGACCTACCCGAGTCACGACACAGATAGAATGATAGGTGGCATGAGGTAGGACCTCGATCCTGCGGTGGGGGACAAACATGCCGTCATACAGAGCTTATATGGGAAGGAAGTTTATTGGGAAGGGAAAAGAGAGGGAAAGAGAAAAGACATAAACATGGTGACCTGCTTCAGAGAAACGACAGGAAGAGAGAGCGTGGTTAGGCGGGTCTTGTCTATTAAAGGGACCTTTGCACCTGTGTACAGACTACATAGTAACATAGCAGCCATTGGACCCTAGGCTGCCCAGGGTGCTGCCTGAGTGCATCCTGCCAGGAGACGGGGCCAGCAGAATGCCTGAACCCTAATATCAGGGAAGACTAGATTTAAAACCTATTAAAGTATTGCTATCACACAGGAACTTTCAAGACTGTCATTTCCTGGGAGTGGTGGCTTGCACCTATAATCTACTCAGTACCTGGGCCACAGAGCCAAGAGAATCACAAAGTTCCAGGCCAGTTTGGCTTACTTAGCAGTGTCCTGTCTCAAAACACTGTAATATATAAAAGAGGGTTTATTCTTATGTTTCAGGCCTGGCTTCCCCCTAGGATCATAAAAATGTTTCATTCTGTCACAGAGTTTCATGGATTAAATCCTCCTAAAAATCAGGAATTGAGATAGCAAAGTACGAAGTACTATTTCTGCTTTGTCTGAGTTAAGCTGTGCATATTATTGAAGGAAGCAGTAAGAAGGATAGCTGTATGTGATGAGAATTTTAAATGATAAGCTGAGGTAAGAACCAGCCTCCGCTTTGTATCACAAATCATGCACTCAAATGTTAAACATCTCTCTATAACTTTAAATTGATACAATACTTATGTTTGATGGTGCAGAAAATGTAAAGTCTACTTGTCATGATGCTGAAAGAATTCTATTAATCATTTAGCTTCTTCAGTTTCACTTAATCCACTGGAGAGCTGGCCAGCTACCTCACTTTAAGCATGAGGTTGTACTTGGGAAACTATTCGTTTAGCTGTAATTACATGCCTGTGAAAAGGTTATCCATACAAAGATTTAAAGCATGGGAGATTAGTATGTCATTTTTGCTTCTCAGGGGGCAATCTAAATGACAATGTTCCTTAGTTTGTATTCCTGGAGAAATGACATAAGAAGAGGTCAGAGTCGTTTTAGGACTTGCCAAGGATGCATACCTACACTAGAGGTAAACTAATATAACAACAAGGGATAGACCAACACCTAATCTAGAGTGATTTGACTGCCATAAGAAGAGGCCAGTGCTCTGTGAAGTATGATTATCCAGTAAGTGAATTGATTTCGGTATTATGAACTTGGTACCTTATAATTTACACAACTTGAGGATGAAGACACCTGTATTATAATCGTATTTGCATTACATCATTTTAAGCTATTTTATTCAAATAATACATCTCTAAAAATATTTTCCACCCAGTGTGGCAGCACACACCTTTAACTCCAACAATCAAGAGGCAAAGGCATGCAGAACTCCAAGTTCCAGAACAGCCATGGCTAAATGATGAAAACTTGTCTCCAAAAGTCTTTTCAGTTGGTATTCAAGGGTCTACAATGTAAACTCACTGCTTCACCCAGTCTCAGTCCCTAAAGGAAGGTGTTTTACATGATTGCATACCTTCTTTTCCATGTATGTAATATTGTACTTTTACATACATCTTTTTTAGTCTAAACAAAACTTCTAGAATTTTTTGTTGGTTTGTTGATTGGTTTTTTAGTTTTTTGAGATGGGGTTTCTCCTGGCTGTCCTACAAAACTTGCTTTGTAATCTAGGCTGGCCTCAAACTCACAGACATCTGCCTGCATCTGCCTCCTGAGTGTTGGGATCAAAGGTGTGCACCACCACTGCCCAGTGAACTTCTAGTTTTTTAATTTCATCCATTCCTGCATCTCAGATTTATCTACAAAACCATCCTAATTATTTTAAACATGCATATAATGCCAACACTTTTTGATTTTTCAAAACTGGGTTTCTCTGTGTATCTTTTTTTTTTCCTCCAAGTTTTCGAGGCAGGGTTTCTCTGTAGCTTTGGAGCATGTCCTGGAACTAGCTCTTGTAGACCAGGCTGGCCTAGAACTCACAGAGATCTGCTTGCCTCTTCCTCCCGAGTGCTGAGATGAAAGGCGTGCACTACCACTGCCCGGCTTCTCTGTGTATCTTTTGCTGTCCTGGAACTCACTTTGTAGACCAGGCTGTCCTCGAACTCACAGAGATCTGCCTGCCTCTGCTCCTGAATGCTGGGATTAAAGACGTGTGCCACCACCATCTGACATATTTTGTTTTTTCTAGTTATCTTTCCTTTCTAGACTCTGAACCTTGATCAGTAACTATTCTGCTGTGGCATATGCCCCACCTGTAAAACTGCAGCAGATGGTGGGTCAAGGTGTACCACGAATAATAAAAACCCAGAGACAGATATTGGGAGGCCTTGCTTTTCTGGTTTTCAGGTTGAACCCCAGTATCTGGATTTTTATTATTCATGCTGCATCAAGGTAGGAAGATCAGGAGTTCAAAGTCATCCTTAGCTACGTATCTAGTTCTAGGCCTTCCTGTGCTATATGAGAATTTGTCTCAAAAAACAAACAGCAAAAACCAATTAACTATTCTGATACTCAAAACCAACCTAACAAACATTCTGGAACCTAGAGAGATGGTTCGATGGTTAAAAGCACTTCCTGCTCTTTCAGAGGATGTGAATTCGGTTTCTATCACCCATGTTGGCAGCTCACAGCTGCCTATCGCTTCAGCTCCATGGGATTTGATACCATCTAATCTCCACTAGCACCTATACACATATGGTGTGATTACACACACATATATATACACATATAAAAATTCAGAGACTTGGGGCTGGAGAGATGGCTCAGTGGTTAAGAGCATTGCCTGCTCTTCCAAAGGTCCTGAGTTCAATTCCCACAACCACATGGTGGCTCACAACCATCTGTAAAGAGGTCTGGCGCCCTCTTCTGGCCTTCAGGCATACAGACAGAATATTGTATACTAAATAAATAAATAAATAAGTATTTTAAAAAAATTCAGAGACTTACGTTCCTGCCTACAAATAGCCAGTGGTTGTGTTATAATTTGCAGCTAATTCCAGTGGAAGTAAAGACAGAGAAAATCACTGGAATCTTTAAATCTAAAAAGCTAAAAATTATGGGCTGGAGAGATGGCTCAGTGGTTAAGAGCATTGCCTGCTCTCCCAAAGGTCCTGAGTTCAATTCCTGGCAACCACATGGTGGCTCACAACCATCTGGAATGAGGTCTGGTGCCCTCTTCTGGCCTGCAGACATACACACAGACAGAATATTGTATACATAATAAATAAATATTTTTTTAAAAAGCTAAAGATTAGAGCATTTGGACAAAAAAATAGTTTGGCAATTCTGTTTAGGTTCGAGTACCTTGGTAGAGGTAAAGGAGAGAATCAAATATAGGTTTCCCAGGAAAGGGAAGGAAGTAAATATAAAAAAAGAGGATGTTGGCCGGCATTTCTCTTGTATCTACCCAACCTTTTCCCCCACTGCTCTAACATTTAGTGTAAGTGTTGGAAATAACACATTTTCATCTGTATAAATAAAGAAGCTTTTGAATGATAAGTCATAGTGAATACAAAGAAAGTTTTGTGGTTTTGTGTGTGTATGTGTAAATGAGCACACACACGTGCATTCATGTGTGCACGCCTGTGCCGTGGAGCTCCTGTTGAGCTTGTTGGAGTAGAGGACAACTTCTGAGAGTCAGGTCTTTCCTTCTACCATATGGATTCCTGGAATCAAACAAGTTGCCTGGCTTGGTAGCAAGACCTTCCCAGATGAACCATCTCAGCAGCTCCCCCAGGAGAATTTGTGTGTTATTGTTCTGTTTGTCCTTGGAATTACTATACCAAGAGAAAAATAGGGCAGTGTGGGAACCTACCGTAGTGAAAGGTATTAGTTCAAACCAGAGGACTCAGGTAAGGGAGAAAAGCCTCCAGGATGCCAAAGAATAGGGAGGAAAGCCTAAGGGATGTGACTCTTGAGGGACAAATTAAAAAATCAGCCTTGAGCTGGGCGGTGGTAGAGTATGCTTTAATCCCAGCACTCAGGAGGCAGATCTCAGTGAGTTCGAGGCCAGCATGGTGTAGCACAGAGAACTCCTGATCTGAAAAGAACTCAAGACCTTAGAAAGAACTGCCAGTGCTCTTAGCTGCTGGACCACCTCTCCAGTCCCTTGTTTGTTGTTTGTGTTTGTTTTTTGAGACAGGGTTTCTCAGTTGCTAAGGAGCTAGTCTTAGGAGTGGGTGGGGGCTGTCTCTTAAAGGGACAGGACGCACCATTACATTCCCATTTCTTTTTTATAATAAAAAGGCGGGAGGTTAGGCACAACAGATGGATTTCTGTTAGTTCATAGGCCAGCCTGGTGCACATAGCTCCAGGACAACCACAGCTACATAGAAAGATCCTGTCTCAAGAAAGAGAGAGGTTTGGGGAGTTTGTTTTTGTTTGTTTAGTTTTTTTTAAGACAAGGTTTCTCTGTGTAGCCTTGGCTGTCCCTGAACTCGGTGGAACAGGCTGTTGTTGTCTTAGTTCTTTGTCTGCCTTTTAAACTCCAGCTGCCCTACTCAGCAACACAGATTTGTCACTACCAGCAGAGGCTAGGATGCAGGAGCCTAGGCCTGAAGAAATTCTGTTCCCTCAGGCACCGACTCTTTCAAAACTACCAACAAAACTAGTCTAAATCTGTCCCACTAAAGAATTCAAGATTCAAGGGTTGAGGTAGAATTCCACTTCCCAGAGAGGCTGAGTAGCAAGCAGCTCACCTAGCTAGCTGACCTTCTCACCTCTCCCAAGAAAGCTTGTGCTTTTTCTTGTTCCTCTTTATAAACCCTTCTCCACCTGGCTCCTCCCTACTTCCTGTCAGCTAGTTGCTGATGCAGCCTCCAGACCACAGGTGAATTTTATTTAGTCAAACACATCTTTGCATCATGAAACAAATATTCCACAGCATAAACAAAAGTAATATACCTTAAAATAATATTCTACAACAGCTGGCCTCAAACTCACAGAAATCTGCCAGCCTTTACCCCCAACAAGTGTTGGGATTAATAAGTAGGTGCCACCACCTTTTAAGATTTAGTTTCAGATGTAAGCCCAGCATCACTTTTTTGTTTGTTTGTTTTTGTGTTTTCGAGATAAGGTTTCTCTGTAGCTTTGGAGCCTGTCCTAGAACTAGGCTGGCCTTGAACTCACAGGATCTGCCTGCCTCTACCTCCCGAGTGCTGGGATTAAAGGCAGGCGCCACCACCGCCTGGCCAGCATCACTTCAAAGATTTAGTTTCAGATGTTAGCCCAGCTTCACTTCAGCTGCATTTTAGTCATTAAAGCAGTCAAAACGTTTGCTGAGGCTCAAGGGGAGGAGAAATCATCTCCACAAATACTGTTATTAACAGTCTACCTTCTAGGCACAGCAATTTAGAACCCTCCCCTAAGCAAGAAATGTTTACCCTCTTCCAAACCGCACTAGAGCATCAAGTTTGGACTTGGGGCTTAGAAGCTATAAGCATCTAGATTAGATCCAGGAGTGACTGAGGTGTCTCAGATATTCTTCCTAAATATTTTAACCTATTAATAGTAAATATATACTGAGTTTATTTAGGGGAAAGAGACATTATGCAATATACCCTAAAGTAGTTCAGAAAACCCCTGGCAGTGGTGGTGTACACCTCTTATCCCAGCACTTGGGAGGCAGAGGCAGGTGAATCTCTGAGAGTTTGAGGCCAGCCTGGTCTACAGAGTGAGTTCCAGGGCAAGCCACAGAAAAACCTTGTCTTGGAAAATCAAGTAATAAACAAATAAATAGTTCAGAAAAATGTTTTTATACAAATATTTATACATTTCTGTGAGGATAGATTTGTAGAGGTTATCTTTCACCTGGAGCATGGGTAGAATTTTGTGACTGCTTTAATCAACAGAAATCAGAAGAAATATTGTGTTAGACCTTTGATTTGTCATATATGTATATACATATATTTATGCATATATACATATAAATTATACTAAGAGAGAGAGCTCAAATGGTAAAACAAATTGAAGAAAATGGTAATGGGTATGGAATCTGGACTTGTATTCTTTGGATTTTTCTTTTCCATCCTTCCTATAAGTCAAAATTCTTTCCAAATAAAAAGTTCTTTTAATGTGATACATATGGAATAAGTCCTGAACATCAGTGTTTCCATAGTTTTAAACCAGTGTCAAATTATGGCTTGACTTTCAGATTATCACTATGGACCTAGGGAAGACACTCTATCCTGATGTATATAAAATGTGTACAAAAAGACAGATCCCATTTTGGAGACAGTCTTTGGAGAGGAGAAATTTGAGCAAATTGAAACTTAGTTTTTCAATACTTTTTAAATTACCTGCAATACTAAAGACAAATTGAATCTTCCTTTACCTTATAGTGAAACTGTCCACTTATAAGAGAAAGAAGCTTGTCATGATCCTTGTAAAGACTGGGATTAGCTTCCCAGGCACACGATGCTGATGCTCGCAGAGCCAAGTTCTAAAAACAGCAGCTGCTGAGATACAACCTCCTCGTGTTTCCAGTTTGCAAAGGTTACTTAAATAAGTCTTTTGTTTTGTTTGTTTTTGATTTTTTATTTTTGAGACAGGGTTTCTCTGTACTTCTGGCTGTCCTGGAACTCACTCTGTAGGCCAGGCAGGCTGGTCTCTAACTTAGAAATCTGCCTGCCTCTGCCTCCCAAGTAACAGGATTAAAGGCGTGCACCACCACCACCGCAATCATAAAATGAGGTTTTTTAGTGGTGTTTATTCCTTGTTTGGGGATTGTAGCACTAATTTAAAATGACTCTTGCTGGGTAGTGGTGGTGCATGCCTTTGATCCTAGCACTCAGGAGGCAGAGGCAGGCAGATCTCTGTGAGTTCGAGGCCAGCCTGGTCTACCAGAGCGAGTTCCAGGACAGGCTCCAAAGCCACAGAGAAACCCTGTCTTGAAAAACCAAAAAAAAAAAAAAAAAAAAAAAGCCCCAGGGTAAGAAGGTAGTGTGGCTTGTGGCTAGGGGAGAACCACATATCAACGAGTTGAAAAGTTCAGGAGGCCAAAGGGTTGACTCATAAGGTGAAGTATACAGGGAGAAGTAGCCCACCCTGGGGATAACTGGATAGCCTAAGCTTCTGCAAAGTTCACTGTAGACAGAAGTGTCTATCAGCCAGTCCCGCAGCTGTTCAGTCAGACATGGACTTCATCAACAGTTCACTGTTCTAGAGACTGGCAACTCTGACGTGCCAGTGGGCTCCTTTACGTCTATAGCCTTACTCGTCTGATGGAGTAGTTACAGCTTCCCAAAGTTCAGGACAGATCTTCCTGTTCAGTGCTACGACCGGCCAGTTGGAGAATCCGGTCAGCCAGCATACAAAACTAAGTATGATCAGCAGAGTCCCCTAGTGAAAAGGAAACTACTAAAGGGAAGACTGTCCCAGCAGAATCTGAGACTTCCCAATATAAGCTGAGCACAAACAGTGCCGGCAAGACTGCGAGTCCAAGCCACACACACACACACACACATATACACACACACACACACACATACACACACACATACACACACATACAAACACACACATACACACACACATACACACACACATACACACACACACAAACACACACATACACACACACACCACACACACACACACACACACACACACACACACACACACACACACACGGGCGAGCACACGCGAAGCTCCACCACTTTCCAAGGGCCCGGAAAGGAGAAGCTTTACGATCGTGTTGTTCCTTGTGTCCGCTCACTCTTTTTACACCGTACTAGTAGCATTTTGACCTTTTTAAAGTTTACTTTTATGTGTATGTGTGTAAATGACAGGTGCACACATGCCACGTCACAAGGCAACTTGCAGGAATTGGTGTTCACCTTCCTCCCCACTGAGGCAGGAGCTCTTGTTTCTGCTGCTGGGCTATGTATTCCAGGCATTCTCCTGTCTCTGATGCCCATCTCAATATAGAACTGCAAAGATTACAGATTCGCAGCATTTACTCTGACTTTTGACTTGGGTTTTGGGGAACACATTCCAGTTGTCAGTTCGTATGGCTTGTGCATGCTCCTGCACATCCCTCTGTGAAGTGCCAAGGACAGCTCACAGGAGTTTGTTCTTCCCTTCACCAGGAGGGCCCCAGGGATTAACTCAAGCAGCTTTATCTGCTGAGCCATCTCACTGGCCCTAAGATTATTTTCATAGTATTTTTGTTTATTCTTTAATAATTTTGTGCATGTATACAATTAATTTTGATCATATCTATCCTTTAGGTCCCCTATTCTCCTCCTGGATCTCCCTAATACATTTCTGTTATGCCCAGATCACAGAGTCCCCCCCAAAACAACTAGGAGACTGAGTCCTGATGTCCAAGCAAAGAGCCTTTATTCTTACACAAGCTTGCAAACTCGGACTTTCTGTGTTGTATTGGAGTGGTTGGAGAGCCGAGCTTAGTTAAGGTTGGGTTTTTATAGTAGCAAAGTTGGGGGTAAGGGATTTCTATGGTTCAGGACCCCTTATTGGTTGACATTTGTTTAGGGGTGTCCTGGTGAAAAGTGATGGGTGTGTGCTAGCGGGTGATCCTATCTACAATGGTTGGAACATTAGGAATTTCCTTTGGATGGTCAGTTCCTGGGTGGTGCTTGGGTGGTCTCAGTTTGTGGTCTTTCTTGGAACCAGGTATTGCCTCAGGGTAAACTACTGAGGCCTCTATTGAGCTTCTCATGGCTGGGGCCTACAATTTCCCTCCCATTTTCATGTCCTCCTTTTTTTGTTTTATTTTTTGTGTGTATGGGTGTTTGTCTACATGTATGTCTGTTACTGAGTGCATACAGTGCCTAAGGAAGCCAAAAAAGAAGGAGTAGAATTACAGACTGTGGTGAGCCACTGTGAAGGCACTGGGAATCAAACCCAGGTCCTCTGGGACAGCAGCCAGTTCTACTTTAGTCCACAGTTTGAAAAAAATATTGTTGTCTGAGTTTTCTGCCCTGCCTGGTTCCTGCAGTCATTAAGTCCCAAAGAAATCACACAGAGTTCTACATTAGTTATAAACGGATTGGCCTAGTGTCTCAGGCCTCTTATTAATTCTTACAACTTATATTAGCCCATTATTCTTGTCTATGTTAGCCACAAGGCTTGGTACCTTATTCAGGGGGGCAGTCATATCTTGCTTCTTCTGTAGTTGGGACAGGACTGCAGTGGAATGGGCTTCCTTCTTCCCAGAGTTCTGTTCTCATTGACTCACCTCTACTTCCTGTCTGGTTGTCCTGCCTATACTTCCTGCCTGGCTACTGGCCAATCAGCATTTATTTAAAATATAATTGACAGAATACAGACCATTGTCCCACACAGAAATATTCCTTTGAGTCCAGTTAGTGCTGCCGGAATGCACATGGGTGTGACACCATCACTGGAGTATAAGCAACACATCAGCAGCCACACCCTAGAAGCCATCGCTGAATAGCTCCTAGTTAGGGGTGTAGCATCTATCAAATTTTAGGTGTATTTATACAGCTTCTTCAATTTGGTGATGCTGCTGTTAGAGCAATCTGTTGTCTCCTCTGATGATGCTACTGGGGACTGAGTCCTCAAGAACATCTCTCAAATAAATCCAGAAAAGATATCTAAACCAATAGAAAGGCAAATCATAATACAGAAACATGACAGTATAGGGCAATGGGGCTGGAGAGATGGCTCAGTGGTTAAGAGCATTGCCTGCTCTTCCAAAGGTCCTGAGTTCAATTCCCAGCAACCACATGGTGGCTCACAACCATCTGTAAAGAGGTCTGGTACCCTCTTCTGGCCTGCAGACATGCACACAGAATATTGTATACATAATAAATAAATAGATATTTAAAAAAATAAGACTACTGCAAAAGATCATTATTCCTCAATTACTAAATTTAAAGATTCTGAGCTAGTTAAAAAGTAATATTAAGAATTCAGATTTTTACTTGGAAAAATAATTACTTCAAGGAAATATAAACAAGGTCATTAATGAAATAAAGAGGCCAATTCAGATCCTGGAGAAGAAAGTCAAGAGTATAATGAGGAAGTTAGTAATATGACTTAGAAATGTAAGTCAAAAAATGTGGATAGGAAATTCAACAAGGAAATTGAGATTTGAAGAAAAGAAAAAAATAACAACAATCAGTAGTTCTTGTATGAACAATGCATCATTGAAAAAAACAAGTAGGGAGTTTTAAGAATTCCCAGAATCAGTGCAGGAGTCAGATGGCTTAGCAGATAAAACACTGTTCTTGCAGAGTACTCAAGATCGGTTCCCAGCCTCTGCATTTGGCCACTTACAGCTGCCTGTAAACCCAGCCCCTGGGGGATCTGATGCCTCTGGTCTCTGTTGAATACATACAGAGGCACAATTAAAATAATTTTTTTTGGTTTTTTGAGACAGGGTTTCTCTATGTAACAGTCCTGTTTGTCCTGGAACTCACTTTGTAGACCAAGCTGACCTTGAACTCACAGAGATCAGCCTGCCTCTGCCTCCCAAGTGCTGGGATTAAAGGTATGCGCCACCACCATCCGGTATAAAATAAATATTTTTAAAAAAGATTTCTATAATCAAATGAAAATGAGACCTTTCAGGCACTCACAACAAAGGTAGTTTAATCTATGCATTATATTAAAAAGTTAAAAGCATGTTGGTGCATGTCTGTAATCTCAGCGCTTTGGAGTAGAGTTCAAGGCCAACTTTGGCTTACAATAAGGAGTTTGAGACCAGCCAACCTAGGCTGCATGAGAGCCTGTCTCAAAAGAAAAAAAAAAAAAAAGAAAAGGAAAAGGAAAAAGTTAAGAGCTCAAATAAATAACTTGGTGATATAGCTTAAGATCTTAGAAAAGTAAAAACAAGCCAAACTCAAAAGCAGTAAACAGAAATAATAAGTTCAAGGAAAGACCTGAGTACAACGGTTCATGTTTGTTATCTCAGCACTCAAGAGGCTGAGGCAGGCAGGTTAGCGTGAGTTTGAGGCCAGCATAATCTACATAGTTGTAAGTCAACCAGAGTTACAGTATAAACCCTGTCTCAATAAAACAAAAAAAAATTAACAAAACCTATACTCTAAGACAAGACTATATAGTATAGACACTCAATTGGTTTGGGAAGTCCTTCTGTATATGTGTTGCTTTTATTTGTTAATAAAGGATCACCTTTCAGGGCTGTAGAGATGGCTCAGTGGTTAAGAGCACTGCCTACTCTTCCAAAGGTCCTGAGTTCAGTTCCCAGCAAACACATGGTGGCTCACAACCATCTGTAATGAGATCTGGTGCCCTCTTCTGGCCTGCAGGTATGCGTGCAGGCAGACCACTGTATACTTAATAAGTAAATAAATCTTTAAAAATAAGATGAGAGAGAGGGGGGCAGAGTCAGGGAGAAGCCATGTAGCTGCCCGCAGGAGACAGACTCTGCCAGAGCCTGCAAAACTTTGTCTGACCTCATGGTGATACATGAATTAACAGGTGGATTGGTTTAGAATATAAGAGCTAGCTAGCAATACACTTAAGTTATTGGCCAAACAGTATTGCAAATAATATAATTTCAGTGTGATTATTTCGAGCCAGGGCAGTCAGGAAACAAACAAGCAACCTCCCCCAACACTCAATAGTGTCACAATCTGCCAGATATTTAAAAAAAAATAAAATAAAATAAAAAACTATATATGGCAAGAAGTAAGATACCGAGCCGGGCGGTGGTGGCGCACGCCTTTAATCCCAGCAGTTGGGAGGCAGAGGCAGGCGGATCTCTGTGAGTTCGAGACCAGCCTGGTCTACAGAACTAGCTCCAGGACAGGCTCCAAAACCACAGAGAAACCCTCTCTCGAAAAAAACCCAAAAAAAAAAAAGAAGTAAGATACCAACAAAACCTAAAAGGAGAGAAGTCAGTCAAAGACAGAATTGATGGACAATACTGATAAAACCATTATAATTATATTCAGGTTCTTAAAGTAAGAAAAGGAAGGCATAAAAAAGAAAAATTACTTTTAGAGTCGAAAAAATACAATATAGGACCAAGAAAATAGCTTAATGGGTAAAAGGTGCTTACTACCTAAGCCTGACAACCTGAGTTCAGTCCCCAGGTTCCACATGGTGGACGGAGTGAGCTTATCCCTAAAAACTGTCTTCTGACCTCCACGTGTGTATGCAAGCACACACACACACACACACACACACACACTCACACACACACACAGAGTAAGTAAACATAATATGCTTTTAGAAAGAAAAATACTCCCCCTTTTCTGCCTCTTCTGCTGCCATGGTGTCCGAGAAAAATCTTGTGGTGAAGAGGTGCAGAAAAAAAAAATAAAAGCAGGTTTCGAAGTTCGCCATTGGTTGCACCGCCCTGTAGAAGATGAATCATAGATGCTGCCAGCTTTGAGCAGGTCCCCCAGGAGAGAACCAAGGTGAAGGGGAAAGCTGGGCATCTCGGCGGAGGGGTTGTGACCACCAAAAGGAGCAAAAGACAGGTGCCTTCCGAGGTGCCTGTATCCAAAAGGTATTTGAAATATCTCACCAAAAAATATTTGAAGAACAATCTCCGAGACTGGTTGCGTGTTGTTGCCAACAGCAAAGAGAGCTATGAGCCGCGTTACTTCCAGATTAACCAGGATGAAGAGGAGGAGGAGGATTACAATATATTGCTCTGGAATGTTCTGTATTAATTCATAAATAAAATTTAGGAACAAAAAAGTTTTTATAACTAAAAACACAACATGTGAAATGAAAAGTTTAGTATTGCAGTTACCCTCAGCCAAAGCAAGTGCCCACAAAGAAAAAAAGATGATAAAATGCCTTTTATGACATTAGTTTGTTACATTGTATTGTTCGTTTTAGTGCTGGGGATAAAACCCAGAGCCTTGGGTATGCTATCCAAACACTACCACTGAGCGACATCCGCATCCAATGCATTGGTTGTCCATTCTATGATAAATAACCACAAAGTCAGTGGCTTAGGTCCAACAAATTTATTATCTCCTGTAGAAGTCTGGCATGACTGTACCACTGAAGGGAACAATAAATTCTCCGGACAGATCAAAGTGGTGCAGAGCTAACGTCTCCAGCCAACAACTGGTACTAAATGTGCCAGGCATGTGGATGTATCGCGTTGAAAGTGGGGTCTTAGACCCTCTCCAACCTTCTGATGACTCCTCCTCTGCCCTGACTATCATCTTGATTGCAATGTCTGAAAAACATTGGGTTCAGTCACAAAGCAAAGTCACTGCTGGATTCTTGGCTACGGAAACTGTGAGACAATGTTACTGTCTTAAGCTATAGAATTTTAAGTGATTTGTCTCCTAATAGTAGATACAAATACAAGATTATCATCAACAAATGGCTCTGGGACAGCTGGATAGTCACATGTATGTATATGATGTATATGTGTGTATGTGTTTATAAATGAAACCAGGCATGGTAACTCACATGAGCCCTCAGGAGGCTGAGACCAGACTGAGTTGTACAAAGTGAGCTCCAGACCAAGATGAAACTCAGAGCAAGGTTGGTTTCAAAATAATGATAATGTTAATAGTGAAAGACGGGGGATTGGGATCTAGCTCAGTTTTAGAAGAATGCTTGCCTAGTATGGCTGAGACCCCGGGTTTCATCCCCAGCACTGCGGAAGCTGGATATTGCGGTACATTGCTATAAGCACAGCCCTGGGAAGGGGGAGACAAGAATCAGGAGTTTAAAGTCATCCTTCAATACAAAGTTAGAGGCTAGCGTGGGCTACAAGAGAGCCTGAATTGAACCAAAAGCAAGTGCAGCTTAAGTGAACATGCAACAACACGGATGAATCTGAAAAACACTGTGCTTAAGCCAGGCTTAGTGGGTTTTGCTTGTGATCCTCAGTGGGTTTTGCTTGTGATCCTCAGTGGGTTTTGCTTGTGATCTTCAGTGGGTTTTGCTTGAGGAGACAAAGGGATTAGAAGTTCTAAGTCAGTCTCAGCTATATGGTAAGTCTGTCTGTGCTACATGCGACCCTGTCTCAAAAGAAAAAAATCAAAACAAATCAAACAAACAAACAACAAAAAAAAACCTAAGCAAAATGAGTCAGAGAGGGACAAGTACATTGTGTATGGTTTATCCAGCTGATGTTTTACAAAAGATTAACCCAGAGTAATGAAAAGCTAAGCAAAGATTACTCAGGACTGTGAACAGAAAGGCAGAAAGATTCAAAAACAACAAAAGGAAACTTTGGGGAATGATGAAACTATTCCATACTTTGATTGTGGCTTTTCAAATTATAAGGATGTATTTGTTGAGACTTACTAAGCTCTGTACTTAAAATACCGAGCCAGGTGTGTCTGTAGGCATTAGTAATCTCAGTTGCTCTAGAAACAGCCTACACAACAGAAAGAAACCTTATCTCAAAAATAGAATAAATAGGATCTATGGATGTAGCTTAAGCAATAGAATACTCGGGACTGGTGAGATGGCTCAGGAGTTAAGAACACTGATTGCTCCTCCAGAGGACCTGGATTTGGTTCCTCAGCACCCACATGACAGCTGACTAGAGTCTGTATCTCCAGTTCAACAGGACTCATCTCCTGGGGGCTCTACAAACATGCGGTACACAGAACAAGCAGGCAAAACACCCATGCACATTAAAAAAAAAAGTGAATCTTAAAAAAAAATCAAAACCAACAACAACACTTGGTCCAGCGTGCATGAAGCCCTGGGTTAGAGTCACTGACCCTAAAAACTGATGCCTGTAATTCCAACACTGATAGGTAGAAGGAGGAGCAGAATTTCAAGGACATTCTCACTTACTTGGGTGCGTGAGTTCAAGACCAGCCTGGGAAATATGAGATGTGTGTATGTGTCCCCCACTGATTTCTACACTTAAAATATTTTTAAAATCTTATTTATTCTGGACATAGACTATTGCTATTGTTTGCTGTTTAGTCTTGAGCTCCTGAATGGACTTAAGTTATCAACCTACTTCAACCTACTCAAGAGTTTATAAAAACTGGAAAGAAAAAAAACCCCAGCTAAACTTACATCCTAACTCTTGACAGGCTGAGGGAGGAAGATTATATAAATACACAGTGAGACCTTGTTTCCAAAAAACAAAAAACAAATATTGAAAACTATCCCTATCTAATAGTTGGCTTTCATTTTATTTTTTAAATTTTTTATGGTTTTTCGAGACAGAATTTCTCTGTGTAACAAACAGTCCTCACTGCCTGGAACTAGTTCTTACAAGAACAGGCTGACCTTGAACTCACAGAGCTCCTCTTGTGTCTGCCTCGCTGCTCACTTTTTTTTTTAATTTCTACGTAGCCAAGAATGACAAGGATGCTCTTAAACCTCTGATCCTCCTGTCCATAAAGCCTGAGTCTTTTTGTTGTTAGGGAGCTGGGCTTATAGGAGTAGTACCCATATCCCCTAGTTTAGATGGTATTGGGGATCACTCTACCAACTGAGCTACATCCCTTTTCATCCCTTATCTCAAAATTTGGAGCTACTTAGTCATGTTCCCCCCACCCCCCCCAGCCCAGTCTGACAGACAGACAGAGAACAAAGACTGGGTTTGTGTGCCTGTGACTGCTGCTGAGATGTGAACAAGCGTCTATTCATTCTGGCTAAGGCACCCGTGTAAAATCAAAGTGAACCAATGAGTTTATTGGGGTTACTTATAGAAGCATGGTCAACTCAGAGGTAGATCCATTACCAGAAAGCCCACCACATCACAAGAACTGCCACCCTGGTCCTCTCTGCCCATCCTGAAGACAACTTCTCCCAGAGACTTTCCTTCTCACAGCAGTCGCTTACTCTTACGTAACAGGGTCTCTCTGTGTAGCCCTGGCTATCCTGGAACTCGCTCTGTAGAGCAGGCTGGCCTCAAACTCAGAGATCTGCTTACCTCTGCCTCCTGAGTGCTAAGATTAAAAGTGTGCACCAGCCGGGCGATGGTGGCGCACGCCTTTAATCCCAGCACTCGGGAGGCAGAGGCAGGCGGATCTCTGTGAGTTCGAGACCAGCCTGGTCTACAAGAGCTAGTTCCAGGACAGGCTCCAAAGCCACAGAGAAACCCTGTCTCGAAAAAAACCAAAAAAAAAAAAAAAAAGTGTGCACCACCACACCTGGCCCACTTGTGAGTCTTAAAAGCTTCTTGAGCCCATTAAGCTTCCTTATTTTCCTGAGTCTTGTGAGCCCCTCCTTCCTACAAGAGGGACAGTTGCTCTCTTTTTTCTCTTTCTTCTCTTCCTTTCCTTCTCCTATATATTCTCTCTCTCTCTCTCTCTCCTCTTTCTCCCTGTGATAAGATCTCATCTAACACAGATTGGTCTTAGCCTCACTGTGCAGTTGGGGATGATCTTAAATTCCTGATCCTGTGCTTCTTCTTTCCCAGTGCTAGGATTGTAGTGATGTGCCCCCCACCTGCTTTAGAAGGGAACGTTTCAATCTGTAGGAAATAGCTCTCCAAAAGTCTACCCTTTCCTCCAGCACTGTTATCCTTTCTACCACCGCTGTTATGATGTTCCCTGAGCTTGGAGCGAGCGATGCAGATGTCTGAGGATTATCCTTCATGGTATGGCTTTGCCCTGGACCCCGTGTCACAGCAACAATCTCTTATTCACAGTTGCTTGCCTGGTTATAAGTCTCTGTAGTAACCAACTACTGTGAGAATCTTTTCCTCTATGAACAACCTGATGGCGGCAGTAATCTATTGCCATAAATGTATTTAGGTATACCTTGTCTGTTGAGCAAAACAACAGTAACTTCCCAACTGGGACCTATGACCTTCCTTCCCAGTTACAAGTTTTATCTTGGCTCACAGTACCTGACTTGCTTTATATCAGCTTGACACAAGTCAGAATCATTAGGGACAAAGGAACTTCAATTGAGAAAAATTATGCCCACCGGATTGGCCTGTTGGACAAACCTGTAGTGCATTTTCTTGACTGATGATTGATGTGGGAGGGCACTGTGGGCAGTGCCATCCCTAGGCTGGGGGTCCTGGGAGCTACAAGAAAGCAGGTTGAACAACCCTGGGGACCAAGCCAGTAAATAGCACCCTCCATTGTCTCTGTATCGGCTCCTGCCTCCAGTTCCTGCCTTGAGTTCTTTCCCTGACTTCCCTTCAAGATGGACTGTGTTTAAGACCCAGGTTGACATAAACTCTTTCTTTCCTAAGTAGCTTTTGGTCATGGTGTTTTATCATTTCAATAGAAACACTAATACAGTATCAAGTATGATTGTCCTCCTGTGGCATGAATGAATCTTAGGTCCAGTTGGAAAAGCAGTTGGTTACACCCATAGTAGCTGTGCCACTATTCAGCCAGTAAGCACATCTTGCCTAGAAGTTTGGGAGGTTGCCAGTGAAGGTCCAGGGCTGAGGAGGTCTGTTGATGACAAATATTCCCCAGCAGCCTGCAAAGCACCTTCCGGCCTGGGAAAGCCAGCCAACAAGGAAGAGAGCTTCCATCTCAGTCCCAGCTTCTTTTCTGTTTTCCATAACCAAAGGTGTCTTCAGCAATCGGGTCTAACCATCTAGGTCTGGTATGGAACAGCAGTGGCAATCGGTTGTACTATTTTGGGGACCTCAAGAAACTCCTTGGCAAACAACGCACAGGAAGTTCCTCCTTTCTGGATTTTACTCTCTGAAGTCTTTTTTCCTCCCAAATATGATCTCTTCTTTTAAAATCTCTGACATTTTCACAGTTCTTTTCAGATGTTTTTCCAAATCTGTAAGACATTCAAGGGTTAGCATTGAAACCTTTTTACAGAGAGAGTGTGGCCTCCCTTCAAGCTCCCAGTAAAGGGGCTGTAAGATGACTCAGCAGGAAGAGGTCTTGCCTCCAAGCCCCAAGCCTGAGGACCTAAATTCAGTTCCCAGAACACACATAGTGGAGAGAGAGGATCAACGAGCACAAGTTGTTCTCTGGCCACAGGCTGGCACTCTGTGACACTTGGGTGCCCATAATGCACACACAATTCACAGACAAATCTTTTAAAGCTCCGAGCAACCACCATTGATATCTGGATTCTTCAGGTAGGGGGGATTTGTTTGATGTGCACAAGGCCCTCCACAAGTCACAGGCATTTTTCCATTAGTCATCAGCTTCCTCGCCCTGGAGCACTGCCCTGAAGCTCTTACACGGACCCCAGACCTGATGACGTCATTAGGGCCTGCTCACACTGCTTGGACTGGCCCAAGGCCAAAAGGGAGCACGGCTACATAGTTGACCACTGTGCTTGCTAGAGCCTGCTCGGGGTCTAACAGACTGTCTCCTTGGCGGGCTGCCGTCTGCCAACCACACCTGGCTGCCGAAAGGGCTCAGCTGGGTGAACAGTACCCGGCCCCCGTATACTTTCTTGCGGGGGAGCACAGAGCATGCACTGAATGGATAACTACAACACAGACTCGCCTGAAATCCTTTTCTGTACACCTCGATCATTTCCTCCCTCCAGTCCTTCCGTGAACTGTTCCAACCTTAAAGCGTTCCAAGGACCCATAAGCACAGCACCTGGCTGTCAGTTTTCTTCTCTAGAAGCTCTGGCTCAACAGAACTCTTACCGTATCTGCCTTTGAAAGACCCAGACATCTGTCTGTTCGGTCTTTTCCAGCACTCCCTATAACCTCTTGATTGCTTTGGCACCCGGTGAACCCCTTTTGATTCGCCCAATAAAATCACTGAGCTCCACTAGAGCCTCTCATACCTCTTAAAGATCAAGTCCCACTGTGGGGCTCAGCAAAGCCACTGAAGCCCTAGCCAGGGTTCACACTGGATTAAATCTCTTTAATTACCCTGTGAACACAGTCCTACCAAGTCTGGGGAAGATTTCAAAGATTCCCACTCCTGTGTCCAGTTCTCTCATCACTGCCTGTCTTCCATTGTCTTCCAGTCACATTACTGATAACCCGAATGACTCACTTGAGGTGGTTCATCAAGTTCTGATTATCCTCACACTACCTCAGATGACGCAACCTTTGTCTCTAAAAGACACTCACTCCCTGTCCTGTGTCCTGCAGTCTCCCAGATCAGACAGGAATGGCCCTTTGATCTCTTGTTCCCCATTTCCTCAGAGGTAGAGCATCCCGTGATTGCTATGGTTTCTGGCACTGGGTCATTATGACAGGCTCCATCTGTATGCTGAGTCACCATCTTTCCTTCCTCTGTTCTGCCTACATCTCTTCCTCCTCACTGTCTGGTCCTTCCCATGGGTTCTAAGTCTTGGATCTCAGGAAGGACTTTGAAGCAAAGATCTAATTTATATTTTCTTTCCCTTGCTTCTGCCAGCTATGAGAAAGTCCAAGCCAACATCTCCTTCCCACCCTCCCATTCTCCCACATTTCCTGCCAAATCAGAGACTAATGCAGATGTTAGCATCTGTCATCTTTCCTTGCGAATTCCTCCCTCATAGAGAAAAGCGCCTTCTGGGCAGTTGGGCCTTAGTTTCAGGCCTTATCACCCACAGCAAAGGCCACACAACTGCTGCCACAGCCTGCTTATGTCACGACAACAAGGACATACAAGGACAGATACCATCCCATGCCACACGAGGAAAGGTAGCTATGCTAAAATGGCCGCACCAGTCCCCTACCCCAGACAGATGTCATAATCACAGGGACCACGCACATGCTCCTCCACAACCCATCTCTGTCACTCTCTGTTCAGGGGCCAGGTGTGCTGTGTGACGCTTCCTGGGGAGACCTGAAAATCTTTTCCCTCTAGGAAGGACAGCAATGTCAGACCAAAGAAACCGTTCATCGAAGTCTGCCTTGGTGAGCCAACACATTTACTAAGGTTTCTTACATAAACATAAATAGGGGCAGTGGGTTATTTTAGCATGTGTGACTCAAGGGCAGCTCTGTCACCAAAAAATGTCACCCAGCATGGATAATAATCTGCACACCTACCATCCTGGAGCTCCCTGCTCAACTTGACCAGAGTCTCCTTTCTTCCAGCAACTGCTCAGCGGTCTATGTGGCGTTTGAGACGGGCCTGGTTGCTCTGACAGCTACCCCAGTCCTGGAAGGTCCATGAGCTCTCTGAGCCTGGTAGGTTTCCTTAGCTTCATGAGTTTTAGGAGCCTCCCGTCTTTCCTACAGGAAGGAATGTTTCGAATAACAGGCTGTCACTCACTTCAACATCCATGGGCTGAAGTATCCACAGTCAATATACATTTGATGAATGAATTCTCCAGGGTATCAAAGGTCCATAGACTAAGCCCGTAAACAAAGTCTGGTTCCCTTTCACACTTGGCAAATAGCTTTCCTTGAATCAAATGAATACAGAAATTCTTTGTCCCTGAATACCTCAGTGTGCAATGCGTGCCCTTTGTGTGTCCCTTCTCTCTTCCCTTAGCCTTCCCACCTCTCTTCCATAACCCGTGTGAGTCAATTCTCTACCGAAAGGTGAAAACAAAACGTAGCCTGGGGACTTCCTTCCTGGCCATTCTCATAGTCATTCTCTGATCTAGTTTCTCCCCTCCAGCAGAGATACTACTTCCACACGGTTCTTCCTTACCACGCTGTCGTTCCTCCACTCTTTCCACCAGAGAATGCTCATGTTCTCCCCACTCCTGAACATTCCACCCCGTCAAACTTGGCTACTCTGTTTTATTTCAGAAAAGCATCCCTGGCTCATGCCTCTCGGTCTTTGTGCTGTGTTTCTCCCAGACCTTCGTATCTATCCAACCTGGGGCACAAGGACTTCACATTTCTGGCTATGCTACTCACCTGTATCATAACAGATTTATATACATAAATATATAAATAATAAATATAATATAAAAAAATATATAAATATAATATAAAAATAATATATTATATTATTACAGTACTTTCCGCTAGCTCTAAATGCCCCTGAATGGAGCCTACTTGCTTGCCTCTGTCTGTTGAATGCATTAATTCCTTTTTATACAGCTACTCTGAACAGAGCTATACACAGACTTGCAGGCTATCTCCACATGTGATTGCTACACAAATAACACATCTATAAGATCTCCAAGAGCCAGGTTTAACCCCTTAAATAAAAGCATCTTCCCTGGCACAGAGACCAGACACCTCCCTGCTGTCTCTTTATCTGTCCCTCCCTCTGTCCCACCCTGCGTCTCTCTTCCACTCAAGATCAAGCCCAGGATCCTTAGAGGGGTGGGCAAGAACTCTACCACCAGCCCTTACCCCAAGTTCCATTATATTTTGGAGTCTGAGAATCTAGGAGGAAAGGGTATTGTTTCCTTGCCAATTAAGATTTCTTCAAACGCTTGGCAGTGGTGGCGCACACCTTTAATCCCAGCACTTGGGAGATAGAGGCAGACGAATCTCTGTGAGTTCAAGGCCAATTTTCACACAGATTTCCAGTTCCATCCATTTTTCTCTATATGATTTTGGCTGGGATATACTCCATTGTGTATATTTACCCTGTCATTATCAATTCATCTGTGAGAGGTATCTAGGCTGATTTCATCATGCAGCAGTTGTGAATAGAGCTGCCATTCAGAGGAGTGTGCAGCCATCTCTATAACAAGCTGGCGTTGATTCCTTCGGATGTTTCCCAGGACTGGTACAGCTAGATTACGTGACATAGCTAGTTTTCATTTCCAATTCCTTAAATTTCAAAATAATTCTAGAGCTACAAAAAGATTGATAGAGTGTTCCTATAATACACCTTAGTCATTTAGTCCACTGTTAGCGTATTATAGCGATACAATTGTAAGGTTGGAAATCCACACGGGCATATTATTAAGTAACTCGGGACCTTCTCTGGATTTCACGTTTTTTTGTTTTTTTTTTTTTTTTTTGGTTTTTCGAGACAGGGTTTCTCCGTGGCTTTGGAGCCTGTCCTGGAACTAGTTCGGTAGACCAGGCTGGCCTCGAACTCACAGAGATCCGCCTGCCTCTGCCTCCTGAGTGCTGGGATTAAAGGCGTGCGCCACCACCGCCCGGCCTGGATTTCACTTTTTCTACTGCGGCTCACGTTCTCTTCCACTTGAGAGCTGCCTTAAGCTTCAGCACACGTTTCCCTGTCTTTTCTCAGTAACAGTTCCTTCTCTTTTCCTATTTTTATAGCCTTTATCATTTCAAGTAGTGTGCTGGCCAGACTGTCTCCTAAACTGGTTTATCTGCCGTTTCTCCCATAATCCCACCGGGACAGTTTCGTTTGTTTCCACTTTGCTTTTAGGGGTTTGGGGAGGAGTTCGTCCAGACAATTAGGATAGGAGTGTCCTCCTCTCTTTTTGAATGTTATGTGAGTACAAAGTGTTCAAAAGATATGCTTGGTAATACTATCTGTCCTCCATCACTCATGCTGTCTGTCTGTCCTCCATCACTCATGCTGTCTGTCTGTCCTCCATCACTCATGCTGTCTGTCTGTCCTCCATCACTCATGCTGTCTGTCTGTCCTCCATCACTCATGCTGTCTGTCTGTCCTCCATCACTCATGCTGTCTGTCCTCCATCACTCATGCTGTCTGTCCTCCATCACTCATGCTGTCTGTCTGTCCTCCATCACTCATGCTGTCTGTCTGTCCTCCATCACTCATGCTGTCTGTCTGTCCTCCATCACTCATGCTGTCTGTCCTCCATCACTCATGCTGTCTGTCCTCCATCACTCATGCTGTCTGTCTGTCCTCCATTACTCATGCTGTCTGTCTGTCCTCCATCACTCATGCTGTCTGTCCTCCATCACTCATGCTGTCTGTCTGTCCTCCATCACTCATGCTGTCTGTCTGTCCTCCATCACTCATGCTGTCTGTCTGTCCTCCATCACTCATGCTGTCTGTCTGTCCTCCATCACTCATGCTGTCTGTCTGTCCTCCATCACTCATGCTGTCTGTCTGTCCTCCATCACTCCTGCTGTCTGTCTGTCCTCCATCACTCATGCTGTCTGTCTGTCCTCCATCACTCATGCTGTCTGTCTGTCCTCCATCACTCATGCTGTCTGTCCTCCATCACTCATGCTGTCTGTCCTCCATCACTCATGCTGTCTGTCTGTCCTCCATCACTCATGCTGTCTGTCTGTCCTCCATCACTCATGCTGTCTGTCTGTCCTCCATCACTCATGCTGTCTGTCCTCCATCCCTTGGTTAATGTAGCGTTTTCCATTCCTTCATTGAAGTTTGCTGTCTTTCCCTTTTCCTGCTCTGTTCTTTGGATAGTTTTTGTTGATGCTGTTGTTTGCCTGTTTCTTTCCTTTGGGTGCTGGAGCACACACTCAGATCTTGTATATGCTGGACAAGAGCTCTGCCACTGAGCTGTACCCACAGGTGTTACAGCACAGACTTTGGTTGTTTTTTGTTTTTATCTTTTGAGACAGGGTCTCACTATGTAGCTCTAGCTGTCCTGGAACTCACTATGTAGGTCAGGCTTACCTCGAACTCACAACCACCATCCTGTCCCTGGTTCTGAGTGCTGTGGTTAAATGTATGTGCCATTAAACCCAGCCATAGCTCAGATTTTGGTGAGTATCAAAGGCCATTTCAAAGAAGAGAATGGTGCTTTGACGCTATGACCTTAGAGTCTATGGATGTACTTAGGATACTCCTAATTCATATGTGGAGTCCAGAAAGACAAAGAATTTTCTAACAGCCTGAAATTGAACTTAACAGAATGAGTCAAGGTGTGTTGATTAACATACACTGGTCAAGTAATGGGCCGTTACAGAGCCCTGAAAATTTCAAGATAATTGAATGTAACCTTTAATTAAATGAATCCTGGGATTCCTCCAGTGCTTAAACTCTAGAGAAGTTGAGTTGGGTCTCCAATCCATAGACCATGGAAGTTTAAAATGCTTCTCAAGGCTTCCCTAAATTCTTAGGAATCCATCTCACTATAGTGGTATCTTCCAATCGCTTCCTGCCCCTCCCTGAGCTTTTTTTGTTGCTGTTGTTTTGTTTTACTCTGTAGCACCATTTTTTTTGTTTTTGTTTTTGTTTTTTTTTTATTTTTCGAGACAGGGTTTCTCCGTAGCTTTTGGTTCCTGTCCTGGAACTAGCTCTTGTAGACTAGGCTGGCCTCGAACTCATAGAGATCCGCCTGCCTCTGCCTCCCGAGTGCTGGATTAAAGGCGTGTGCCACCATCGCCCGGCCTCGTATTTCTTATATTACAACTGTATTTAAAATAACATTCCCCCACACACACACTCCCTGTACCTTCTCTTGTATCTACCCTTACGCCCTCTCAAATTTACAACCTCCTCTTCTATACAGACAGATGGATGGATAGATATGGAGATGTAGATCCGTATGGTCCTACTGAGCTCATTTAGGACTGCTCATATGGGCATGTCAGGGCTGGCCACTTGGGAGTCATCTCTCGAGAAGACAGAATCTTCCTCTCAGCAGCCACTGACCTCATACAGCTCTTTTTCTAGACATGGGGGCATATGAAATTTCCCCATTAACATTGGCATGTCACTGTGCAGGTCTTGTTCAGACAACCATACTGCTGAGATGTCATGGGTGCAGGTTCCCTGTCATGCGTAGGAGACTATCTAGCAGGAGTCCTGGTCCTCTAGCTCCTACAATCATAGCTTTTCCAAACATCCCTAGTGTTGTCTCTTGCTCCTTTCTCCCTTTCTCCATATTGCCCTCATTCCCTAGTTACCCCCCAATCTTCCCATTTACCCCTCGTAGCATCTGTACCCTGCTGTGCCCTTGATAGCCTCCCTCACCTACCCACTGCCATTGCCGTTAGCCTTTATCTCTTGGCTAGAAGTTAATTCATCCCATTCCAAAACAAACACATATTCAAGGCTCTCCAGTAGACTGGGGATTAACTGACAATTTGTGCATTGTGGTGGATGATTGTATCGTGTACCATATGGCCAATACAAACAACCCAAATAAGTAATGTGTTCTGCCACCTTGTCCCCAGGAATGCTTTATCCAAGCTGTAGTCTCTAGTCCTATTCAATTTGAAAGCTTCTATTTCTACAGATTCCATCTAACTTCCTTTTTTGTTGGCAACTTTCCAGATCAAAAATAAAATAAAAAAACCAGTCCAGTTTTTCATTTTCCACTTGAGATCAGCCCAGTTGCCTCTCGTTGGTGATAAGCTCAGGTATTTCTGCCTCAGCAGCTTTTGACCCTCTGCCCTTTCCTACAAGGTGTTCTAGTGCCGGCAGTAACAATGTTTTCTTCGTTAGTACCGGGAGCATCTATCCATCCATTCAATCATTTATCCAATTCAACAAATATTTGTTGAGCCCTGGACTAGAAACTGGGATTGTGAATTGCTGATTTAAACAAGACTCTACGCTCAATGGTCTCTGGTGAAGAGGAGCAAATGCTATTCAAATACTTACCATGTGTCAAACACATTGATGGCCCTTTTTATCTGCCTGAGCTTTATTTAATCCTCAGAGAAATTCTGTGAGACAGGTTTTATTGTTTCATTTTTCCAATTGAGGAAACTGTGATTCAGAGTCAGTGTCATCATCGAAAATGCTTAAATTTGAGGGAAAGGGGAGGTCCCTGCTACAAAGCAGTGTTTGGGGATTCTGTTGTGTAAATATTATTACCATATCCACTGTCTAGCTGGGTTATAGTTTAATTGGTAGAGGCCTTGCTTAGCTTGCACACAGCTCTGGGTTCAGTTCCCAGCACTGCATAAAGCAGATGTGGTTATATATGCCTGTAATCCTAGCACTCAGAAGGTAGGGGTAGAGGGCTGGAGAAATGGCTCAGAGGTTAAGAGCATTGCCTGCTCTTCCAAAGGTCCTGAGTTCAATTCCCAGCAACCACATGATGGCTCACAACCATCTGTAAAGGGGTCTAGTGCCCTCTTCTGGCCTGTAGACATAGACACAGAAAGAATATTGTATACATAATAAATAAATAAATATTTAAAAAAAATAAAAAAAAAGAAGGTAGGGGTAGAAAAATCAGAGGTTAGAGATTAAGGGCCAGCCTAAGATACCTTAGGCTATTTTGTTTGTTTGTTGAGACAGGGTCTCACTACGTGGCTAGCCTTGTCTGGTCTGGAACTTGCTGTGTAGACCAGGCTGCCCTTGAACTCATAAAGATCCAAATGTCAGGGCTGGAGAGATGACTCAGAGGTTAAGAGCACTGACTGCTCTTTCAGATGTCCTGAGTTCAATTCTCAGCAACCACATGGTGGCTCACAGCGATCCATAAGGAGATCTGGTGCCCTCTTCTGGCCTGCAAGCATACATACAGACAGAATGCTGTATACATAATAAGTAAATCTTAAAAAAAAAAAAAAGATCCAAATATCTCTGCTTCCAGAGTGCTAGAATTAAAGGTATGCCCCTCCTTTTTTTTTTTTAAGGTGGCAGGCAAGATGACGACTCATTGGGTAAAGGTGCTTGCCACTAACTTGACACACACACACACACACAATATGGTGTGGGATTTCCCTCTGTATACTGTGATTACCATTAATGAATAAAGGAACCAGGAACTGCTTTGGGCCTAGCTATAGGGGAACAGAGTTAGGTGGGGAAAACTAAAGGGAATGCTGGAAGAAAGGAGGAGGGGTCAGAGAGAAGCCATGTAGCCACTGCCAGAGACAGACACTGGGAACTTTATATATACACACACATGCACACACTATTATATATAATATAAAAATACACACATATATTTTGTACACACACAGAAGCTTCACGAGTTAGGAAGGTAGCGCAGGTGGTAAAGCGCTGGCCGTGCATGGACCCATGCCCAATGCTCAGGTAACAAAGCTATACACAGTAACCTGTGCTGGTTATTCCACTGCCAGGGAGCTGGATTAAGCAATATTGTTGGAACTTTTTTGTTTTGTTTTGCTTTTCGAGACAGGGTTTCTCTGTAGCTTTGGAGCCTGTCCTGGAACTAGCTCTTGTAGACCAGGCTGGTCTTGAACTCACAGAGATCCACCTTCCTCTGTCTCCCAAGGGCATATGCCACCACCACCTGGCAGGATTCTGATTCTAAAGGTCTGAAGCAAGGTGATTTTTTTTCACAGTCTAGAAGACTGATAATAGCACTGCTCCTAGAACCACCAGTCTGGGCTTGAAACAGGAGGTAGCCAAAATCCAGTACCCAGGAAGAGAGGAGGCAGAAGTGAGTTCCTGGGAGAAACTGTTACAAAACTTGTAGATGAGTTTTTTTGCCCTCTAACGTTATTCTCGGCTCACGTGTTTGCTTGCTGCATTAATTCAGACTCGTCTCTCAAATCTCATCTCAAGAAAGGAAACCTTCTGCAAGGGCAGAGTAGAAATCCCTGGGCCCAGCAGCTTGACAGCATCCCAGACACTCGCATATTATTAGACTGTTTAGAAATGTGCTCCGCGGTTCTGAGGCTGTCATTCTGCAGGGTTATTTTGATACCTTGAGGAGATATTTTTAGAGCAAGGAGCCCAAATTAAAACATTGTGACAAGAAAAGTGAGATTAAGTAAAAACTTTGTTAACTGGAAAACTCGCAGCAAATATCCAGTCAAGAGCAGGGGAAGTAGCTACAAAATCTATCTGAGAGCTGTTGGAGAGGAACAGGAGATAAAGAGATAGTCACAGCCTGCGATCTCAGAGGGATCAGCATCCTGTTAGCCGGGAAGGTAAGGTCTTACTTACTTAGCTTTTGACAGGCCCAGATGCCTTGGATTGGCCCAGGCAGAACTAATCCCAAATCCACACCTCAGGGTAAGCCTGCGGCACTTGACCTTCACTGTGAGTGATCTTGAAAACTCTGGTTTTACTTTAATCCCCAGGTGCTCGATTGGGGCTTGGAAGGTGGTTAGCTGGACCACCTATCTTTCTGTCCTTTCTTGTACCTGTTCTCTCAAGATCAGTCCTGTCTATGACGTTTCTCCGCCTCTATTTGAGAGCTTCTGTGACTTAGATGTAAAGACCTATGTAATCCTCCAAACCACTGCTGAAGTGGTGCTCAACCCTGCATTGTACCCGCTAGAGCCTGGGTCCTAAAGTCTTTAATGAGTTCTGACGGACAGTTTGCTGCACCTTCAGAGCCTGGTTGGTTCCCTCGATTCAGACCCTGATGACCTTGGAACAGGAGTGCCTTGGCCCTCACCTGGGAGCTGTAGGTGCTGTGTGCTGATACCGTATTATAGCTGTGATAAGAATTTGAATGTCCTTCCTTTTCTAGGGGTCTTGATATAATTTTAGTTGCATAACTGGATAATTTACCTTAAGATCAAAACTCCTTCTTTAGCCATTCTAAGGATGCCCTTAAGTTTCTCATCGAGGAAAGGGATAGAGGAGAGTTCTTTGTGGGGGAACAGAAAGTTTCTGTGCAGCTCAGAGAGGGGTGGGGGAGAGAAATAGATCTTCAGATCTGTGAGGCAAAGTTCGAGGAGATGCTGAGAACCGTTTTCCACGCTTACTTAAGTCAGAGTACATAACAAGAAAGTTGGGAACTTGGTCTTGTGGACCTATAGTAGGGAGTCACGCATGATCACTAGGAGACCAGTCTGTGCAGTAACAGAGAATGCCAAGCTGCCTAGAATGGAGTGTGGGCAAACCAACAGGCCTCCCTCCCACACCCCTCATAGAAAACTAATAAATATGGTGAGGAGCTTTTTTAAAAATAAATTTATTTATTTATCTATTTATTTATTTATTTGTGTGTGTGTGTGTGTGTGTGTGTGTGTAGGTCAGAGGACAGGTTTTTGTTGTCTTTTTTTTTTGAGACAGAATTTTTCTATGTATAGCTTTGGAGCCTGTCCTGGAACTTGCTCTGTAGACCAGGTTGGCCTTGAACTCGCGGAGATCTGCCTGCCTCTGCCTCCCAAGTGCTGGGATTAAAGGAACGCGCCACAACTTCCTAACCAGAAGACAATTTTGGGATTGAGTCTCTCCTTGTATTTGTGGGTCCTAGTGATCAAACTCAAGCTACCACACTTCAGGCAAGGCCCTCATCCACTGAGTCAGCTCACCGTCCCATGGTGTATAGTTTTTAAAAATAAATATGGCCTGGAGAGATGGCTCAGAGGCTAAGAGCAGGGGCTGCTCTTCCAGAGGTCCATTCCCAGCCCCTATGTGGTGGCTCACAATCACCTGTAATGAGATCTGGTGTCTGGTGACTGGTAGGGACACATACAGGCAGAACGCCGTGTACATAATAAGCAAATACATCTTTTAAAAAAATGTTGCAAGGAATAACACTGTTAAATGAATTGACTTGGCCTAGAGTAATTTTGTGCTGACCAGTTGAATTTTGAAGTATGTTTCCCAAAAGCAATGGATTTGTGTTTGGTTTTAATGTTATATATGAGCCATTTCTCTGGCTGTTATCGGTGCAGGCTGCTCCCCATGTTTGGTAATAAAGCCATTATGTAAACAGTACCGCCATCCAGAGTTTGGGACTTGCTGGAAGCTTTTGGAGTGAAAGGGAGGTTTTAAGAGAACAGAACGGCATGCCCAGCTGTGGGTGGCGTACGCCTTTAATCCCAGCACTCGGGAGGCAGATACAAACAGGCACGTACATTACAATCCAAAAGTGACAAGCCAGGCAGTGGTGGCACATGCCTTTAATCCTAGCACTTGGGAGGCAGAGACAGGTGGATCTCTGTGAGTTCGAGGCCAGCCTGGTCTACAAGAAATAGTTCCAGAACAGGCACCAAAGCTACAGAGAAACCCTGTCTCAAAAAACAAACAAACAACCCCCCCCAAACAAAAGTGACATGGATATGACCAACATATGACAAAAAAAAAACAGTAAAAAAGATTTGAATAGGCATATACGTGTATATTACATGCACACGTAAACACACGTATCTATCTATCTGTACTTCAAAAGAGAGACAAACAAAAGTTTTAGAAACATTCTGTTCTCTCATTATTTTTTAGTTTTGTTGTTGTTGTTTGTTTTTCGAGACAGGGTTTCTCTATGTAGCTTTGAAGCCTGTCTTGGAACTCGCTCTGTAGACCAGGCTGGCCTCCCGAACTCACAGAGATCTTCCTGTTTTGTCTCTGCCTCCCGAATGCTGGGATTAAAGGCATGTGCCACCACTGCCTGGCTCCTGCTCAATCTTTTAATAATGCTATTTAGTGCTATTTAGTTCTTTTTTGCTTTTTTCCAAAACAGGATTTCTCTGTGTAACAGCCTTGGCTGTCCTGGAACTTGCTCTGTAGATCAGGCTATCCTCAAACTCAGAGATTCACCCGCCTCTGCCTCCCAAGTGCGGGGCTTAAAAACATGTGCCACCACTGTTTTGTTTTTTGGTTTTTTTTGAAGGTGTCTAGCTTGGGTGTTGTACCCCCTCTTTTTGGTGGCCCCATTCAGATCCCTTCCATGCATGTGTGTTGGTTTTACAGAGGCAGGTTTCCGTAGGCCTTGAACTAACAACAGTTCTATGGCTCCAGTCTTCCTGGACACTGGAATTACAAGGTCACTGCCCTGCCCAGCTCACAAGTACAAAAACTAAGCAGGCTGGGAAGAAATCCCCTTTGGTGTTTTGAAGTATGCATTCCACACTCTTTCCAGCGTATATCCAAAGATGGGGTTGTGCCTCTTATGCTGAATCCCCTTCCCACCTCACATCTCAGCAGGTGTAGCTGGGTGTAGAAGAACACTCGGACATGTGTGACAGATGTGTGGCAGAACATTTTATTTATCCTATTGATGGTGTTTCCAGAAGATCCCTGTTGTCAAATCCCTCCTTAGGACTGTCCCTAGAATGGACAGAGATGATGCATGTTTTACGTTTTCGGACACATTAGCAATTCCTACTCCCTATAGAGTGTCTAGGAGGCCTTCTTTTGCCTTCCTCTAACTAACATAATTGTCCTTAGCTGCAAAATAACCCTCAGGAAACAGAATTCCAAAGCGTAGGCAGAGAAATAGGGACTTTGATTGTCCCCGTCCCCTCCCCTCTTTGCTAAACATAATGGTACAGGGAATAGTAACAGGGAATAGTTAAGGGTTCCTGGACGGAAAAGGAACTTCCCCAAACCTCAGGGCCTCCTAGCCTTCAGCTTGAAGCTGTCAAGATCTACTATGCCCTGTCGTGTAAGGCTAGATGGACCGAGGGAAGACTCTATTGGCCGACAGCAGCCAACAAGTTGACCCAGTGGCCAACAACGAAGAGGGAGAACGTGATCAGACTGGGTGGGGAGAAAGTGCTCTCCAGTCGCTGAAGACACACCCAACAGGTCCTGGCGATAGAATGAATCCAGCGTTCCAGGGAAGATGTGGCTTAAGTGAGGAAACTGCACCAGCAACGGTCTTTGCACCAGGCAGCAAGCTACACTAGCGGCCGGAGGACGCGAGGGGGCGCTGGTGCCCTGGAAGGGACGAGGCGGTCCCGGCGGAGCCTGGAGCGAATGAGCGCCTACCCACCAGGCCCATCCCCGCAGCTCCAGACCGGCCCCGGACTCCCGCGGGCGTGCGGGAGGGGAAAGCCAGGGCGCTCGGGAATCCGTTCAAAAGACTTGCACCTTTTTCAGTGGCCACTGTCTTAAGGCAAGTGATAGGACCTCGGCTACCCAGGCTCGTTAGGAAACACGGTTGGTACTGCCCTCGCCCCAGGAAGGTTTTGGTGAGGATTAATGAATACACGCCGGCTGTAATTTTGTAAACACCCTTAAAGCAATCCAATCATCCCTCGGCACCACCAGTTTATTAACTTGGTGGCTACAGGGGCTAGCAGTGTATTTCAGTAGAGATTTGTTCTATTCCGTCCTCTCTTTGTTCTGAAAAAGACTGTTACAACCCCCACCCCACCCTACCTCGGCCAACACACACACACTCTCTCAAGAAGCTCCCCGTGTAACTACGGAGGCAAGAGTGGTTTCCATCCAGGAAAATTACTTCAAAAACCTTACCAGGGTTTAAAATCAATAAGTAGTGTCTGACTGGAGCTGTGCCATCCGGTCCTGGTCAGCTGTGAGCACTGACGAGAACAAAGTGTTGGATGTGGAGCGGGGCTGGGTACCCAGCACACCCAGCTTGCTTACTCGCTTACTGAGTTCAGTTCCCAGTTGGAGGAGATGGTTGGTGGCCACTCCGAGGCATGAGTGGGCAGGAGAGAGAGAGGCCTGAGCTCTGTGTTGGCAGTTGCCATGGTTTTGCTCCGAGTTCTGGAGCCAACCTGCCCGCTACCTGGGCAGTCAGGTCCCAGCAGCAGTAAGTTAGAAGCCTGTGGGGGACCTAGGAGTGCGGTCCTGGAGCCTGCCAGCCCAGCTGTTGAGATGGAAGCCTCAAGTGGGCAAGCGAGTGATGGAGATAAACCACAAGAGGAGGTGAAGCGAGACTCTGGTGCGAGGGAGACAGGGAAGGGGTTGGTTTTAGGAACCATGAACATAAAATTCAAAGAAGACAAGATGAAGAAAAAGAATGGTGCTTTATGTGAGTTAGCAAGAGCCCCCAAAAACGAGAGAACCTAATTCCTCCAAACAGTTGGGCTAGAGCATAGCTCAGTAGCTTGCCCTAGTCCTGGCTTAGATTTCCCAGAACCATGGAGTGAAGGATAAGCGGTAAACACGTTTATCAAAGAGGTGTTTTCTGCCAAGATGATGGGATATGCCTTTTTACTGTTCCTTAGAAAGGCTCACCCATGCCTATGTGAGCACACATATGTGTGACGGTCTGTGTACAGTTACGTGGCTGTGTTTATGAGGTGGCCAAGATCCCACTCTACAGTTGGGAGGAACCTGTCCTGTCCCTTCTTTACCTCCCCCTAGCTTCCCTTCAGAGCGCTCTGAGTGTGGCTCTTCCCACAGACAGCAGGTGATCTGACTGTCCTGAGAGGCTGTGGAAATGTGAAGTGCAAACTGACAGGGGTGGCACACGCCTTTAATCCCAGCACTGGGAGGCAGAGGCAGGCGGATCTCTGTGAGTTCGAGGCCAGCCTGGGTCTGCAAAGCAAGTTCCAGGACAGCCAGGGCTACACAGAGAAAACCTGTCTCAAATAAACAAACAAGAAAGAGAGAGAGGAAGGAAGGAAGGAAGGAAGGAAGGAAGGAAGGAAGGAAGGAAGGAAATGTGTGGTGTGGCCCCATTGGCCCCAGCCTAATTCTGGCAAAGTTCTGGTACTAATTCACAGCCACTTTGTCACCACTAATTTTATATTTTGTTCCCTTTGCTCCACTTGGGTCACAAGACCCCTGTTATCGCCACCTTATCTACGGGGTGCCCTTCAGATGCACGCCATAATGGTACAATTCAGAGATGAACAGATATGGGCCTGGGACTTCAATAAAGTGCCAAGTAAAATGAAGAGCGATTGCTGCCCGTCCCCTTCAGGAGCCCCAGAATTCTTTAAACGCCCCCCCCATTCTCAGTTACAAGAAGATAGATGAGAGCTACCCTCAAAGAATGTGTGGAAAAGAAAATGAGTTCATGTTTATCAGGACTTTGTAAAGTTTCTTAGGATAGCCAAGAACTATTGGAAAAGAAATAGGTGAAATATTGTAGGTTTTCTAAGCAGAGGTCTTCAGAGATGGGTTCTTTTTCCCAGGTTCACTAATCTAATGATGCTTAAGAAAGAGATCATAAGCCAGGTGGTGGTGGCGCACGCCTTTAATCCCAGCACTCGGGAGGCAGAGGCAGGTGGATCTCTGTGAGTTCGAGGCCAGCCTGGTCTAGAAGAGCTAGTTCCGGGACAGGCACCAAAAAAAAAGCTACAGAGAAACCCTGTCTCAAAATTCAAAAAGAGAGAGAGAGAGAGAGAGAGAGAGAGAGAGAGAGAGATCATAAGGAGAATGGAGAAGGGTTTGGCTGTCAAACATATTTGCCAATATCTGCTCGGCACTGGGCCTGAGGCCCAAGCCCCTCACTGACTGTGCCACCTCCTTCCAGGTGGGGAGCGTTCCCTGCGTAGAGAGGAGATCCAGCACCGTCCCAGCCAGAGATGCTCTGGTCCGTCATGCCAAGGGCCTGAAACCGGATACCTTCAAAATTGTAAGGGGCTATCCTGGAACCCTGTCCCCACTAGCCTGGGAGGAATCAGGAGGCTTCCGTTCCGAGTCCATCACCTGACCTGTCACACTCAGGATGGAGCTGGGGTGGGAGAGTCCTTGGAGCCTTGCCACCACCCAGAGCCACGACAGACTGCAGTCCGGCCCATCTGCCAGACCTTTCTCCCCACCTCTCAGCCCCCCCCCCCTTACCTGTGACCTCCTCAGTGTAAAGAATACCTGAGACCGCTGAAGAAGTTCCTGCGAAAGTTGAACCTGCCCAAGGACCTTTCCCAGAAGAAGCGGATAAAATACATGAAGCAGAGCCTTGAGGCCCTCGGGGACCACATCAACACCTTCCTGCAGCATTACTGCCGAGCCTGGGAGACCAAGCACTGGAAAAAGTAGGCAGCCTCCTTGCCTTATCCCACTTCCAGTCACCATGACACTATGGTCGAGATCCTCCAGTCAAGGAGAGGGTTAAGATCCTGGGGGACAGCGATGTTAAAGAACAGCTCCCTCTAGCCTTCAGGGCAGCACTGACTGTTCCTTGGCTGTGCACATGGTAGGCACAAGCCTTGGCCAAGAGCCTCCAGATAAGTAAGGCATTTGTTACTAAGCCCGATGACCTGCGTTCCATCCCTCAGACCCGTGAGGTGGAAGGAGAGATCCATCTTATTGCTAGTCCCCAGACCTCCACACATGCACTGTAGCAAACACACGCACACACGCACGCACACACACGTTTTAAAGCCTCTCCTGAGAAGAATCCTTGAGCTGCTATGTGCTGGTGCTTGTTACCAGCCGGTGGCATTTCTGTCCTGGTCTCCACCTCCATCCCCTAACCTGAACAGGAAGCAACTTGCAGCCCATTTCTCCTGGGTTCTCCTGGTCACAGGATAGTGCGAGGGAGAATGGGCTCCGGCAGGCGCCCTCAGCGAGAGGGAGAGTGGGCTCCGGCAGCCGCCCTCAGTGCACAGGGAGAGTGGGCTCCGGCAGGCGCCCTCAGTGCACAGGGAGAGTGGGCTCCGGCAGGCGCCCTCAGTGCACAGGGAGAGTGGGCTCCGGCAGGCGCCCTCAGTGCACAGGGAGAGTGGGCTCCGGCAGCCGCTCTCAGTGCGAGGGAGAGTGGGCTCCGGCAGCCGCCCTCAGTGACAAGGAGAGTGGGCTCCGGCAGGCGCCCTCAGTGCACAGGGAGAGTGGGCTCCGGCAGCCGCTCTCAGTGCGAGGGAGAGTGGGCTCCGGCAGCCGCTCTCAGTGCGAGGGAGAGTGGGCTCCGGCAGGCGCCCTCAGCGAGAGGGAGAGTAGGCTCCGGCAGGCGCCCTCAGTGCACAGGGAGAGTGGGGTCCGGCAGCCGCCCTCAGCCTGGTTTCTCTCTGCAGGATGCTCTGGCGGTTTGTCTCCCTCTTCTCAGAACTGGAATCCAAGCAGCTTCGCCGGCTTTATAAGTACATCAAAACCAACCAGACAGCCAAGTTCCTGGTGAGGCTTTCCAGATAGCTTCTCTGAGGTCCAGCAGGAGATTGGTCGATGTGTTCTTAGATCGGACTGAGTGGCCCTTTGATAGCTGTCCCTTCTTGTCCCTCCCAGCGCTCACTGCTGAGGAAGCACCACCAGGCATACCTTCCTCTACACTGGGCCCTGGGGGAGCTGACCAGGGCCACCAAGTCAAGACATTTATTCCTCCTCCATACTCGGACTTTAGAGAACAGTTGAGGCCAGGGCCTGAAAACAGAACTTGGCTTAGCTCTATCCTCACACAGTGACTCTCAGCTGCCCTGAATTTATTCTGCTCAAGAATTTATTTCTTGAGATCAGTGATCGCTCCAAAGATGTGCTTATGTGGCTATAGCTGTTCATACTTACCCTATTAGAGCTCACGGATAAGAAAATTTTAAGTGTATAGTTACTATTTGAAAATTAAAACAGAAGATATATGTAAATATTCTATGAAAATACTTATGAGAAAGTAACTTTGCTTTCAAAGCAATTCAGAAGAGCGGTGGGGTTTGATCTTTCCAGCTGTCTTTAGCGTCTGGCTCAAGGGAAGCAGCTGCAGATCAGGTCTCATTCAGTGGTCTCATGATACATCGTCAGCTGAGCGCACGGAAGTGTGGCCTCACACAAATAGAGATTTAGGAAAGAGCAGATATTTTTCTTGTTGTCAAACAAAAAATGAAACAAGTAGTAGTTTCTCAATTGTGTGGAGTCTGAACATATCGGGAAACTTTTAAAAGTTTAATAGGCTGCCATGTGGCGGTGGTGGCGCACACTTTAGTCCTAGCACTCTGGAGGCAGGGGCAGGTGGATCTCTGTGAGTTTGAGGCCAGCCTGGTCTACAGAGCAAGTTCCAGGGCAGCCAGGGCTACACAGAGAAACCTTTGTCTTGAAAATCAAAAAACAAAGCAAAAATCCACAGACTTTGTTTTGAAACAAGTTCTCACTTGAGCTCACTATGTAGCCTAGGGTGCTCCCAGATTACAGTCTGCCTGCCTTAGCCTCCTAAGTGCTGGGATTCAGAGACTGTGCCACTGTGATCAGCTACAAAATGAAAAGACTTTTATCTGGGTATAGTGGTCCAAGCCTTTAGTTTCAGCACTGGGAAGCAGGGGCTGGCAGGTCTCTGTGATTTGTGAGTTCAAGGACACCCTGGTCTACACAGTGTGGTCCAGGCTAGCCAAGACTACATAGACCTTGTCTCAAAAAGTAATAATAATAATAATACGTTTAAAACCACTTTAAAGGACTATCAGTGGAAAATTTGGGTCTAGCTGCTCCACCCACACTTCTATGCTTCCACAGCCATAGAAAGCACCTTTAGGTTCATTTGTCAAGACTAGTAAGAGAACACTTACTAGAGAAGACCCGTGGTTTACACCAGGAGTTAGGTTTGCGGTTGCATATATTCTATTGTTTCTAATTTATTTCTAAAACTTTTTAAATTAACATATTAATATACAAATGAGTTTTTAAATTTTCATACATGTATGAAATGTATTTTAATCATATTCATTTTCCATATACTTCTCTTACCCCCCACTCTTACTGATCGTTTTTGGTATATGACCCAATAAATTTAATTAGAGTTGCTTATAGCAACATGGGGATTATTTGCAGAGCATGGGCAACTTAACTGTGACACATGGGTGGAAAAAAGTGTCCCACCTTCTCTGGGTATCCATTGTCAGTCTATAGATCTGGAGCCTTGTGAACTCCTCCCCCTGATTTTTCTTTTAAACTGGGTCTTGCTACTGAGTCTCAGCCTCAAATTTTCAGTCCCCTTGCCTCAACCGCCCAAGTGGTGGGATTACAGTCATGCACCACTACATCCACTAGAGGTTTTGGTAAGTGTATGGTGAACGTCCCTAGCCTTACACTGTCTCTCAGGATAGGTCACCCCCCCCCCCTTCTGTGATCCACCACCCATCCTCTCCCTCCTTCCTGAGAGCTCACAGATCACCGCTCTTGTCACTGCACTGACAGTCTCTCTGGGTAGCCCTGACTGTCCTGGAAACTCCAGGCTGGCCTTGAACCCAGAGATCCACCTGCCTCTGCCTCCGGAGTGCTGGGATTAATGGCGTGCGCCACCACCGCGGCCTGGCTGCACTCAGCTTCACCATCCCAGAACGGCTGCAGTCATGCAGTGCTCTCCTTCTCAGGAATCGCTCAGTGGACTCTCCTCACTATTTTCCATCAGAAGCCATTGGTCTGTCCTTCGCGTGTTAAACAGATCTCACCTTCTGAGGATTCTCCCAAGGCTTCTAAACACATTTGAGAGCCTCTGGTTCAAAAGAACAGTCCCAAGGAACAGCAGTGAACGTTGCCTTTGTGCCAAGCGCTTTCTGTTCCTTCCTGTGATCTTCACAAGTAACTCCGAATAGCAATCAGAACGATTACCCACGATTTGTAAATGAGGCATCCAAACGCAGGGGTGTGATAACTGCGCCAGGACGCACAAGGGCGAAGACAGCCAGAATGCTGTCTCCGTCCACCTTTACGAATACCTGACTTAACCTGCTCTGCCGGTCCCTCCCTTCTCAGCATCTCAGCGGCTGCCCTCCCACGAATGCTTGGACCATTTTGTTAATTCTTTTTCTTTTCCTTCTATTTATTTTGGTTTTGTAATGCTGGGGTTGAATTCAAGGCCTCACACAAATAGGTAAATGCTCTATTGCAGATTTGTTTGTTTGTTTTCTTTTTACTATCTGGAGGGACAGCCGTGGGTGCTGGGAACCGAACTCTTATATTTTTGGTTGTGAGCCTAGCCTTTAACGGCTGAGCCATCCCACTAGGCCTGTTTGTGTGTTTTTTTGAGTCAGGGTTTGTCTGTGTTATAGTTCTGACTGTCCTAGAATTTTCTTTGTAGACCAGGCTGGCCTCAAACTCAGAGATCCTCCTGCCTCTGCCTCCTGAGTGTTGGGATTAAAGGCACGACACCACTAGGCTCTCTACTACAGATTTATCTACATAGCCCTGTCTTGTCTTTTCTTGAAGAGAAGAGGCAGGGGGCCTGTTGTATTGCCCAGATTGACTCTGACTCCTGGGTTGAGTGATCCTCCTGCCTCAGGATCCAACCAGCTGGTGCTATCAGCTTTTGACTAGGTGTCCGACTCTAGTACTTCCTTTTCTAACTAGAAGACGTTGCCATTATAGTGACTCCTGGATTTCTGGATTTCACTGGCTGGGAAAACTACAAAATATAACTTCAGGCTTTCAATTTAAATTATTTTTTAAAGTTAGGATTTTGAAAAGAAAGCAAGCAGCATTCCTCTGTTTCATTACAAACAAGCAAACAAGACACCATCATTCTCAAAAACTTGGACGGTTTAACTTTAAAATAAACAGTAACCCGGCTGGGGTCTGAGGGCAACAGGACACTTGCTTGGCATGCATGAGGCCCTGGTTTCCATCCCCAGCACTGCTGTTAATGAATGAACGGAAATACCTGGGTGCAATAATGCAGACAAATCAGAGCCTTCTGTAGCTGAGACAGGAGGATTGTGCTTGGACGTCTTAGGATGGATAAACTTACCTAGGGGACACAGCTGTCTGCCTAGCCCACCCTGGGTTTCCAGTTTTTCTGTGACTCTCACCTCATCCTTTTGACTAGGTAGATGTGAGATCCCACGGTTTCTCAGCAGCTGGGGGTGGGGCTGGGTAAGGCTGGTACTGTAGAATTTAGGCCACTTTCTTCTCCAGCCTCTCCTCAACAATGGACCCAATTTCAGGTCGCGTTCTGTCCCTTGGATGCACCCGAGAGATCCTTGCTGGCCAGCCAGGAGGATAGTCTTCCCAGGCTCTGCAGTGCCTGGGGCTTGCATGGAAATATCAGCGGCATGAAGGAGAGGTTGTCCAAGATGCAGGCCCCTGGTCGAGAGTCTGGCCTGCTGGTGGAGCCAAGATCCTCAAACCACTTGAGAGGAGGTGAGGCCCACTGGGTGTCCGGGGAGGTGTTAGGGGAGGTACCTGGGTGGGGGGCTGGGAGAAGTTTGGGGATTTCTCAGCAACAGGCTGGAGCCTCCGCTCTGGGCCTGACAGGCCCTCTTCCATCCTTTCTACCATCTCTTCCTTCCGTGTTTTCCTTCTGTCCTTTCTTCCCCCTTCTTCGGTCTCTTTTCTATTTTTAGCTCCTTCCCAGAAACACTCATTACAGAATCTTTGAAGTATGCAGATAAATGCGGGGAATAGAAAACAAAGAAAATTGCCCGATACTCAGAGGCCAGCACTGTTGGCATTTAGTGTGGTTCCTTCGGTGTTCTGTGTAACACCCACTGCAGAGGTCATAGTGCGTATGTTTTGAATCCTGCATGTTTTAGTTAACATGTGTAACGGCCCTTTCTCGTCTGACTAGAAGCAGGGTGGAAACAGTTCTAAGTGCTGAGAGCATGGACCCTCAGGAGGTGTGGGGTAGCACTGGCAGATGCCCACTCTGATGGCGTGGAATAAAGGGACAATGGGGGCGACTCCTCCTCCAGTGAGATAGACGGCACGGGAATGGCCTTCCCAGTCGCTTGGCCTCGGGGGTGACCAAAATGTCTTGTTCTCTACATGGGGTTATGGGTTTAGGAGATGACACTTGCCACTAAGCCTGGTTGACTGAGTTTTATTCCTGGGATCCACAGAATAGAAGGAGAGAACCGATTCCCACAAACCGTCCTATGACCTCACACACATGTACTTTGGGCCATGCATCTCCCCCCATAAATAAACGTAATTTTAAGAATTTAAAACAAAGCCAGGTGGTGGTGGTGGCACACGCCTTTAATCCCAGCACTCACAGAGATCCGCCTGCCTCTGCCTCCCGAGTGCTGGGACTAAGGCGTGTGCCACCAATGCCTGGCCTCTTACTCGATTCTTTATACCCCTGCATATATTACTGGGATTTCTTCCTAGTTGTTGTATCACTGGAACCCTCTATGACTTCTGTTCTTTCAGATTCTTTAAGGAGACTTTCTCAAAAATCAAAGCTGAAGAAAAAGCAGATTAAGGAGAGCCCAGAATCTCCCAAGAGCTACCCATGAGAAGATCCGCAAGGATGAAGGCCAGCTCTCCCTGGCTCTCTGAGCACTTAAATGTACACTCTGGGGGGTGGGGAGGGTGAATGGGCCAAAGAAAAATTTACTTTATCAAAGGGATGCTCAATTTTTATAATGAATAAATGGGTTAGGGAAAATTCTACTTTACTTGACTGAAGTTTATTCATCTTTTATTTGCTTAAAAATATGGGAGCCAGGCTTGGTGGTCACACCTTGAATCCCAGTACCTGCAAGACAGAAGCAATTAGGCCTCTATGTGTTTAAGGCCAGCCAGCTCTACATAGGGAGTTCCAGGACAGCCAAAGCTACACAATAAGACCCTCAGAGGAAAAAATGTTTGGAGACACTTCCTAAGTGGCAGGTAACCCACCTGTGCACAGATAGTGTGGCCACCTGTGTGGAGGGGCATCCAGGTCCCGTGGGGAGAAAGAACAAAGAGGCTTATGTGTGTTAGCCACAGGCAAGCACAGGATAGGAAAACTGATTGAACTGGGCCAGTCAGTGAGAACTCTGGCAGCCTCGGAATCATCTAGACTCCATCATATGGGTAGCTTGGGACAGGTGGTGGCAAGGGAGGAGAGATGCAATGGAACAGATGCCACTTGGGGCACTGGGGAGATTTCCAGGGATGGGAGCCAGGTATAAGGAGGTGAGAGAGGCTAGAGACGGAATTCCAAAGAAGCAGCATCCACAGTCTGCTAGAATGGCGATCTAGTCCCCAGTGATGAGTTCCACTTGCCACCATCATTTAAAAATGCCACTTGCCGCTATTACAGCTGTATTGTTTTCTGTCAAATGCAAAATCAAAATTTGGGCTCCTCATACAGTTCCCTCCATTTGGATATGCTTTCCTATGTAACAGGTGAGGAGCAGCTGCATCAGCCTCACTGATACACTTCCTAGTTCACAGTCTCCTCCCACCCCTAATTGGTCTTAATAATAAAATCCCAGAGTCAGATATAGGGCTTAATGCTGAAGATCAGAGAGAGAGAGGCCAGACACCAGAATTCTTTACCTCTACCAATGCTGAGACCGAAGGGTCGATCCTGTTCTGACTCCATTTGTCTCCACTAAACCTCAGACTGCCCTGCTCCTGTCTCCTTCCACCTTACATTCCTCTCTCTCTGCCCAGCCATATCTCTCCTTGTGTCAGTCTCTGTGAGTTGGAGGCCAGCCTGGTCTGCAGAGCGAGTTCTAGGACAGGCACCAAAAAGTTACAGAGAAACCCTGTCTTGAAAAACAAACACAAAAAAGCCAAAAAACAAAAACTAAAAACCAAACAAACCAAAAAAACCCAACAACTTTGTTATTGACTGACTGGTTGGTGCATATGGTGTAGGTGTGTGTGTGTGGTGTGTGTGTGCATGCTCGTGCCACAGCTTGCTTGTGGAGGTTAGAGGTTGTTGGAAGTCTCTCCTTCCGCCATATAGACCCAGGACAGAGCCCAGGTTGAAGATCAGAAAGGATCTTATCCACTCGAGCCAACCATATCCCTCTGAACCACAACCTCGGCAGTCAGTCAGTGGATTTGGGTGATGCCTGTGAGAGGCAGGAAAGGAAAGGAGGAAGCCAGAGGGGTGGAAATGGCGGGCTGTTTCAAGCTCCAGAGACCAGCTAGATGGTGATTCCACAGAAGGAAATAGGCTCAGCGACGTTCTTTTCAAATGCATTTGTGTCTGTGTGACTGTAGGGAGCCTGTGGGATCCTCTGGAGCTGGAGCTATGTAAATGGTTCTGAGCCAACACGTGTGCATGCTGGGAACACCCACATCTTCCTCTGGAAGGGCAAGAAGCACACTTAACTCTGATAACCTTCTCTCCCGCCCCCAAGGTCCAGTGAGTTTGTTTTATGAGACAGCATCTCTCTGTGAAGCCCTGGCTGTCCTGGAAATTGCTCTGTAGACCAGGCTGGCCTCGAACTCGGACCCAACTGCCTCTGCTGGGATTAAAGGCATGTGCCACCACCGCCCGGCTCTTTTTTTTATTTTTTTAAACAAGTTAACAAGGACCCTACCAAAGGCAGCAGCATAAGGAAACCAGGTAGCTTAGGGCCACAGTAAATGTCTGAACCTTTTGTCTCTCTCCTCTCTCAGTTTGTATCCAGAAGAAAATTTCAGCACAGAACTAACTGTGAATGAACATCTGTCTAGATGAAGTCCAGAGAGGGAAGCAGAACGGGGGGGGGGGGGGGGGGGGGGGACGACACGTGGTACGAGCGCAGCTCCCTCTCTGCCCTTGACCCAGTGCTTCCGGGGTGCTCAAGAAGGGACTCCGGGGGCCTCCTGGCTGGCTGATCCATGACAATTGTGACAGAACAGGAGAATTTCGGGGAGAGGGGTCGACAAGTGCGAAGGAGCATGACGCTGAGGGGCTCTTGGCAAAATAGAGCGCTGGTCACTGTCTGTGGGGCAGCACCGCCACCTACAGGAACTGTGGGCAGAACCTCTGCCTTCCAACCAGGCTGCGGTGAGCTCAAAGAGGCCCGGGGAGGAGCAGGTGGGGAGCTCTCCGGAGAGGCAACAAGGGCGGGCTGGGTTTGGCCTTCTCTAACTTTTTCCTCCAACCCAGTAAGCCCTTAGAATTCTAAAACAGCAGATCACAGGTTTCTCTGCTCAAAACTCCAACGTTCCTCATTTCATCGGAAGCCAGCGTCAGCTGGACCTGCAGGTGCACACTATAATCTCAGCGATGGGGAGATGAGGCGGGAGATGAGGCGGGAGGATCCAGAGTTCCAGGACAGCTTGGGTAGCATGATTCAACCCGTCTCAAAATAAACAAAATAAATAGTAAAAATAAAGTCCAAGTCGTTGTGAGGTTCTGCTAGATCTATGATCCCACTCCTGCAATTGTTTAGCTAACGTCTCTGCCCTAACCCTTGCTTTCCTCAAACTTGCCAAGCCTGTCGCTATTTCAGTTTTCTGTCACTGACAAAATACACACGATAATAAATTTACAAAGAGGATTTTTTTTGTTTATATATTTAGCACACACATAAGTGTGTGGGCACACTTGTGCCCGGGCCCATCACATGTGAAAGCCGGAAGACAATTTGATTTTTGGTATATCTTAAGCAATTACAACAGTAGTCACTTAAAATTCTATTGAATTAACAAATTAAAGAACATATCCGACAGCATCTTTTCAACCACTGTCTAGAGGAGAAAAGAACCCCCCCCCAAAGAAAGGTGATTGATGTCTCTTGTACCTGAAGTCTGTGTAGGAACTAGGACTCGGTACTAATGAGCATGGGCCGCTCGCTGCAGCACACAGCGACCCTGTGCCTCCTGCTCTTGGGCAACCTTCATTTTTCATAGCATGTAAATAACTGGCAGACTGATGTATGTTTTTAAAATATTTACGCGTTTGCCTGTGTGAAAGTACGCCCACTACATGTGTACCTGGTGCCCTCTGAGGCCAGGAGATGGCGCCAAATGCCCTGGAACTAGAATTAGGTGGCGGTGTGAGCTGCTTCCTGGGTGCTGGGAACTGAAGGCAGGACCTCTGCAAGAGCAACACATGCCCTTGACCTCCGAGCGCCTTCTTCAGCCCTCTAATGCGTTTATTACCTCTAAGATTAGCTGTTTGTGGTCAGCTAAGGTGTCTCCACCCAAAGTCTGATGCGGCAGTGATGTGGGGGAGGCATCAGAGAGCAGCTGGGGCGGCTGTGCCGAGGGGAACTCGCTGTTACATCATACACGGATCTGTGCTCTTACAGTGGTAAAGCTAATCCTGGAGGGGGGGGCACAAAACCAAACAAAACCAGGGGTCCTCCACCGTCTCTCCATAGCAACACCTCTGTGCATGTCTGTGGTTCAGATGAGTGAGCGCTTTATCCTTCCCATTAGATTTGCGTGTCAAACTTGTGAGCCAGACTTCCTTATGGTAGACAGGGAAGCAGAGGTCGGCACAGCTGAGCCAGGACCCCACTGTCAAGGCCTCTTCTAGTGGATGTAGACATTTTCCATTTTTTAGATAACTAAATCGTAAAGCTTTTATTTTATGGGTTTAAATGACTTTGAAAGGACTTCTGCACTGAGAGTATTTAAAATTCTACCACATTTTCTCCCAGTATTCCACTTCCAGTGTCTGCTTTAAACCACTGGGCTACCTAAGCTTATTTTGTTTGATGTCGTGCGGTAGGAATGCAGTGTGTGTGTTTTCCAATTGGCTGAATGAACACTTGTTCGTGGGTGTGAGAGTATATTTATAGCCTGTAGCATTTAGGGGAAAGCCTTTTTAATATGACCATTCTAGATGTAGGGTTTCTTTCTTTCTTTTTCTTTTTTTTTCTTTCTTTCTTTATTTTTCTTCTTTCTTTCTTTCTTTTTTTTTGGTTTTTCAAGACAGGGTTTCTTTTTTTTCTTTTTCTTTTTTCTTTTTTTTTTTTTTAGAGCACATGGATGCTTTTATTGGCTATCTGTGGCCCCAGGGGACACACTAAGCAGCATGTGATTGGCTGAAGTCCCCCATCATCTCCACCTTTCTCTAAACAAGATTGAACTAAACCCAATACAACTACATACAGTAGGAACAGATACCAAATATAAAATTACAAACAACAAACAATATTAAGCAAAAAATATATAACAAAAGTTTTGCTAAGCATTCTATTTCAAGCAGTCTAAATAATGTAGAGGGTAACTACAATTATCTTGCCTCTTACTGGCTAATTCTCACATATTGATTAACCCATTTCTATTACTGAGTGTAGCACCATGAGGTGGTGGCTTACCAGGAAGGATCATAACCTGCATCGAGACAGGGTTTCTCTGTGGTTTTGGAGCCTGTCCTGGAACTAGCTCTTGTAGACCAGGCTGGTCTTGAACTCACAGAGATCCACCTGCCTCTGCCTCCCAAGTGCGGGGATTAAAGGATTATTTTGGTTTTTCGAGACAGGGTTTCTCTGTAGCTTTAGAGCCTATCCTGGAACTAGCTCTGTAGACCAGGCTGGTCTCAAACTCACAAAGATCCGCCTGCCTCTGCCTTCAGAGTGCTGGGATTAAAGGCGTGCGCCACCACCACCCGGTCTAGATATAGCTTTTCTATATCAAATTCCTGGTTTACTTGGGTCTATTTCCTAAACTTTATATTGTTTTGTGGGTTAGCTCTGTTATTTCACTGAGATCTAAATGAAAAAGAGCATAAACCATAACAATAAAATTGGGCAAAACAGGCACAGATTGGAAAAGGAACTGTTTCTTGTTATTGTGGTTGTTTTACATTTATTGCATGTGTATGTGGCTCTGGCCTGAACTGATGCTCACTGTGTAGACTGAAGTGCTGTAGACACCCCTCCCTGCCTCTGCCTCTCACGTACTGGGAGTAGAGTGTGTCCCTGGCCCTGGCCCTCATGGGTTTTCTTCCATATGGATCATGGCTGATTTAACTGCCAGGCATTTCTAAGAGAAATGTTTACTGTGAGTACTGGAGATTGTACTATGGTCATCAGGCTTTGTGGCAAGTGTCTAGACCCACTGAGACATCTCTGCCAGTCCTGCCTGCACAGTTTGACATTTCCTAAATAATTCTAACTGTACATAAAAGTTACCACCTTATTATCCCCAGCCTTTCATGTGCTGCATCCTAACCATTTTTATTGTAGCTATGTTCGTACTTTCTGTGTGACCAATCTCCAGCACTTCCTTATTGTGTAAAACAGAAACCATACCCACTAAGGAACCATATTCCCCATTATTTCTGACAAATTCTTTCATTGTGAATATTACACTAAAATCATATAGGAATTGTATTTGGCTTTGCTTGTTTTGAGACAAGGTCTCATGTAGCCTAGGCTGGCTGCAAACTTGATATGCAGCCCGGATGATCATGAACTGATCCTCATGCCTCTGAATCTCAAGTGCTGGGAATACAGGTATGTGCAACCGCACTCCGCTGTTGGACCTGATATGCTAAGAAGCCCAACAGCGGAGTGCGGTTGCACATACACATCAGGTCCACCCTTGTTATAGTGTTCTCATAGCTCATGTGGAGGAAGCAAGCAGAGAAAGCAGGCTTTTGTTCAAGGTACTTGGCTTTATGCTATTCAAAATGAGGCCTGTGGCTGGCGAGATGGCTCAGTAGTGAAGCAGCTGCTCTTCCAGAGGACCTGGGTTTGACTCCCAGCATCCTCACTATCATCTGTATGGCCCAGCACCAGGGTACCTGACACCCACTTTGGCCCCCGCAGACACCTGCACACAGGCGGCACACACACACACACACTTCAAAGCATTTAAAATGAGCCTCGTTTCCTTAAGTCCTTTTGACTGTCTCATGGTAGAATCCTTTTTAGAGGAGCAATCTCCTTCATGTGAGGAAAAGGAGTTAGAATGATACGCTCAAATTCTTAGAGGGGCAGTTGGAACTGAATCACACACAACGGGGGACTAGAGAACTCTCTTTCAACTCCACTAGGTCTCATGCACCCACAGCCTTTACAGCCAAGCCACTGACAGCGACAGCTGCCCTCCTTTGCACCGTCATTCCTAGGGGCTCCAGGAGCACAGCTCCTGGTGCGGTCTCCATGAGCTTCCGCAGCACAGCTTTTCTTCAACAAGAGCACTTCTGTCCTAGGGCCGAGCTCCTCCACTCGGCTCTCCAGTGAGAATAGTCTACACAATTAGAAAGCCCCGAATTCCAACCCAAGGCAATCACAACTCAATTGGAAACATACACCATGAATGCAGGAGCACTATTTATTAGGTCAATAATTCATTTAGCAATACAAGTACAGAATATATCACAATGCTGGTTACAAACATACTTAGTGTGGTTTTATAGTTACAAATAACAGTGGGTGCTACAAGTAGGTGAGAATGCTTTGAAAGGTTGTTCTGACTCAATGAACTGTCTTCTCCATCTATTAATGACCCCAGATATCTAGAGAAATCCCTGTGGCACTAGTAGTGGGGATTTTCCTGTAAAGAATGTTAGTGATTCATTTGTAATTATTCTGTTAAAGTTTTTCTTTGCGCCTATTAAACTAAAACCCCTGTTGCTTAATAAGGTATAAAAATAGTACTGACCTGGTAATATTTAATAAAATGTAGCATTCATTCACATAATAAAAGTAAAACTAAATGGAAAGGTTTTTAGTCACCATGACAACATATTTTCCCATAAAAGGAATATACAGAAATGAGTGCTGTTATACAAATGGTACCTGCGATTCAGTGATCCAACACTTTGTGCACCACAACTGAGTTTTCTAGATACCTATACACAGCATGTATATCTAATCTCAAACTGTACTCTGTGCACTCCAGCAAACGTTAAGGCCACTCATACTATAGATACCTAGCACCGCAGTTAACAACAGTGCTACTGAAGAGATCCTCAAACACACGCCTTCAGTCACCCCCAGGGAGAAGCCTACTCTGCCTAAAACATTCCTGAGATCTGGGGACAAAGGAACGACTAACGTTAAAATCTGTAGACTAATTCAAATTTCTACTCAAAATAAATCTTTCTGTCCAGGTAATCTGAAGTCCTCTAAAGCCAAGAGGTGAAAGAAGTGTTAATCTTTAAAACAAAAATAAAACTCTTAAAAAAAAACATTAATTATAAATAATTTTTCCAGTAGTAACTCTGCCATCCAGAAAAAGATTGGAAGCAGCAAGGCTAAAAACCCTAGGGGGAAACCTATTTTAAAAAGTGGCAGTTAACACCTGTTACTTAGCAAAGCAGCCTTAGGATTTGCAGTTTTGGCCAAAGCTTGCATCATCCTTAGGTCAGCTGTCTGCACCATAAAGCTACGTTCAACGGTAGGGTCAAGACATCAAGCTTGCAGCTGCTGCTCTTGCATTTGCTTTCTTGAGATAGGGCCTCACTAGGTTGTCCTGGCTCATCTCAGCCTCCCGAGCAGCTGGGATGAAAGCTTGTGCCACAGCCTCATGTACTTAATGTTCACAAGACTATGAAGTCTTTTCACAGTATAGTACAAAGGTCTTTATTTAAATCGTTTATTCTGACAATGCAGGAATACCTGGGCAGGGGATTGGTGAGTTGCTTTTTGAAAAAGAATGCAGAGTTGATGGAGAAAGGTCCAAATCCTCAGGGCAATGTCTAGTTTGAGGACCCATAAATATTATGAACTAAAAACCCAGTTGGCGCTAGTAAACTGAATGCAAGTGACCCACCTGTGTCGTATGCATGAGCCCCCAACGCCCCCAATGGAGTAGCACCAAGCTTTAGGAGTAAAAAGATTCAGGGACAGGTGAGATTATAGGCCCTTATTGAAAATTACATGCAAGTCATTGATTTTTGTGAGGTAAATATTAAGTTTTTCCTTTGAGATTTTTGTTTGAGGCAGAATCTCTCTGCCTCACTCAGTGTACTGAGTACTGAGAGTATAGACGCGCTATCACATCCCACTTTATTTTAAAAGTCAAATCATGGTGGCTTTCCTCTCCCTCATTCTAAACATTCTTGATAGAAGGCTAAGTCCTCCGCTTGACATTATTAGGGCATTACTTTTTCAGCAGAATAAGAACATATCAAATCACATCACTTAAGATGGTAGATTGTGCCAGGTGGCGGCAGCCATGCCTTTAATCCCAGCACTTGGGAGGCAGGCAGATCTATGAGTTTGAGGCCAGTCTGGTCTACAGAGTGAGTTCCAGGACAGCCAGGGCTACATACACACACACACACACACAAAAAAAAAAAAAAAAAAAAAAAAAAAAAAAAAAAAAACCCTGTCTTGGAAAACAAAAAACAAACAAACAAAAAACCAAAAACCAAACCAAATAAAAAAACTCAAAAAACAAAACAGATTGCCAGAATGTAGCATTAGATTTTTCTGAACTTACAGATAACTATATTAAAGGAATGGTAAGATGGAGAAACTTGACAAGAACGATGCTGGGGGTGGCGGCTGGTTGTCATCTGACATTATAGCCCTGTGACCACACGCTTCTAACTAGCATGTTACTATATCACCAAGTATGAGCTAAGTTTAAACTGTATTAGGGGGTATGAGTCTTTAAGTTATCTGATTATACAAAATGCTGTATATGCATAACACTAAAAGTTCAGATTAAATAAAAATAATTCATGTGGAAACTTAAGTTTCAAAATATTTATTGAAAACAATTTAGCATGACATTCCTATACCACACACATACCACAGGGCTCTAAATAGCCGATAAAAAGCATACAAAGCCTATCTTGAAAATGTCTTTGGAGGTACTGAACATACAGGCCCGTGCGGTTGGAGTTGAGAAACTTAGAAATGCTGCCGTTACCAGGGAGGGACGAGCTGCATGAACTACAGGGTGCTCGTTTATTTTTTGAAGAATTTATAAAGAAATGTAGCTAGAGGAATAAATAAATTCACATCTCTGAACCCAAAGCTGTTATCTCAGGGTTTGAGCTTGCCTTACCTACTCAGGCACACTCTCAGTAGGTTCCTTCCTAAGGACTACACACACTGGCTTATCATTAAGACCGCAAAGAGCAGTTTCAAACAAAGTTAAAACTGGAAAGTTAAAAAAAAAAAAGAGGTTTAAGAAAATCCTGACGTCTCTAATGTTTCTGGACTCTACATGATAACGTTGTTTCTCCCTTACCCAACAAGCATGCTAAAAGAACAAAATTTGACACACATCCACTCAACCTACATACTACCCCAAGCATTGTCAGGAGTAGTGTATCTAATGGCCAAGTCAGGACCCCCTGAAAATAGGGGAGAAACCCAGACTCTTAACTACAGAGGCACCAGAGGGGCCACTGTGCTAAGAATTGAGGTAACAGCAAGAGACCTTTTTGTTTCTTTTTATTATATGTCACAACTTAGGAATTGAGTATTAGCTCCACATTAAACAACCTGGCTAGCTTTAACAAATTAGAAAATCAGAAATTGTAGTTGGAGGATCTTTCCATTTGACTCTGGGTTTCAGTAAAAATGACTAGATGTACTATTATTTCCCATAACAATGAAGGATTTTCTAAGACTTATGCATTTCTTGTGCATTCAATCGTCTTAATCCCCACAGAGTAAACCTAGAATTCTCGTCTGAGCATGAGTTATCTCACGACTCTCAGCCAGTATGCAACATGGAGCACTGGACAAGACTAAAATGGGGGTGGTCACAGCAGTTAGAGACTTGCTTATGACACTGCCATCTATGTACCTTGACTAAAAATTTGCCGCTGACATTGCCTAAATCCCAGTTTGGTATCTATGATACAAACAAAACTCTTGCATTAATACTTTGCATTCTATCTAAATGAAATTATTCTATTGGAAAAGGCAAGTGCAGTGACGAAAATAATAATCTAAAGCCCCTGGTCCAAATAACCACCTTCCACAGGTGCCTGGTCCTCTCAGAGCCTCCTGGTCCTGTTAGCAAACACTGTTAGAGCAGCCCACCACTGTACCAGAAACAAGAGTAAGAGCTGAGCTGCTGGTCCACCTGGTGTTGACTGACAGAGCAGCACTGGTCCAGTCAGGTGAATCTGACGTCTTCCCTCAAACAGTTCTGGAATGGCTGTACGCACTGATCTGGGGAAGATGGCCAAACCTCCATCAGGATGCTCCCCTTTATGAGTACCTGTGTTACTTTTCTATACTTCATATAAAGAGTCTTCCATAAAATTTCTTTACAATACAGTATCGAATACCTCCACATGGAAGAATTATGTTAAAAAGTTGTTAAACCATCCTTACATAATAAGAATGCAACTCTTTTAAACTCTTAAATAGTTTTATTTAGGGGTTCTTTTTTTCTTTCAGGCTTTCTGAAAAACGAATTATTTTTTAAAAAGGGGGAAAAGGTTTCCTGTTGTTCTAATGGGGTGAGAATGTGGGACTACTTATACACGCGGCACATGCTGATATAACTCAATATATGCTTATTCTACAGGAACTGCAATACAGGACTACCCTAAATAGGGTCTTCAATGGACTGGACCAGTGTTTCAATGCAAATACCAGCCCCAAAACAACATGGTTTTGATTTCACAGTATGAATTCCCCGGAATCTGGGAAAAGGTAATTGTTAGCTGAGGCTTCCCTCAGCAGCTTGGTCCCTCAACATTCTGAGACATTAGGAAGGACTGCACCACTTCTTCGGTGGACTGGGGGCTGCTGTTGACGTCTTCAAGGGCATCGGTCACTGAATACTGTCGATCTCGTAACCGATTCCAGTTAGACAGAACATTGTGATACTCAAATACTTTCTCGTAATTTCCAATGGAGTTGTAAAGTTTAATGAGGCCTCGGTAATCATATTCTAGTCCACTGTAGCCTTCACCAAACAGTTTCTTCCCTAAAGTAATAGAAGAAAGAAACAGATCAAAGAATGTACAATATTTTTTGTTTGTGTTTCAATGCAAGTTTAGTTCTTTAAATGAGCTGGCTTGGTTTTAGTCCCACAGAAGGAAAAAACACAGTCCTTCCATCACTGCCTCTTAAATCATTCTTCTCTAGGCAGTATCTCGAAGGAGCTACCTTCACTAGAATGCTAAAAGAAATTTCACAGGTTTAAAAAAAAAAGCTCGTGGGCTGGAGAGATGGCTCAGTGGTTAAGAGCATTGCCTGCTCTTCCAAAGGTCCTGAGTTCAATTCCTGGCAACCACATGGTGGCTCACAACCATCTGTAAAGAGGTCTGGTGCCCTCTTCTGGCCTGCAGACATACACACAGACAGAATATTGTATAGATAAAAAAAAAAAAAAGATCGTAATTTCAAATGTATGCCTAGCTCTGTTTTTAAATAAAATGTGCTAGCTTTTTGCTTTAGTTTTGTCAAGTTGATACAACCTAGAATCACCTGGGAAGAAGCAGCTTCAGCTGAGGAATTGCTCAGATTGGATTAGCCTGTGGTCACTGTGTGAAAGATGTCATGACTGATGATGTGTGGAAGGCCCTGGCTACTGTGGGCAGCACCATCCTTAGGCAGGTAGTATCCTGGCCTATGGAAGCATGAGTCAGTGAGACAGTCAGCAAGTGGCTTTCTCCATGGTTCCTGCCTTAAGTTACTGCCCCGACTTGCTCCAATGATGAGTTATGATCTGGAAGTGTAAGATGAAACAAACCATTTCCTCTCCAAGCTCCTTTGTCATAGCGCTGGTGTCATAGCAACAGAAAAAGCAAACTAGAACACGAAGTAAACAGAATATCTATAATATGCTTACTTTGTATAAGAAAGGGAATATAAGAAAATATTTATTCATTGGCCTTTGTGTAAAACAATACATAGAAAAGTAAGTCGGAAACAAATGAGATTTCCACCCAAAGCAGGTGTGTGGTAATCATGTAGAAAAAAAATGAAGTAAACTACACACCCATGGGAAAGACTTGCCTAGGAATCTGTAGCTTTTCACAACATTAGTATTTCACACACTCAGGGAAGATCAAGGAAGTCAATACACAGGGCTAACACACATATATATGGATCACCATTTGTGACAGACAGAGACAGTAATGGGGAAAGGACAATCTGCTGAAGAAATGGTACCAGGTCAACTATATGTGCACATGGGAAGAGTGAAGTCTGATTCCTTTCTTGTACCATCAACAAGTTAATTTTAGGACTCTAGATCTAAAAGTGAATGGTTAAGTAAAGTATCCAGAGGCGATCTTCTTAGAAGAGTATTTTCATAACCGATACGAAAAACTCCTTCAAACTAAATACAAAAACTACTAACAATTAAAAAAAAAAACCACCAAGGAGTTCTTTGGCTGGGTGTGCTAGCACATGCCTGTGATCCCAGCAGTAGGAAGAAACAAAACTGTCAGTTCAATACCAGCCTGAGCTACATGAGTCCCTGTATCATATCAACAAACAAACAGAAATAAAATGAAGTGACATAAACTATCCTTTCCAAGATGCTCTCAGGAAAACAAGCACAGGACGAGAGGAGACCCCTGCATCACAGCTGACCAACATGGGTTATAGTTATAGTACATGAAGAATTTCCTAAGTCAACACTGCCAGACAATTCAATATGAAAATGGGCAAGAACCATAAAAGCAATTTCATACAATGAGGCAATATATTCAAACGGAAACAATTCAAATGCTAGGTGTGTTCATTAAATGTAGACTAGACATATAATGACACATGAATCCAATAAATGTAACAGTTATAGAAATTACCAAGGGATTACTATGCAGCAACACATTACAATTAACCCACTATGAAGGATACTTTCCACTTAATGTGGAGGTCAAAAACAGGTAAACCTGATTATGCTAAAGATGTGAGACCTCCAGATGGCAAGAGGAGCAGGGGCAGCAGCTGGACTAACACCTCCAAGTCATGACTTTTATCTAGTCACACGTCTCATCAGTGACTTCAATACTGAGGAAGAGCCTTGACAGGGGTATTCTAAATGGCTCTGCGGTCAGTTCTGCCTTCTGTCGTGCGACTTTTTGTCAGTATTAACATTTTACTCAGCGTAGAAGAATGTGGAACTGTTCTCTAGACACCAAGAAAAATTTAAAGGTAACATACCAATTGCTATAGATCGCAAATATAATTTCTCAGCATTTTCATATTGATTCATGTCGTAATTATATAAAGATGCCAGATGTCCCACTGAAAGGGCGACTTCATAATCTTCTTGACCAAGAAGCTGCTCTTTAATCTGAATTGCTTTTATGTGCATTTCTTCAGCTTCCTGAAAAATAGAACAAAAGGAACATTAGATTGCACCTTTTCTTAGGACAACAATTTACTGAGCAAGTTTGTTTTAAATATCAACCACAGCTCATGAATGCCATTAGGCAGTAAGATCAAAGAAATCCTATTCGTTTTCCAAAAGCTGCACTACACACAAGCTGATGACAGTAACAGTCCTGAAGCCTGAAGTGATGAAGGTAAACACTAAACAAACATCCTAAGCTGGGTGTTGCAACAACAGGCAGACAGGCAGGAGGAGTAATAAATAGCTCAAAGTCAACCTGCACTAGAAAAACCAAACCTATTAAAAAAAGAGCAGTAAAGGGCCTTTTCAAACGAACACGAAGACAGGTATGATACCTTTAAATCCAGCAGAGACAGATGGATCTCTGAGTTGGAGGCCAGTCTGATCTACATAGCAAGACCCTGTCTCAAAAAAGAAAAGAATTTGAATAACCACTCCCCAAAATTAATTTAAACTTATTAAGACAGTATTAACTTATGCAGACATGTGCCTGAGAATACGAGGATGTGTGTGCCGAGTCTTCCAAGTGTTACACTTGAAGGAATGTACCGCTAGGACTGATTAGAACCAAAAATTCTAAGAGAAAATTAGTGTGTGTTGCTAGATTTTGTAGCTCCTAATTCTTAGTAACCATATAACAACTCTAATGTCATTATACTCACTAAGAACTATGACTGAAGCCTAACTACAATACCAGCTTTTTGGATCTGAAGTCTTGCTTTTCTTTCATGTCTTGAATATGTAATTTCATTTTTAATTTCACTATAGTGTTTTTACACTACCTATCTTCTCAGTTCCTTTGTGGAGTTAGGTAAAATTAATACAAATGTATACTTTACTATTTAAGATTACTGAAGATTTATTTTATGTGTGTGTGTGTGTGTGTGTGTTTCCGTAACAGGGTTTCTCTGTGTATCCCTGGCTGTTCTGGAACTCGGTTGTAGACCAGACTGGCCTCCAACTCAGAGATCCACCAACTTCTTCTGCCTCCAAAATTCTGAGATTAAGGTGTGCGCCACCACCACCCTGCTATAGTTATTATTTTATATTTACTAATTACTTAGAGATAAAAGAATATAGGATCCCCTTTACCTTAAATTTTCTCATTGACTGGTAAAGTCTTCCGAGGTTACCATAGTGTTTTGCAGTCTGTACATTAAATTCTCCGAAAGCTTTCTTAGCTAGCTGGAGTGAAGACAAGTGCAAGTCGTGTGCTTCCTGAAGCAGCCTCTGTTCCGTCTCCTTGTTATGACAGTCAATTGCAATCTCCTCTAAGATAAGTGCTGAACAGAGAAAGCGATAAATTAGGAAACTCAAAATCCGTTTTCTAAAGGGACAACATTCAACTGAAAACTAAAGACTGTAGTATTTACTAAGTATTGAATACGTAACTGACTGGGATTCAGAACTGGCCAAGATCAGAGTATTCTACATTTAAGGTTTTTTTTTCTTCCTTCTGAGCTGGGCTCTCGATATATAGCCCGAGCTGGGTTTGAATTTATGGCAATCCTCCTGCTTCAACTTTCTATGCTGGGATTCCAAGTGTGTGCCACTGTGCTAAGCCAAATTACTTCAACAGTACACTTGGGAAAGTCATTCTATTTACACAGTATATTGTTCAAATGAGGGGGAAATGGTGCTCCTTAAATTATTTTTTAGAATCAGCTTCTATTGCAATCGCCTGCTACATTTTATAAATGCCCCCTGGGAATGGCTGTGGGTGTCTATGTGAGCGACTGGGAGGCTGCGGGAGCAGGACTGGGGGTTTAAGGCTAGTCTTGGCTGCAAGACAAGTTTAAGGGCAGCCTGGAAAACATGAGACCTTGCCTCAAAAAACCAAAAAAAGAAAAAGAAGAAAAAAAAAGAAAAAATGAATGCTAGGAGAAGTGAAAATTAAGTTGCACAACTAGCGAGGAGTGCTAGTTTAAGCACGTCTGACAATCCTGAAAGCACCCTTTAGGAAACATAACCTTTAACCAAACAACCAAGACAGTGCTTGCTCCTCTTACTCCATTAACTCAACTGGGTCAAAAGACATTTCAACGTCGAAGTTCCACCCCAGGTTTCCAAATCCACATAAAACCAAGAACACAGACACTGCCGGCACTGCCGGGGACAGAGGCAGTGAAAAGATAGCCACCGTAAGGAAAAGAAGAAAGTGCACGTCTATGTGTGCTGAGAGGGAAACATGCTCAGGGTACAGCAGGAGAAAACATAAAGATAGAAGTTACTTTCTCCAATATTTCTTTACTGTGTGGGTGGGTTTGCTCCACAGCATTCCAACGGAGGTGAGAGAACAATCTGGTGGCAGTCAGTTCTCTCCTACTGCCCACTCCCTCCCTCAGCCATCTCACCAGTCCTTTACTATCTCATTTGAAGAAAGGAATTAAATAACCAGCACAGTGGAGACTCAGTATTAGTGAGGCTTTGTATAACTGATTTTTTTCTTCTTACTACCTAACTTGTTGCTGGTATTAAGGTGAGTTAAGATAACCTAGGATTAGGGTAGTCTCACCCAGGGACATATTTACCACAAGGGTGATCCAGTCGCAACAGAATCAAAGCATTAAGTGAAAGAGCGCTGGTGAGGATAAGCAGAAAAGGTAAAATAAGCAAAGAAAGAATTTGGCAAGAACACTTAAAAGTTGGGGTAAAGGAATACCGCACACTGTAAGCTAGCCTGAACTATGTTACTGTGGACGCGTCTGCATGATTCCTGCATCTTACTCAAAGGGGAGGAGGGAGAAGTAAAATAAACAATCAACAATGTTATTATATCAAAGAGATGAACCACAGGAGTTGAGGAACTATTTTAGTCATATATCCACACAATTTAACAGTCTAACTTTATGCCATATATCAATTTACAACCATCTGAGAATGGTGTAGGTCTTCTTTCTATGTTTTGTTTTCATTGGTTGAATAAAGAAAACTGCCTTGGCCTTTTGATAGGGCAAAATTTAAATACGCGGGGAAAAAGAGAACTGGATACTGGGAGGAAGGAGGCAGGCAGAGAGCTACCTGCCATAAAGCTGCCAGGTCAGACATGCTGAATCCCAGTAAGCCACGAGCTTGTGGTGACATACAGATTTAATAGAAATGGGTTAAATCAAGATGTGAGAGTTAGCCAGTAAGAGGCTAGAACTAATGAGCAAGGCAGTGTTTTAATGAATACAGTTTCTGTGTAATTATTTCGGATGTAAGCTAGCTGGGCTGCCAACGCAGCCTGCCTCGTGCTCCTACTACAAATTGGAGCCCAGCGTGGGTCCCAAACCCACAACCCTGAGATTAAGAGTCTCATGCTAGATTACAAAGGGTACCTTTCACCCTCTTTGAAGAGGCCAAAAGAAGATGATCTTCAGGTAGGATGTGGGTAATGATACCAATGGCTCTTTCTGCATGAAATCTGCAATAGACATAGATAGAGTCTAGTGTTTCTTTTTAGTTAGAAGTGATTTAAAAACCGTAACAACATGTATTACAATACTGACAGAAAGTACTAGGAAAACTACAAAGAATAGAGTTCTGGGGCTGGGGAGATGGCTCAGCAGTTAAGAGCACTGACTGTTCTTCCACAGGACCCATGTTCAGGTTCAAGAACTCACATTGGGTGGCTCACAAACTCTTGTTAACTCCAGTTTCAGAGGATCTGGATGGGCATCTGTATTCGTGTGTGTGTGCATGTACACGTGCGCGCACACACACTCTTTCTGATACATACACATAACGCTTTAAAAAATGAGGTTTTAAGGATCAGAGTTTCCTGTTTTGATGAACTGGAGTCAAATCCAGGATCTCTTTACATGCTAGGCAAGCACTCTGAGCTTCATTCCCAGCCCTAAATTTTCAGTCTATTGTGAATTGAACTTTTAACATCCATTGTATTTTCATCTCTCTCAAAATAAAAGTCCTAATTATCATTACAAGACTGATCTCTGCCACTTCTCTGTCTGACGTCATTTCCTGCCATTCCCACACCAACCCTCTTAGCCTCCAGTCATATACACCTAGCAATTTCTGAAGAAACCCATGCTCTCACCCCAGCAGTGTTTTCCTTCCATGCACGCATGGCTTACTTTCACAGAACAGAGTATATAAAGTCCCTTGGGAAAAAAAAACATTCACTTCCCCGATTTTTCCGTTACCTGTCCATGGGAACACCTGGTTGTCTGTTCACAGCCCAGCCCACTAAACACAAGACAAACTACTTGCCTATTATACCTGTTATTCCCTTAAAAATCAAACTTTTTTTTTTAAAAAAGGTTTATTTTTATCACTTTAAATTATGTATCTGAGTATGGGTATGTGCATGTGAGAAGCCCAGAGGCGAGGTGTTACATTCCCTTGTGCTGGAATTACAGGTTGTTCTAAGACACCAGACATGAGCACTGCAAACCAAACGCAGGTTCTCTGAAAGAACAGTATTCATTCTTAACCACTGAGCCATCTCTTTAGTTCCCCACTCAAAGTTCTTATCTCTGTCTATCTTCAAATTCACTAGTTCTCTTTAGTTTTTAACTAACATGCTGTTTGATTTCTGCACAGAGGGTTTTTGTTTTTTTTTTTTTTGTTTTTTTTTTTTTTGGTTTTTCGAGACAGGGTTTCTCTGTAACTTTGGTGCCAGTCCTGGAACTAGCTCTTGTAGACCAGGCTGGCCTCGAACTCCCAGAGATCCGCCTGCCTCTGCCTCCCGAGTGCTGGGATTAAAGGCGTGCGCCCACCACCACCCGGCTTCTGCACAGTTTTGATATCAGTGACTATACAGGTGCCTTTTCCTTAGCTCTGTTGATTTCTTTCTTTGAGACATGGTTTCATTTGGTGGCCCACTCTGGCCTCAAACTCCTGGCAATCCTGTCTCACCTGAGTGATGGTGTGCTACCATGTTTTTAGTATATTCAGAGTACATCCACCACTGCAACCAATTTTAAGATACTTTTTATCACCTTAAAACAATTCCTAGATACATCTAGCAATCCCCACATTCCTCCAACACCCCAGGTCTAAGAACCATTCACTTTCTATCTCTAGTTGCCTATCTAGCCATATATAAATAAAGCCACACAAACTGTGATCCTTTGTGACTAGCTTCTGTAAGTTAGTATGTTTACAAGGCTCAACCATGCTGGAGGATGAATTTTGTTTAAAATTCCCAGCCTTCAAGGGGAAGCAGGTGGTGCTGGGCAGTGGTGGTGCATACCTTTAATCCTAGCACTTGGGAGGCAGGGGCAGGCAGATCTCTGTATGATTTTGAGGCCAGCATGGTCTATAGAGTGAGTTCTATGATGGCCAGGGTTGCACAGAGAAACTATGCCTTGAAAAGCCAAAAAGAAAGTCTCTGGGGCTTTTTTGTTTGTTTTCTGAAGAAACACAACATTGCTGTGTAATGCTGGTTAGCCTGGAACTCATTGGATAGCCCAGAGTTGCCCTAAAAAAATTTTGGAGGAAAGTGATCAAGAGTCAATTTTCTCCTTCCACCTCACGAGTCTCAGAGATGAACTCAGCTTGTTACACTTGCCAGCAAGTGCCTTGAATTCTTCATCTTCTAGACCCAGCATTGTGCTGGCATTATAGGTATGTCCTACCTGGCCTTCTTTTTGCCTTCATTGTTCCTCCAAAATATTATTGGTTTCCTCGTCTATATCAGATCTAGAGAACTTTCTTTGTAAGGAGTATACACAGAAAATTTGTTATGGTAGCAACAAATCCCCCCCCCATTTTGGGGGGGGGGGGTTCGAGACAGGGTTTCTCTGTAGTTTTTTTTTTTTTTTAAGATTTATTTATTATGTATACAACTTTCTGCCTCCACACGCCAGAGGAGGGAACCAGATCTCTTTACAGATGGTTTGGAGCCACCATGTGGTTGCTGGGAATTGAACTCAGGACCTCTGGAAGAGCAGCCAGTGCTCTTAACCACTGAGCCATCTCTCCAGCGCAAATGTAATCAAGGATTTTTTTAATATTTATTTATTTATTATGCATACAATATTCTGTCTGTGTGTATGTCTGCAGGTCAGAAGAGGGCACCAGACCTCATTCCAGATGGTTGGGAGCCACCATGTGGTTGCTGGGAATTGAACTCAGGACCTTTGGAAGAGCAGGCAATGCTCTTAACCACTGAGCCATCTCTCCAGCCCCCTCTCTGTAGCTTTTGTAGCCTGTTCTAAAACTTGCTCTGTAGACCAGACTGGCCTTGAACTCAGAGATCTGCCTGCCTCTGCCTCCTGAGTCCTGGGATTAAAGGTGTGTGCCACAACTGCCCAGCTGGTAACAAGTTCTTTTGCAACTACTTAAGTCTAATATCATGAAATAGTCATAGGAAACAGATGAACAAATGGGCATGCCTATGACCCATGAAAATAGTTTTCCATGTAGGTCATAGTTCATGGCTGAGGGTTTTAGAGACCATTCTTTGTTGATGGGAATTTTCCTCACTCTTGCAGGCTTAGATATACATTTAAAAGAAGAGCTATAGCCGGGCGGTGGTGGCGCACGCCTTTAATCCCAGCACTCGGGAGGCAGAGGCAGGCGGATCTCTGTGAGTTTGAGGCCAGCCTGGTCTACAAGAGCTAGTTCCAGGACAGGCTCCAAAGCTACAGAGAAACCTTGTCTCAAAAAACCAAAAAAAAAAAAAAAAGAGCTATAGTTTACCCAGTTTTTCTGTTTTCAGAAACAAGTTTGGAGGTTGTTAAATTTGTCACCAAGACAGAAACTATTAATTACTCAAAGAAAAATCACTGAAGGAAATACTGAAAAGAGCTCATTCCGTACAGAAATAAATAAATTTTAATTTGAAACCAAAGGAAGCCTAAATGGATGCCTTAACAACTGAAATGATTTTTAAATGACTTCACACATTTTACCACAGGAAGACAAATTTATCCACACAATACTTACGGACTAGTACACTACAGGGGAACAGTATTATCTCTGTTGGAAAAGGGGGAACTTACAGGGCATTGTCGAACTTCCCAGAGCTGTACTGGTGAACGTAGGAAGAGTAAGCCAAATCTTCATGAGCTGTTGCTACATGAATATTTTTGCCTCCAAACACTGACTGTCGAATGTCAAGGGCTGCCTGAAAGAACCATAGACATTTAGTAATATTGTATACTACTGAAGTTAAATTAACTATCCTCACATTCTCTGTACCTAATCCTTTAAATTTCAAATGGGAAGTCATGCTGGAGTTAAACAAGAGCAGAACCTGAAAGTCACCCCACAACAACCTGGTTCTGTGAAGATAACACCTGCTTTGGGAATTCCATCAGTTGGTTTTTGTAGTAAGGAAACAAAGAGTATGAACAAGGTAACGCTTCACCACAGAGCCATAGCCTCGGCCCTAACAGCTTCTTTTACACCCTTCTTTAAAAGAGAACTGTAAAATAAGAATTATCTTTAATTCCAGTCCTGAAGAGGCAGAGGCAGGTGGATATCTGTGTGTGAGACCAGTCTAGTCTACAGACTGAGTTCCAGGACTGTTATATAGAGAAACCCTGTCCCAAGGGAAAAAAAAAAATCTTTGATACCTTGTCTAGAGCCATTGTACAGGATACCATTTATCTGAAATAATGATTTTAAGGCCTAAAATTATAGCTATCAACCCTTGCTGGCAAAAAGGCAGGTAGACTGACCCTTGATAAATATGCCACAAAGTAAAGCCATCACCTAGGCAACAGAAAGTATGGTGGAATATGGACCCACAGTCTATGATAATAGTCCTGGATGATTCTCTTCAATTCTTAAAACATTTGACTTTTATGTCTTTTACATAACACTTAGTAAAGCAATGGTGAGACCTACAAGAGCAATGGTGAGACCTACAAGAGTAAGGAAGGCCTTTTTATTTTTTTAATTATTTTTACTTTATTGGTGTTTTGCCTGCATATATGCATGTATGTCTGTGTGAAGGTGTCAGATCCCTCGGAGTTGCAGTTAGAGATAGTTGTGCTGGGAATACAACCCAGGTCCTTTGAAGAAAAAAAAAAGCTCTTAACCACTGGGCCTTCTCTCCAGCCCTTCGAAGAGTTATTTTACATAAAATGGCAACAAATATAGGTCAGCAAATCAACTTAGATTAGAAGTAAAGGGAAATAACCACTAACATACCTGATAAATTGCAACAGACTGACAGATATTGTCTACATTGAGTAAGTAGAACCCATAATCTAGCAGCGTATCAGAGTATTTTGGGTGTTTGGATCCAAAATGATCTCTATAAAAAGATAAAGAACTATTAGGATATAAAGTTGAGAAACATATTAAAACAGTATCTTTAATAACAATCACCTACCGTGCCAAATACACTGCATGTTTAATTAATTGTTCTGCCTTCTTAAATTCACGTTTTACTACACAAGCCTAAAGACAAAAAGGGAAATTATTAAACAGTTGATTAGTGCACGACCATTAAGTATAGTTTCAGACCACACTATAATAGTCAATTAAAAAAAGTAAATCGAAGCTGGGCGGTGGTGGCGCATGCCTTTAATCCCAGCACTCGGGAGGCAGAGGCAGGCAGGATCTCTGGGAGTTCGAGACCAGCCTGGTCTACAGAGCTAGTTCCAGGACAGGCTCCAAAAGCTACAGAGAAACCCTGTCTTGAAAAGCAATTAATTAATTAATTAATTTAAAAAAATCGATGATTCTGCTGGGCAAGAGTGGTCATGTCTTTAATTCCAAATTCCAGCACTCAGGAGGCATGGGCAGGCAGATCTCTGAGTTCGAGGCCAACATGTTCTACAGAGTGAAATTCCAGGACAGTCAACAATACACAAAGAAATCCTGTAGCAGAAGGTGGGGGGGGGGGGGTAGCCTCAATTTGTAATTTCTTTCCAAGTCTCGAATACATTTTTAAAGAAATAGATCTGTAAACAACTTGGGAAAATTCTGGTAATTATTTCCAGTATAAATGTTACAACAAAAGTAATTCACAAACTGGTACAAGCCTACCTCTTTATAACACTATACTAAAATGTCAGGGGGAAGATTCAGCATAATATTTTTAAGTACAAATTCCACTTCTGGAATGGGTTACAATGAACTTTTCTCACTTTCTTTATATGAACATATACATGTATATATTTTTAAATATGGTTTTCATGTGTGGGGTATTTGTCTGTATGCATACTAGAAGAAGGTGTTAGATCTAAAATTGGAGTGAGAGGTGTTTGTGAGTTGCCATATGGGTGCTGGGAATCAAATCTGAGTCTTCTGGAAAAGTAGGCAATATTTAACTGCTCGACCATCCCTCCAGTCCCATACTTTAAAATTATTTGTTAATAGCTTATTGTATACACACACATGCACAGGTATGCAAATGAATAGAATGTGTGGCAGTCAGAGGTCAGCTTACAACATTTGGTTCTTTCTTTCTCAAAGAAAGTCTCAAAGGGGCTGAACTCAGGTGTCAGACTTGGTGGCAAGTGCCTTTACCATCTGACTGGACCTTTTTGTTAAACAGCACCTGATGCCGTCCTGGAACTAGCTCTATAGAACAGGTTGGCCTCAAACTCAGAGATCCACCTGTCTCTGCAACCTGAGTTCTGGAATTAAAGGCCACCACTACCAAAACTGCCAGCTTTACTAAAAAAAAATATTTTGAACCATGGGGACTTCTAGTTTTTGAACTCTAAATACCATGTGCATATACAAATTTTGCATGTTGTATTACTTCCTAAAGCATATATTTAATGTTTAAATTAAGCATGCTAATATCTTTTTCTCATATGGATGCCATCTGAGTATTTATGCTGCTATTCACATTCTCTAAAGTAAATAATGGAGACTCAGGCACACTGGAACATGCCTGTAGCCCAAGTAAAACCACAATTTGAGGGTAGTCTTGACTACATAGCAAGTTTAAAGCTAGCTGAAGTTACATACCAAGATCACATCTCAATAAATAACTTTTTACTATTTCATAGAAACAGTGATGTCTTCTAAACCAAAAATCTGCAGTCTTTTTTCCGATTGAAATGACTCAGATAAAAGCAACCAAAATGGAATACTCAAGTTTGAGTAACTTCGATACAAAGAACATATATTAAAGTTCATCAGTGCTTTATTTCAAGGCTTTTGTATACTAAAGCTAACTTTGAGGTACTAATAAATAGCCTCAAAGAATTTTTATACTTATTTACAAAAAAAGAAACTAGAGAAAAATCAAAGGCAGTCTATCAGGTCCAGTATAACAAGCTTTCTCACTGAGAAATGCAATGCAGAAGGAAGGTAAATCCTACAGAAGACAGCCTCGCTCTAGGTCTATGGGTCCACACGATTTCCAATGAGAAACTGAGTTTACTACACAGCTTTAAGGAAGACAAAAATTCAAGCATCAAATATTACTGTGATGTGTACTTCAGTGAGCTCAAACAATTATTTTTACAGGTTTCTTTGATGATGGAAAACTTATGAGGCAGTTTTTTATTTGTTTTTTGAGATAGGGTCTTTCTATGTAGCCCTGGCTGTCCTGGAGCTTGCTATGTAGTCCAGGTTAACCTCAGACACTCACCTGCCTCTGCTTCCCAAGTGCTAGGATTAAGCTATGGAACAGTTTTGATTAGAAACTAAGCACAGAAACTCAGAACACAGATCTAGTCAGTTATCAAAGACTGTTGTTAAAAACATTTTATTTTTAGACATCATATTCACCTTAGAAGCTTGTCGTAAAACATCCACCACAACTTTGACTGGCAAGCCTGCTGTAATTTCCTTCATTGCCTCAACGCACCACTTATACGCCTTTGAAAAAAATTGAGAAGAGAAAGAACTGAAACAAAGTGACAAACTAAATGACAGTGTTTAATGAAATTATTGTATATTTTTCTTACAAGATTTAAAATACTTAAACACACAAAAATATTTATAATTGAAATTTTCTGAGGTAATCTTTTGAAAGTGCTGAGTTGATCACATTATTTCTACTCTTATATCTATATCTTCCTCAAGCAAAGTATGGTGGTACACACCTGTCATTTCAGAGTCAGCGAGGCCACAGCAGCAGGAGTTTCCTGAGCTCAGTGAGCTGGGGGTGAACCTATATATGAATCCTATATCAAAACACTCCTATAGTTTTTATAAATTAAAGATGGGATATATGTTCAGGAAATGAGGTGTGCTCTATATTCTATGTTCCAGAAGCAATTACTGCATACAGCAGCTCCCTGACCCTGCCTTAGCAAACATTCCCCTTCTTCCAGCCCCTCAGTGAACTAAGTATATTTTAAGGCTTCAGTCCTAGACTAGCTTTCACATAGTTTCCTTTCCCTTCTGTAACATTTCAGCTCCTCCCTCCACCCATTTTTCTATCAGTGACAAGGTTCACTATAACCTTGGTTGGCCTAGAGCTCACTATGTAGACCAGGCTGGCCTCAAACTGAGAGAAAGCCAACTGCCTCTGTCTCAGTTGTTAGGATTAAAGGTACACACCATTATACCCAGCTATAATTTTCCCTATTAATTATGTGTTTAGTTGAGTGCCTACTTTATACTGGATATTACAAGCAGTTCATGTTCATTGATACATTTAACTGATAACACAGCACATAGTATGTCTATTATTATGGAAAAGAAAGTTACAGAGGTCAAGTGCAGGCAATGAGCTAGCATCTATGTAATATGAAGCAAAACAAACAAAAATGACCTTTTCCTAGTGATTAGCAGAAGGCAAAAAAACCAAAGTAAGTTACCCTGGATAGACAACTGCTATTATATAAAGAAAGAAGACAGCAAGATAACCCATTTTGGTAAGTTCTGAGCTTAACTGAGAGGTCCTGCCTCAAGCTGGAATAGTGATTGAGATTCCCAATATCATTCTTGAACTTCTGCACACATGTATACAAATGTATACATCCACCTGCCGAAATGTATACATGGTCTCACAAGCATGTGAATAGATATATGCATACTTATGCATACTACACACGCATACATATGAAAAAGGGCTGGAATGATGGCTCAGTGGTTAAGAGTAGCTGCTGGCCTTACAAAGGACCCACATTCTGTTTCCAGCATCCACACTAGATTGCTTACAACCACCTGTAGTAACTGGAGCCCAATACCCTCTTCTAGCCTCCTCTGTACTCATGTACACACGGCAACACACAGACATACATGAAACAATCAAAAATAAATCTATGTTTACATTTAACAAATCTATTTTTAAATTAAAGGCGCATGTCTTTAATCCCAGCACTCAGGAGACAGACACAGATGAATCTCTGTGAGTTCAAGGCCAGCCTGGTCTACAGAGAGAGTTCCAGAACAGCCAGGGCTACAGAGAGAAACCCTGTCTCAAATAAACAAACAAACAAACCCAAAAAGCAAATGAAGTATTTTTCCATTTTGCAATGAAACCTACGACAGGAACCTAGCATGTGAAAGCTGTGAGTGGTGGTGCTTGCCTGCGATCTGAGCAGCACTGATCTAAGCACTCAGGAGCCCGAGCCTCAGGCTACCAAGTCTTGTCTTATCCAAAAAAACAAAGCAACAACCCTGAGGACCACCCAATACCTGAAATGTAACTCAGAAGACAGGTAAGAGAACTGGCTTACCCTGTTCCAATGGGAGCTACCTAGAAACAGTGTGGCACAGGTCGGCAACCCCTGTTGCCCTGATAGAGGAAGACCACAAATTTAAAGGCAGCTTAGGCTACAAAGACCTTGTCTCAAAACAGCAAGCCAACTCACCTCATCATAGTGGCTTTTTGCAAATAGAAGTGCACATAGTTCTCCATAGAGAGCAGCTCTGTTTGCTTGCTGGCCACGCTTTGATAACTTATCCATGTATGTCTGAGCTAACTTAAATGTTTCTTCACCTAGATGATATTTGCAATTTCCATTTCGCACATGAAGCAACCTGAAAAAGACAAAAAAGCTTTTACTTTTGGTACTTCCAGCATAGCGACCCTGATAACTTTTTGTTGTTGTTGTTTTTCAGGACAGGGTTTCCCTGTGTAGCTCTGGAGCCTGTCCTAGAACTTGCTCTGTAGACCAGGCTAGCCCTGAACTCACAGCCTCCCAGCATAAGCCACCACCACCTGGTCCCTGAAAACCTCTTAAAATAATGGTGCAGCACCTAAATGAAAAGACAGTGGACACAAGAAATGAGGCTGCATTAGAAAGAACTTCTATCTACAGCACTGCTGATAATGCTGAGAGCTTCTTGTGATGAATCTCGTCGATTCACTCTGTTCTCTAAATATTCATGTATTTTGTGTATTCAGCGTGTGCTAAACAACAACAACAAAAAAGAATCCTTCTTGTTCCAAATTCAAATACAATGCAGAAAATAGTGAAGAAAATAAAAAATAATCTGACTTATTACACCTACCATTACCGTTCTTTCTCAGTTTTTGGATGTCTGTGTATCACTTCATCAGCTGCCACTGCTCTCATTCATGCTGCTTCCTAAGTGTTCATTTTAGCTTACTGTACCACTAAGGTAAGTTCAATAATGTAACGATGATACCTATTTGTCCTATACCCTCTGTGGCTGAAAATCCTGAGCACACCACACAAAATAATGTTTAATATGCTAACAACCTAATGAGTACGCAAGTGTATCAACATAAAGGCCGCAGTAGACTATACATCTACAGACTATAGGACAAATACTTATCTATTATAGTGCTGGCTGAATGCAATGTCTATTTATAAGGCCACTACATTCTGAAAATGCTCTGGCAATAAAGACATAAAAGACATTTAAAAGAAAACAAAGCAGGGCATTAATATCAGTACTCTAGAGGCAGAGCTAGGTCTAAATAATGAACTGTCAAAACCATGTGAGAAGCAGGCACAGCTAGGCGGTAGAGGCTCTCCATACCTAATAATGTGTGAGGCCCTAAATTCAGTCCCTAGCACTGGAGAAGAGAAAGGACTGGAAGGAAGGAGAATTAATCTCGATACTCTAGATGGTGGGTGGAATGACTATATTTCTGAGCAGGGCAGTCAAGGTTGAGCAGAATATGAACTTAAGAGTAAAGCATCTACAGATAAAAATATTTAAAAAAAAAAAAAAGAAAGAAAAACAGCCGGGCAGTGGTGGCGCACACCTTTAATCCCAGCACTCGGGGAGGCAGAGGCAGGCGGATCTCTGTGAGTTCGAGGCCAGCCTGGTCTACAAGAACAAGTTCCAGGACAGGAACCAAAAGCTATGAAGAAACCCTGTCTCGAAAATTCAAAAAAAAAGAAGAGAAAAAGAAACCAAATCAACTGATCAGAATGAGTCTGAGGCCATATTGGGTACCATAGAAAGACCTTGCATACAAATACAAAATAACAACAGGGCTGAGGATTGTAGTGATATTTTGTTTGTAATCTAACAAATAAATCCTGCCTGAAGATCAGAGTACAGAGCTAAACTACTAGGAAACAGAGGCCAGGCAGTGGTGACACACACCTTTAATCCCAGCACTCCCAGAGGCAGAAAGATCTCTGAGTTCAAGGCCACCCACCTTACACTCAAGATTGATCCAGTCTCAGAGAGCCAGGTAGTGGTGGCTCACACTTTTAATCTCAGTATGTGGGAGTCATACACCTTTGATCCCAGCACTAGGGGGGTGGAGTCAAGGAGGAATACGACTGGAGGGAGAGAGGAATATAATGTAGGAGGAAACAGGAGCTGGAGGAATTCAGTTTGAGGATTCGGCCAGAGAAGCAGTCTGAGGTTCATAGAGAGTGCTTTCACTTTGGGGATTCACGGAGACAAGATCACCCCTTCGGTCTGAGCACTGGCAGAGGTAAGAACTCTCTAGTGGCTGACCGCTCTGCTTCTCTGATCCTTCAGCTTTCACCCGATAGCTGACTCCTGGTTTTTATTATTATTATTAAGAACAATTAGAATTCATGCTACAGAGCATGTGGCTCAGCTGGTAGTATGGCTATTTTGCATGCATGATACTGATGTGGGATGTCTCTCTGTATGCTGTGGCTATGTTATTACCATTGGTTAATAAAGAAGTTGTTTTGGCTAACAGCCAGGCAGAATAGAGTCTGGTGGGAAATTCAAAAGAGATACAGGGAGAAAAAGGGAAGTCAGGGAGACACCAACAGCTGCTGGAGAAGCAAGATGTGATGTAACAAGCCACAAGCATCATGGTAAAATACAGAATAGTAGAAATGGATTGATTTAAGTTGTAAGAGATAGTTAATAGAGCTAATAGGTGAAACAGTTTGTAATTAATATTAAGCCTTAGAGTGACTACTCAGGAACTGGTGGGCTGGAGAGAAACCTCCAATTACATAAAACCTAGGTTTAAACCATATAAACTAGACACAGTGGTTTGATCTGCCATCCCAGCATTTGGACAGTGGAGTCATGAGGATCAGACGTTAAAGGTAGTTCTCAGCTGCACAGGCAGTTCAAAGATGGCCTGGTATACATGAGACTCTCTCGAGTAAAAGGAAATCAAGAGTTGCCAATGCCCTTTATTTACCATGAGTACTCCAGGAGGAAGATCATTTCTGGCCATTACTCTGGCACATGCAGAGATGATAGACTATTTAATGCCAGAAAGGCACCGCCTGCTGCTTCCTCCAGTCCCACTGGTGGTCTGTTCAAACATACACTAAGCATACAGAGACCCATCTGGGCTGAAAGTAAGCAGGATGGAAGCCAAGGAACTTCCGGTGCATTTCACGGGTGTGTTGCCAAGATTCCCACTTGCACTTTGACAATTAACAATGTGAAATCACACCTCCCTTATCAACTACTACCACAAAAAGTAACTGGGTTTATTTTTGTTGTTGTTGGTTGGTTAATTTTTTTTTTTTTTGAGACAGGGTCTCTACATAGTCCCGGCAGTTCTAGAATTCACAAAGACCCTCCTGCCTCTGCATCTCAGGTGCTGAGATTAAAGGCATATGCCATCATGCTGGGCTAAAAAGCAACTATTGTTTACCAGGTCAAACTATGTTAAGTTTCAAATGAGAAAAAAAGCAAACATAGAAGTCATTCAGTCATTCAGTTTATAAATATATTTATTGCAAGACAGAAGAGCTGGACTGGCGAGATGGCTCAAAGGGCAAAGACAGTGATGCATGTGAAATCCGATGACCTGAGATTGGTCCCCAGGTGTTAGTGGAACAAGAAAATAGAATCCTAAAAGTTGTCCTCTGACTCCCACACAAGAGGCAGGGCATATGTGAGCTTATGTGTACATTCACGTCTACCTGCACACCACAGAGTCAAAACAAAATGAAAACTGGCTAGAGAGATGTCTCAGTGGAGAAGGTGTTTGCCATGAAACCTAAGGGCCAGAGTTTGGATTCCCCAGAACCTACCTACATAATAAGGCCTGGTGGCAGTCTGTAATTCCAGTTCTTGGGAGGGAGAGACAGGGGATTCCTGGAGCAAACTCAATAGCTAGATGGGACCTTACCTCAGCAAATAAAGTGGAAAAGCAGTCAGGGAAGACTTGATGTCAACTACATGACTCTACATAGATTCACATATGTGTCTACTACTCATGTGCACATACACATGAATATGTACACAAACACACCACAAACAAATACATTTTTTAAAAAGATTTATTTATTTATTATGTATACAGTGTTCTGCCTGCATGTGTACCTGCAGGCCAGAAGAGGGCACTAGATCCCATTACAGGTGATTGCGAGCCACCATCTGGGTGCTGGGAATTGATCTTAACCTCTGAGACAAAGCTCCATCCCCACAAACAATTTGTAAAAAGACTAAGGGTGTGTGTGTGTATGGCTGTAATCTCAACACTTGGGAGGCAGAGGCAGGTGGTTCTTTTTGAGTCCGAGGCTAGTTTGGTCTACAAGAGCTAGTTCAAAGACAGGCTCTAAAACTACAGAGAAACCCTGTCTCGAAAAACCAAAAATAAAATAAAATAAAGAAATAATACTAGATCCATACCAGACAGATGAGACAAAAACAAATTACATAATACCAGCTGTTGAGAAGGCTCAGAGGGTAAAAGTGACCTAACAACCTGAGTTCAATACTATGGCCCAAATGCCGGAGGGAGAAAACTGACTCCTGCAAGCTGTCCTCTCCTCCTGTGAACACTGCTACATGGACCTCAACTTCCTGCCCCCACTTCACCAAATACAAAAATAAATGTAATTTTTAAAAAAATCAAGGAACTAAACTGGGTATGGTGGCACACACCTTTAACCCTAGCACTTGAGGGACAGAGGCAAGCAGATCTCTGTGAGTTTATGACCAGTTTGGTCTCATAGTGAGTTCTAGGACAGCCAGGATTATGTAGAAAGACCTAGCTCAAAACAAGCAAGCAAGCAAGCAAGCAAGCAAGCAAACAAACAAATAAAACTAAGGGACTGGAGAGATGGCTCAGCAATTAAGAGTGCTTACTACTCTTCCAGGACAGGCTCCAAAATTACACAGAGAAACCAAACTCTGTCTCAAAAAACAAAACAAGAGTGCTTACTATCTTGCAGAAGACCTGGGTTCAATTCTTAGCACCCACATGGTGGCTCACAACCACCTGTAACTATAGTTCCAGGGGACCCCATGCCCACTTACTTCTCACCTTTGCAGTCAATGTTCCTACATGCTACACATATATACACACAGGCAAAAACACTCATACATATAAAATTTAAACAAATCTAAAATTTTAAAATAAATTATTTATAACTATAAATATATTATTTATAATTAGTTATAAAAACAAATTATTAAAAGAAAAAAATACTGCCAGGTGGCAGTTGTGCACACCTTTCATCTCAGCACTCAGAAGGTAGAGGCAGTAGGATCTTTGTGAATTCAAGTCAGTCTGGTGTACAGAGAGTTCCAGGACAGCCAGAGCTACACACAGAGAAACCCTGTCTAGATAAACTAATCAAACAAGGACAGACAGACAGATAAAATGAATATGGAATGATATGAATGTGATGGCACACATCTTCAATCCCAGTACTCCGGTGACAAAAGACAAGCAGATCTCTGTGAGTTCCAGGTCAATCAGGGTCACACAGTGAGACAATGTCTTAAAACAGACACGGAGACAGACAGACCGACACACATGTATGCACGCATACACACACACACAAATACAGAATGTGAGCATCTTAACTGTCAACTTAATTGGCTTAATAAATGCCTAGGTTACTTAATAAAGCATAACCTCTGGGTTCCTAGAGACAGACCATGAGGACTGGGAACTAATCAATGGATTAATGAATGACGTGGTATCACGGGGACACTGTGAGAAGCAGGTAGGACCGAGGTGGAAAAGGTAGGTGGGTCACCAGGAGCACATCTTGGGGGCTACAACTTGTCCTGACTTTATTTGCACTCCTGCTCCGATGTGCTTCTGTTACCATGTTTATCTTTGAGTGCAGAATGGGGTCAAGTTACCATGAACAGCATGAACCCCTAAAATGTAAGCCAGAAGAAATCTTTTCTCCTTTAAGCTGATTCTGTCAGGTATTGAGTCAAAGTGAAAAGAACAGCACAGGCTGAAAGCAAACTGAGGAAATGAGTCTCTCTCCTTCCTATGTTTTCTAAGATCAGATAGCATTTTTTTCTAAAGATCTAATATATTTTTATGGAAATAAAAGGTTGAAGTGCTTAGGATTCATGAACATTTTGGAGATGGAGACTGGACTACTGAAAACATGGCATAATTACCATCTAAGAGATTTAGTCAATTGTTGGGAGTATACCCAGAATTCTGAGCCCAAACCACTAACACCAAGTACCCTATACTAAGTACCACCAAATCATAGGATCTGCTCCAAGCTTACCTCACACAACACTCCACTGCTCGAAACCAGTGAAGCATCTCGTCATGTAGAGTACATAACTGAAGGCAAGACAGAAAAACCTTCTCAGCATCACTGTACCAGCCTGCATCGGAAAGAAATCCACCTGAAGAGCAAGAAAATCAGTAACATTAAGTGACTCAGTAAACTGTAAGCTACAATGACACGCTTATAACAAAACACCTAAATCAAATATTCAATATTAATATTAAATAATTAATTAATAATAGTAACATCTTACTTTTAACTTTGGAAAAGTTTGATCTCCAGCACAGAAAGTGGGAATAATAATCTGAAGAAATATTTGTCTGAAATGTACTTTTAATTCTATATGATTGTGAAAACTATCCAAATTATAAAATTATCACAATATTTATATATGTAAGTGTGTATATATATATACATAAATATAAAGGGATATATGTTTATATCCCTTCCCAGAATATTTTAAAGTGGTTTCTGCTTATAAAGTATTTCCTCAAAAAAATAAAAATACCTACTTTTGGAAAACAAGGCCCTAAAAAGATTAAAGTCTCATGTCACAGCATACGGTAAGCAGTTAAAGAATTTGGTGACAGCATGACACAGCAGAAAGGCGTGCTTTGGGATCACAGAGACGGGATTCTAAACATAGCTCACTAAAAGTTATGAGCTGATCCACTTACTCAACTTCATTAAGTCTTCTTCGGCATATGCAAATACTATTACTGTCACTGTGCTGGAATGCCACGAGAATTCAGGAAGACACCACTTACATGCTAAAGTTGAATAGGCCACGCCTAGGTATGACAGTTGCTCACAATCTGTGCAGACTGTGGGAACTCTTGTAGGAACCCTTACTGTTAGGTTTAATTCAAGTCCATTACAGAATAAACACTACTCTACTTTCCCATTACTCACCTAACACAAAGCCAACCTGGATGGCCTTCTCCTTTACTGCAGCATCTGACTCTGCTATGTAAGAGCACCGTCTACTGAATGAGTAGGCCAGGACAGAAGCAACTTTAACACCATGATCCATCAAAGCCTGAAAACAATGATGAAGCAAATGTCTGAAAGAGAAGAGAAAGGTGATTCTAGAGAGGCAATTGATTTTGCCCCTTTAGAGATAGCTGCTCCTCTATTAAATATGATACCATTGTTTTCTAAAACAAAACAAGGTAAGTGAGGCTACATCTGTAACCTGATGGTACCTAAGGATGGGGCTAGCTTTAAAAATCACATATATTGGCGCTGGAGAGATGGTTTAGTGGTTAAAAGTACTGGCCGTTCTTCCAGAGGTCCAGGGATCAATTCCCAGCAACCACATGGCAGCTCACAACTGTCTGTGACTCCAGTTCCAGAGGATCCAACACCCTCACACAGAGATACATGCAAACAAAATACCAATGCATATAAAATAAATTTTAAAAATCACATATACTCCAAAAGTAAGACAATGGGGCTGGGGAGAAGGCTCAGCAATTGCCACACAAGCCTGACAACGAGTCTGCATCTTAGCATACACATAAAAGCTGGACACAGTAGTACAAGCACTAGAAATCCAGTGCAGCCCTACAGGAAGATGGGAGGCACAAATAAGAAACTTGCTAGAATCTCACAGGTCAGCATATGTGGCAGTGAACATTAAAGACACTGGCATCCAGGCGTAGCGGCACATGCCTTTAATCCTAACACTTGGGAGGCAGAGGCAGCCAGCCTGGTCTACAGAATGAGTACCAGGATAGGCTCCAAAAAAAAAAAAAAAAAAAAAAAAAAGAAAGAAAGAAAGAAAAGAAAAGAGAGCGAGAGAGAGAGAGAATCTCTCAGTAAGGTGTAAGGTAAAGAAAGACCAACATCTAAAGCCAGACTGGGCTACATGACACCCTGCCTTAAAACTATCAAACCCTTCACTAAGAGCTTTATGTGTATTTATAAAGCAAAAACATGTTCTTTGACCTTTTCCCGTCAAATAAAGTATAACTCTTATTTTTGTTATTCAAAGCTTTTCACTGAGTTATCGTCTCACTCCATGGAACTTGCTACCATAGTATTCAGTGGTCTTTTGTCTACTTATAAATTTTAATGGTGAAAACATTCTGCAAATGTCTATTGCTGATGGCTGAACAAGGCAAGTATACTTAATATCACTGAATTATATACTATTTTATCATTTTATGTGTATGATGAGTGTTTTGCCCGCATGTACGCCTATTGTCCTTGAAGGCCAGAAGAGGATACTGTACCTCCAAAACTAGAGTTTCATATAGGCACTGTCCTATAGGTGCTAGGAACTGTATCTGGGTCCTCTGGGAGAGCAGCCAGTCTTCTTAACCACTGAACCATCTCTCCAGCCCCTGAATCATACATTTTAAAATGGTATAAGTAGCAAATTTTATGGTATATATGTTTTAGTAGTCTTTTTATTGGGGGGAGGGCTGTCTCCTCCTATCTGTAATTCAAGCCTCATGAAGGAGATGAAGGAAGATCAGAAGTTTAGCAAATTCAAGCCCATCTTGGGCCACATGAGACTCAGAAGGAAGGACAGACGAATGCGTGAAAGCCAATACACATACACACAAATTTTACCTTTTATCCAAAGCTCTCAAAACTTTAGCAAAAACTTCCAATTCACAGAATTCACTGCCCAGTTGACATAAGCGTCCCTGTTGGTAAAGCTGTAATAATAAGAAAAATAATTATTTTTAACTTTTTAATTTAATTTTCTGCTCTGTGATTTAGCAGCTACTGTTCCAGAACTATGCTGCCTGCCATGATGGTCATGGACTTGAACCCTCTAAAACTCTAAGCCCCAAATAAACTCTTCTCTAATTAAAAAACAAAAACCAAAACAAAACAACAGGATTTAATAGCAGATTTTAATGGCTGATTTTAAGTATAAATACACAGCATTATCAGAAAAGAGGCTTGCATGAAAAAAAATGCAATGAATAAATTTCTATAACTCATAAAAACTTTAACTTTGCACATAATTGTTCAGAATTATTATTGTGAAATAGAATAGCACCTGGAACATTATAAATTACAAAGATGTGGTACTTAGCTATATGTATCATACAGAAGCCCATTACTTAAGAAACTTAAATGTTTGTTTTTTCCTTTAACAAAACTGGATAATTTTAAGTTATCAAAATAACAGCAAAGCCAGTATCTAGAAGGCAGCTTGTCAATATGCTCCATTGGGCACCTCAGCCAATCTCAAATACTCAGCTTAGTTCTGCATATATTTCACAAGCACTAACAGTATATAGTACATCTATCTAAAGATCCAGGACGACAGGATTCATATATTTCTGATTTGTTAGAACTGTTTTGTTGTTGTTTGATTTCGGTTTTTCAAGACAAGGTGTCTTCTGTGTGTGTGTGTGTGTGTGTGTGTGTGTGTATCTCCCTGGTGATCCTAGAACTTGTTCTGTAGACTATGCTGGCCTCAAACTCAGAGATCTGCCTACCTCTGCATCCTGAATGCTGGGATTAAAGGTGTGTACCTCTACAACCCAGCGGGAACCGGTACTTTTTAAAGGAACAATTTAGGAGCTGGGTGGTGGTGGCACACACCCTTAACCCTAGCACTTAAGAGGCAGAGGCAGTTAGATCTGAGTTTGAGGCCAGCCTGGTCCACAGAGCAAGTTTCAGGATAGCCAGGGCTACACAGAGAAACTTTGTCAAAACAAACAAACAAACAAACAAATAAAACAAGCAATCAAAAAAGAACAATTTAGGGATTGCCAAAATGGCTTTGTGGATAAAGGAGCTTTGCAGCTTAGCCTGCAGACTGGAGCACAATCACAGGGATCCAAAGGGTGTAAGGACAGAACTGATTCCTCCAACTGTCTTCTGATCTCCACATACGTGCACAAATATAAAGTTTAATTAATTAGTAACATGTTTTTAAAAAACAAATATGGCCAGGCAGTGGTGGCACACGCCTTTAATCTCAGCACTCAGGAGGCAAAATCAGGAGGACCTCTGTTAGTTCGGGGCCAGCCTGGTCTACAGAACTAGTTTCAGGACAGCTAAGGCTGTTACAAAGAGAAACCCTGACTTGAAAAACCAAAAACAAATACAGAGAGGAGCTAGAGAGATGGCTCATCAGTTAAGAAACTGACTGCTCTTTAGGGGACCCAGGCTCAATTCCCAGCAATCACAGGGTGACTCACAACTCCCTGTAACTCCAACTCCAGAGGGTACAACACATTCTTCTGGCTTCCTTGAGCACCAGACAAACACATGGTACTCAGATACACAAGAAGTCAAGGAACTCATACTTCAATGAATGAAAATTTAAAAAGGAAACAAATTCAGTTTTATCATTTTTCCTGACCTCAATTTCACCAAATGCTTTTGAATGCATGTAAGTTATAACAGAAATTTTGCTATCTTAGTTCACTTTGTATTACAGCTACTTAACACTAACTCAATTGATGACAACATTGGTTGCAAAAAAGAGGAAGGCAGGTCACTCTGTGCAGGAAAACAAACTACAAACTCAGCATACTATTGGGCATAAGATTATTAGTCACACAAAGGTCAGATTAAATTAGGTACACACACAGCTCAGTGATAGAAAGCTTACAGCATACACCAAGCCCTGGGTTCCATCTCTAACACGGGAGAGGAAAAAGTATAGATAACAATGGTTTCTGCAAAGTCAACAATTGCTGCAGAGAAGAGGGACTATACGCTCAGGAAGGCCAACAGAACTGTGATCTTCATGGAATGAAGATATTCAAATTAACATTAAAACCTAGTTCATAAGGAAAGAGCCTCTATTTTGGCTTTCTTTTTTAATTAATTAATTTATAAACTTTTATGTCTATGGGTATTTCGCACACCAGAAGAGGATATTGGATACCATGGGGACTATAGATACAAATGGTTGTGAGTAACCATGTGAGTGCTGGGAATTGAACTCAGGACCTCTGGAAGAACTCTTAACCACTGAGCTATTCCTACAGCCCCCAGAAATGCCCTTTCTGCTACAGAAAAGTAAAGAGTTTTGAGAATGTACGCAGTAAAATGCACCAGCATCAATCAGTTATGCTTACTTGACAATTGGCCACTACAGAATAATACAAGAAAAATACCGCTGAGAATTCATAACCAAATTCCGGTTTGGGGGCAAAATAATGCAAAGCAGATCCAAAAATGTACTAACCAAGATATTTAGATATTTCTCCAAAACACTAAGAAAAAAATCTTAACTTCCAAAGGCTCAGTGGGTAAAACCATGCCCATGCAAGCATGAGGACTTGAGTTTGAATCCCCAGTCTGCAATCGCAAGGCTCCTATGGGGAAGAGGGAGGTGGAGACTGAACAGCATACACAATAGAAAAACAAAAGGGGAAGGACTGACATCCAAGGTTATCCTTAGACCTTCACACACACACTGTGATAAATGTGCAATGGCACATGTGCATGCACTTAACACACGTGCATGCATGTGCACACCCGCACACATACACACACTTTGTATACACACACATTATACATAAGTATGCCCTCCCAAACCCTTGCCAAAATGATTATCATTATCAACCTTAAGGCTTAGAATTTCTTTTATAAAATAGATAAAAATGAAACAAGTTATATAACCATTTAAATTACCAGACAAGGGTAACGATTTAACAGTCCTGCTCATGTTTCTTTCACCCTTAAGTATATCCAAAATAAAATTAATATTGTTGACCGGACAAAGGGGGGTTAGAGATACCAACTACAGATAAAGATAGTATCTAATTCCTAAATATTTAACACCTTTGTATTTTATTCAAATCATTTTGAGTATGTGAATGCAAGCACATATGTGGATGAGCAAAACTTTCGGGAACCAGTCTCTCCTGCAGGTTTTTACCCACCAAGCTACCTCAACAACCCCCAATTTTTAAATGTTAAAAAATAAACCAGGGCTGAGGAGTCCCTCAGCAGTAAAGTACTAGCCAATGTGCGTGAGGCCTGAGTTCTAACTCCAGACCCTGTGGAAAAGAAAGGCATAACGTTAAGGGTTTGTAACCCAGTGCTGAAGGTCAGGACAGGCAGACCCCTTCAGCCTCACAGGAGTCCAGCAGCTGAACCCTACAGCCATGGTGGTGATGGTGAGCCATAGGTGTTGGGGTGGGGGTTTCAGCCACTAGCAGAGCTAGGTGGCAGAGGCAGGCATTAGTTAGGGGACATGGGTGGAGGCATGGGAGCCATGAACGTACTAGTTTCCTGACACTCAGAGTGAGGCTGGGCTGACAGTGGGAAGGTAACTACAGTAGCAGCTGCCCTAAGCAGTGCTCCCGCTCAGCTCAGAAATCAAAGTGAGTGACACTGGCTCATCTGGAACCATGTACCAGGCACAACTGGCAGGCACAACGGAACTCATCAACAAGGGTCTTTGGAACAAAAGGTTCAAGAATGAGTGGCTAATGATTATGTCCAAGATGCACCACTGCCATAGTATGAGGCCATGGCACTTTCTACTTCAGTGGGGAGAAGGCAGGATCTCAGGGTATCCAGGGATGCGTGCACTGCTCCACTCTGATTCCATCTGTTTTCCTGCCCGCCTTTCACACAAGGTCTAGTACTTCTCTCACTGTTCTTTGCAAGCCTCTGGCTCCTTTTTTCCCCCACATCTCTCCTGTGGTCTCCAGAAAGATGAGCTGTATTTAAATTTGGTGCTGAACACATGGCTCAGACAGTGTAGTAGCCCACCATTTCGCCAAAGCTGAGCAGACCATATCTAGCACTGAGGTTAAGGTGCACACACTAGTTCTAAAGCTTGGCTACATCAACTTCACTGGGTGCATCACCGTATCAGCCCCAGAAACTACCGATGGATTCCGACACTACTAACTCATTAGGAAACCCAGTGTTTCCTGCATTTGTTTTTGGTACTGCTATTCTCTGGAGTCACTGATGAAATTTTGTCTATAAGCATGTGGTCAATAGGTTGAATACTGGGTGAACACTGCCCTTCCTCTCCTTGGACAGCTCATCTTCCCCAGGGACAGTGGGTGAATTAGTTCTTGAGAAGATGGTATTAGAAATACCCAGCAATAAATCTGTAAGATGAACCAATGACACAGATTCAAGTTCTCCACATCAAGCTCCTGTCTGCACAAAGGTGTTCAAATCTCAGATGCCACTTCTGGAGCTGGAACCTCTGGAGGCCACACCTGACTCAAGGCTCTCCTTGTTAGAGGCCTAGGTCCACAACTTCTTAGATGAACTGGAGTGTCTCAGAACCCAGTCCCTCAGCAAATGCTTGCTTCTTCAACCCCTTTCCAATTCTGGTTCTGGTAACTTACCATCCAACACTCAAGCAATGCAATGTTCATCCTTACTCACTTGAGGTGTTGGGGGAATATGGACAGAAGACACACAACATAACTGCTAGCCTCATTATCCTCATTTTACAAACCCAGTCCAGCACAAACTGGCAGATGCCTGATGTTACTCCTACTCACACTTTTTCTCCGGGCCCCACTGGACTACCTTCCATATACATCTAGAGTCCTAAATGGGGCTGGAAATGGGGAGTATCCCATCAAGCTCCTGCCCCAGCTAGACCCCAAGAACAAAGGGCAGAGGCAAATGAATTCTTTAAAAAAAAAAAAAAGATTTATATACTATGTGTACAGTGTTCTGTCTGCACGCATCCCTGCCTGCCAGAAGAGGGCACTAGATCTCATTATAGATGGTTGTGAGCCACCATGTGGTTGCGAGGAACTGAACTCAGGACCTCTGGAAGAGCAGTCAGTGCTCTTAATCTCTGAACCATCTCTACAGTCCCGAGGTAAATGAATTTTACCAGCCTCTGGGTCCTCCCTTAACAGTTTCAACTCTGCAGTGGACTTTTAAAGAGAATCTAACTAGATGTGGAGAGGAAAGAAATTATGGGCAGAGGGATGGAAACACACCTATCTACTTGGTTCCTTCTTTTCCCCCAAGGCCTCAATCTCTTCAGCCACCTTGTAGCCCTTGCAAATAGATTTTTTTTTTTAAATAGAAGTTTGCACTATCTAATCTGCCTCTTCACCAGATGTACCCTGTTTCTGGCCTTTTCTCTCAAGACTTCTTGACCTTCTTCTCACCCTGGAGATTCCAGGAGTAGGCAGCATTCCTGGTGTTTTAGTTTCCAAAGTAAGGTTTGCCTATGTACAGTTCCTACTGGATAAATTATTAGTCTAAAAAAATGAACTGCTCAATTAAGAGGGGATTTTTGAGACAAGGGGTGGACCATACCTTTGATCCCATTACTCAGAGGTAGAGGCTAGATTGGGATACAGAGTGAATTCCAGGACAGTCAGGGCTACACAGAGAAACCCTATCTCAACCCCCACTCCCACAAAAAGAAGGAATTTTTGTTTTCTGTTGGTTTTTGAGACAAGGTTTCAGCAGCCCAGGTTGGCCTTGAACTCACTGTCTAGCTATTTGTGATCCTCTAGCCTCTTATCCTGCAGCTGAGATTTAGAGTCCTAGGGATTACAAGTGTGTATCACTATAGCCAGTCTAATGATCAAGGTTTTTTGTTATTTGTCCCCCACCCCGAGACAGGGTTTCTCTGTATAGCCCTGTCTATCCTGGAACTTGCTCTGCTGACCAGGCTGGTCTCAAACATGGAGATTCACCTGCCTGACTCCCAAGTGGTGGAATTAAAGGCGTGCCCCTATTTTCCAGCCCTCTTTGAGAATGTCACACAATGTATTTTGGTCATAGTCAATCTTGCCTTCCTCAATTCCTTCCGATCCAGCTCCCTTCACCGCAACACAACTTTGTTCCTTTTTAAAAGTGTGTGTGTGTGTGTGTGTGTGTGCATAAAGTTCAGCTTGTGTTACACATATTCTCTTGGTTGTAGGGCCATCCACTGGTGCTTGGATTGGTTTCCAAGCGCCACATCCTTAAAGAAAATCAACTCTTCCTCTCCCAGTGGAGACAGGGGTGGGAATTCATGTCCACCTCCTCACCCCCATGCTGATATTTCATTTAGCTTGAAGCAGGACTTGTGCATGCTGTCACAACTGCTCTGTTTCATTGTGATTACCTACAATCTCAGACTCTTACAGTCTTTTCAGTCCCTTACTCTACAATGAGCCATGAACCTTGTGGGGAGTCGGGTGGTATGAGCTGTGCAGTGCAGTCTTATTCTCTGCACCCTGTACCTGTCCAGTTGTAGGGTCTCTTTGTTAACTGCCATATATGTATGATTTAAGTAACTTTTTTTTAGGCAAAGTGCTAGTAGCTGGTAGAACAGCAACTTCACTTTTCTACTTAGGAGACTATGACAAAAATGGAAAAACTGAGAACAAATTCTGAATATGGTTGCTTTAATTTATAGATAAAAATAGGTGTTTCCTATTTTAACATCAGATCAAGGAAGATTCATTTCATAAAACCCAGAGCTCTCTGCACCTGTTGTATCTTCATGGTTTTGATAGCAAATACCAAAATGCTACAACAAGGAGCATTCTAGTTATTTTTGGTGCTGGGGATCAAACCCTTGGTTTTACACATGTACTTTACCCCAGCCCCACTTTTATCAACTCAATATGTCTCTGAATATTTTAAAAGGCACCATGCTAAGCCGGGCGGTGGTGGCGCACGCCTGTAATCCCAGCACTCGGGAGGCAGAGGCAGGTGGATCTCTGTGAGTTCGAGGCCAGCCTGGTCTACAAAGGGAGTTCCAGGACAGGCTCCAAAGCTACAGAGAAACCCTGTCTCGAAAAAACAAAAAACAAAAAAAAAAAAAGGCACCATGCTAGTTTGAAGAAAATAGTGGTGACCCCCATACACATCCCAGAGCAATAAAAAAAACTATTCTCTGATCTACAAAATTAATCATCATCTATCAGAGACGAAAAACAATCCTGATCTAGGAAGGTAGCTAAAGAAGTTTAAGAAGATAAATTAAATACTCTCCCCAAGAAATAATTTCAGTTGACTTCTGCAAAAGAACGGGAGTAAATAAAACTTGTGGAATTATGACAAATAGCAGTGACAGATGCAGACATCCAACCCTTTTTAAACAGAGAAACACAAGGTAAAAATATTACAACTCTCGTGTAAACATCTGGGTTTGAAGCTATACAAAAGTAGAAAACCTACATGGCTAAGAGAGACTCTTCTCCAAAAACAAGGTGAAGCAGGACATGGTGGCATATTCCTTTACTCAGGAGGCAGAAACAGGCACATCTCTCTCTTAAGTCCCTGTCTGAAACAAACAACAAAAGGACCAAGGTACACAGCTCCTGAGAAATACCCAAGGTTAACCTCTGGCTTCCACATACACACCTGCACTGCACAGTACAACCACACTCACAAAACCAAACAAATCGAGTATGAACCAAGAAATTCACAAAGTTCCCACAGAGAAAATGTAAGAGCATCCAGGTGTATGTGTGTGGGGATAGTAACATTTCATATAGCAACCACTGAAATTCCAGACTAGGAAATTCTGTTCACAGGACAACACAACCCATTTCTTTAAAAAAAAAAAAAAAGCAAGAAATGAAAAGAAGGAGAAGAAGGAGAAGGAGAAGGAGGAGGAGGAAGAGGAGGAGGAGGAGGAGGAGGAGGAGGAGGAGGAGGAGGAGGAGGAGGAGGAGGAGGAGAAGGAGGTGAATTTACAGCTAAAATAACACTTAACAGAGATATCTAGCCTGAGGAGATTGCTCAGTGGATAAAAGTACTTGTTGCCCAACCAAGAGGACCTAAATTGGGCTGGAGAGATGGCTCAGCGGTTAAGAACACTGACTATTCCTCCAGAGGACCTGAGTTCAATTACCAGCAACCACATGGTGGCTCACAACCACCTGTAATAAGATCTGGTGCCCTCTTCTGGCCTGCAGGCATACATGGAGGCAGAATGTTGTATACATAATAAATAAATAAAATCTAAAAAAAAAAAAAAAGAGGACCTAAATTCAAACACCCATCACTAATGTGATGCGAGACTAATTCCAGCATTAAGGGAGCATAGACATGAATACCACTAGAACTTGTTGGCTAACAGAAACTCTCTCAAGATAAGGCAGAGTGATAAAGTAGGGCCTACAATGTCTTCTCTGATCATGGTAGACACAGATGCAAGTGCACATACATTACGCATCATTATACACTGTATACTTCCAACATTTGCACATGAAAGGTATTTTCCAGGACCACTGAAAAGAGCTGGGGCTGTAGCTCAGTTAATAGAGCACTTGGCAGCCCTGTGTGTGGTGGTGCACAAGGATCAGAACAGGGTTATTCTTAACAACCCTGGACTACATGAGATTCTGTCTCCAAAAAAGAGAGCCATTAAGTAGTGGGATACAGGGTCTTGACTAAAACAAACTGAAATTAGACACGCAATATATTAGATGTTAGTTACTAAAACATCACAGATGAAGCCTAATCCTAGCACTCAGGAGACAGAGGCAGGTGGATTCTGAGTTTGAGTCCAAAGGTCTATATAATGAGTTCCAGGACAGCCAGGGATACACAGAGAAACCCTGTCTCAGAAAACCAAAACCAAAGCCAGGCAGTGGTGGCAGATGCCTTTAATCCCAGCATTTGGAGGGCAGAGTCAGGTGGATCTCTGTGAGTTCAAGGCCAGCCTGGTCTACAAGAGCTAGTTCCAGCACAGGCTCCAAAGCTACAGTGAAACCCTGTCTCAAAAAAAACCCAGAAAATAAATAAAAAAAGAAAACCAAAACAAACAAAAAAGGATATGTTGATTTGTACTCCCACAAACATTGCAATAATTTCTATCATTTAAAATTCTTTTTTTTTTCTTTTAGGGTTTTATTTTTACGGGGTGTGTGAGGTGCACAAGCTTCGGCTGTAGATACATAGAACACACAGAGGACAGTCTTGAGTGCTGTTCTTCAGGAACACTGACCACCTCAGCTATCTTTTGAGGAAGAGTCTTACACTGTCCTGATGCTCACCCTAGGCTTGGCTGGCTGGCCAGTGAATCTCAGGGAGCCTGCCTGCCTGTTCTTACAACTAAATTCAGGTCCTTGTGCTTTTTATTCCAGGCTTTGGTTTTGAACTTAGAAAAGTCTTCTCTGTGCCAAGATGGCAGGCACTGCAGTGTTGGCAAGAAGAGCAACCTTCACCTTTTGTATATATTTTTTCAAAACAATACAAATGTTTTATTTAATAGTTGCAGGTCATCATGGGCCAAGTGGTGGACAATCAGGACCCAGCAGGAAGGTCAACACAACCTCCAAGCCTCCTTTTCTGACTCCATTAGGGAGAGTACATCTCCCTCTTGAATGGGACCGTTGGCATTTAGATGTCATCCATAAATTCCACATGTACCTGCGTGCACTGTCCCTGTGAACCGGTCCTGCCCAGCATTTTGGTTACTCTAGCGAGCTTGATGGGCTGTACTTGACTTGTGTCCATGATAACAGCAATCAGGCAGAGAGAGTCCTTTGTATATTTTTATGTGATGCTTTTGTAATTTTTAAATTATCTTTAAAATTTCTTTAAACGATATATTTCAGTCATTTCTCCATGTAAGATGCAGACCCAATAATTTATTCTGTTAATTTTAATAGGTATACTTAAAAATTTAATCCACGGAGTTAATTTTGGTACTTAATCTGATATAGTGGTCTAACTTACATACCAAACAGCCACTCATCTAAACAAAGCATCCCAAAAATCTTTTCCCATGATTTGAAATACAGTACTCTCTTAACGTCATTGTGTAATGAAACTTAAAATTGTTTTAGTTTCTTTCTGGGCTTCTATTATACTCAATAACCAATCTCTCACTCTACTGTCATTGTGCCAATATCATGGTATATTAAAATATGTAGCGTTTTAATATACCCAGCTATCTTAAAATGCACCTCTCCCAATCACTGTGCTTCAGATTTTTCTTGGTTCAGTTGAGAGAGAGAGAGAGAGAGAGAGAGAGAGAGGCAATTTGAGCTGGGCAGTGGTGGCACACACTTATAATCCCAATACTCAGGAGGCAGATGCAGGTAGACCTGGTCTACAAAGTGAGTTCTAGGACAGCCTGGGATTTTACAGAGAAACCCTATATCAAAAAACCAAAAATGAAAGAAAGGCAATTTTACTGAAAAGAAAAGCAACAGAGCCCAGGCGGTGGTGGCATGTGCACTGGAAGGCAGAAACAGGTGGATCTTTGTGAGCTCAAGGCCAGCCTGGTCTAAAAGCCAAACAAACAAAGGGAAGTGGGACCAGGCACAAGGTTAGTCCTGCTGGGCATTCAGTATCTTGGTGATCTTGTCATTTTCAATGAGCACAATGATACCCATGCTTGATGTGGCATCCTGGGGGTCCACGGCATTCAGTATGGCTTAGGAAATGGTTTCAAACAGATGTACTAGACCCATGTTGGGCTCCCAGAGAGAATCAAACATCCTATACATTTGTTCGGAGCAGGTACCACTGACCACAAAGTCATCAATCACCATAGGCAGCCATTGAGGTCTAGAGAGCAAATGATGGGCTTAAGTCTTCGGATCCAACCCAATGACAGGCTCTGTGGAGTAGGGACCAAACTGTTTGTCACAAATAGGCTAGCCACCATGTCATGAGGATATAAGACTCGATATGACCTTCCTTGAAATCATACAGGTTCAGTTGGAACTTGAGGCTCTGGGCAACTGTCTTGATGTTGGTGGCCAACCAACTCAGGCCTATATAGAACCTGTGACCACTGGGAAGATCTTTTGGAAGTCTGTGGTCACCATCTGAGCCTGGATTCCCAAAAAGCCTGTCTGCTACTCAATGGCCACACAGTTCTTTCCTTTCATGACCATGACAGCCCTCTATTATATGACAAGATAGACACCATTGTGCTGTAGAACTCCAACCGCCACTCCTTCAGATAATTTAGTCCTAAATAAGTAAAAAATTAAGGAGAGTTGGAGAGAGATGGCTTAGCAGTTAAGAGCACTGCCTGATCTTCCAAAGGTCCTAAGTTCAATCCCCAGCAACCACATGGTGGCTCACAACCATCTGTAATGAGATCTTCTCTTCTGACCTGCAGAGATAGGTGTTGGCAGAACACTGTGTAAATAAATCTTTAAGAATCTTAATAAATTAGTCAATTAATTTTGAGAAAGAGCCTACCACTGTTGTCCTGGCTAGCCTTAAACTCTGCAATGACCCTCCTGTCTCTTCCACCTCCCTAGTCCTGGAATCACAGAATAAGTCACCAAATTCAGCTCCAATTTACTAAGTTTTTGCTTTTTTTGTTTTTGAGACACAGTCTCCATATGAAGGCTACGGAAGCCCTGCATTTGTGATCTTCCTATTGCAGGCCCTCAAATGCTAGGTTCCTGACACCTAGCCTTATTAATCAATCTGTACACTGTTTTACAATTTTTCAGTATGCTCTATCCATTTCTATGCCAAAATGATTCCACCCTTGGAGAAAAACATTAGGAATAAAAGTCATTTATTTTGTAGGGTATCAACTTTTATATAGCCACCTATTTACTACTGGCTGTATATTCATTTGTGTATTTTAGCCAGTTTTTCCTACCACAGAATTCAGTAGCTATCTCCACCTTCTGTTCAGCTTTCCTACAAGAATCTCAAGACTACTACTCCTTACCCTGAGCAAGTTTCTTAGCTCCTAATCCATGACAGTCACTCCTTGCAAACTTACCTATAGAGGTACCTCAGATTACCACAACCTGTCTCATTTGTAGTTCCGGCTGCTCTGGAACTCACATAGAACCACCTGCTTCTGCCTCCCCAGTGCTGGGATTAAAATGGCTTGTGCTACTACACCTGGCTAAAAATTTTATTTATTTTATCTTATGTGTATGAGTGCTTTGCTTGTATATCATATTGTTATGGATGGTTGTAAACTACCATGTGGGCGCTGGGAAGTGAACCCCAGTCCTCTTCAAAAACAAGTGTTCTTAACCACTGAGCATTTCTATAGCCAAATATATGCTATTTTAAAAAGCAACTTGGGGCTGGAGAGATGGTTCAGTGGTTAAGAGCACTGACTGCTCTTCCGGAGGTCCTGAGTTCAATTCCCAGCGACCACATGGTGGCTCACAGCCATCTGTAATGAGACCTGGCGCCCCCTTCTGGCATGCGGGCACACATGGAAGGAATGTCCTATACACATAATAAATAAATAAATATTTAAAAAAATAAAAAATAAAATAAAAAGCAACTTAAGCAGTGTGGTGGTGGCACATGTCTTTAATCCCAGCAATCAGGAGGTAGAGGCAAGTGGATGTCTGGGTCAAGGCCAGCCTGAGAACAGCCAAGGCTACCCAGAGAAAAACCCTGTCTCCAAGCAAGAAAGAGGGGGGGGGGTGGTAATTCAAGGCCATACCAGGCAACTTAGTGAAACATTGTATCAAAATGAAAATTTTGTAGCCACAGTGGTGGCTTAGGCCTTTATTTTTATTTTCTTCATTTTTTGAGACCAGATCCCTCAATGTAGGTCTGGCTACTTTGGAACTCCATATATACATGACCTGTGCCTCAGGTTTAAATCCCAGCACCAGTGAGGCAGAGCAGGTTTATCTCTGAGTCAAGAGGCTAACCTGAGCTGGGCAGTGGTGGCGCCTTTAATCCCAGGCAGAGGCAGGAGGATCTATGTGAGTTCGAGGCCAGCCTGGGCTACAAGAGCTAGTTCCAGGATGCTACAGAGAAACCCTGTCTCAAAAAACCAAAAAGAGGCTAATCTGGTCTACAGATTCCAGGACAGACAGGCCTACAACAGTTGAAGCCTTTTCTCAATCCTCTACCTCTCATTTGAATGGCAAGGCTTAAACACAATAATGTAGAAAGAGGAAAGTATTAACATTGCTCCCAGCTCAGCACCAGGGTTCACATCACGTATCTAACCATAAAATAGTACAGTGTACCCAAAAGAAGAAAACTGAAGCCCATGAAGACCAGACACATGCCAAGAACACTAACTGCTCACACTAATAATCTTAAAAGGAAAAGCTTTCCTTTTAACGAAAATAAAAGAGACTAAAGTATTTCGACAGAATTCAAGTAGTAAAAGTATTCTTTCCTGGTTAGATTCCCAATGATTGGCTCCAAAAGGTGTACACGTCTGCATACGATTTAATAAAACTGACAGAAATAGCACACACTGCAGCAGTTTTCCAGGTTTGAGAATAGCAGACTAATTTGTCCTTGGGATTAATGTAGCTTAAATGCATAAAATTAACATCAGTTACACACGAAAGTAAATCAGTGTATCAAAACCATTTGGAATGGAGGGAGGTTTTCTTCTAAATCCAAAAATTATACTACACGTTGTCAAAATGAATCTCCTCCAAATACTTAGGAGGGAAATGATTTTAAATGTTAGGAGCTGGTGCAAAGCAGCAGGATTTTATAGACTGCAGTATGTCAGTTGCTAATTCTGAAAAAATGTTCTCAAGCTGGAAAAAGCAGACAATCTCTCTAATAAAGCAAACGCCCTAAAACACTACACATACATAAACGAACGTACACATCTGCTAAATATCAAATTACACCACTGGAGACAACTTACTAATCAAGTAGTATTTAAAAAATCTAAAAATAAAAATAAAACCTCTGCCGGTCATATTTTGCAAAGGTGGCTACTGCAAACTGGAGTTCTCGTTGACTCAAAGCAGGAGTCAGTGAATGAATCCAGTGTTCACACTCAAATGTGGGGAGAGGAAAAGGGAGGCTCCGAGTTCCCAAAGTTCTCCTCCCTCTCAGAACACTGCAAAAATTGTCCACGTCTAAGGACACCTACCCTTGAAACTCCTTGAAGAGCAACTTGGAAGACTTTCAGTTCAGATTTTTGAGGGGGAGCGATTTAGAAATGCTGCAGAATTGCCTATTTTTCATATATTTTCATATACGTGGGCATAATTTCTACTTCTTTCCTTCGGTGATTTTCACTGCGTCCTTTCTAAAGAGCCGGTCCACACTCCCCTGTTAGTGAAATCCCTAACTCAACACCGAGTCTAAGCCGAAAAATCAAAACAAAACCTGAAACCACACAAAGCTTTCAAGAACATGCAAATGAAGCCCACAGACCGTTTCCAATAATCCCTAAGTAAATCACTTCGTTTTGAGGGAAGAAAGGAAAAAAATGGACAGAACTCCGACAGCGGAGGGAGGAAAAAAATGAAAAGCAGTACGGGGGGTGGGGGGACGAGTGCCGGGGAGAACTGGGGGAGGATCACAGCAAAAAAAAAAAGTCCAGATCAGGCTGACACTAAAGAGGACAGGGCGGAGGATACCCCAGCGACAGGAGGACCGAGTGGGACCGTGCTGAGCCGGGCATTTCCCGTGGGCCTAACCAGGGCCTCTGAGAGGATGGCGGGCAGCACTCGCACAAGAACCCCCCGGATCGCACAGGTCGGGGGGCAGACGCGGGGACGGCGGGGTATCGGAAAGCCGCCACCGCAGTCGGTCTCCGAGGGGACCCTGCCTCGAGGGCTGCGGGCCCGACCGCGGACGTGGAAGGGGGTGCGGCCCGGAGGCGGCGGCGGGGTCCGAGCAAGCAGGTCGGTCGTACCTTGTAGTAAACGTCGAACTGGATATTCTCCGGCAAGGAGCGGATGTCGCGACGCGAGCGGATGTAGTTGTCCACGACAGCGGAGATGGCGGTGTTGTAGAGCGTCTCGGGGATCCACTCGAGCTCCACGGCCGCCATCTTCCCTCGCTCCTCCTCCGCCTCCTCCCGCAGGCCCCCGCCTCCCTCCGTAGCGAACCCGTGTGCGGCCCCGGAGGCTTCCGAGGGGCGGCGACCACGCGAGCGCGCGCCTCACGACCCCGGCCGCCTGGCCTCCGCGTGCGCGCGCGAACCGAGCACCGGCGACGACGGCGGCCGCGGGATACCGGCAAGACCGGGGCGAACACAGTGCACTGCCGAACCCAGAGCCTCACATTCCGGAAAGGAGAGCAAACCCGGCTCCGTCCCAGCCCCGAGCTCTGCAGGGGCGGGGCTGCGTGTGCGGCGTCATGACGTCAGCGCGCGCCGACGCGCCCGGGAAGGAATGCGGCAGGCGGAAAACTTGGGAGAAAGAGCGGGGACCGCCTGAGGGGCGGCGGGTGCGAGTTCCCGAAGGGCGGATCCCTGGGGTGGCGGGGCCGGAGTTGTGACAGTCTTTTCCACGGCGTGCTGAGGCTCTCCAGCACAGCCTTGTCTCACTGAGCTTTAGACGAGAGCCCTCCTGAACTTCTGGGAAAAGTGTAGAATTGATTTTTTTTCTTCACAGTTGGGCCGGGCGTGGCGCATGCCTTTTCTCTCAGCACTTGGGAAGCAGAGGCAGCAGATCTCCGAGTTCGAGGCCAACCTCCTCTAAAAAGCGAATTTCAGGACAGCCAGGACTGGTACACAGAGAGACCCTGTATCAAAAAATCAAAAGAAAAAAGAAAATGACATATTCAAGGAAATCACTTCACTCTAGCAATCCTTCATTAGATTCCGGCTTTAAATTTTCTTAAACACCCTCTGTCCAGTGACTAGGAGTCACGAAGAAAGCTCGTATTTCATGGTAAAACCGTTTATATTGTAACTTTTTAGTATGTTTATCCATTTTTTTTTAAGAAGTAAAAATTCCTTTACAGTAAATCAACGTTTGTCTGACATACATTCTCAGACTACTGGAAGAATTTGGTAAAAAAGTGAACCTAACAGTAAGCTAAAACCTACAATGAGTGGATTTGTTTTTTTAATGCTAAGCAGAGCTGGAGAGCGCTCACTGGGCAAGAGTGCTTGCAGCTCAGGAAGTGGACCCTGCCTAGTTCCCTCCTCCCACACCACAGGCTCCAATTCTAGGGGACTTGATGCCCTTTTGGGTTTCTTCAGGTACCTGCTCCCACATGGTGCACATACTATAAGCTCAGGCACACTGTGCTGGTGGGATTTTTGTTCTTGTATTGTGAACATAAGCTATGGCCTTCTGGAGAGAGGGGCAAGTCTGGGGGACACTTTCTTGATTAATAATTGGTGTATGAGGACCCAGTGCATTCTGGCCGTGCTGTTCTCAGCAGATCCTGGAGATATAAGAAAGAAGGCTGAGCAAGCCAAGGGTCCCCAGCAATCAGCAACACTTCTCTATTGCCTCCAGTTTAGTTCCAGCCTCCAAGTTCCTACCTTGAGTTCTGCCCTGACTTCCTGTCCTGATGGCTATAAGTTGCAAGCAGAAATAACAACTTTATTTCCTCCCCAAGTTGTTTTTGGTCATGGTGTTTTTTATCACAACAATAGGAAGCAGCCTAGTACACATAAGTACACATAAATCTTTTTCAAGATAAATAGGTGGTGGCTGTGATAGGACTCAACAGAAACGGAAATTAAGTCAAAGAGATGTTAGTAAATAATTCAGCGTTCTCTCTCTCTCTCTCTCTCTCTCTCTCTCTCTCTCTCTCTCTCTCTCTCGGTTTTTCAAGACAGGGTTTCTCTTTGTATCTTTGGCTGTCCTGGAACCCGCTTTATAGACCTGGCTGGCCTCGAACTCACAGAGATTCTTCTACCTCTGCCTCCCAAATGCTGGGATTAAAGGTGTGCATCACCATCCTCGGCCTTTTTTTGTTTTTTGTTTTTTTCGAGACAGGGTTTCTCTGTGTAACAGCCCTAGCTGTCCAGAACTAGCTCCATAGACCAGGCTGGCCTCGAACTCACAGAGATCTGCCTGCCTCTGCCGAGTACTGGGATTAAAGGCGTATGCCACCACTGTCCCGCTCTTTTTTTATTCTTATAAGCGCCTGCTATTTATGTAATTTAATTTTCTCAGTGTGATTTCAAGAATTCAATGTAGCATCTTTCTGATCTAGCAATTTAACAAGGATGTTACCTCTATAATTGTTGATGACAGTCTCAGTTCTTTGTGTTTTTGACACAAGGTCTTACTATTTAAACAAGGCTGGCCTCAAACTCAAAGAGATCCGCCTGCCTCAACCTTTGTCTCTGCCTTCTGAGTGCTGGGATTAAAGTCATGCATCACTAGGCCAGTTTCTTCTCAATGTCTTAGTCATTCTGTAGCAGCATAAATCACGGAGGCAACAATAATGTCCACTCCTGATACTCGGCACTACAGGTATTGAAATGAGCTCTTTCAATGTATGTTTCACTCTGGTATTTTGACTATGAAATGGTCAAATAATTCAGTGAGAGAAAGAAAGAAGGAAGGAAGGGAGGGAGGGAGGAAAGAAAGACAGACTATATTTGTTAATTTTCTTATTGCTGTGACGAAATCATTGACAGAAACAGATGGAGGACCTATTTGGGGTCCAGTGTGAGGGTCCACTCCAGTGTCCACTCACATCCCCATCTCATTGCCCTTTCTTACCCCTCCTGTTCGCTCAGCTCCCTTTTCTCCTCCCAACGGGTTCCTATTTACTACCATGTCCTGTCTTCTTTCTTTTTCTTTTGTGTGTGTGTGTGTGTGTGTGTGTGTGTGTGTGTGTGTGTGTGTCCAGATGATTTACACTGGGGTTCACAGGAGCATAGGTAAGAGATTCTAGACTATAAATAGCAGCATGGGCACCTGACCCGTGGCTATCCTACTGACGAAAATGTTTCTCTCCTCCCCCACTACACATTAACTATCTATCAATCCCCAGGGTAGGGTGGGGTCAGTTAAGTCCTGTCCTGTCAATAACAGGATGTTTTTGGACCCAGTCTTGTGTAGGTAATTACAGTGCTGGGATTTCAGGAATGCAATGGCCATTTCATGCCTGGAAGACAGCAGTCTGTCACGACCCACGCCACTCTCTGGCTCCTACATCCCTTCTATTCTCTCTTTTGTCATGGTCCCTAAACCTTGGAGGAGGTGATATAAATCTCCCATTTGTCCCTGAGCATTCAACAGTCACTTATTCTTAGCGCTGTGACCACTGCATAGGACAGAAAGAATCTTCTCTGACCGAAGCTGACAATACCAGTAATCTGTGGGGATAAACGTAATTATTTAGAAGGCAATTTTACAGACACATCCTGTCCATTTAGCAAAGCAGCAGTAGCAGGATCCTCACTAAGGTTGTCCCAGTTACAAGGCGTTTGAACAGGTTTACAAGACCAGCCATGAATTCCTTCCTGTGGAGCAGGCCTCAGTTCCACTCAGGAAGTGGTTGGTCATTAGTCAACAGATGTGCTACTGTTGCACCAATGGGCACACCTTTCCTGGGTGGTCAGCAACGTTGCACACAGGGTCCTCGACTGCATGTGACTGTTGAGAACAATTCTTCCCTAGCAACCTGCATAGCACATGCCTACACTAGACCTCTCCAGCAGGGAGGAAGTCACCATCCCAGGTCCAGCTTGATCTTTCTATGTCCTGTGATCAAACATGGTGTCTTCAGTATTAGTTCTCAAAACACCAAACCAAACTACCGGACATTGGTGGCGCATGCCTTTTAGCCCAACATTTGGGAGATGAAGGAGCAGAACAAACTCCATTTTGAGAAAGAACTCCATTTTAGACAGGACCTAACTAAGGGGGAGGGGGTGAATGCAGCCCAGCAAAAGTCATAAAATTCCCAAGACACTGTCAGCCCAGTGTCCAAACAATATCTGCTTGCTTTAGACATCAAACCTTGGTCTTCTGGAAGAACAACCAGTGCCCTTAGGGTCATCTCTCTAGCCCCCAACCTACCCAGTTTGGTTTTTGTTTGTTTGTTGCCAGGACCTGGCTGTCCTGGAACTAGCTTTGTAGACCAGGCTGGCTATGAAATCACATATTAGTGCTGGGATTAAAAGTGTGTGCCACCACCATCCAGCCTAACCCACCAAGTTTCAAGGCAAAATACTTAGATGATCGATCTCTCTCTCTCTCTCTCTCTCTCTCTCTCTCTCTCTCTCTCTCTCTCTCCCTCTCTGTGATGAGAGCTCCAAATAAACCATAATTTAAAAACTTACAGGCCAGGTGTGATAGTGCACCTTTACTCCTTTAACCCCATCACTCGACAAAGGGCAGGCAGATCTCTATGTGTTCCGAGCCAGCCTGGTCTATGTAGGAAAAGTTAAAGTGATGCAATTCATTCATAATCTGGTAGCCTGAGCTGGACAACTTTCTGTTGTTGACTCTTACTTTTTTGAGGGGGACAGGATGTTGTTTTGCAGCTGATTCTGGCCTTGAAAGCATATCCTGCTGCCCTAGCCTCTGCCCTAGCCTCACAGTTACTGAGATCCCAGGCCTGCATCAACATCCTTGGCTTTGTTACACTGTTCGTAAGACTAAACTGTCTAGATACAAGAGAATGGAGCACTGCCTGCTGTGTAGCAGAGGATGGATTTGAACTCTTGGCCTTAACCCTCCTTTACCTCCCCAGTGTTGAGTCTAAAGTCGTGAACCACCACAGCATTCTACATTAGGGATTTAGAATAGGCAATCAGAGACAGAAAAGCAGAACAAGGGGTCACTACTTAGTTCAGATTTTTTTAATAGGGTGATGATAAAATTCTGGTTCAAGACCAGTCTGAGCAACATGAGACTCAAACAAACAGAGCAAAGCGAACTAGGTATTTAACATAGTGGAATTAATTAACATTAGTGCTTCTGTGTCTGGCTTATTAAGGTGTTTTCTAATGGGGCTGGGGAGATGACTCAGCAGTTAAGAGCACTGCTTGATCTTCCAGAGGTCCTGAGTTCAAGTCCCAGCAACCACATGGTGGCTCAAAACTACCAATAATGAAATCTGATGCCTTTTTCTGTCTGATGCCCTCTTCTGTCGTGCAGTCACAAATGCAAATAAAGAACTCATATACATACATAAATAAATCTCTTTTTAATGGGAGATTTTTTTCAAGTTTCGTCCATGTTATAGCATCCATCAGACTTGCATTTTGTATGCTCCTGTGCGTATGCATATGTGTACCTATGTTGTGGGATATTATTTTAAGATGTTACATTTGTTTATACTGTAGAACATTTGTTTAATGATGCAACGATATATTGAATTCTTTTATGTTGCATTTGTTTAACTCTGTGAAGCTGTGTTACTTTGCCTGTCTAAAACATCTGACTAGACTAATAAAAAGCTGAACGGCCAACGGCAAGGCAAGGAGAAAGGGTAGGTGGGGCTGGCAGACCAAGAGAATAAATAGGAGAAAAAGAGGGAAGCAAGAGATATCAAGGAGCGAGAAGAGAAGGGGCCAGCCACCCGTCCACACAGTCAGACACAGAATAAGAAGAAAAGACATGCAGAACTAAAGAAAGGTAAAGGCCCCGAGGCAAAAGATAAACAAGATAAAGTTAAGAAAAGCTAGCTAGAAATAAGCCAAGCTAAGGCCAGGCATTCATAAGTAATAATAAGTCTCCATGTGGATTTGTTTGGAAACTGGGTGGTAGGCCCCCCCAAAGAGGAAAGAGCCAGAAGAGTGAAAAAGAGTAAAACAATCAACTACACTCCCATATGTGTGGAGGCCAGAAAACAACTTCCAGCGTCATTCTCAGGAACACATAGACCTTATCTTCTGAGCCAGAGTATCTCACTGGCCTGCCGCTTGCCCAAGTAATTGAGACCTGCCGGCTAGTGAGCCTCGGAGGTCGGCCTCCCGGGTGCTGGGACTGAAAGCATGCGCTACCACACCTAGTCATTTGTTGTTGTTGTTGTTGTTGTTTGTTTTGTTTTTTGTTTTTCAAGACAGGGTTTCTCTGTAACTTTGGAGCCTGTCCTAGAACTTGCTCTGTAGCCCTAGCTGGCCTCGAACTCACAGAGATCCACCTGCCTCTGCCTCCCGAGTGCTGGGATTAAAGGCGTATACCACCACTGCCTGGCGTTAGTTTTGTTTTTAATGTGTGCTATGGGGAATAAACTCGGGTACTTATGTTTTCAAAGTAAGCATGTCTCAAGGGTAGATCTGCATTCTTTTTTTAAGGCTTACTAATATTCTGCTGTGTATACACACCACACTTTGTTTAGCCGTTCATTTGTTGGTAAACATTTGGGTTATTCTTACCTTTTGGCAAATGTGACTACCACTGCTATGAGCATTAAAGTACAAAGATCTGTTTGTACCCGTACTTTCAGTTGTTTGGGGAATATACTCAGAAGTAGAACTGCTGGACCATATGGTAATTCTATGTTTAACTTTTTGAGGAACTGCCAAACTATTTCCCACAGCATACCAACAGGCACTGCAGAAAGTCTCCAGTCTCTCTAAGTTCTGACCAGTGCTTGCTATTTTTCACATTAAAAAAAAAAAGAATATTATAGCCATCCTAATGTGTGTGAAGGGCTATGGAAATATTTTTGTACATCACAAAAATTTACCATAGAGGAGCTGGGCATGGTGATGTACGCCTTAAATCCCAGCACACAATAGGCAGAGGCAGGCAGATCTCTGAGTTCCAGGCCAGTCAAGGTTATACACTGAGACCCTGTCTCAAAATTAATTAAATAAAGAAAAATAAATAAATTTACCACAGAGTAATGAGCTAGCTCATAAGCACAATATACTAAATATAGTGAGAGCGGAAAGCACCAAGGCAAACATTGTAGAGTAACTGTGCGAATTCCAGTTTGATTGATCTGTTTTTCTGTGTTCAGCTAAGTGTCCAGACAAGGACATTTATACATCTTTATACCAGTTTGGGTTTCAGCCTGGCCCAGTGCTTGTTCGGCAGACCCGCCACACCTACAGAGGCAGCGGCTCGTGGGTTCTTCTTTGTTTTGTTTATTCAAAGATTTATTCTATTATCGTTTGAACGTTTTCCTTTGTTTTTATGTGTATGGATATTTTTTTAAAGATTTTATTTATTTATTATGTATAGAAAGTCTGCCTCCATGTATGCCTGCAGGCCAGAGGGCGCCAGATCTCATTGCAGATGGCTGTGAGCCACCATGTGGTTGCTGGGAATTGAACTCAGGTCCTCTGGAAGAACAGTCAGTGCTCTTAACCGCTAAGCCATCTCTCCAGCCCATGTGTATGGATATTTTGCTTGTATGTTTGTGTGTGTATCGTGGGTGTGCATTGCTCAAGGAGATCAGAAGGTGTCAGATCCCTGAGACAAGTGGTTGCCAGCCACTTTACCCAAGTGCTAGGGGAGCTTAAGTGTTATTAACCACCAAGTCATCTCTCCAGCCCCTAACTAGTGTGGCTCTATGGTTCTATATTTTAAGTGAGAGAAACAAGTAGACTTTCCTTTGTTTTTTGTGGTGGTTTGAATAGGTATGGCCTATTTGAATGCCTAGCCCACAGGGAACGCACTATTAGGAGGTGTGACCTTGTTGGAATAGGTGTGGCCTTGGAGGAAGGGGAGGGGCTTTGAAGTCTCACACTTGTTCAAGCCACACCCAGTGTGACAGTTCACTTCTGGTGCCTTCAGATTCAGATGTAGAACTCTCAGCTTCTTCTCCAGCACCATGTCTGCCTGCACTCCGCCATATCCCGCTATGATGATAATAGACTAAACGTTTGACCCCATTAGCCAGACCCAATTAAATGTTTTCCTTTATAAGACTTGCCATGGGCTGGAGAGATGGCTCAGTGGTTAAGAGCTTTGCCTGCTCTTCCAAAGGTCCTGAGTTCAATTCCCAGCAACCACATGGTGGCTTACAACCATCTGTAATGAGACTTGGTGCCCTCTTCTGGCCTGCAGAGATACATGTAGGCAGAACACTGAATACATTAATAAATAAATAAATCTAAAAAAAATTATGAAGAAAAAAAAAAGACTTGCCATGGGCATGGTGTCTCTTTACCGCAATAGAAAACCTAACTAAGACATTTTTACTTTTCAAAGTGAGTGGGAACAGAAAACACAGTAGACCTGGGACAGACAGAATAGAGCTTCCCAATTTTTTTTTTTTTCAAAGCAGCCAGTTTTCCTGCAGAGGAGAAGGGAAAAGGAGGCAAAGCCCAGCTTAGAAAATACAGAAGCTCAGCTATATAGGAAAAACATCCATTCATATTGTTACCTTCTGGCCACTGTTGTCTCTGTCCCCAGATGTATGGGGGGGTAGAGTAAAAACGGGGAAAATAGAGACCTGAGAGAAGCTTGTACACACAGGGTCCGCTTTCACAGTCCAGATAGTATGGTATGAAATCAGACCATAGAGCAGAGGTAGTGAGCTAGGAGGGCATCTAGCCTTAGACAACATCCCAGAACACACTGCCTGATGCTACAGTGGAACATAGACTGCTGAAGACAGGCAGGTATCCAGCCTCTGTGAGGTGGCCGTGACAACAGAATGATTGTTATGATTGTTATGATTCTAATCATTTTTAGATTAGCATTCTGCTAGGTGGTGGTAGCACACACGTTTAATTCCAGCACTCGGGAGGCAAAGGCAGGCAGATTTCTGGGTTCAAGGCGAGTCTGGTCTACAGAGTGAGTTCCAGGACAGCCAGAACTACACAGAAAAATCCTGTCTCAAAAAAAGAAAGAAAGAAAGAAAGAAAGAAAGAAAGAAAGAAAGAAAGAAAGAAAGGAAGAAAAAAAACCAGACTGACAGTCAATCTTAGAGAGTCCAAGAAGCCATGAGAGAGGAGGAAGAAACCTCTTTCAGAAGTTCAGTGAGGTCTGGGGATGTGGGTCAGCTGGTACAGTGCTTGTTTAGCATGCAAGAAACACTAGTGTGGTGTTTCACACCTGTAACCAACAGGAGGTTGGAGTAGCAGAAGATCACCGTCATTTCTAGCTACATAATTGCTGTGGGACAATGGTCTGTACCCTGTCAATTATATTTTAAACAAATGCTGATTAGCCAGTAGCCAGGCAGGAAGTATATAGGCAGGGTGACCAGGCAGGAAGTAGAAAACAGGAGAATTCTGGGAAGAGGACGTATTCTGCTGTCGTGACCCAGCCGCAGAAAAAGTAAGATGTGACTGCCTCCCCAAAAAGATACCAAGCCACATAGACAAGAATAATGGGCTAATGTAGGTTATAAGAATTAGTTAAAAGAAGAGCCTGAGATACTGGGCCAATCAGTTTATAATTGATGTAGACCTCTGTGTGATTCTTTGGGACTGAATGACTGCAGGACCCAACAGGACAGAATCTCAGTCAACAGAATGGTGCCCAGTGTGGGGCCCTTTACATATCCCAGTTTATATCCAAATACTTGAAAGAGATAGCAGTTTATCACTTTCAATTGCGAAAAGGTATTATTATTCAAATTGTCCGGTGTTCCTCTATCCTCTAACCTATATAAATATGAAAACATGTTTCCAATCTGAAAAGAAGGCAATCTTTTTACTGACTTAATGTTTCAACTTATCAGGGTGATGGCCCAGTGGGAAATGTGTATGATGTGCAAGGCTGGTAACCTAATCTTGATCACCATATGAAGAGAGCCGAAAGTCAATACCACAATGTTGTCTTATGGTCTCCACATATCTGTCAGGCCTAGAACCTCATAATCATATCACACACACATACAACAGATATATATATATATCAAATATATCTCATTGATATTACATTATCAGGCATCAATGGATAATTCCCTTAGAAAGAAATACTTCACCATGAAGTGACAAATGGATAACTAATATGGACAGGAAGATGCATGGAATTTCAAATAATATATACATATGATTAGGACATCAAGCTATAATACTGTGAAATATGCAATTGAAGACTGATTATCCTACATTATTACATTTCTATCAGTACGATAAAAAGGTTGCTTTAGGTACACATATAAGGTATTTACTCTTTCTTATATTCTCTTCTATTAAGCATTTTAACATGAACTTTGTTCAAAGGTGTTGACAAAACAGCAAATGTTGGGGTACATCATCTACCCTTGGACTTACACTCAAGAGACCTCAACATGAGGATTATTTGTACAAATATATTCATAAATAATCATTAACATACAATCTAGGCTAGGTAGCAAACATCTCAAGGGAACTTGTAAGGATATGCAAAACGAAACCAGGAACAACAATCCTCTACCCTTTCACAGACACCCTTACTGGAAAAGCATGATCGCACACTGCCTGATACATAAATAAACAATGTAAGACACAGTTGATGGGTATCTTGTTCTATACATTTCAGCACAAAAGTACGCATCACTAAGTGAGAGCACAGTGGGGTGCTGCAGCAGCTCCTTTGGCCAACAGCCCCCAAGATAGATACCAGCCCACCCAGGCCTGGCCTCTCATACTGCAAATGCAGCTCCTGCTTCTGGCTGCCAGACTCAGTTCCTGCTCCCCGCTCGCACAGAGGTCTGCGATCCAGGACAGCCATCTGCGAGTTTCCCCCAAACAAATAACCATTTATTATATTTAATTCTGAACGAGTGTGGGATTATTTTGTGACTTCGATCGTCACATAACAAGTTTGAGGCCAGCCTGGTCTACACAGCATTTCCAGGCCAGTCAGGGATCCATAGTGAGACCCTTGTCTGTGCTGGGTAATTTTCTGTCAACTTGACACAAGCTAATGTCCTTTAAGAGGAGGGGCATTCAAGAAAATGCCTCCAGCTCTCTCCTCCAGCTGACCAAGAAGCCCAGGGGAAAGAAGGCCAAGAGGGAAAGGTGGCCATGCTGAGAAGAAAGCTGCAGGCAAAGGGGATGTCCCAGCTAGGATACCACCTGTCCTTCGAGCAGGGTGGTGGCTTAGAGGGTGCCAGTACATTCAGCACCTCAATGGAGAAGAAGGCTCAGCTGGTGGTAATGGCCCACGATGGCCCCCCCAGCTGGTGGTCTTCCTGCCTGCTCTGTGTCGGAGGATGGGGGTCCCCTACTACATCATCAAGGGAAAGGCCTGGCTGGGGCACCTGATCCACAGGAAGACATGTTCCACTGCTGCCTTCACAGAGGTTAACTCAGAAGACAAGGGTGCTCTGGCTACACTGGTGAAAGCTATTAGGACCAATTACAACGACAGATATGATGAGATCCGCCGCCATTGGGGAGGCAGCGTCCTGGGTCCTAACTCTGTGGCTCGAATTGCCAAGCTGGAAAAGGCAAAGGCCAAAGAACTTGCCACTAAACAGGGTTAAATATACTGCAAAGTTTTTTGTACATAAATATAATTACAAACGTATCTTCAAAAATGCCTCCATAACATCAGGCTGAAGGCAAGCCTATCTGCCATTTTCTTAATTAGTGATTGATGTGGGAGGACCCTGCCATTGTGGGTGATGCTATTCCTGGACTGGTGGTCCTGGGTTCCATAAGAAAGCAGGCTGAGGTCTGGAGAGATGGCTCAGTGGTTAAGAGCACTGACTGCTCTTCCAGAGGTCCTGAGTTCAATTCCCAGCAACCACATGGTGGCTCACAACCATCTGTAATGGGGTCTGGCGCCCTCTTCTGGCCGTCAGCCATACATGCAGGCAGAACACTATACATAATAAAAAAATAATTTTTTTTTTTAAAAAAAAAAGCAGGCTGAGCTAGCAATGAAGATCAAACCAGCAAACAGTCCTCCGTGACCTCTGCAGCAGCTCCTGCTGCCAGGTCCTGCCCTGCTTGAGTTCCTACCTTGTTTTCCTTTGAGGGATTGTGGTGTGGAAGGATAAGCAAACAAACCCTTTTCTCCCCTAGGTTCTTTGGTTATATGGAGCTTCATCACAGCAATGGTAACTCTAAGACAAGTGGGAACCAGGATCATGGGGTATTGCTGTAGCAGACCTGACCACGCTGTTTTGAGGAGGATTAGGGGAGGACTTTGGAACTTTGAGCTAGAAAAGCCCTAAGTATTACAAGCTCTGTAAGCTGTTTTGTAAGCGTGTGGGAGATAAGAATGTTGAGAGCGAGGGTAGACAATGGTGGCCTGGCTTCTGGGGTTTCAGAGGGAAGATTAAAGACTATCAGGCCATCTGTTACTCTGACTTAGGAGTCTCTGGTTCTGATTAGCCAGGGCTGGGTAACCAGCTGTGGTAAACAAGATAGCAGAACTGCTAATGTGACACCTTCGCATTGCTGGGAGACTGGATGCTGGTCAGCTGGAGCTGAGCAATTAGCAGGACCCGGGTGGTGGTGGCACTCGGGAGGCAGAGGCAGAGGCAGGTTGATCTCAGTGAGTTCACCTGAGTTTCAGAAGAGCCAGAGAGCCAGGGCTACACAGAGAACTCTTGTCTTGAAAAAACAGAAAAAAAGTTATATTACAGAAGTGAGAAATGAAGGAAAAGTGAGAGAAATTCCTTAGAGTTGGGAAGGGATTTCTGAGAGAGGGGAAGACACCATGCTATGGAGGAGTTTTTAGAGCAATGGCAGACACTGGGCAAAGGCCGAAGTGGTTTCTATGGAGATTGGTTGATTCTCCGGGCTTCCATGGCTGCCCAGTGGAAGACCCACATGCTCTATGCTTGTCCCCTGTTCCTACGGAGAGATGACCAGGTGCTGCGTCTCCGTCCATCCCCGACACTAGCTTTGACCTTGACCATCTGTGAGCTGTTTCTCACTGCCCAGGGTCCCCTCCAACCTTGCAGATGTCCCATGTGCTGGTGATTACACTAACTTCTTTGTCCTCACATCTATATGATCGGTTTGTAGCTGACAGTCAGCTCTATCCCTGGGCACCAAGAAATGGCAGCAGCAGTGTTTTTTTGTTCCTTCCCTTCTGGCTCCATGTCTACAGGGTGGTCTCTTAAGTCCAAGTGTCCTATTGCAAAGTCACATTTACTTATGATTTAGTTGGTCACAGTTACCTGAATTAGAGTCAGCACTACATCAAAGGTCAGCAGTGCCTTAGGCATATTCCTCAAGGGCTTCAGGAGGCCAGCCAGGCGGCCGTCACTGTCCCAGAGCTCTGTCCCTCTTCCTGTCTAGCTCAATGATCTCATACCCAGCTGCAAGCCCTCTTACTCAGTTTCCTCGGTGTTTCAAACTCTGCAGTTTTAACCCTTAATCCTCTGTTCTCTTGACAGCATACGTGGGCAGCTTCCAGTTTTTACTCTGGGCCCACTCCCTTACCGAGCAGAGAACTAACTCCCATCTCTCCCCCTCTATTCTGTGCCCACCACAGTGGTCACCTGCTTGTCTGTTCTTTCTTTTTTTGTGTGCTTACCCCCGGTTACCTTAAGTGTTAGCCTTCTCTGCTTTACATCTTGCTTAAGGGGTGCATCCTACCCAGGCCTCCTCTGCTCATCCTAAACAGCACTGCAAATGGCCACTCACTTGAATCTTCTTTCTCTGCCTTATTTTTCCCCATCGCACACACCACGTTCTAACGCTTCCCATAAACTAATCTTTGCTGTTATTATTGCAGTGCTGAGACTTGAACCCAGAACGTCATACCTGATAGGCAAGCACTCTCTCCCACTGAGCTACAACCCCAGCTCTTACGTTTATTTTTGATCGCCTTTTCACTACTCTTCTGAAGGTCCCCCCACAGTAGGGAGTTTTGTCTGTTTTGATTTACATCTCAGGATCCAGTGAGGAGAACAGTCCTTAGTGTGAAGAGGCACCCAGTAAGTGTGTTCTGAATGGAGCGAAAGGCTGTCCGGGTACTGACGCTACTGTCAAAACCACTGGTGCTATGTACGTTCCCGGCTTCTCTGTTTGGGTACCCGAAAATGTAGGCAAGATCAGGCTTTTGTTTTTCCCAAGTAGAGGCCAACTGTGGAAAAAGTCTCAGTGCACAGCCTCCCTTTTTCTCATCCCCAAATACAATGATCTCAAACTAAGAAACTGCTTCTTTAGTAAATAAAGAGAAATAAATAAAAATAAAACTGGACATGGTCGTGCTCACCCCTAATACCTTTAATACTTGGGAGGCAGAAGCAGGTAGAGCTCTGTAATCAAGGTGAGCGTAGTCTACACAATAAGTTCCAGGACGGCTAGGACTAGGTAGAGAGACCTGCTCTCAAAAACAAACAAACAAACAAAAAAACCAGCAGCAACAAAAAACAAAGAAAAAAAGAAGAAAGAAAAAGGAAGAGAGAGAAAGAAAGGTACTTCTCAGCAGGGTCTCTGCAAGCCTTTCATCTGGCCCAGCAGGGGGAACTGCTTAGCCGTAAAGCTGTGGGACTGTGAGATGGACCCTCTTTGGGTTTAGCTGTAAGAGGAGTATTTTTCATTTACAAGGCTGAGCCCTCTTATGGAAAATTTGGAGAGAGAGGAAGCAGAGCTGTGTGATTCTTTCACCACCTTGGCCAACTGTTGTCTATTGTTCTCTCTTTTATAAAAGTTAGTATTTAAAATATTCCTGGCTTCTAGTAAAAAACAAAACAAAAACAAAATATGATTTCAACAACTGTATTTTTCCTTTGCCAAACTATACTATAGCAACAGTTGAGGTTTTTGTGGTTTATTTTGTTTGTTTGTGTAAATATAAATGAACAAGATCAGGGGGAAAAAAGAATGGATCTAGGTAGTGGTGGCGCACGCCTTTAATCCCAGTGCTTAGGAGGCAGAGGCAGGTGGATCTCTAAGTTCTATGAAGCCAGCTTGGTCTACAGAGTGAGTTCCAGGACAGTCGGGGCTACACAGAGAAACCCTGTCTCATAAAACCAAAAATCTTTAATTTTAAAAATATATTTGAGTGTTTTACCTGCGTGTATTCATGTGTGTGGTGCCGTACAGGTGCTGGGAAACACACCTAGATTCTCTTTAAGAGCCACAGGTGCATTTAACCACTGGTTCTGCTCTCCAGCCCCATTAACTCTTCCTTCAAATGAGTTATTTATTTATATTCTATGTGTATGCCTGCTGTCTATAGGTCAGGGTGTCAGATCCCCTGGAACTGAGCTGCCCGTGGAGGGAGCGAGTAAAAGAGCAGCGGTGTTCCTGACTGCTGAGCCATCTCTCCAGCCCTACTACTAACTGTCTTTTTGTTTTGTTTTTTTGAGACAGGGTTTCTCTGTGTAAGAGCCTTGGCTGTCCTGGAACTCGTTCTGTAGACCAGGCTGGCCTCGAACTCACAGAGATCCGCCTGCCTCTGCCTCCTGAGTGCTGGGATTAAAGGCGTGCGCCACCACTGCCCAGCACACCAGAACTCTTTGGTTAATTTATAATTGTCTTAATAGAAAAGCACAGGTTTGGCCCTGGGGAGACGGCTCAGTTGGTGAAGTTCTTGAAGACCTTGAACTCAATGCCCCCACCCACTTAAAAAGCTGGGCACAGAAACAGGCACCTGTGATCCCAGCACTGGGGAGATGGAGGCAGAGGATCCCTGAGCCTAGCTAGCTAGCTGTTCTACCAAGTCAGTGAACTCTATGTCCAGTGAGAGAACCTGTCTTCATCAGTTACCCAGTGTTGATGTCTGACTTCTGCACACACACACACACACCACACCACACCACACACTATTTATTTATTTATTTATTAAAAATTTCCACCTCCTCCCCACCTCCCATTTCCCTCCCACTCTCCCAACTCCCCCTCCCCCTCCAGTCCTAAGAGCAGTCAGGGTTCCCTGCCCCGTGGGAAGTCCAAGGTCCTCCCCCCTCCATCCAGGTCTAGGAAGGTGAGCATCCAAACAAACCAGGCTCCCGCAAAGCCCGTCCATGCAGCAGAATCAAAACCCAGTGCCATTGTCCTTGGCTTCTCAGTCAGCCCCCATTATCAGCCATATTCAGAGAGTCCGGTTTGATCACATGCTCCATCAGTCCCAGTCCAGCTGGCCTTGGTGAGCTCCCATTAGATCAGTCCCACTGTCTCAGTGGGTGGATGCACCCCTCGCGGCCCTGACTTCCTTGCTCATGTTCTCCCTCCTGCTCCTCATTGGGACCTTGGGAGCTCAGTCCACACCACACACTCTTAAGCCAGCAGTGGAAAAATAATGTTGACATGATGAGTATCACTAACCACATAAAGACCTCACTAAGCTCATTAAAAATCCTCAGGGACTGGTGACAATATGTATCTTGGGATTGGGGAAAGGAGAAGCTGAAAACAGAAGGGTGGGCAGGAAAAAACAGGAGGCAGTCTGATGCCCACCCACTCACATCCTGCCAGGCAGTTATTGTTCAGATATGTAAAATACAGGGTCTCAGAGATCCAGGCTAAGTGATGGGGGTTCCAGAGCAAAGAGAAGAATACTCAGCGGTGCAAACTGAGATAGTCTTCTCCCCAAACCTTCTTCCTGTCTCAGCTCCTAATACGCCGACAAACAGACCTACGTACTTAAAGTAACATCAAGGCTTCCTATATCCATCACCATGTAGACTCTAGAGACATCCCAGTATTAGATGGGAGCGCCTGGCCAGGCATCATCTCACCTGAGGTGAAGGCCTCCAGGACACAAGGAGCAAAACAAACACAGAAAGCAGTGTTAAGAAACCTGTTTACTAAGAGAGAAAATCGTAAGCCAAAAGTTACACCTACTTTCTGTGCTTGTTCATTGTGGTAGCTTGAATGTAATTGACCCCTATAATCTCATAGAGAGTGGCACTATTAGGAGCTGTGGCTTTGTTGGAGTGGGTATGGCCTTGTTGGAGGAAGAGTGTCACTGTGGGGATGAGCTTAGGGGTTTCCTATGCTCAGGATACCACCCACTGTCTCAGTTGACTTCCTGTTGCTTGCAAGATGTAGGATTCTCAGTTCCCTCTCCAGCACCATGTCTGCCTGCACACCACCATGCTCCCCACCATGATGATAATGGACTGAACCTCTAAAATTGTAAGTAAGCCACCCGAATTAAAAGTTTTCATTTATCAGAGTTACTGTGGTCATGGTGCCTCTTCACAACAATAGAAACCCTAAGTCACTAGTTTTATGTCAACTTGAAACATAAACTAGAGTCATCGTAGATGAGGGAGCTTCGTTGAGAAAATGACTCCGTAAGCTGGGGCTGTAGGCAAGATGTAAGCCCTGGCTGTTCTGGAAGTCACAGAGATCCACCTGCCTTCAGGCACCCTAGCATTTGTTTCATTAGTGATTGATGGAGGGCCAGTCCATTGTGGGTGGTGCCACCTGTAGGTTGGTTGTCCTGGGATATATAAAAATGCAGATTGGAGCCAGGAAATTGTGGCACATGCCTTTAATCCCAGCACCCAGGAGGCAGAGGCAGGCAGATCTCCAAGAGTTCGAGGCCAGCCTGGTCTACAGGAGCTAGTTCCAAGATAGGCTCCAAAGCTACAGAGAAACCCAGTCTCGGGGAGGGGAAAGAAAAGAATGCAGGTTGGGCAAGCCATGACCTCTGCATCAGCTCCTGCCTCCAGGTTCTGACCCTGTTTTAGTTCCTGTCCTGACTTCCTTCAATGATGGACTGTCATGCGGAAGTGTAAGTTGAATAAACCTCCCCAACTTGTTTTTGGTCATGGTATTTCGTCATAGCAATAACAACCCTAACTAAGACACTTTCAGAGCTATTTCTTCAACTAAATAAGAGCAACATGCAATTTCATAAGGAAACACTTAAACTTTCGAGAGCAAAGGAGCTCTTGGGATTTAAAATCTGACGATGGAGAACTGGGGATGTCACTCGGTGGTGGAACTAGGGTTCTGGGCTTGTTAGACAAGCGCTCTGCCAACCGAGCTTCATCCCCAACCCACAAAGGTTGGAGACGTTTCTTTCAAAATTATGTATAGAGTCTATACATTAGCAGTTCCACTAAGAAATGTCTTCCCAGACATTTGATGTCTGTGTAACATATTCTTTGTGATTTCTTGGGTTTGTTTTGTTTTGAACAAGGCCTTTCTATATAAACTTGACTGGTCTGGAGCTTGCTGTGTAGACCAGGCTGGCTTTGAACTCACAGAGATCTTCCAGCTTCTGTCTCATGTGTGCTGGGATTAAAGACATGCTCTACCGTGCTGGGCCTCTTTGGAGTCATAATTGAAAGTGTCATTCCTCCCAGCCTGGTCCTTTATTTTTCCCCCCATATTTGAGACTTTGGTTCTTTTAACCTTTCTGGGAAATGTCTTAAACTTTGAAGACTGCAAACACTACTGAAGGACTGGGATTATAGTTCAGTGGGTAGAGGGCTTGCCTCTCATGGGTGAAACCTTAGGTTCAGTTCCCAGGACCCTGCCAACCAAGAGTGGTGGCCCAGGTCTGAAAGACTGGAGAAGAGGAAGCAGGAAGATCAGAACTTCAAGGTCATCTTCCGTTCCGTAGGGATCAAGGCCATCATGGCTGGGAAGCTGTACTTCTAAACCAAAATGTGTCCCTTTTACTTCCCTGCTTCAAGACTTCTGCTGATTCATTGCTGCCCCAATGGCAGCGTTTGCACCTCCCAGCAGTGGCGTTTTACAGTCTTTCACGGTCAAATCATAATCTTCTTCTCTACTTCTCCTTGTTCCCAGCCCCTTACCTAATTTTCTTGTTTGTTTTTTTTTTATATCCTGGTCCAATTATATTAAACACACACATGCACTGTCACCATGCACCTCCTAGTCTCACAGCACACGATGAATCACCTCCTCTGCTCCGCACACTTCCTGTCAATACTACAGTCCTTTGTACCCCGAGTTACTACTCAGGGTGTGCCCTGCCTGGGTTACTAGGTAACTCAAGGTCAGATTTCTGTCTACTCATTCATTCATTCTTTTTTTTTTTTTTTTTTTTTTTTGGTTTTCAAGACAGGGTTTCTCTGTAGCTTTGGAGCCTGTCCTGGAACTAGCTCTATAGAACGGGCTGGCCTCACACTCAGAGATCCACCTGTCTCTGCCTCCCGAGTGCTGGGATTAAAGTCATGAGACCCCACTGCCCGGCTCCCTTTGTTGTTTTTATGACCTTCTTAGTTATGTTTTTCTCCCCCATTCCCTAGTTTTCTTCCAAAATATGTAAATACTCATCTTTATCTAGGCATGGGGGTGCACACGGGAAGCAGAGGCAGACAGATCTCTTTGAGTTCAGCCAGGAGAGCCAGGGCTGCATAGAGGCACCTCGCTCGTCTCAAAACAAAACTAGATTCTTATCTTTTATCAAGTGGTCTCATGTATTTCCCCTGGGTTGTCCTTTGGAATGTGTCTCCATTTTGTGGCTATTTGGGGCCTTAAATATATGCTTTAAGCCGGGCGGTGGTGGCACATGCCTTTAATCCCGGCACTCGGGAGGCAGAGACAGGCGGATCTCTGTGAGTTTGAGACCAGCCTGGTCTACAAGAGCTACTACCAGGACAGGCTCCAAAACCACAGAGAAACCCTGTCTCAAAAAACCAAAAAAAAAAGATATGCTTTAACTTTAAATATGCAGTCTTGTTTTCTGGTATCCTTTTATATTTGAAATCAGTGGACAATTTTTTTCAGAATTGTCATATCCTGACCACTGTGTTCTTCCAATAACCCTGTGTACCCAGTGATGATCCAGGGGAGGAGACCATGGTCATACCAGACAGGCCCTTCCCACACTCCTGACTCTGGTCCAGGACAATAACACAAGCACAATAGCTTGTCAAGGCCGTTGTGAGCGTCTCTTTGATACCAGCCTGCAAAAAGTTAAGGAGAACCCTCACGCTTTATCCACCGGCCACATTCTCTGTAAAATGGGAACTTACAGCTTCTTTGCTCAGCCACCTTCTTACATTTAACTTACTGGATGCCACGGGACAGTGCCACATCGGTTTTGTGAAAACTTAATATCTGAAATTCAATAGTATATTTTTCCCTTTATGCTTAAAGAGCAATCCGTATTTCCCAAATGAGTCCCCACTCCTTTTTCTTCTCAAAGAAACATTTTAATCCCCATCAACCTCTGCATTCCTGATTCTTCTTTCATGGGCTATTTCACTGTTCCTTTCTAGACAGTAATGACTTTGTCTTTCTCCTGATATATCTGCGTTGGTTCTTCCATCTTTCCTCAGGATGTTTCTCCTAATTCTGCAGTTTTCCAGATTCTGAAAGGAGTTAGGATACTGTGCCAGCAAAATATCTTTGCCCGAAAAGCTTCATTTCCCAAGCCGTGGTGATTTTCTGTAACGATGTGGGACAACGGAGTCCACGGGCAAGGTGCCAGTCATTGTCCAGCAGCAGAAGCCCTGCTGTTGGGGGAGAAAAGAGAGACAAAGAGGCAAGTCTTTGTTCTGGATTTGCTGGGGGGTGGTACTGTTCATTCCAGCTGCTGAGAGCATGTCACACAAGAAGTTATAATTCAACTGAAACCAATGCCCGCCTGTTATCCCAGCACCTCAGAGGTGGAGGTCGGAGAATCGGGGGTTGAAAGGCCCAGCAAGTTTCAGGCCCGCAGGAACAACCACAGACTGTTCCAAAACAACTCAACTGAGAGGGAATAAGAACATCTATAGCTTAGTTGTAGAGCTCTGGCCTGGCATGGGCAAAGTCATAGGTTCGAGCGCAGCACCACAAATTTAATGGACAAATAGGTCAGCTAGAAGAAAGCCCACAACAACAAGTGCAGCACAGTGCCCCTTGTGATGAGGAGACCAGACTGATAGCAAACCCCTGCTTCTTCCCGGACGGCAGGGCTAGGAGATTTCTCTTTCAGTGACGCAATTTGAACACACGATCTTGTGTGTGCTAGGCAACTTGACTACCATTAAGCTACATTCCCAGCCAGAAAACTGAAAGCTGGACAGTGGTGGCTCACAACTTAATCCCAGCACTCGGGGGGGAGGCAGAGGCAGGTGGATCTCTGAGTTTGAGGACAGTCTGGTCTACAGAGGACAGCCAGAGCTACACAGAGAACCCTGTCTTGAAAGGAAGAAAGGAAAGAAGCAAGGAAGGAAGAAAGAAAGAAAACCTAAAACTCTCACATATGGGCTCCTTGGTTAATGGATAAAGGCAAAAGAGAAAAGTCTTTGTTCTGGATTTGCTGAGGGTGCTATCTGTTCATCCCAGCTACTGAGAGCGTGTCACACAAGAAGTTAAAATTCAACTGAGACCAATTATCCTAGCACTTCAGAGCTGGGGACCGGAGAATTGGGAGTTGACAGTCAGCCTAGGGTAGGCAGTCTGACTGACAACCAGGTTCAATCCCCAGGACCCACATGGTAGAACGAGAGAATCAACTCCTGAAGGTTGTTCTCTGATCTCCGTGTGTGTGTGTGTGTGTGTGTGTGTGTGTATGTGTGTGTGTGTGTGCAAACACACTGTACCACCTGTGCACACACACATAAGTAATATAATTTAACTCTTCCTTTAATTGCTTATCATTCAACCTTCTCCATAGTGAACATTCAGAACAAGCCACAGAAACCAAAACCAACCAAGCTTTCTCTCCCCCACCCTCTCCCCTCCCCTCCCCATGCTTTCCCGGCAGTCAGAACACAGACAAACATGTGGACCTCCACTGGAACCTCAATGCTGCAAAGTGTTGAAGAACCAACTACAGGTCAGAATCCCTTCCCAAGAGGGGCTGCTGGGGTAAACTTCCTGATAAAAGATAACTGTGGAATGTTCCAGAGTGGTTGCTGGTCCTCAGAACCACCAGACCTACAGGACCAGAAGCCGTGGAGAGTACAGGGGTCCCAAGGAACTACCAAAGAGGACTGCAGTCTCTCCTTCCTCTCATCCAGAACCCCAAGAACACTGAGGCTACAGAGGTCACTGGCTCCCCTTCTCCCCTTCCCCACACAGCCCTAAGTGGAACCTCCTGGAGTCAGAGGCATCAGAATTTAACCTTTCAACTCAGCGCAACAGGTCAATCCCTAAGATTCTGTTTATCTCTCATTTCGGATTATTTAAATTTCAACCTTGCATACACAGGTTTCTGATTGTTTGGTTTTTGTTTGTTTGCACACGGCTCAGTTAGATTTTAGAATTGTTTCTTTTCCCCATCTAGTTCACCAAGGACATTCTTCGCTCTCAGGCCACTTCTCGCACACTCCCTCACTATTCCTAGTCTCCTCTTCTTTCCCTCACCCTTATCCCCTCCTTACTTTATTTCTTAATTAAACCTTCCACAGAGTTAACAATCTTCAAAACATGCGGACCCTAACAATATCCTGACTCCCCTTACAGACTCCTTTACCCACTTTGATTGTTTTCTTTTCCAAGTTGACTAATATTTAATCCTTAGCCTACCTCACCCCACTTCCTTCCCACTCCAATCTCATTAGCTAAAATCCACCTAAACCCCATAGTCTCCTTGGTTATTTATCCTCCAGCAGTTGCTGAAGTCAAAGGAGCCATTGTTATTAGTTGGTTAGTATATTTGCATACACTATGTGATATATTATGATATATTTGCATAGACCTGATACCAAGCAGCTGTGGTTGCTCTTCCGGTTAATGGCTCACTCGGGGAATAGCAGAAAATGAACCCAGGCACTCTAAGTCCCTGGGCTAAGATTGTTCTCTGAATTCAACACTGCAAGTACTCCAACAATGGAAAGAATATGACTGATAAAAAAAGAAAATAAGCCGGGCGGTGGTGGCACACACCTTTAATCCCAAGATGGCACTTGGGAGGCAGAGACAGGTAGATCTTTGTGAGTTCAAGCCCAGCTTGGTCTACAAAGTGAGTTCCACGACAGGCTCCAAAGCTACAGAGAAACCCTGTCTTGAAAAACCAAAATTAAAGAAAAATAAGAAACTAAATAACATGTTTAAATCCCAATGTAGTGACATAAAAAAACATAAAAAAAAATCAAGACACTATAATTCCTCAAAAAAAAAAATGAGCTGGGCGGTGGTGGTGCACGCCTTTAATCCCAGCACTCGGGAGGCAGAGGCAGGCGGATCTCTGTGAGTTCGAGACCAGCCTGGTCTACAAGAGCTAGTTCCAGGACAGGCTCCAAAGCCACAGGGAAACCCTGTCTCGAAAAACTTAAAAAAAAAAAAAAAGAGTGGGCCTACAGTAATGGGATCTAGGGAAGGTGATCTAGATAAAATCTCACAGAGAGAACTCACGATTGGAAGTGTGCCAAAGCCACAGCTGGCTGAAATAAGGGAAGTGACGCATGAGATGGGAGAGGATTCAACAAAGACTTGAAATAATTCCCTCTCTTCCTGCTAATTGCAGTGGAATAAGCCTGCACATCAGTGGCAAGAGAAACTCTAGAGCATACACAGACTCATGGAAATAACCTTTCTCAAGACCCAGCAATACCACTTCTGGGTATATAGCCAAAGGATGCTCAACCGTGCCATAAGAGGAATGCAAAGTGGGGGAAGCTATATTATGTCCATATCTGAAAGGCATTGCATCTAGAGTATAGAAAGGCAGCTAGCTACTCACTAGGAAGAATATAAGCAATCTAATCCAATTTTTTATTTTAATCCTTTATTTTTATTACATTTTATTTATTTTGTATATGTGCCTCTCTCTCTCTCTCTCTCTCTCTCTCTCTCTCTCTCTCTCTCTCTCTCTCTCTGTGTGTGTGTGTGTGTGTGTGTGTGTGTGTGTGTGTATGTGTGTAGGGGAGAGGGAGGTCAGAAGACAATTTGCAAAATTTGTTCTCTTCTACCATATGGGTTCTAGGAATTGAACTCAGTTTGTCAGGCTTGGTAGCAAGCCACCCCTCCAACTCAACAACCAGATTTTTGTTGTTGCTGAGATTGTATTGTTTGTTTTGTGTGTAGGGGTGCTTTCCTTGCATGTATTTGTGTGCACCAAGTGTGTGCAGTACCTGTGGGTGCCAGAAGAGAGTGTCAGATCCCCTGGGACTAGAGTGACAGAGGGTTGTTAGCTAGCTGTCATGTGGGTGCTGGAATTGCACCCGGGCCTCTGGAAGAGCAAGCTGAGCCATCTCTCCAGCCCCGTAATTTGCATTTTAGAGATAGGGTTTCCCCTTATATCTCAAGTTGGCCTGAAACTTGCTGTATAGACTAGAGGGGCCTTAAATTCATGGCGATTCTTTTGCCTCAAGCTCATAAGGTGCTCAGAGCAGAGGCGCAAGCCACCAGAGCACACTTGTGAGCTCTTCTTAATTTATAAAGCTCCAAGTTTACGGTGCCCAGAAGGAAACCAGAATTCAAGAAGACCTCTGTGTTTGTGTCTGACTAGACCTTGTTCTTAGAATTGTGGAGGACTCTGAGGTAGCTCTGGGAAGCAACGAGCTTGCCCAGGTCTTCCTTAGGGTCTCTTGGGGAGCAAAGGGTTTATTTAGCTTACAGTTCTTGTCACACTCCTTCACTGAGGGAAGTCAGGATAGGAACCTGGAGGCAGTAACTGAAGCAGAGGTTGTGGAGGAGGGCTGCTTACTGGCTTGCTCAGCCTGCTTTCTTGTACAACTTAGGACCACCCAGAACTGGCATGACTCACAGGGTGCTGGGCCCTCCCACATCAGTTCTTAATCAAGAAAATGTCCCACTGGCCAAATAGTGGGGCACTCTTAGTTGAGGTTCCCTTTTCTCAAGTGATTCTATCTTGTTCCAGGTTGACCAAAAAACTAGCCAGTGCAGCCAGCAAGGACGACAACCTGAGGGCGCTCCCTACAAGCTACAGTGGAGGGACAGAACTAACTCTGATCTCTGCGTGTGAGCCGCGGCATTTGTGTGTCTTGTCCCTAGTCATAAATAACATTTAAAAATCAGAAAGTCTGAAGGTCTTGGAAGTCACTGTGAGACCTTGCAAAGGGTGCCTCTGTTTTGCTGAAACCAAACAGCCACGTAACTCAGGGCAAGGAATACCAAAGGGTAACCTGCCGCAAAATCATGCTCCTCCGGCTGGAAGTCTCCCCTCCACAGTCCCACACTTAGGTTGCAATCCTCTCCACCAATGTTTCAGAATGTGACCTAACTTAGGAACAGAAGCAGCCAAGCCGAGATAAGGTCCCACAAGATTAGCGTAGGAGGCCCTCCTCTAGTGATCGACCATTTGTGGCTGAAAGTGAGTTATGGGGACAGCCTGACAAGGGGAGCACTGTGTGCTGACGGAGGCCAAGGCTGGGGTTTTACATCTCAACAAGGCGAGCCAAGAACTTCGGTTGTCAGCTCCGGCCAAATGAGGCTGCACAGCCAGAACAGCGCCCTCAGCAGACACCGGCGTTCGCGTGGCTGGGGGGTGGGGTGGGAATTCAGTTTTGGACAGGAATGTGTATTTGCCCTCCTTTGCCGTACACGCTAGTCCGTCTCTTGCAGAGTTTTCTCACAACCTAGAATTAGTTCTGAATTTTCGGGTGAAGACTGGAGCAAGCACCGAGGAATGTCTGGAATGAAAGTGGGTAAATTCTGGTTCTCACCTTCAAAAGTTGATAGATCTCAACGCCAAACATCAGCCAGCAGAAGACCAGAAAGAAAGGTCAAGACTGAGAATTTGATCTCTCTCTATCCCCATCCTCCCACTCCAGAGAAAAACACCAGACCCAAACACGATGCATTTTTTTCTTTTTTCTTTTCTTTTTTTTTTTTTTTTTTTTGTCTTTGGGTTTTGTTTTTCAAGGCAGGGTTTCTTCCTGGAACTCACTTTGTAGACCAGGCTGGCCTCAAACTCACAGAGATCCATTTGCCTCTGCCTCCTGAGTGCTGGGATTAAAGGTGTGCCACTACTGCCCGGCCATACTTGTATTTTCAGCCTGAGTTGAAATTTAATTGAATTTGTCATAAATTAGCGATACTGTTTTCCGTATCAGCATAGAAACTCAAGGCCAGACATTCAAGATTAAATTATAGAAAAGCTATATTGTGTATATACTCTCACAGGACCCTGAGTGTGAGCTCCATCACCGTTTAAAAATACATTAAATTTCCATTTATTTATTTAAGACAGCTTGTGCACACACTCTTGTGCACACATGACACACCTGTGGAGGACAGAGGCCCACTTGTCAGAGTTGGTTCTCTGCTTCCCCCCCCCATGATCCTGGGGATTGAACTCAGGTCCCCAGGCTTGGCAGCAGAGGCTCCATTGCCTGCTGCGCTTTCTGGCTTTCTCCCATTTAAAACATTTTTGTTACCTTTTATCTGCTTTCTTACTGTGTGTGGGAATACTCCATGGGCCTGGCCGCTATGCCCTTGTCAAGGTCAGAGGACAATTTCCAGGAGTCAGCTCTTTCATTCCACCGCGTGGGGCCTGGAAACTGAACTCAGGTCACTAGACTTGGAGGTAAGTGCTCTTACCCTCTGAGCCATCCTGCTGGCCCCTCTCTCCGCCACTGCTCCCGCCAGGTCTCCCACCCTTGCTCTTTATTAGCTGGTTACACTTCACCTTTCCCTTGGGGGCATCCGGCTACATCAGAAACCCTTCCGGCTACTTGACCTACTTCGTGAATTCCTGCCTAGGTCCCAGGCAGCCTCTCTGTTTTCTAAGACTATTTTTATGGCTGTTAGATCCGTGGTTTCTTCTTATGTCCATTTCATTTCTAGGATCAGAGCCTTTCTTCCTGCTAAGCCCCTTTCTCCTGAGAACTCCTAGTCTGTCCTCTGTCAATTCTGTAGAAAAGTCCACCATGAGCCCAGGTGACATTTTAATGTCTAGCTCTCTGAGGGCTGACAATTAAAACCCTCTTTTATCCAAATAACATGTGTATGTGTGTGTACAAGCAGGTTATATGTGTGTACACATGTAGGCTGTATGTGTGTATACATGCAGGTTGTATATGTGCATACATGCAGGTTGTATGTGTGTACATGCAGGTTGTATGTATTATACACACAGGTTGTATGTGTGCATACATGCAGGTTGTATGTGTACACACAACCTTGGCTGTGATCTTCAGAAACACTATCTATTTCCTTTGAAACAAGGTCTCTCATTGGCCTGGAGTTCACTAATCAGGTTAGCACTGCCTGGCTAGTGAGTTCCAGGAATCTCTAGTCTCTGTTTCCCCAGCATAAGGATCATAAGCATGTGCCACCATGCAGCTGGATTCAATACTTGCCTCATTGCTGTGACACTACTTGGCAAAGACAGCTTAACGAAGGCTTACACTGGCTCACAGTTCCCAGGATCACAGTCCAGCATGGCAGGAAAGGTACGGCGGCCGGAGTGTGAGCTGGCTGCTCAGGCGGCAGAGCGTGATGGGTGCTGATCTCATCTTCCCTTCTCCTTTTGTATGTATTCCAGGACCCAGGCCCAAGGAATGGTGCCACCCACACATTTAGGATGGGTTTCCCACCTCAGTTAACCTACTCTCGAAATACCGTCCCTGACATGTCCATGGGCCTGTCTCCATGGTAATTCTAAATCCCACCTTGGTAACTGTCAAGATGAACTGTCACACCCAGGGATTTTATGTGGGTTTTGGGACCTGAAGTAAGCACAGTGCTGACTGAGTTATCTCCCCACTCCCTAACAAGTGTTAAAGGGGATGGTTTATTCATGAAGGGTATACCTTGCCAAAAAACTAGACATCAACCTTGTAACTTTGGGTCATTCTCCATAGAATCTATCTTGTTTCATAATTTTATGCATTGCACTTTGGAAAAGCCCCCTAGTGGCCACATACAGTATTGCTTTTAATGATAACCACAAGGGGTTAACAGTCCCTCCAGCAGGGTCCATTTTGTTAAGCAAACAAGCCATAATGTTTGACTTGATGCCACCTACCTACAAGTTTTAATCACTATATAAAGTGTTTATCTATTTATTCTTTATCAATAAAGACTCAGGAGTCAGATATCAGAATAAGAACCTGAATGACCAGAGAAGCAGCAGAGAAGCCACCAGTGACCTCCTCTCTCTCTTTCTCGTTCCTGCATCCAAAAGGGCCGAGACGTTCTCTTTACCTACTTCTTGTCTCTCGATCTGATCTCAGTCCTCCAAAACCTCTATGGTTAATTTTGGTCCACTAGTAACTAGCTTCACTTTCTGATTCAAAGCAAATTTTAGTGTCAGTTTTGGGAGTGTCAAACTGCGATCAAAATATCACACATTTCCCTCTTTTTGTCTAAATAAAAAGAGACGGTTTTTAACTCTTACACGGAAATCCTATATACAGTAAGAACAATTATCAGGTGGGAATTACATTACAATGTCCAGTCCGTTTGTATTTGGCATATTTGGAGAAAATACTCCATTATTTATTCTCTCTTGATGAGTCCAAGACTCTGTACCTACTCTACCTTTCATAACTAAGGAAAACTATGACTATGACTATTTGGTCTTCAACTCCATCCAAGACCTCAGAAGGATATAATATTACCTTAGTAAACAGGAAGTGCAGAGCAAACTACTTCCAAAACTAAATGACAGAAACAGCTGACTGTCTGTCAGTCACCCAAGGTTCCTCTGCAACGTTGGGGAATCCATCTTTAGCCTACATGTCTAGAATATCTGACAGACTTTTGTGGTGATATTGTTATGCCCAAATCAGCGAAGTCCTCTAAAAGCCAACAAGGAGACTGAGTCACGTATGTAAAAGCAAAGAGCCTTTATTTTATGCAAGTTTGCAAACTCGGTCTCTCTGCATGTCCAACATACTGGAATAAATGGAGAGCCCCGAGCTCAATTAGAATAGGGCTTTTATAGTAGTAAAGGTGGGGGTGAGGGGTTTCTGAGGTTCAGGATCCCTGATTGGCTGACATTTGTCTAGGGGTGTCCTGGTGAGTGTGTGCTGGCAGGTGATCCTATCTACAGCGGTTGGAATGTTAGGCATTTCCTTTGGATGGTCTGGTTTTGAGTGGTGCTCAGGTAATCTCAGTTTGTGGTTCTTCCTGCAACCAGGTATTGCTTTAGGGTAAACTACTGAGACTCAGGCCACTGTTAAATTTATCGATGACTGAGTCCTACTCTGGCAGATGATAATGGTTGGAAGAGAACTTTCTTTGGGCGATCTGTTCATATTTAGCTTATCATGGCTGGCTCCTACAATATTTTGTTTGTAATCTAACAAAGCTTTCCTGAAGATCATAGTACAGAGCTAAGCACTAGTTAGCCAAGGAAGCCAGGCAGTTGTGGCGCACACAGGTGTCTCCTGATCAAATCTAATCTTTATCAATTTTGATGGTATCCATAACTTTTCTTCTTCTGTGGAAGCAAGTAAAACTTCTTCTCCATCATAACACATATCCTGGTTTCCATTCCGAGGTCAATACTTCCTTAAACTATACAGGCTAATTTAATTCAGCAGTTTTTATTTCTACTATCTGATGTCTTCCACAGCTGTCATTCTTTTATTAACATTTAAAAATTTAAAGTTAGTGAAACATTGCATCCCAGGTGGTGGTGGCGGTGGTGCACTCTTTTAATCCCAGCACTCGGGAGGCAGAGGCAGGCGGATCTCTGTGAGTTCAAGACCAGCCTGGTCTACAAGAGCTAGTTCCAGGATAGGCTCCAAAGCCTACAGAGAAACCCTGTCTCAAAAAACCAATAATAATAATAATAGTATTATGCAATCTATCTCTGGGGGTCTTTATTACCACTTTCTGTTTATTAAGCATATCTATTAAAGTGTGATTAGATCTTTCTATAACTGTCATATAGGATTGTATGGTACACCTGCAATATGCTTTATGTTGTAGTATGCAAAAAACTATTTCATTTTGTTAGAGATTTATGCTGGAGCATTGTCAGTCTTAATTTGTACAGGTATCCCCATGATGGCCATAACTTCTAATAAATATGTAATTACAGAATCAGCCTTTTCAGAATCAGACTTACCTGTCCTCAGTCCTCCAAAACCTCTATGCTTAATTTTGGTTAGCTAGTAGCCAGCTCAACCCTCTTATTCAAAGCAGAATGCAATCAAAACGTCACACAACAATTACGGAGTCATTGAAAAAAGTTCATTCCTCCAATGCTTATTCTGCTATTTGTGTTGTTTGCTGCTTTACCTGCAGGCTTTTTCAGGGATTAGCTGGTGGTGGTGGCACAAACCTGTAATCCCAGCACTTGCAGGTGGGGGCAGGAGAGGCAGAAGATCAACGTTATCTTCAGCTATGTAGTGAGTAGCCAGCCTGGGCATTATGAAACTCCATCTCTGATGTGGGATGTCCTTCTGTATAGATATTGCTTTGTTGATTGATGAATAAAGCTGTTTCAGCCAATGGTTTAGCAGAGCATTGTCAGGAGGAAAATCTGAACAGAGGTATATAGATAGAGAGTAGGCAGAGTCAGGGAGATGCCATGTAGCTGCCAAAGGAGTAACATGCTGGCACCGGTAAGCCACAACCTAGTAGAAATACATAGATTAATAGAAATGTGTTAATTTAAGATGTAAGAGTTAGCTAGAAATATGCTTAAGCTATTGGCCAAACAGTAGTGTAATTAGTATAGTTTCGGTGTGATTATTTGGGCGGCCGGGAACAAATGAGCAGCCTCCGACTACACACCTCAAATAAATCAAAACAAGTTTTGGAAAGTATAGAGAGCAAAGTACATAGGTGCTAAACCAAGAGGGAAGGCAGCGAGCGATATGGCCGTTCTCCATTAACACAGAATAATTCATCCCAATAGGAAACTTCCTAAACCAAAACCCTACAGATCGCACATGACTTCGACAGATGTTTCTATACTTGAATGTATATACATGTATGTATACATAAAACACAGCCTTTATTCTCAACAAAAAGGTAAGAATTGCTGACAGGGTTCCTCTTGTAGCAGCCACTCAGGCACAGACACGGCCTGTTTCTTGCAGGAGTTCCCTTAGGGACCTTGGAGACCATCTTTTCCAGCAGCCACTCGCCTCTGATTTGGTGCTTTTCCTAGTCCAGGCTCCAGGCAGGTCTGCGACGTGCCTCTGGGAAGTCCCAGGCCATGGTGGCTAGGGTTCACACTGGCCGTGTCATCAGAGCCATCTGCACGGAGCTGTAGAAGGAGAAGCATGTGACACGCGCTGCCGAGGGCTGAATGCATCCTCCCTGGCCGCACGCACATCTCACAGAAGTTCAGACAAATCAGCATGGTGGCTGATTCATTGTCTCTTTTTTTGGTTTCTGTGGGGTTAAATTCTTCTGAGGTTATGGTCCCCTAATAAAGCGGTAAGCCCCACACTCCAAAGGGCTTCATAAAGATGCTTTCTCCTTAATCATATTCACCAGGGAACTTTATCTGCAAAGGAAAAAATAGCAGTTCAGCCATGGGACCTGAGAATGACTTGCTGTTCTTGCATAAGACTGAACTTTAGCTGGATGGTAGTGGCGCATGCCTTTAATCCCAGCACTCGGGAGGCAGAGGCGGGCAGATCTTTGTGAGTTCGAGGCCAGCCTGGTCTACAAGAGCTGGTTCCAGGACAGGCTCCAAAAGTTACAGAGAAACCCTGTGTTGAAAAAAAAAACAAACCTGAACTTTGGTTCTCAGCACCCACATAATGGTTCACAACTGTCCATAACTCCAATTCCAGGAGAGCTGACACCCTCTTCTGGAATTTCTAACGTGATACACAGATACAAATAAATCTTTACAAAGCACCTGGAAATCTTGTTGTTGTTGTTGTTGTTGTTTTTGAGAGAGAGAAGGTTTCTGTGCCTCACCACCACCCCGCAGATTTACTTTTTTTTTTTTAATATTTATTTATTATTATGTATACAATATTCTGTGTGTATGCCTGCAGGCCAGAAGAGGGCACCAGACCCCATTACAGATGGTTGTGAGCCACCATGTGGTTGCTGGGAATTGAACTCAGGACCTTTGGAAGAGCAGGCAATGCTCTTAACCTCTGAGCCATCTCTCCAGCCCCAGATTTACTTTTTATTTTAGTTTATATGCATGTTTTTGTACTTGAGGGTATGTGTGCTACTGACTTGCAGTTACCAGCACAGGCCAGAAGAGGGGATCAGGTCCCCTGGCACTGTAGTTGCAGGCATTGTGAGCAACCTTGTGGGTTCAGGGAAGTCAACGTGGGGCTGGAAGAGCAGCTCCCAGTCCCTGAACTATCCTTCCATCCCCACAGATGAAATCCTCTCATGGGAAATGTAAGAGCCAAACTGAAATCCCCATTTCCGAGCATAGACAGAAAAGAATGATCAAGTTCTGAGATTTCGAATTATCTGTGAGATTTCGAATGCACCTGTGGGATCACAAGTACAGCCTTTGCCATTTCTTCCCTTGTTCTGTCTCCCGGAACTGCACATTTGAATTCCAGCTTGCAGAAGGAACACAAATAGACTGCTCTCTGACCTTATGTGGTGGAGCTGTGGCAGCTCAATGATAGAGCCCATGCCGACTATTCCTGAAGTCCTAGGTTTGAATCCCAGCGAGAAGATGAAAGAGGAGAAAAATAAAAGGCTAATTCGTAGATAATGATGCCCAATGAGAAAGTTGTTTCCATTTTGCTTGCTGGGGACCAAATCCAGAACCCTGTGCCTCTTAGGCAAGCACACTGCCACTGGGCTACTCGTGAGGTGTGTGTGTCTTCGTCAGGGTTCTATTGCAGTGATGAAACACCAGGGCCAAAAACAAGCTGGGGAGGAAAGAGTTGATTTGGCTTGACACTTCTACATTGTAGTCCATCACTGAAGGAACTCAGGGCAGGAACTCAAACAGATCAGGAACCTGGAGGCAGGAGCTGATGTAGAAGTTTTGTGTGTGTGTGAGGGGGGTTTACTTACTGGCTTACTTCCCATGACTTGCTCAGCCTGCTTTCTTATAGAACCCAGGGCCCCCAGCCCAAGGATGGCATCACTCACAATGGTCTGACTCTCTCACGTCAATCACAAATTAGGAAGCCACCCTACAGCAAGTGGTTCTCAACCTTCCTAACGCTGCGGCTCTTAATACAGTTCCTCATGTGGTGGTGACCCCCAACCATAAAATTATTTTGTCCCTACTTCATAACTCTAATGTTGCTACTGTCATCAGTCCTAATATAAATATCTGATCTGCAGGAGATCTGGTCTGCAACCCCCAAAGGGGTCGAGACCCACAGGTTGAGAACTGCTTCCTTACAGGCTTGCCTAATAGCCAGATATCATGGAAGCATTTTCCCAGCTGAGGTTCCTTCCATCCTCTCAGATGACTCTAGCTTCTGTCAAGCTGACACGAAACTACCCAGCACAGGGGAGATTTGGGTAGCACTAGAGATTGGATACAGGGTCTCAAACATGCTAGGCAAGCGGCCTCACCACTGCGCCCTTTCTGTATTTTTCCTTAAATATTTATTTATTATGTACACAATATTCTGTCTGTGTGTATGTCTGCAGGCCAGAAGAGGGCACCAGATCTCATTATAGATGGTTGTGAGCCACCATGTGGTTGCTGGGAATTGAACTCAGGACCTTTGGAAGAGCACGCAATGCTCCTAACCACTGAGCCATCTCTCCAGCCCCCCTTTCTGTATTTTTAAAGTTTGTTTATTTACTTAAAATTCATTTGGGTGATGTCTGCATGAGGGTCAGAGATCAGCTTTTGGGAGTTGTTTGTCTCCTTCTACTCTGTGTGTCCTTCTGTGAGGGATGATACCCAGGTAGCTGGGTAGCAGGCATCTTTAGCTGATGAGTCATCCTGCCCGGGCACCATTGTCTTTCTGTTTGTGGCAGGGTCTTTTGTAGCCCAGACTGGCCTATGACTTCTTACGTCACCAATGACATTAGACTCCGAATTGTCCTGATTCCACTTCCCACGTGCTAGAGTTACAAGTATGTGCTCCCACACCTCAGTGAATTTCATTTTGAGACAGGGTCTCACCAAGTTGCTCGGACAGGCCTTGAATTTATGATCCTCCTGCCTCAGACTCCTAAGTAACTGGGATTATAGGTTTGTAACAGCAGACCCAGGAAAATATTCAACTGTGATGAGAAAATTTTAAAAGTCATGAGAAATGAATAAAGTATGGTGCCACGATAGTGCTTGGGAGGCAGAAATAGGGAGGTTTGGAGTTCAAGGTCATCCTCGTCTACCTGGCGAATTCGGGCCGGCCTGGACTCAATGAAACGCTATCAGCAACAAAAGAAGTCAAGTCGGGCAGCTCATGCACATAAAAACAGCCTGAGGAGCCTGAGACTGGAGGATTGCCACAAATTGAAGGCCAAACTGAACTGTGCAGAGACAGCTGGTACCCACAGCGGCCACAAGTGCACCCTGTATCTAGTACATTCTGTCCAAGGACACTCTCCGTGGGAGCCTTTGAGGTCATAGGCACGTGCAGGTCAGGGCCACCCTCATTCAAGGAGATGGGAGCTTCCTGTCCTTCAGAGGGACCGTTCTGATGTCCCTGTTTCAGTGGTTTCTCAGGAGGCCTCTGCTGTTAACAGCACCTAGGTAATAATGAAACTTAAGTGATCTTTCATGCTGCGGTCACCTTCCCAGGAAACCCCTTCCCTGCTCCCGCTGTGCCGGGCTCTCTTTCAGTGAACCCGATGTGTGCCTGAGAGACAAGGAAGCAGGCACTGATGGAGGCTCTCTTAGTCATCTAAGAAGAATATATTTGCTTCTGTATTCCCTGTTGTTTGATTAGCTAGAATGACATCTGTTCCCATTCTCTTCTCTTCGGTGTTCAGGAAACCGTGGATACACTGACATCGCTGTTTGTCTAAAACCTGCCAATCTGAGTAACTTCCCTCTGCCCAGAGCACATCCCTCCTCCTGTGGCTCTGTGTGGCTGGCCCTGGTGATGACTGCCTTTGCGCCTTTAAAATTACATTTATTTGCTGGGTGGTGGTGGCGCACGCCTTTAATCCCAGCACTCGGGAGGCAGAGGCAGGTGGATCTCTGTGTGTGTGAGGCCAGCCTGGTCTACAGATATATAGGACTACTCAGAAAAACCCTGAGAAAAACCCTGTCTCAAAACATACCCTCGCCCCCAGAAAAAAAAGAAACAAATTACATTTATTTTCTGTTTGTTTATTATGTGTGTGTGATGGCACACATGCTATGTGAGGTCTAGCTCACTGGGGGAACAGTTTGTGTTCCCTTGTGGGACTGCTCTGGTTGGGGATAGAAATGGAAAAGCAACCTTTGGGGAAGAGTTACAAGTTGTGCCCTTTAGCCAGGCAGTGGTGGCTCATGATCTCTGCTAGTTCGAGGCCAGCCTGGTCTACACAGCAAGTTCCACGACAGCCATGGCTACACAGAGAAACCTTGTCTCAAAAAACAAAAAGAACTGTGCCCTTAGGTGCTCATTGCTTAAGAATGCATGCTGCTCTCCCAGGGGACCTGAGCTCAGTTCCAACACTCATGTGGGACCGCTCACAGCCACACTAACTCTAGCTCCAGGGCATCTACCTCCAAGGGACCAGCACTCGTGTGCACAGTCCCCACACATGATTAAAAATGAAGCAAGTCTTTAAAAGAGAAAAGAGCTTTGGCCTTTCTAAGATGGGCATGGTGGCACAAGCCCATCTAAAACAGGTACTAAAACCCCAGCAGTAAAGCAGGTGATCCCAGGTTGGAAGCCAATCTAGGCTATGTAGAGAGAACCTGTGTGAAACACACACACACACACAGAGAGAGAGAGGGGGGGGGGAAGGCACGGTCGGATGGGGGAGATCTAGGTACCCCTCACACAGAAGGGTGCAGTCCCTGCATATGATTGTCAGAGAGCCCATTTTGGGAATGGTGACAATGGTATTTTGAAAACGTTTCTTTCTCATGGTGAGAGGAGCTTTCCCTGTGCAGTCAGTGGACAGGTTGTCCTTGGAGACTTCAGGCACCGTCCTGCACCTGGTGGATAATTTCCCTCTGGTGACAAGGGACAGGTGCATTCCATACATTGTTGAGGGTGGAGTTCCCAGGCTATGGGGGACAGGTTTGTGGACTCGGGGCTTGAGAACTTGCCGGGTTTGGTTTGGATGTTTTGCTGATTGGGGTTTTTGAGTCTGTCCCTTTTTCTATTTCAGTCTGAGCTGAGCTGGTCATTCACATTTTCACACCTTTGTGTGCCTGTGATCCCAGTAACCACGCCTTCTTAGGATCATTTTTGTTTATTATTTCCTTTCTTTCTTTTTCTCTTTTTGAGACACAGTTTTTCTGTGTAACCAAGGCTATTCTGGAATTCTTTATGTAAACTAGGCTGGCCTCAAACTCACAGAGATCCACCAGCCTCTGCCTCCCAAGTGCTGGGATTAAAGGTGTGTACCACTATCACCCAGTGGGGTAATTCTCATAACTAAAATCATGGCCTCTGGAGCCATGGCTGAGATGTGGCTTTATGACCAAACTTTTCCTCAGTAAGAGCCAACAGTGATGCCAGGAGCAGGGTTAGATGGACCAGAGTTGCAGTCTCTTAAAACCCACAACTAGATGTTGTGTGTGTGTTTGTGTGGTGTGGTGTATGTGTGTGTGTGGTGTGTGTGAGTATGTGTGTGGGTGTGTGTGGGTGTGTGAGCATGTGTATGTGGTGTATGTGTGGTGTGTAGTGTGTTACCTTGTGTCTGGTTGTGTGTGTGTGTGTGTGGTATGTGTGCACCACTTCCGTGCAGGAGCACACAGAGACCAGAAGATGGAGCTACAGAAGGCTGGGAGCCACCATACTTGACTCTCTCTAGAAGACTCTGTCATGTGCTCCTTCAGGTCCTTCACCATGGCTTCTTCATATTCTCTGTATGTCTTTGGAACATGTCTTTGGATTTTTTTTTAAATATTTATTTATTTATTATGTATACAATATTCTGTCTGTATGCCTGAAGGCCAGAAGAGGGCGCCAGACCTCTTTACAGATGGTTGTGAGCCATCATGTGGTTGCTGGGAATTGAACTCAGGACCTTTGGAAGAGCAGGCAATGCTCTTAACCACTGAGCCATCTCTCCAGCCCCATGTCTTTGGATTTTAAGTTTGTAGGGTCTAAATCTGGGATCCTCTTGGACATTTTCCATCCACTGATCTCGGCCCTGTGCAGGGGACAATACTTTCCAAGATATATTTTTGTTTCCTGGTACTTATCTGTTTGATGAATTCCTTCAGCTAATTCTGTAGCAACTGCGTTCTCTGTCATTAGTTTGTTTTTGAAAGCCTGGGTTCATAGGGTCTTCCTGATCAATATAACCTGGAGACCAGCCAACAGCCCCGTAGAGGAGTTCCTTAATGGTGTGTGCTTTTCTCATCTCTTCTTTTGTAAGAGAGCACACCTTCACACGTGAGACAGTTTATGAGCGCCGCAGCTCACAGTTAGCAGGAAGGAAGCGGCTGGGACCTTCTCTGTTACCTGATGTTTTCTGGGCATGTGCATAGCTTTGGACATTCACAGAACCATTTAGACTCTCGGGAATGTGCCAAGACTTTCACTTTTTCTCTTAATTTTTAATTACTTTGTGTGTATACCAGCCTGCATGTATCACAAGTATGCAATGCCATCAAAGACCAGAAGAGGGCATCATATCTCCATGGGACTGGAGTTACCGGTCGTTGTGAACCATCCTGTGTGCTAGGGGTGGAACCCTGGTCCTCTGGAAGAGCAGCCAGTGCTCCGCAGCCATTATTCCAGCCTCCATGCTGAGGCCCTCGAATGGCCCCTGGTTGTCAGGGTCCACAGTGTGTATTCATCATCTCAGTCTGAGCCGCTAACCCCAACTGAAAGCAAGTTCAAGCAATACTTAGATTGATTGATTGATTGATTGATTTTAGATAGTGTCTCACTAGATAGCCCTGGCTGGCCTGAAACTCACTGTGTAGACTAGGCTGGTCTCCAACTCCAAGATCTCCCTGCTTCTGCTGGCACTAAAGGTATACACCACTATGCCCCTCCCCCGACTAGATGTCAAGCCAGAGTAGGGCACTTTTCTTCAGTTCATCTGAGTTCTCAGTCAAATCAAACAGTCACAACTCCTGAGGAATAGAAAATTTCGGGAGCTGCAGGTTGAACAAAACATTGACTGTATTCAGGCTGTTTCTTTTAACTAAGCTTTCGAGGGGTCTGCCCCCTCCACTAGCCACGCCCCTCTGGCTGCACCACACGTGCATCGCATACATCACCGGCTTACCGATTTACCGAAGAGTAATTTGATTGTGGTCCGTTTTCATTTTGTTCTTTGGCTTTGGTGAACTTCAGAAGTTCTGAAGTGGATTTTAGAGGATTTGTTGATATTTTCATTGTTTTTGTGGGAGAGTGAGTTTCTGCCGAGAGCCCCCAACCCCCCCCCCATTCTCCACACTCTCACCCCCCACCCCCCACCCCTGGCTTGGTCCACTGAGGACCCGCTTGGCTCTTCTGGAAGGTTTTTCTCGGGTCTCCTAGAGCGTTAGAAGAAAGGTCTTACTTGAAACTTGTCCTGCTTCTGCTTCCACCAGGGAAGAGTCAGACAATGAACCTTTTACTAATTTTTTGGGTTTTGTTTGTTTGGTTTTTTTTTTGAGACAAGGTTTCTGGGTGTAGCCTTGGCTGTCCTGGTGCTCTGTAGACCAGGCTGACCTCAAAGTCAGAGATCTGCCTGCCTCTGCCTCCCTAGTGCCTGGATTAAAGGTGCACACCTCCACCACCAGGCAAAAAGGATGTTTTAGAAGAACAAGCAAGCAGCATCTTTTGGAAGCTCCCCAAAGCAAGGAAGTGATTCCAAAAGGAGTCGCCAAAGACTGGTGAATTAAAAAAAAAAAATTGCTACGTTATATATTTGTGCGTGTGTGTGTGTGTGTGTGTGTGTGTGTGTGTGTGAGAGAGAGAGAGAGAGAGAGAGAGAGAGAGAGAGAGAGAGAGAGAGAGAGAGAGATGACCCAGCTGGGAAAAGAGTTGCTGCATAAACCAGATTATCACACCTAGAACAGAATCCATGGTGGAAGGACAAAGCTGAATTGTGAAAGTTATCTGACCTCCAAAGGCTGGATGTGGCATTTTCTCTCTCTTAAAAACAAATTTTAAATAACTTAAGTTCTGTGTACTGCAGAGTCGACCAGAAAAGCCATAGTAGATACTATTGGTAGGGGGATTTTGTTTGTTTTTGAAGCAGAGCTTATGTAGACCAGGCTGGCTTCCAAGTTCCTCGGAGTCTGAAGATGAACTTGAACTCCCCATTGTCCCAACTCTACCTTCTGAGTGTTTGCGTTACAGATGTGTCTTACTATGCCAGGGTACTGAGAATCAAGCCCACGGCTCAATATAAACTAGGCCACCATTCTACCACCTGAGTGATATTCTTAGTCCTCAATTAAAAATATATGTATATACTGTTGGGAATTGAACCCCGGGCCTCACTAGGCAAGTACTCTACCACTGACCTATATCATCAGCCAATACCCCGGCCCTTTTTAAACTTTGAGGCAGAATCTTGCTATGTTGCACAGACTGCTAAAACTGAGTACACACTCCAGGCTTGCATTGGACTTGTGTTCCTCCAACCTCAGCATTCCAAGTAGTTGAGATTCTTGCTCCATCAGGTCTGGGTATCTTTGGTTTTTGCTTGCTTAATTGTTTTTAGTCTAGGGACTGAATTTAGGGCTTTGCACATGTCAAGCAAATACCCTACCTTCAAGCTATATCCCAGCCCCAGGATATAGTATTTCTTAATTCATCATTGAAGTCAGGAAGAAAAAAAAGCATTGTGGGTTACTTGGGTGAAGTGCTAACACATCCTGCTTAGTTTTTCCCTTTCTTTCTTACCTGTCATTAGCAAAGCCAACCAAGGCATGCACCACCATAGCCACTCAGCTCGAAATACACTTTCTATAATACCTTCTGATCTATTTTTATCTTAGGTGTATGAGTATTTTATTTGCGTGTATGTCTGCACATTGTGTGTATTCCTAGTGCCCATAGAGGCTGGAAAAAGTCATCAGATCTTTTGGAACTGGAGTTACACATGGTTGTGAGCCACTGTGTAGGTGCTGGGAGCCAAATCTAGGCCCGTTGGCAGAGCGACAAGTGTTTTTAGCCACTAAGCATTCCCCAGCTCCATTCTGTAATGTCTTTATCCTCTAAAGACATTCTGTAAGTTTCGTTATCCTCTAAGGATTGAGTAGAAATGAGGAAAAACACTATCTCTCTCTATGAAATGGATTGGAAGGATGAAAAGGAAATGATATCAACACAAATAAAGTCAGAGATAGAGGAGAGGGGACATAGATGTATCCCAGTCAGAATTTTTGCTTGCTAATTGTCACCTAGTAGCAAATGCTAAAACAAAATAAATATGTAGACCTGTGCTATCTACTATTCTATACAAGGACAGATCCACGGACAATAGTGGCTCTGTAAGATTATGGTTGAGCTGAAAAATTCTCAATGACTAAATGCTGTACCTGTCCTCACGTCAAATTACGCCTGTATAGTATGCATTGCTCATCCAAGCACAGCGGTGCTGACGTGAACAAACCTGCTGGACAGCCAGTCATATAAAAGCATAACATGCGCAGGTATGTGCCCTCATAATCTCTGATACTGACCATATGTGACTGCTACTAGCTTATGTAGTTTGTATACTTTAAAATCTGTTTCCCAGGTTGGGAATTGAACCCAGAGCCCCACACAGACTAGGCAAGGTTACTTTGCTGATTTCCACCATCATTATTTTATTGTGTACTCCTACTTGCAGAAAAATGTTTATTACAGACCAGTACGCCGCATGAAGCCCACAGCCACCTCATCCTTCAGTGTGTGCCTCATCCGTGGATTGCATCAGAAGGCTGAATCACACACACAGTGACGGACACGTACCTTCTAAGTGTGTGCGAACATGCTCCACCACGGTCACATGACAGAGTCTCCTAACAATGCAGTTCTCACAGCCTGTCATTATGTGTCATGTGATTTTATACCTGTTTCTAAGAGTGGAGCGTGGTATCTTGAAAACTAAGTGCAGGAAACCCTGGCAGGTACCCCCCAACTCCCCTCCACCTCGAGGGTGAGCCCCCTCTCCCTCGGCAATTAGCATCAATCACAGAAGCAAGCTTTCCAGAGGAAGTTGTTATTTGGAGGGATGCAGGGCCTTTTTTTATCTGGAATCTCTCTTAAATTAAAACTTTTAGATTTATTTATTTTATATGCATGAGTGTTTTACTTGCATGTATGTGCATGTACCTTGTGCATGCCTGGTGCCCTCAAAAGGCAGAAGACGGCATCGGGTCCACTGGAACTGGAGTTAGCATGTTTGTGAGCTACCATGTGGGGCCGAGAATCAAACCCGGTCTTCTAGAAGAGCAACCAGTGCTCTTAATCTCTGAGACATTTCTCCCATGATCTCTCTTGATGCTTTAACAAGTCAATAGCTCCTGAAGGTTAGTAACCATAGAGACCCAGACATGGAGGCCACAAATGCAGAAATATGCTTGGCAAAGTCCTTCCCTGACTCAACATCTCATTAGAGCAGGTAGCCTGCTGCAACCCTTACAGAAGCCTCCTTATCTTAGGAATGGTTTCCATCAACTCAGTTCCAAAACACCGGGAATGACGCACACATGTTCACAGTGTCTTGTACCTACGTGAAGCAGAGAGAACAGCAAACAGAGAGTCGGAGTGAGAGGGTGCATAAACAGCGTCACTTTAACAGCAGCAATTTAGTCTTTTTTTTCTTCCATTTTTCGAGGCAGGGTTTCTCTGTGTAGCCCTGGCTGTCCTGGAACTCACTCTGTAGACTAGCCTGGCCTCGAACTCACAGAGATCCGCCTGTCTTCCTCCCTAATGCTTGGATTAAAAGTGTGCGCCACCACTGCCTGGCTTAGTCTTATTTTTTAACTATGCATATGTTCGTGTGTGTGTGTTCGTGTGTAAATGCAAAGTAACATGTGGATGTCGGAGGACCTTAGGCGTTGGTCCTTGCCTCCCAGGCTAGCTGGCCTACACACCTCTAGGGATTCCTCAGTCTCTGTCTCCTATCTGGTTATAAAAATGCCAGGCTTATACATGCACGTAACTGGTTTGGCTGTTTGTGGGCACTAGAGATCCGAATGCACATCCTTATGCTTACATAACTAGAACTTTACCGGCTCATTTTTTGTTGTTTATTTATTTCATTCTTTTATTGAGACTAAGTCTCCCTCTGTAGCCTAGGCAGTCCTCCTAGAACTCTGTAGCTAGGCTGGCCTTGAACTCAGGGTACTCGTCCCATCTCCACCTTCTAAGTGCTGGGGCTACAGGCCTGTGAGTGTTGTTCCACCCCCGCTCCCATCCGAACAAACGCTGGGAAGAAGTCCACAGAGGAAGCCTTCTGGAGGAGATGCTCTATGCCTCTGGTTTCCTGGGAACTCTGTGCAGGATGCTGAATGGCTGAGCGGGTTATTACAGTCCACATAATGAAAGACTCCAGCCGCACTCAGGTACGAGGGAGAGGCCTGCGGAAAACAAGTTCAGGGTATTTTTAGCTATCACACCAATCTAATCAGGAAATGGAAAAGTGTTTTTTGTTTTTTTTAACAAGGAAAATTGGGTGGTGAGTTAAGGTTTTGTGGGTCAACAGGCACAATCAGGGTTATTACCTAGCTATCCACATGACTTCAGATGTGTTAAATTAAAAATAAATAAAACTATTCTTAACTTGTAGGCACAAAAACTAAAGTTAAAGAAACAAAAAAGCAACAGATGCTTGGCTGGATTTGGTTTATGGGATACTGTTCGCTGACCCATGATTTCAGCTTCATCCAATTAGGCAGAAATAATGAGGATAAACTTGGGTCTGTGATTCTAAGACATAAAGGAAAAATATAGGGCCGGAGATCTAGCTGAACGGTTGAGTGCCTGCCTAACGTGCATAAAGCCCTTGAGTTCAATTCCTACACCCAGAGAAGAGGAAGGAGGAGGAAGAGAGCGATAATATAAACACAGCGCAGGTTCGTTCCAATAATCCCAGCACTTGGAAAGAAAACCACCATGCTTCCAAATCTGTAGTGAGTTTAAAGACAGCTTGAAACCAGCCTGGGTTACATGAAATCCTGCCTGGAAAACAAAATTTAAAAGACCGTGAGCCAGACCTAGAGGTACATACCTACAGTTTCAGCTCTCAGGAGGCTGAGACGGGGGTGGGGGGGTGGGGGGGGTGGGGGGATGGGGGGGTGGGGGTGTGTTGTGAGTTTAAGGCCTCGGCCACAGAGCGAAATCCTGTATCAAATAACATACAAAGAGACATAAATGTAGTTGTGGAAGGGATGTGGAGGCCTATCCCTGAGGGCCCAGACTGGGAGGTAAGTTGAAGCAAGATGATACGTGGAACCCCTGAGTTTAAGACTGGGCTGAGCAATACCACAAGATTCCATTTCCAATAGAAAAACACAGTAGCTCCTGGGTTCTCCTTCTCCAGGCCCAGTGAGTCAGGATCAATGCTCAGTAGAAATCCTGGACGAGTTCAAGACCCCCACATGATTTATAGGCACATAAAGTCTCTTCTCAGGGCCCGTCTGCTCTTATCCTTCCGTTTTTCCTCTTCTCCCTCTTTTGGATCTCAACAACTTTCAAAGCTGAGTTCTGGGCTGGAGAGATGGCTCAGGGTGAAGGGGGCTTGCAGGCCTCAGATGGTCTCCCTCTAATCACACCTGAGAGCTCACAAAGGGCTGTAACTGCAACTCCAGGATGGCCTGAGGCCTTGTGGGCTCCGAGAGCACTCACGCTCAACCCCCCCCCCCCATACCCACACACAAATACACACATCTACACATTATTAAAGCCAATCTTCATTCTGTTCACCCTTCAGCTGCCTTCCTCCTTTTCCCAGACACGGGTCCCTAGCGGCCTGCCGGTGCTGGAGTCAGAGCCTCTGTCATGACTTCCTGCAGTCCTCACTCCTTCGTGCGTGATTCATCTACACTACTCTTCCTGGAACTTCTTGGGCAAAGGTAAGGTGCAGCCCTTTGGATACATCCAATGGACGGTATTTCTCCCTCGGCAGTGCTGGGAGCTGAAGCCAGGGTCCTGGGCACGTCAGGCAAGCCCTCTGTCACTGACACACAGTTGCAGCCTGAGTGATAAATTTACTTAACTTCTCAGTATCACTTGTCACCCTTAACGATGTGTGCTTCTGAAAATCTTCCTCTGGCTTTTGGTTTGGTTTTGGTTTGCTTTTTGAGACGAGTTTTCTCTGTGTAGCCCTGGCTGTCCTGGAACTCGCTCCGTAGACCAGGCTGGCCTCCGACTCACAGAGATCCGCCTGCCTCTGCCTCCCCAGTGCTGGGCTTAAAGTCGTGCGCCACCACAACCCAACCTCCCCTGGCTTTTGAGAAGGACACTTTCCCATATTCGTTTCTGCCCCTCTAGCCACTCATAAGCAGCTTCTTCTGGCCTCACCCCTTCCATTAGGGGAGAAGGTCTGTGTCAAAAAACCGTTCTCTAGCCTCGGTGTTGTCTCCCTACTGGGGGAGATTGCACCCGCATTCAGCCACATTCAGCAGTTATTCCAGCATCTACCCACTAGATGCCAGTAACACTTTCTCGCAACTGGGACTTCTAACACTGTTTCTAGATGTTGCTAATTGTCCCTCTGGGGAAAACACTGCCTGTACTTGAGAACTGTGGGCTTTACATTGTAGATTGAGGAGGTAGCTTAGTGGTAAAGCCCTTGCCTAGCATGTGTGAGGTCCTGGATTCTATTCCCAGCACTGCAGAAAAAAAGAAAGAGAAAAATCCAGCGTGACTAGCTTAGTAAACACACAGGCTTGGCAGAGGTTTCTAAGAAGGTCCTTTTCTTCCAGCCCAGCAGGGGGCGTGTTTCGGTTGCGTCACTGACCAGCATGCAGAGTTGGCGCTGCAGGTGGCATGGGATGAAGAGATGGATTCTCTGGGCTTCATCTTCACTAATACACCTTCCTGACTTGCTTCCTTGGCGCGGCTTCTGGCTTCCTTTCCCCTGCTTTGGCTGTGTCTCTCACTCTGTTCTCTTCAGATGGACTTTGCTCTCATGCTGCTTCGTTTTCTGCTTCAGTTTCCCCAGAGGAGACTGACATTAACTCTTGCCTTCTGTCACCACTGTGATGTGGGATTCCCCTCTGCATGTTGGGAATATCATTGGTTAATAAAGGAACTACTTTGGGCCTATAGGGGAACAGAGCTGGGGGCGGGGGGGGGGGAACTAAACTGAATGCTGGGAGAAAAAAGGAGGAGTCAGGGAGAAGCCATGCAGCCCTGCCAGAGACAGATGGAACATTACCCAGTAAGCCACAGCAATGTGGTGATAGGCAAATTAATAGAGATGGGTTAGTTTTAGATATGAGTTAGCCAGAAGTATGTTTAAGCTATTGGCCAAACAGTATTGCAAATAATATGGCTTCTGTATGATCATTTCAGGGCTGAGCAGCCGGAACTAAGTAGCGGCCTTATTACAACACCACTGTCAGGATGACTGAGCTCTCTGGATCCACCTGGAATCTCACAAATACCTCTGCACAGCTGAGGGGTGCCTGGAGCACAGACATAAAGACACTATCCTACTGGAATGTGGCCACTTCTCCCTCACCTGCACCTGGGGCTGATTTTTTTTTCTTGAAATTTGCAGCTGGTTGTAGCACTGGGCCCTTTCTCATTGAGAAACCAGAATTGAGAAACAGAAACAGGACATTCAGACAGGACAAGTTTTGGGATTGAAAGGACTGGTAGAAGCAAGAGAACCAGGAGTGTATAATTTCTGTCCCATTCCCCCTATCTCTACTCCAAGTGTCTGGGAAAGTCCTAGCCCATGGGGAGTGCTCAGGAAATTCTTGCCAAGTGACTCAACAGGCAAGCAAAAACCTGGTCTGCTGAGAACGGCATAGTTGAGATTCTTCAGGCTCCTAGGAAAATAAAGAGAGCGGCTTCCTTGGTCCCTGTGCAGGAAGGGGAAAACTAGCTGAACACAAGCACTCCTCACTCTCTGCTTCTTGCCATCAGATGCAATGTGACCCGCGGCCTCAGGCTCCTGACACTGTCCCTTTACCACAGCCATAGATACAGCCGCCAACTGTGAGCCAGCGCAAACCCTCCATTCTTAGACTGCTTCTGCCGGGGAGTATTACTGGAGCAACAGAAAAGTAACTAAGGTCCTAGGAATCCCTGTTCCCTGAAGAAGAAAGAAATTGGGAGCCAAACATCCTTCTACAGTTCTGTGTAGTCCTGGCTAACTCACTCTGTAGACCAGGCTGGCTTCGAATTCACAGAGATCCAGCTATCTTTCTCTCCTGACTGCTGGGACTAAAGGCATGCGCCACCACTGCCTGGCTCCTTTCTGTAGTTCTAACGGTGTCCTTGTGGTGTACATTTTAATTCCTGAGCTGGTTTGTACCTCACGAATCACTACCCCAACCACTTTTAGTAGTATCGGTTGTCGTGTATGGCTCATTGTTTTCTTTGCATTGCTTCCATTTAAATTCCACATTTAGAAATGAGGCAAGGACAGCATGCGGGAGGCAGAGGCAGGCAGATTTCTGTGAGTTTGAGGCCAGCCTGGTCTTCAGAGTGACGGAGTGAGTTCCAGGACAGGCTCCAAAGTTACAGAGAAATCCTGTCCTGAAAAAGAGAGAGGGAGAGAGAGAGAGAGAGAGAGAGAGAGAGAGAGAGAGAGGGAGGAGGCCAGGTAGAGTGGCAGGGTGGCTCATTCCTGTAATCCCAGCACCTGGGAAGCTGAAGCAGAATGATCTGGGATCTGAGACTAGCCCGGGAAGGAAGGAAGGAAGGAAGGAAGGAAGGAAGGAAGGAAGGGAGGGAGAGAAACCTGGTGTGGTGCAATGCTTGGAAAGTTGAAGCAGGAGGATTGCTGTGAGTCCAAAGTCAGATTGAGCTCTTTATCAAGGCCCTCAAAAAGAGAAAACGGTAGCCAGGTATGGGGGCGCATGCCTTTAATACCAGCACTTGGCAGGCAGAGGATCAAGATCAGAGGATCCCTGAGTTCTAGACCAGCAAATCGAGTTAAAGGCTGGACATGGAGACTAGCCTGGGCTACCTCGTGAGACGCTATCTCAGTTAAATAAATAAGTAAGCAAATTAAAGAGAAGAAAGGAGAAGAGGAAAAGGGACCAGGGTTGGTGTATCTCAGTGGCAAAATGAAAGACTTGACCCTCAGTACCAAAGAAAAACAAAGGCATGGGGCGGGGCAGACAGACCCTTTACATGCTAGGTTGCTAAGGCAGTTTTCTCTATCTCTGAGTAACTTAGCAAAGAGCTAGCTCAGCAAGGAGTGATGACGTCACTAGCAGATAACACCCTAGTATTTAGATCCCTTTGTCCCCATACATCCCTCTTACATCCATGGCCATTCTCAGATCAGAACCCTGCTGATGAGTGTTCCACACTCCTTCTTGTGTCCCTATACCTATGTACAGGGAAGCCTGGGGTCAGAGTCCTTTCCTGCAGCGCTGTCCATGAAATTCCGGATGTGCCTGGCCCAGGCTCGCCTCCTCCCTGGCCCAGGCTCGCCTCCTCCCTGGCCCAGGCTCGCCTCTTCCCTGACCCAGGCTCACCTCCTCCCTGGCCCAGGCTCGCCTCTTCCCTGACCCAGGCTTGCTTCTTCCTAGGGTTAGGAGCTTGGGGGGCTGCGTGCATTCCTTCTCTAATACTGCTTCTTGGCTAAACTTTCTCAGTAGGCTCTGCCTTGGGTTTCATGTCTTTAGCAGTTCCTCCAGCCTGTATGCGTCATAGGACTATATGTACTCTCGGAAGCTCTCTAAGGCCACTCTCTTCAATCGCAGACTTGCAGGGGCGCACCCACCGTGGGACATGGACACCCAGAGATGGCCAAGCCTGAATGCCTCCTGCTGACACTATGGCAGACTCACCTGTGAGGTCCACAGAGAATTCATGGTTAGTAAATTGCTACACTTCTTGAAGAGTAATATCTGTTCAGGGCTCTTAGTTTTCAGTCTTGCTACTTTTCTGTGCTCTCAGGGTCCTTTAAATTCTCTCTAGAAACCTTACTTAGAATCTAGATAAACTACAGACACCCATGACAACCAAGACTCTCCAGCCCGATAAATTACAAGGAAAGGACATTGGCTGTAAATGCAGAACTGGAGAGGCTGAGACAGGAGGATTGCTGTGAGTTTGAGGCCAGCCTGGGCTGAAGCTGTCCATGAACATTTGAATCTGCTTCCTAAGTGCTGAGATTACAGGCATGAATCAATAGACGGAGCTGCCTCTGGTTTTCAGTTAGTAATTCAGAAAAAAAGGGTTATAAGGTGGTCTTCAAACGCATAAAAAGTCTAAAGAAAAATACTTTTTTTTCTTATAGCGGAAGGTTGGGAAAGTGGGTAGGTAGGGCTTCAGAGAATGAGTGAGGAGAACCTGGTCATCAGGGAACGCAGGCCCAGACTCTGACTCTGGTCAGTATCTGAAGGAAAAAGAGACTCAGAAGAGACCAGAGAGCCTGAAGGGATGCCTGATGGGAGCTCTGCAAGTGGAAAGACACCTTTAAAAATCAACTCAAGCCTGGTCCTGGTTGCGCACGCCTTAAATCCCAGCACTTTGGAGGCAGAGGCAGGCGGATCTTTGTGAGTTCGAGGTCTGCCTGGTCTACAGAGTGAGTTCCAGGATAGCCAGGACTGTTTTTACAGAGAAACCCCGCCTCAAAAACAAAACCAAACCCAAACTAACCAAACCCCCCCCCAAAAAAAATCATGGGACATGGGACATATATACCTGAAATCCCAGTACTTGGGAGGAGAAGCAAGGGAGATCAGAAGTTCAAGGACCAGACATAGCAAGGACAGCCGGAGTAACATAAGCTCCTCTAGGGTAAAGGGAGAAGGGGGGGGGGGGACGGGGGGGGGGGGGGGACGGGGACGGGGACGGGGACGGGGGGGGGGGGGGGGACGGGACGGGGACGGGGACGGACAGGGAGACGCAGAGGCACAGAGATTCGTTCACCACCATGCCCACCATCGATTCACCCAATCTATTTGAGGAAAATGCCCGAGAGAGAGAATCAAAGGCCTCCTAGAGCGCTGAGTATACAAAATCAGACCTGAAGGAATTCTTAATTTAAAGTTTGTATGTAATACCTCTGCTTTACCAAACAATGAAAAATTAATCTCCAGAAGTGGGTTATTCTTTCAAATTGTTGAGGTCAAGTTAATTCCTCGCATGAGCTGCGTGGTGACCGGGCCAGCTGTTGCCTGTTGCGTCACCAGCCTGCTCTGGCGTTCGCTGTGATCGCCTTCTCTATCACTTCCCAGGACACGCTGTTCCCTGCAGAACCGGGACGCTGTTCGGGTTCATCCTTCAAATTCAGAAGCACCATGTCTGTTCTGAGGCCTATGACCCTGGGGAAATTAGACGGGAGGCCTAAGGACAGGTTTGTAGAACAAAGTGACATTTGCCCCGCTGCACGGGAGCCCCACACCATCCGAGTGAGTCCAGCCAACTCCCAGGGCGTTTTGTAGTCAAAGCCAAGCAGAGGAGAAAACCCTCGGAAACACCATGCCTGCCTGTTTGTTTTCCAGCTCATCTGCCACATATCATTAGGCTGTTGTTGTTTTAAATATCATTCAGAAGCTATCTTTCTGGGTTTTTTAAAATCTATTTACTTTTTTATTTTATGTGCATTAGTGTTTTGTCATGCGTGTCGGGTTCCCCAAAACTGGAGTTACAGAGAGTTGTGAGCTGCCATGTGGGTGTTGGGAATTGAACCTGTCCTCTGAAAGAGCAGTCAGTGCTTTTAACCGCTGAGCCATCTCTCTAGCCCCCAGAAGCTATCTTTAAAATATAAATAATAATATAAAAATCATAATTCATATATAGTGGGATATGCCTATAATCCCTTCACTGAGAGTGCTAAACTCTTGGCCTTCGCAGGAGTAACTCAGTAGTAGCCAGACTCCCCCTCACTTTTCCTGGCATTTTTGTCTCGGTTGTGGGCAGGAAAATTGGCTATGCCAATGCTTGTGTAATGGGAGAGGCGATGCGAGAGTTACAAATTGTCTTTGTTACAGGGATTCAAAGGGAAATACAGACTCACAGAATACAGAACGAGGTGGAAGCCGCCCTGTCCCGCTGCTCTGCCCCGGGGAGATGTGAGCAGTCACACAAGCTTGCTTCTGCTCCGACCTCCCAAGGGAGCGTGAGGGACCTTTCCTCTCCTTTACAAGAGATCACGTCCTTCCACACACAGAAGTCACACCCTATGGCTTGAATCCCGAAAGCTATTGGTGGAATGAATTCCCACAACACATGCACCTTTAAGAACCTTCTGTAAACTTTCCACAGATATCACAGATCATTATTTTCCAGTGGAGTTTAGGGAAGGGGGTAGGTAGGTGGTCCCACTCCAGTAGAGAAGGTCGTGAGACGGGAGTGAAGGATTCTTGATGGGTCATCTGATGTATGTCTGCTAAACTTCCTAAAAGAATACTTTCTCTTACTCCTCTTAAGAGTTGTGAATGGTTAGCCACTTTTGGTGGTGCAGACCAGTAGGATTTGCTAAAGGAGGCAGAGGCAGGAGGACTCGGAGTTCAAGTCCAGCCTGGACTACACAATTTTTTCTTTTTTCTTTTCCTTTTTTGTCGGGTTGCCTTTAATCCCAGCACCTGGGAGGCAGAGGCAGGCAGGTCTTTGTGAATTTGAGGTCCACCTGGTTTATAAGACCTAGTTCCAGGACAGGTTCCAAAGCTACAGAGAAACCCTGTCTCAAAAAAAAAAAAAAAAAAAAAGCTGGATAGTGGTGGCACACTTTGGGAGGCAGAGGCAGAACTCTGAGTTTGAGGCCAGCCTGGTCTACAAAGAGAGTTCCAGGACCGCCGGAGCTGAGCTGCTGTAACACAAATTCTGTTTCAAGAAACAAAGAGTTGTGAATGTGCCACACTTCCCTATTGATATATTATTATTATTATTGTCTGGAACTCATTCTGTAGACTAGGCTGGCCTCGAAATCACAGTGATCTGCCTGCCTCTGCCTCCCGAGTGCTGAAATTAAAGACATGTGCCACCACTGCCTGGCTCAATTTGACTATTTTTAAAGGTTTTACTTTTATTATTTATATGGGGTACCTGTGGAAGACAGAAGGTGTTATTGGGTCTCGTGGAGCTTAAATTATGTAGGTGGTTGTGATCTACCTGATGCTAGTGCTGGGAACTGAACTTAGATCCCCTGAAAGAGAAGTATGTGCTCTTAACCACTGAGCCATTTTTCTACACCCCTTTTAATTTTTGAAGTTCAATGTGTGTGTGTGTGTGTGTGTGTGTGTGTGTGTGTGTGTGTGTGTGCATGTATGAATGGAAGCCAGAAGTTGACACCAAGAGCTCACAATAGTGTTCCATTTTTGTTTTTTCTCCAGACAGGGTTTCTCTATGTACTCTTGACTGTCCTGGAATGCACTCTAAAGACCAGGCTGGCCTCAAACTCAGAGTTCCACCTGCCTCTGCCTCCCCAGTGCTGGGATTATTGGTATGTGTCATGGTGCCTGGGTTTCGTCTGTCTGTTCTGGGGCATTAGACTCAGGTCCTCAGGTTTGCATGTCAGGCACGTTACCATCTGAGCCATCTCATGAGTTAATTTTTTTAAGTTTTTACTTTAAAACTTTATTTATCGTGTCTGTGTGTGGATGCACGTCACATGTGTGTGTGTTTGTGATTATGTGAGTTTATATGCCCCACATGCATGCTGGATCCTGTGGAGTCAAAGAGGTAGATCATCAGATTTCCTGGAACTGGAGTTACAGACAGCTGTGAGCCGCCATGTGAGTGCTGGAATTGAACCTGGGTCTTCTGGAAGAGCAGCCAGTGCTTTTGACCCCTGAGCCACCTCTCCAGTCACATTAATTACTATTTTTCAAAATTTTATTCTTTAAATTAACCCATATCAGTTGTTCAGAATTATGGTTTCTTTGGTACTCATTCTGAACATCATGCTTTCTTTCTCTTCTCCTCTCCCCTCCACTCCCAGCCCCTGCCCTTCCGTCAGCTCATCTTTCTCTTCTCCTCTCCCCTCCACTCCCAGCCCCTGCCCTTCCGTCAGCTCATCTGCCTTCAGATCATTGTCCTTTCCTCCAGATCACATGTGAGAGAGAAAACATGGTAATTGTCTGTTTTTTGATTAGCATGCTAATTGTACATAATAATGAGTTTCATGAAGACATTTCCATACATGTATATAATGTGTTTACACCATATTCAACCCCTACCGGTTCCCTCCTCTTGTCTCCTCCCACTGTTAATTCCTTTCCTTTTCCCAGCTGCTAGCTCCCTTCTACTTTCATGTTCCCCCGCTCCTTGTGACAGAACATTTTCATTAGTTTTTTTTTTAACTTATTTAATTTTATTTTGTGTGCATTGATGTTTTGCCATGGGTGTCCAGTCCCCTGGAACTGGAGTTACAGTTGTAAGCTGCCATGTGGGTGCTGGGAATTGAACCTGGGTCCTCTAATAGAGCAGGCAGTGTTCTAAACCACTGAGCCATTACTCCAGCTCTCATTAGAGCTGTTTCCATATGCTCCTTACTGGTGTCTACACCATGGAAGAAAATGTCCTTCCCTTGACCAACTATTATTTTTATATAAATCTTCAGGAAAGTGTGGGGTCCCACAAGCCCATCCCCCCTCCGTGGCATGATATTGACAGGCAAGATTTTATACAGACAGTCACAGCTTCTGTGAGTTCAAGACTTCAGTGGCGGGGCTGGAGAGATGGCCCAACAGGTAAGAGCACTGACTGCTTGTTCAGAGGCCCTGGGTTTAGTTCCTGGCAACTACATGGTGGCTTAGAACCATCTAGAATGAGATCTGGTGCCTCTTCTGGCATGCAGGCAGAAAACTGTATACATTATAAATAAGTAAATCTTTTTTTTTAAAAAAAGAGTTTAAGGTCTACAAGAGCTAGTTCCAGGACAGGAACCAAAAGCTACGGAGAAACCCTGTCTCGAAAAAAAAAAAAAAAGAATTTAATGGCCATGCCATGCTGAAAGTCAGTATAACCACTTTTAAAGGTTCACATCTTGCTTTCCTGGTTGGCATTGCTGCAGGCAGAGTCCAGAGCGGAGTAGGCCTTGAGGAAAGTCTTTCCTCTGCAGCCTTCATGGGCCCTTGCAGCACTGTTAGGGGAAGCAGAGAGAAAGCTTTCGGCTAGTCGCAGCCTGGTTTCCTATGTCTTCCTCTTAGACACTGTTCTATTTCTGTGAAGAGACACCATGACCAAGGCAACTCTTTTATTTTTTTTTATTTTCTTGTTTTGACATCCTAACCAAAGCTCCCCCTTCCTCCCCTCTTCTCAGAACCCCCTCCCCACCCCATTCACTCCTCTTCCGCTGTTTCTGCTCAGATATAGGCAGGTATCCCATGGATATCAACCAGCCCTGGTATATGAAGCTGCAGTGAGACCGGAAACCCTCTTTTTCCCCAAGGTTGGAAGGCAATCCAGCAGGAGGAATGGGTCCTTAAGTCAGGCAACAGCCAGAGACACCTCCTGCTCTTACTGCTAGGAGTCCCACAGTATAAGTCACACAACTGTAACACATCTGCAGAGATCCTAGGTCAGTCCCATGTAGGCTCCCTCTGTGAGCCCCTATGAGTCCAGGTTAGGTGGTTCTGTGAGTTTTCTTGTGGTGACCCTTAATACCACTGGGTCCTACAATCCTTCTTGCCCCTCTTCTTCAGGACTTCCTGAGTTCAGCCTAATGTTGGGCTGTGGTCTCTGCATCTGTATCCATCGGTTGCTGTGTGAAGCCTCTCTGATGACAGTTGGGCTAGGTACCCATCTATGGGTACAGCAGAATAGCCTTAGAAGCCATTTCATTGACTTCTTTTTTGCCATTCATGTTTAGTTCTATCCTAAGACTCTGGGGTATCCTGCTTTTGGGTCCCGGCCCTCAGTGAGCTCCCTCTCAGGGGCATGGATCTCCAGCTCTACCTGTCATCAGTTGGTCACCCCCACAACTTCTGTGCCATATTTGCCTCAGGACATGGTGTAGGCAGGACAAATTGTAGGCTGAAGAGTTTGTGGTTGGGTTGGTGTCCAAGACACTCCATTGGAAGCAACTCTTTTTTTTTTTTTTTTTTTTTTTGGTTTTCGAGACAGGGTTTCTCTGTTTAACAGCCCTAGCTGACCTGTACTAGAACTCACTCTGTAGACCAGAATGTCCTCAGACTCTACCTGCCAGACCTCAAGAAATTAGACATCAAAATTCTAAATAACCCAATTGAAAAATGGGGGTACAAAACTAAACAGAGAATTCTCAACAGAAGAATGTCAAATGGCCAAAAGATACTTAAGGAAATGTTCAACATCTTTAGCCATCATGGAAATGCAAATCAAAACAACTCTGAGATATCATCTTACATCTGTCAGAATGGCTAAGATCAAAAACAACAAGGATAGCCTATGCTGGAGAGGATGTGGAGTAAGGAGAACACTCATCCATTGCTGATGGGAATGCAAACTTGTACAACCACTTTAGAAATCAGTATGGAAGTTTCTTAGAAAACTGGGAACCAATCTACCTCAGGATTCAGCAATATCACTCTCGGGCATATACCCAAAAGAAGCTCAATCATGCTACAAAGGCATTTGTTCACCTATGTTCATAGCAGCATTATTTGTAATAGCCAGAACCTGGAAATAGCCTAAATGCCTCTCGACTGAAGAAATCGCCTGACAAAATTAGGAGCATGGGGGTAGGGGAAGAAGAGAGTGTGGAAGGGGAAGAGGGGGGAGAAGGGGAGGGTTGAGAAAAACTTGAGGGAATGGGATAGTCGAGAACAAAGAAAGACAGAGATGAGAGCAAGGAAAGAGATATCTTGATTGAGGGAACCATTATAGGATTAGCAAGAAACCTGGCTCTAGAGAAATTCCCAGGAATTCACAAGGATGACCCCAGCTAAGACCCCAATCAATAGAGGAGAGGGGGCCTGATTTTGACTTGCCCTATAGTCAGACTGATGATTACCTTAAATATCATCATAGAACCTTCATCCAACAACTGTTGGAAACAGAGGCAGAGACCTGCATCAAAGCACTGAACTGAGCTCCCAGTGCCCAGTTGAGGAGTGGAAGGAATGAGACATGAGCAAAGGGGTCAAGACCACGATGGATGAGTTCACCCATTGAAACAGTTTACCTGAGCTAATGGGAGCTCACCAACTCCAGCTGGACTGGGAAGGGACAGGCATAAGACTAAACTAGTCCCTCTGAATGTGGTTGACAGTTGCATGGCTGGAACAGACTCGGAGGGCACTGGCAGTGGCACCAGGATTTATCCCGGCTGCATGTAATGATGTTTTGGGAACCTATTCTCTTTGGAGGATACCTTGCTCAGCCTATATCCAGTAGGGAGGGCCTTGGACCTTCCCCAAAGCAATGTGCCTTACCCTCTCTGAGGATTGGATGGGGGTGGGGTGGGAGGGTATGTAGAGGGAATGGAAAGAGGGGAGGGAGTGGGACTTGGATTGATATGTATAAAAAAAAACTTGATGTAGTTTATGTGGAAAAAATACTTCCAAATTAAATCTAATGAAACAAATAACTTAAAAAAAAAAGAGGAGCTGGAGAGATGACTCTTCCAAAGGTCCTGAGTTCAGTTCCCAGCAACCACATGGTGGCTCACAACCATGTGTAATGAGATCTGGTACCCTCTTCTGGCCTGCTGGCAGACACAATACTGTATACATAATAAATAAATAAATCTTAAGAGAGAGAGAAAGAGAGAGAGAGAGAGAGAGAGAGAGAGAGAGAGAGAGAGAGAGAGAGAAGAGAAAGATTTACCTACCTCTGCCTCCTTAGTGCTGAAATTAAAGGTATGAACTACCACCACCACCCGGCATGAGCAACTCTTATAAAAGGAAGTAATTGTGGGCTTGCTTACAGTTCTATTATCATTATGGCAGGGAGCATGGCAAGCCCAGTGCTGAAGAAATAGCTGAGAACTACATCCTGATCCATAAGCAGAAAGGGAGATAGATAGATAGATAGATAGATAGATAGATAGATAGATAGATAGATAGATATAGAGAGATACAGAGAAAGAAGAAGGAAGGGAGATGGGGAGACACAAACTGGACCTGCCATGGGCTTTTGAAACCTCAAAGTCACCCCCAGTGACACACTTTCTCTAACAAGGCCACACCTCCTAATCCTTCTAATCATTTCAAAGAGTTCCACTCCCCAGTGACTCCACATTCAAATCTATGAGCCACCCTCATTCACACCACCACATCCTGCAAACAAGGCATAAGATCATGCTAACTGATTCTGGTAGGCAGCCCAAAGCAGCCCAAATACCAATTGCCTGTATTGTTTGGGAGGCTTTGGGGCCTCCTTGGCCAATCTCTGGCACTAGGAGTTTTGTTTAATAATCTACAATTTAGCTGGACAGTAGGGGCGCACGCCTTTAATCCCAGCATTCAGGAGACAGAGGCAGGTGGATCTCTGTGAGTTTGAGGCCAGCCTGGTCTACAGAGTGAGTTCTAGGACAGGCTTCAAAGCTACTTAGAGCTTTGTCTCAAAATAATAAACAAACAAAGATCAGCTTATGATTGCCTTTTAAAAAAATAGCCCTAGGGATTGAACCCAGAGCCTTGCACATTTGAGGTAAACTCTCTACCCCTGCACTGTATCTCTAGCCCATCTTTCTGTGCTTGGCCTGTTTCACTTAATGGGTGGAACAGTCCATTATTTTCTTGCAAACAACATTCTTCTTTATGGCTAGATAAACTCCATTGTGTAAGCACACCATGTTTTCTGAATCTGTTCATCTGAGGATGGGCTCCTATTCTGATTCCATTGCTTGGCTATAGTGGATATTGTTGCAAGGAGCATTTGCATACGTCAATGTATTCTGATTTCCTTGCTTTTGGATATACGTGTAGGACTGGTACAGCTGGATCATATGGTGATTGTTTATTAAAATGAAGCTTCTATCGTGCTTTGCATAATATATGCACTGGCCTGGGTTCCCGCCAACAGCGTTTAAGGGTTCCCTTTCCCCCACATCCTCTGTAGCATTTGTCATTTGTTTATAAAAACTGTTCTGACAGGTGTGAGATAGGATCACACTGTAGTTTTGATTTGCATTTCTCTGGTGGGCTAAAGGTGAGATCAAGAGTTTAGAAACAAAAGCTGAACATTTAACATACTTTTCTCCTCCCATCATTTTCCTGAGGCCTAAACACAACCAAGGAAGGGAAGGGTCATGGGGTGATAGACGTGTCTGAGTGCGTAAAACTGGTAGACACAAGAAAGAAAGAGATCAGCAAATAACATTTAAGAACTTTAAGCTGCTGGGCATGGCTCCTTATGCCTGTAATCCTAACACCTGGAAGGTTGAGGCAGGAGGATTGTCATCAGTTTGAGGTCAGCCTGATTTACAAAAGCTTCAGACCAATGTGTGAAAGAGAATGAGACCTTGTTTCAGAAAAAAACCAGAAGCAACAGTAAGCAGATAAACAGAACTTTACGCTGATGACCATAAATCAATCTAGAACAGATCCAAACTGCCGCCTGGACTGAAAGCAGCGCTAGAGCCGCAAACTTCTGTAATCCCAGCACTAGGGAGACAGACAGTGGTGACTGCTGCAAGTCTGAGCTAGCCTGGGCTATAGGGGCGGCTACATGGTTTCTTCTTGACACTGTTTCACCTATACTGGCTGGATGGTGGCAGGGGTGATGGTCTTCCATTGCTGGAACTCAGGGTCCTGAGAAGACTTTGCTTTGCTGTTGGTAGCTCTGCTGCTAGGATAAGGACACTTTCCCCATGAGCCCCAGAGCATGCTTGTATGTCTCTTTGGCTTTGGGTTAGGAATTCACTAATGAACCCATCTTGTTTTGGTTTTTTGAAACAGGGTTTCTCTGTAGCTTTGGAGCCTGTCCTGGAACTCACTTTGTAGACCAGGCTGGCCTCGAACTCACAGAGATCCGCCTGCCTCTGGCTCTCGAGTGCTGGGATTAAGGGTGTGCGCCACCCCTGTCCAGCCAATGGACCCATCCTTAAAGCCATGGATTGGCCTACTGCTGTCTGAGCTGTTTTCCAAAGCTGATTCTGAGCCATTACTACTCAACCACTTGACTTCAGACTGGGACAAGGGGTGCTCACCTAGAAGAAAATTATTGTGTTGTTTTACTAAGGGAAAGATGAATGGGTGTGGGACAGGAAAATAGAAGTGTCTGTCAGAGTAGCAGAACATACTGTATGTAATTTTTAGTTAATTTCTGTAAGTATGCGGAGTGAAGGCTATTATTTGCATTACAAATGCACTGTTGGTCATTGCCTAGGAACCTTCTGATTTGTGCTGGTGTTTGTTGTTTGAGAGCTTGTTTAGTGGTCCGAGGGGAAGCACAGATATTGGTATGCCCTCTACTGAAGACTGGCCCTCCTCCATCAGGAAAGGTGGCCGTCTTGGACCCAGCACAGCTTTTGGAAGGATGAGATAGCAGTAAGGGAGGAAAGGGCCTCTGGCCTTGGCAGCCAGATCAGCTGGCTCAGTCCTGGCAATTAGTGGGGTGGCAGCCGGAGCACCTTCACACTCTTAAAAAAAAAAAAGTCTTATGTATCACAGGCTGGTTTTGAACCAGCTGTGTAGCTAACTAAGGATCTACTTGATCCAGCTTCTGAATGCTGGGGATTCCATGTTTAGGCCTACTTCTGGCTCTTTTTTGTTATTAAAAAAAAACACAAATTGTTTTTAATCAGAATATTTATTTGCGGTGTATGTGTTGGAGGAGAGAGAGAGAGAAAGAGGTGCCAGGAGGTATGGTTCTGCCCTTTCTCTATGTGGGTTCCAGGGATTGAACGTGGGTTGTCAGACTTGGCAGAAAGTGCCATCTCACTGGCCCTCCTATCTATCTATCTATCTATCTATCTATCTATCTATCTATCTATCTATCTATCTATCTATCTATTTATGGTTTTTCGAGACAGGGTTTCTCTGTAGCTTTGGAGTCTGTCCTGGAACTAGCTCTTGTAGACCAGGCTGGTCTCGAACTCACAGAGATCTGCCTGCCTCTGCCTCCCAAGTGGTGGGATCAAAGGCGTGCGCCACCATAGCCTGGCCTCACTGGCCCTCTTTCGCTTTCCTCCATGGAAGGGCATTTGATCAGGGCTTCAGGGTCATGGGCCTGCAGGCATCTCTCCGCTTTGACCTTATTCTTGGTTCTGAGATTGTGTGTGCCCATGTTTCTTGTGCCTTTTAACAGTATGAGAATGCAGCAGGCAGGTTTGCAGCTGGTCAGTTTTGTCCTAGTTATCCCGCAGGAGCTGGGAGACGTGGCCCCGCAAAGCTGTTATGCAGGCCTAGCACCAGCTGCAGTGTGGACTCCCTGGGTGTTGTAGTAGGACAGAGTGCAGGCACCCTGCAGCTGCTCGCCTTGACAGTCAGCTGCTGCTGGTTGGATGGGATGTTTTCCTTGTCTTAGATCTCAACTTTGATCTGGGTTAACTGGGTTCTGCCTTGCTCGAGGGTGAAGGTCTTGCTCAGCAGGGCAAAGATAGGCTTCTTGGTGTCCCCTGGGACACCTCATTGAACCTGTGCTTTTTTTTTTTTTTTGTACACGTTATCTTCTATTGTCTGGAATTCTTAGTGTTTTTTGGGGGGTAAGGTGGGGCTCTCGGGGTTGTTAAGACAGGGTCTTTCTCTGTAGCCCTGGCCGTCCTGGAATTTCTTGCTGCGTAGACCAGGATGGCTTAGAACTCAGTGATGTCTGCCTCTGCCTCCTGAGTACTGGGATTAAGTGTCTCCAGGTTGGAGAGATGGCTCAGTGGTTAAGAGGATCTAGGTTTGGTCCCCAGCACTCACATGGTGGCTCTCAAAGTCCTTGTAACTCTGGTTCCAGGTGACCTGATGCCCTCTTCTTGACCTCCCTGGCACCAAGCACGCAGGCAAAACACTCATGCGCATTAAAAATAAATGAACAAAAGGCATATGCAATCTCACCATGCTGGCCTGGAATTCTTTATACAGCTCAGGCTGTCCCTGAACTCCTGCCACAATCTATTGAGTATTGGGATTTCAGGTATGAACCACCACACCCAGCCTGAATCTTCTGACTTCTTCACCTCATTAGTATGTGAAACCTGACTGGAAGCAGTCCAATAACCCTTTCAGCCAGTCACTGATGGGGTGATTCACTTGTTTCAACAATGCTCTCCACTGCCTCAAAAGCAATGAAACCCAGAAAATGCTGAACCTCTGGGAACTAGCTTCAGCTGAGCTCTAACCATATACTAAAGTTCCCACGTACTTGGTCAGTGTTTGTGCACAAACCAGTTTATTCTAGTTCTTCTTGTTTTAAGTGCATATTTAATTAAATGTTACATAACATGTACGATATGAGTGCAGGAAAATAAATTGAATACTTTGAGAGACTCTAGAATGGCATAACAATATTTTGTCTATTTTTTGTTTTTGAAACAGGGTTTCTCTGTGTAGCCCTGTCTCTCCTGGAATTCACTCTGTAGACCAGGCTGGCCTTGCACTTGATTTCATTTAACCCTGTTTACAATATTTAAGAAGGAAAATCTTGTGTTAAAGGTGTGTGCTAGGGCTGAGCCATACCACAACTAGAAACTTTTTTTTTTTACAGTACATACAAAATCTTGGGGTTTATAGTGTGATTAAATATCCTGCAACAAAACACCAAACAGAAGATGTATCTTAAGTAAAGACTGGCACAAGTACCTGTGTTGGTACTACAAATTAAAATACAATGAGACACCTAAAAATATGTTCGGTGAAAGTTGTCAATTGAAAAAGAGAAGGCAAAGAGCAAGAAAATTCAAACCAAGTTTGGTAAATTAGGATATAAGATCTGGCTATTTTAGAACATAGGGAATAGGAGATCTTATAGGAGAATAAAAAAACTCTTGAGAAAAATTGATTTAAAAAGTTAGTAGCAAAAACTGATTACTAATGACATAGACGGGCTGGACAGATGGTTCAGTGGTTAAGAGCACTGTGGCTGCTCTTCTGGAGAACCTGTGTTTAGCTCCCAGCACCCACATGGTGGCTCACAAGTGCCTGCAACTCTAGTCTCAGGGGATCTGACACAATTTTCTGATCTCTGTAGGCACCAGGCACACACACAGTACACAGACATACAGGTAGGCAAAACACTCATGCACATCAAAACAAAACAAAACAACAACAACAAAAAAACCTGAGAAGAGCTGACATAGCTTAATGTATACAGGTACTACAGTAGACTGTTTGTTTTTAGCCAAGGTCTCACTATGTAGCCTTGGCTGGTCTATGTGGACCACACTAGCCTCCGATTCACAGACTTTGGCCTGCCTCTGCTTCCTGAGCACCTCACATGTCTCTATTGTAGCTATTCTTCCTGCCTTATCTTCTCCCCTTATTGTTGCAGGATATTTGATTGCTCTGGGAGACTCTGAGACTGTATGAATAAATTAACCTGGGATTGGGGTGGGGGGGGAAGAGTCATTGATTAGCTGACAGGAATTAGCCAGAGCAAGGATGGAGGACTCAGGTGTTGTTTCCACCTAGGTAGTTGAAGATGCGTTTCATATGTTTATGCTGTGGAATATTTGCTTAATGATACAAAGATGTATGCATTATTTTATGTTGCATTTGTTTAACTTTGTGAAGCTGTGTTACTTTGCCTTTCTAAAACACCTGATTGGTCTAATAAAGAGCTGAACAGCCAATAGCTAGGCATGAGGGAGAAATGGGCGGGACAGGCATGCAGAGTGAACAAATAGGAGAAAAGAGGATTGGGGAACGAGAGGTGGAGAAGAGAGACCAGGGGGCTGGTCATCCAGTCACGCAGCCAGACATGGAGTCAGAAGTAAAGAAAAGATATACAGAAATCGAAAAAGGTAAAAGTCTAGAGGCCAAAGGTAGATGGGTTAATTTAAGAAAAGTTGGCTGAAAAGAAACCAAGCTAAGGGCAGGCATTTATAAGAAAGAATAAGACTCTGTGTTTATTTGGGAGATGGGTGCCCCCTCAAGAAGAAAGAGTAAAGAGTAAAACAATATACAAGAGCACCCAGGGGAATGATAGAGAGATGCATAGGAGAAGTACGGTGGGCCTTTTTTGATTTGGGATGATTGGAGAAGTGTTCTCTTGCTGGGTCTCTGGCCAAAAAGGAAGGTCAGCTGGTTGGCTTCTCTGATCTAGCAGAGAATCTAGGTTTTCACCCCAGTATCTGACTACCCCGTCTTTGTTGATAAACAGAATGATACTTAGTTAAAAACCTACATTTTGTGGCGTGGTTGACCATAAATCCCACCAGACTATGGTCTGAGCTGCAGGACTGCTGATTGCAGGGCCATGGGATGCAAACTGTAGTTAAAACATTAGTAGCTTCAGGTGTGGCTGCTAAGCTGGCAGAAAAACACCACCTTGTGGTCTTGGAAGTAGATACTTGGACCAGGCCAAGGAATTAGAAAGTGAAGTACAGATGGGCATAGTGGCGTATGTCCGCAATCTTGGGAGGTTGAGGCAGGAAGATCAGGCGTTTATGGCCAGCCTGGACTGAGTAATAAGGCCTTAGGAGAACAGAAGGAGAGGAGAGAGAGAGAGTGAGAGAGACTGATTCTGAAGTTCCTTTTCTGCTTTTTGTTTTGTTTTTCGAAATTGGGTTTCTCTGTGGAACAGCCGTGGCTGTCCTGAAACTAGCTCTACAGACCAGGTTGCCCTCAAACTCACAGAGATCCACCTGTCTCTGCCTCCTAACTGCTGGGATTAAGGGCATGCACCACCACTGCCTGGCTTCTGTTTTTGTTGTTTTTTGTTTTGTTTTTGATTTTTCGAGATAGGGTTTCTCTGTAGCAGCTTTGGTGGCTGTCCTGGTACTAGCTCTTGTAGACCAGGCTGACCTCAAACTCACAGAGATCCACCTGCCTCTGCCTCCCAAGTGCTGGGATTAAAGGCATATGCCACCATTGCCCAGCCTTCTGTTTTTTAGAGACACTATGCACAACAATACCCAACTTGAAGTTCCTTTCTTTCTCTCTTTTTTATAATGTTATTAGTGTGTATGTGTGTGTGTGAGTGGGCACCTGAGCCATGGTGTGTATGTAGAGTTCAGAGGACAGTGTTTTAGAATTGGTTCTCTCCTTCAGCCTTGAGGTGAGCTCCTAAGTATTAACCTCAAGACTCAGGCGTGTCACACCTTTATCTGCTGAGCCTTCTCACCAGTGGGTAAGTCTTTCTTATGTTCACTCATCTCACAAATTGGATGGAAGCAGGAGGAGGAGAAAATGGGTCTCAACACAGAAGAGGCAGTGGGTATTGTAAAATGACCTGTTTCTATAGTAGTTTAGAAGCCAAAACTGCCATGTCCATACCTTAAAGCAAACGCAGTGTTTAAAATTTTACTGAAGCTGGGTGTGGTAGCATACACCTGCAGTCACCTGGAAGGTCACTCGAGCACAGAAGCTGAATCCAGTCTCATAGGGAGCGGGGGCATCAGTTTGCTAGTTTCTATACCGAAGGTGTTTTGCTAATTTTTGTATCCAAGTTTGATGGGCACATCACTCGGGGCTTAAAGCTTTCTCTAACAAAGGGAGAGGCTGCAGAGCTGACACAACAGTCAAGAGCATTTGCTATTCTGTAGGAGACCCTGGTTTGGTTCCCAGCACCCATAATAGGAGGTTTACAATGTTTTAGAAAATTTAGCTTCAGGGATCTGCCTCACTTTTCTGAACTTGTCAGGTGCCTACATTCACACACATATTTTTCTTTTGGTTGTTTGCTTGTTTATTTTTGAGAAAGGGTTTCTGTGTCTAACAGTCCTGGCTGTCCTGAAACTCACTTTGTAAACCAGGCTGGCCTTGAACTTAGAAATCTGTCTGCCTCTGCCTCTTGAGTGCTGGGATTAAAGATGTGTACTGCCACGTCCTATATATATACATATATATATACATATATTTAAATACATACACACACACACATATATATGTGTGTGTGTGTATGTATTTAAATCTATTATTATATATACAGTGTTCTGTCTGCATGTTTGCCTGAACACCAGACAAGGGCATCAGATCTCGTTACAGATGGTTGTGAGCTACCATGTGGGTGCTGGGAATTGAACTCAGGACCTCTGGAAGAGCAGCTAATGTTCTTAACCTCTGAGCTCTCTCTCCAGCCCCTCCAACATTTTTAAAAAGTAAAAATAATCATGTTTTTAAGAAAAAGGAATATAGTAATTAAGAAAAAATGTATGTCTTCCTATCTTCTTTTTTTTTTTTTGGTTTGGTTGTTTTTTTTTTTTTAAGAAATCTTTTTTTATTTATTTTGATTTCATGTTCATTTGTGTTTTTGCCTGCATGTATGAGGGTGTCAAATTCCCTGGAACTGGAGTTACAGACAGTTGTAAGCTGCCATGTGGATGCTGGGAATTTAACCCAGGTCCTCTGGAAGAGCAACCGGTGCTCTTAACCATTGAACCATCTCCTCCCAAGCCCCTATTTTTTCTTTTTGAGATGGTCTCATATAAACCTAAGCAAGCTCAGGATGACCTTGAACTCATGGGCTCCTCTTCCCGCTGTTTGAATTATAGGCATGTACCACCAAGCTTCTAACAAATTATTCAAACAAAGCTTTCTTTATTTCAGCGCTGGGGCCTGAATTTAGAACCCAGCGCGTGCTAGTTAAGTGTGCTACCCCTGAGGGTCACATGTAGCCAATGCTGCCTGAGAAACCCTTTTCCTCAGGGTTTCGTGGGCCAAGTGCTGGGATTAAAGGGCTGCACCCCTACACCTGGCTCTGAGATGGGGGTCCTCACTGTGTTGCTTGGGCCATTTTCAGACCTTGGGCTCCTCTGCTCCTCTTATCTCAGCTGCCCAGTTGGAACATAGTTTTGTTTAACTTCTTAGAAAAGGAAAAAAGGAGAAACTTTTCACCTAGGAAAATCAATAAATTTAGCCAGGTCTGTAATTCTAGCCCTTTGAAGGATGATGCAGGAGGACAGCTGTGAGTTGAAGGCCAGCCTGAGAGCTGTTTAGTGAGTTCCATAGTAGCCTATTCTACAAGTGAGGTGGTGACTCAGGCCTTTAATTCCAGCCCTGGGGGCAGGAGAGCAGAGGAGGTAAAAGATCTCTGTGAGTTAGAGGCCAGACTGGTTCACACAGGAAGTTCCAGGACAGCCAGGGCTGCACAGAAAAATCCTGTCTTAAAGAAACCATTAAAGAAAAAGAAAGAAAGAATGAAAGAAAGAATCCAAAACAAATAAGGCATAATGGATAAACCTTTAATCCCAGTCTTTGGGCAACAGAGGCAGGTAGATCTTTCTGAGTTTAAAGCCAGCCTGGTCCAGTTTACATAGCACCATCCAGGCCAGCCAGTACTGCATAGTACACCCTGTCTTAGTAAAGAAAAACCAAGCCAAGCCACAATGAATTCAAGAGTAGGCCACCGAGACAGAGAGGGAGGGGTCAGGCCATGTGTGTAAGTCAAGCTATCTGAAGAGAGAAGGCATGAGTATTCTTTCCAGCTATCTGTGAGAACATGACAGATTGATCTTCCCTGGCTGATGAGGAATGCACAGGGGGATGACACCTTTGGGAGCGTGGCAGCTGCAGTTTGGACCTTGTGTCCCCACTGTACTCACACAGTGAGAAAGCAGTCCTCAGGTTAGAGTTGCAAACCCAGCAGGGGAAAGGCAGATAGATTGACAGATTAGCCTCTTGAGACACATTTATCTCATTTATCTTGCCGTTGTTAATATGGAGTTGGCTCTAATAGATGACTTATACTTTTGGGAAGAAACAATAGCAAACTGGTTAGTTTTTTTTTTTTTGACAGGGTTTCTCTCTTATGTTGGCCTGGCTGTCCTGAAACTCATTAAGTAGAACACACTGGTCTTGAACTCATAGAGAGCCACTTCTGCTTCCCAGGTACTGGGATTAAAGTTGTTCAACACCACACTCAGCTCTGATTAGATTTTTTTTTAAAAATATTTTTATGGTTTGTTTAACTTTATTTTATGTGCACTGGTGTGAAGTGTCAGATCCCCTGGAACTGATCTTCAGACAGTTGTGAGCTGCCATGTGGGTGCTGGGAATTGAACCCGGGTCCTCTGGAAGAGCAGTCGGTGCTCTTAACCACTGAGCCATCTCTCCAGCCCCCTGATTAAATTTAAAAAAAATTATTTATTTATTTATTTATTTATTTATTTATTTATTTATTTATTTATTTATTTATTTATTATGTGGAGCTGTGGTGGCACACACCTTTAATCCCAACATTCGGGAGGCAGAGACAGGCAGATCTCTGTGAGTTTGAGGCCAGGCTGTTCTACAAATCGAGTTCCAGGACAACCAGAGCTGTTGTGCAGAAAAACCCTATCTCAAAAAACCAAAACCAAAACCAGAACGACAATAAAAGCTGAGCAAGCTGGGGGAGCAAGCCAGTAAGCAGTACAATCTCTGAGTTCAGCCTTTCAGGTTCATGCCTTGAGTTCCTGCCTGGCCATTTCCTCCCCAGATTGGTTGCTGTCAATGTCTTATCAGAGCTACAGAGAGGCGGACTGGGCCAGATAGTAAGCCATGAATAAAGGAAGAGCTGGGAGGGGCAAGCTGGGAGCTGCAGTCAGTGATTCAGAGAGGAAGTGGGGTCTCTGGAGGTGATAAGAGGTGCAGGGGTTTGGTAAGAACACTGTGAGCGAAGTGTCTGGGACAGGAAGTTGATTTCCATTTCCAGATGAGGCTGAGATCAAGTGGAAATGGTTGGTAGAAGCTGAAACATGGGGTGACTTGGGAATGGGATGTGGAAGGGAAGCCGTAGAGGTGGACTTTACTATCGAGATTAACAGACGGCCTGGAGGCTGTAGCCCCAGACTGGGAGGCAAGGCCTTGAGAGGTTTGGTGGAATTGTCTTGTGGTAGACTCTTGGGGCCAAGGCAGACACACTAAGGTGGAAATTATAAGGAGGGGAATGAGCTGTTCCTCCTGCAGGTCCTGTGGGATGGAAGCTGCAGGGGCATCCCTGTTAGTATCTTACTTAGGATTTTAAAACTCAGCTAGTTTTAAATGAAATGTGGCCTATACATTTCTGCTTATTGTTATAATTATTAGGTTTTGAGACTGTTCTGCTCACCTGTTAAGATGAGACCTGGCTGTGGTAACAGCACTTGAGAAGCAGAGGTAGGAGGATCTCTGAGTTCGCAGCCATCTTGGCCTGCAAACCGAGTACCAAGACAGCCATGGCTGTTTTACAGAGAAAGTGTCTCGAACACCCTCCCCCCCCAACAAAAAAAAGGGGGCCAGTTGGTGTTTCACAGCCTTTATTAACGCCGAAGCAGAGGGCAGAGGCAGGTGTGGATCTCTGTGAGCCGGAAGACAGCTTGGCCTACAGAGCCAGTTCTAGGACAGCTGAGGCTACACAGAGAAACCCTGTCTCAAAACACACACACACACACACACAAAGTTAAGGCAAAGTTATTTCAGATTGCTGCTTCAGGGAGCTAGAAAGATGGCTCATCAGTTAAAAACATCTCTACTGCTTTTAGCAAAGGACTGGAATTTGGTTTGGAACACCCACACAGGTGGCTCACAACCTCCTTTAACTGGCCTTCGCATTCACATGCACATAGCGATACACATATAATTAAAATGAAATAAATCTTTAAAAAGAATTGTTTTGGAGCCGGGCAGTGGTGGCGCACGCCTTTAATCCCAGCACTCGGGAGGCAGAGGCAGGTGGATCTTTGTGAGTTTGAGGCCAGCCTGGTCAACAAGAGCTAGTTCCTGGACAGCTAGGGCTACACAGAGAAACCCTGTCTAAAAAAACAAAAAACAAAACAAAACAAAACAAAAAAAACCCCCAAAAAGACAAGAAAAAGATTGTTTTGGTAGGTATAGGGATTGTTTCAAGGAAGGACATTGTAAAGATTTTTTTCTTTGTATTTGCATTTCTTATTCAGCTCTGTATAAATCTTCACTACTCCTTTGTTTCTACTCAATGTGAAATCTCAAAGGCACTGTACAGTAAATCGCATATAGGAACTAGTGAACTTTAAATAGATCCTTCAAAAAAAAAAAGACGATACCGAGAAAATACAAAAATGCTCATTGGGGGCTTAATTCCATGGAAATAAAGTGCAAGCATTTTATTGCTCGGACTGCGCACTACTGGGTGAACAGAGGGGGTATAACCGTGTCCTTAGGACATGGAGACTGTTTGACGTAGGCTTTTTCCAAATGTAAGTTACATACTACAGCAGTAGCTGTATACAGGACTAGTCCGAAAAAGTATTAACAAGGCTGAAAAGTGGAAAAATACGCAAAAAGAAATTTTTAAAAGTGCTGGAAAGAATCGTTAGGAATTAAATTCGCCGCTAGGTCTCTGACACAACCGCACAGTGGAAAACCGTACTGCGCAACTGGCGGTGGAAAATTCCAAGTTTTCTTAATTAACCCGGGCAGCCCTCCTTAACTCCCAGTCGGACACATCCCACCCAAGCCAGTACACGAGTGCTACCCTCGTCCAGCGCGCCGACTAACGGTCTTTGAAGGGCATTTTCGCGCCATTTCGCTCGAAGGAGTGGAAGGGTAAGTCCACCCTCGTTCTCAGCAGATTTTCCACAATCGCGGGAGGCCGGAGCCTGCAAAGCTTGCTCTGGGAGGACCAAAAGGGGTAAAAGCCAGAAGTCTCACCCAAAGCATCGAGGTGAGGAAAAAGGATGACAGGTTAAGGTGTCTGCGGCTTAGAAACTGCGGAAACGCCCCCCAGGGCGAAGAAGCTCCAGCCTGAGGAAAACAGACCCGGCACAGCGAGGGCTAGCGCAGGCGGGCGGAGCGACAGCAGCAGTTGCAAAGAGACGCGGGGGTGGGAGGGAGGGCGGGGGCGAGCTCGCTCCCCTCGACTCCTGATTGGTCCGTCCCAGCGAACTTTGTGACGTCACAGGGGTTTAGAGAACGCCTGATTTGTGCGGTGGGCGCGGGCGGGCAGGGAGCGAGCGCAGTGCGCAGGCGCAGCTGCTCAGCTCCTCTCGCCGGCGACTCGACCGGCCCAGCTCTCGCGGACAAGTCCCGACATCGCGCGCCCCCCCCCCCACCTCGGGGACCGCCCCCTCCTCGCTCTCCGCGTCGTCGAAGATAAACAATAGTTGGCCGGCGAGCAGCGAGTGTGTCTCCCGCCTCAGAATTCGGCGGACTGCGTGGGAACGGCGGGATCCCGGGCAGCCGGCCATGGCGGGGCTGTACTCGCTGGGAGTGAGCGTCTTCTCTGACCAGGGCGGGAGGAAGTACATGGAGGACGTAACTCAGATTGTGGTGGAGCCCGAGCCACCCGCGGAGGACAAGCCGGCGCCGGTGTCGCTGCGGGCGCTCGGGCAGCCGGCGAGCTCCGCTTATGCCGGCAGCGGGCCATCGGGAAAAGGCCCGGCGGCGGCCCGCGACCCTGCCCTGGACGCCTCGGCCTCGCCACCCGCTGGCCGCTGCTGTCGCCGCCGCTCCTCGGTGGCCTTCTTCGCCGTGTGTGACGGGCACGGCGGGCGGGAGGCGGCACAGTTTGCCCGGGAGCACTTGTGGGGTTTTATCAAGAAGCAGAAGGGCTTCACCTCGTCCGAGCCCGCTAAGGTGTGCGCTGCCATTCGCAAAGGCTTCCTCGCCTGTCACCTGGCCATGTGGAAGAAACTAGGTAAGTTCCCGGGTTTGTGTGGCGCCCGCCTCATTTTTCTTTTCTTCTCTTTTGCTGGGCTTTTATAGCATCAGTACCGCGTGGGCCTTCCCCCGGTACCAAGAACGCTGTCCATCAAGTGACGCCGTCCACTGAGGGATGCGAGGGAAAACTGTCAGGGTTGGAGTTCTGGGAACACCGAGTGGCCTCGGAAAAGCCAGGATGGCTTGTTTCCCAGCAACCGCTCTTTGCTTTATCTTCTCCCTCCCACGATCGGGGCAACAGTCCCTTCGCCCTTCGCTAATTCACTTTGGTAGCAGCAAGCTCAGAAGTATTTGAAAGCCAGCGCCAGATTCTAACCAAAATATAAATTAAAGAAACGCTTCTACGTGAGCCAGGTGAAGGAAGCCGGAGGTGGCAAGAACTGGAGCGTTCCCGTAGCATCTGTCATAATTTTGTTCTTGATGGGCAAGTCCCTCTTGGTTGCCTCCTACCGGCGGTGTCACTTCGCATTGACCCTGATGGCTCCGTGTAAGCCAATTTAGAAGGGCTGAAGTGTAACATAAGTAACTTACTTTTGGAGGCAGTATTGTTGTGATCGTGTTTTAGGGTCATCTTTTGAATTGCTTATGAATAAGGCGTGCAGCGTGTTAAACATTAAATTGGCCTCGACATGTGTTAACTTCTGGTGTGTGTGTGTGTTAGTGAGTGAGTGTGATGATAGCTAATTGCATTCAAACAGTTTCCAAAAGTTCATAGTAAAAAGCACTCATATAAATTCCCATCGAAGTAACTTTTGGTAACAGATACCTTAAGTTCTAAAAGTTCGGTGTAATTGTAGTTTTAACCAAATTTTGAATGTTTGTAAGTCAGACAATACGTACGTGTACAGCGTAAATGACACAGGATCGTGGTTATTTATTGCTGTGGGTATATGGCGCATATCTTTGTTACAGAAAAGAATTAATGTTCCTGCCATTAAAAACCCTTTGTTTATAGTGGCGTAAGCAAACCCGCTCTATTTTCATTAAGGAAACAGAGACCTAGAGAAAGCTGTTACAGATTTGTAAAATACACGGTATTTTTAGAAAGGCATTGTCACAGAGTGTAGACTAGCTGGTTTCAAAGTCTGTTTTCCATCTGTTGGGCTTTTTGCCAAGTATTTGATTGACTCAAAGATCAGCCACTAAGCTTTTTTGGAGGCGGTTCCCAGCCAATCCCTGGGGGCCCCTTTGATGGATTTATTTTGTTTTCTGTGGGGGCAGAGTAGAGCTGAAAGCACTGTAGTTTATTCTAGAAATACATTATATTATTGGCTGGAGAGGATACAAAAGTGGATAGCGAGACAGACACCATGACGAGTAGACACAAAGAATTATTATAGAGTCCATTTATTTCGCAGTACACTTGGGGCACATGAATTTGCCATATGCTTTAACTTTAAAAATCAAAAGCTTTTAATATTTGAACTTTAGCCAGGTGTGGTGATGCATGCCTTTAGTCCTAGTTCTTGAGAGGCAGAGGTAGACTGTTTTCACTTAGTTCGAGGCCCGCCTGGTCTACTCTACATAGTTTCAGGACAGCCGTGTAGAGAGACCCTCTCTTTTAAAAAAAAAAAAACAAAACACGAAAGAAAAGAAAAAAGATTCCTATTCCTATTGGAGTGTAGTGGCTGACGACGGTCATCCCAGCACCTCGGTGGCAGATCAGGGCGGATCAGTGTAAGCTCACGACCAGGACAACAAAGTAGATTAGCTCAAAGAAAAGAAAATGAAAAAGTTGGAGCTCTAAATTTGGCTTTATTTTAATCGCTTTATGTACTGGTGTTGAATTGAATGCAAAACCTCCCACATAAGCGCAAGCTCTGTCCTTTGTGATCTGAGTGTCGCTTTACTAAAGCAGAGGCCGTGCTGGTAATTGTGGATGCATGTTTTTGTATGCACCTACTTCAAAACATTTTATATCTTAAAATTATGTGTATGTGTGTGGATGTATGTATGGATGCCTGAAAAAAAAATCCAAGATGTCAGCTCTCGTTGGAGCTAAGGTTACAGGTGGTTATGAGATGCCTGAAGTGGGTTCCGGGACTGAACTCAAGAACGTGGGTCTTGAAAGAACTGTAACTGTTCTTACCCTTTTGCCAGCTCTCCAGCTCTGCATTCACATACTTCTTTTAAAATCATATTTTTTTTATTGAATGAAACCTTGAAGGAACTCTTTTAAACTTAAATTTAAAAAAGAATATTAAAAAGTATTTTGAGTAGATTAGAATCTTGACATTAGAAATACAAGTTAATGCCATGTGGTGTGGCACACCCCTTTAACCCTGCTCTGTGGAGGCAGAGCAGGTGAATCTGAGTTCGAGGCCAGCCTCATTTGCAAAGTGGCAGCCAAAGCTGTTACATAGAGAAACCCTGTCTCAAAAAACCAAAAAAAAAAAGGCATTGTTTTATATTTTTGCAAATCTCTTTTAATGTCTGTCTTAATGTTTTCATGTGTTCTGCACTCAGTTTCCTGTGCTATTGGTTGATGTAGTAGTGGATTATTGGTAGTCTGTGCCAAGTGGTTGTGTTTTAAGGTTAGTTGAATTGTGATCTGAAATCTTACTAATGAAAATTTTTATAGTCTCACATTGAGATCCTTACTCCATGAATTTGAATGAGGGTGTGTGTGCACATGGGAGGGTTTGGAGGAAGGAATGGGAAGGCTGAAGAGGATGTAATTTTACTGTGATCTAAAAAAATAAAAATAAAAATATTACTGAAAGAATGACTTCCCCTCCCAGCATCTGTCTCTTTTCTATAGCTGCTCAGTATGGAATGACCCCTGGAGATCTTCTGCTCTATTTAAAACATTTTTTTCTATTCCCCTCATCAAACTTGGTGGCTTGCATTTGTTAGGCAAGTCTGATACTACGTTCTCAGCCTCAGCTTCCTCTCTCCGGCCTTTGAATCAGCCTTGTGCACATGTGTGAGTTTTGACATGGTGTATCATTCATTTGGAAAACATGGCACAGTGAGCTAATATCTTCTGAATATTGATGAATTTCGTCTTATAATAAAAAAAGTTGGCTATTCTCATTGATGCTACCAGAAAAGATTTTTATTGTGAAGATGTTGTCCACTCTGCTGGATATGCATGTTCCCAAACTGAGTCTTCCAAAGAACAATTAGAAGTTTATCATTCACTAGCCTGCTATTGAAAGGAAACTCACTTTGTTTTGAAGACAATATATACCAAGTGATTGAGCTTTCTGTTTTCTGATAGGATCTTTCCTGTCACACAGCCCAGGGGCCTTGGTCGTTCTTTCTTAGTCATTGGAGTGCTGGGACTTGAGATACAACCACTTATTTTAACGTATTCAACTTTTCTCCTGAGCCATGGTTTATGCTACCAGGCTGCCTGTGTGGGTAGGACAACCTTTGGTGTCATTTCCTCAGGTGTACTGTCTGTTGTCATTTATTTATTTATTTATTTATTTTGTTTTTTCGAGACAGGGTTTCTCTGTGGCTTTGGAGCCTGTCCTGGAACTAGCTCTTGTAGACCAGGCTGGTCTCGAACTCACAGAGATCCGCCTGCCTCTGCCTCCCGAGTGCTGGGATTAAAGGCGTGCGCCACCATCGCCCGGCTATTTATTTATTTATTTATTATTTTTAATACTGGGTTTCTTACTGAGGTAGCACTTATTAAGTAGGTTAAACTGACTGACTAGTGACCCTACGTATCTTTTTCTGTCTCCCTAGGGCTGGGATCACAAGCTCTTAGCACACCTGGCTTTTTATGTGGGTTCTGCAAACACTTTACCAACTGTGCTGTTTTTCCCTTGATTGTGAAATTTTAATTCTGTTACTTCAGGCTCTTGAGAGCTAGGTTTAGAGGTATGCCTTATCAAGCCTTCCCCCAACCCAACTGTAAGTGTGTAGCTATGATGAATACAGTGACAGCTAGCTCACTTGGAGGCGTCTGTCGTGACCACTGCCAAGGCACTCAGAGTTTTACCAAGTATTGCTTTTGCATCACGCAGTGCATGAGTAACCACAGCTAAAGGACAAATGTGCTCTTCGAATGATTGAGGGATTGCTCTAAAGATCCCATCAACCACGGAACGACCAGCATGTCTGAATGTCTGCCTCTTGCTTGATCTTGAGGTTTTTGTCTGCAAAGTTACTTGCAACTAAGACTCGTAGGGTTGCCCCTATAGCACATGAAGTAAAGTAGCTGCTCAGCAGTCAGTTGAAGTTAGCTGAATTTCTGTCTAGTAGCAAGATGAAATAAAGGGGAACACTCCTCCGTTGCTGGAGGGCTTGTGAACTTGTACAGCTTCTTTGGAAATTAGTATGGTGATTTCTCAGAAAATTAGGAAACAATCTACCTTAAGACCTGGCTTTACCACTTTTGGGTATATACCCAAAGGATGCTCAGTTATACCACAAAGACATGTGCTTAACTATGTTCATAGCAATGTTATTTGTCATAGCCAAAACCTGGAAACAACCTAGATGCCCCTCAACTGAAGAATGGATAAAGAAAATGTGGTACATTTACACAATGGAGTACTACATAGTGGTAGAAAATAATGACATCTTGAAATTTGCAGCAAATGGATGAATCTAGAAAAAAAACATATTGAGTGAGGTAACCCAGACCCAGAAAGACAAATATACTATGTACTCACTCATAAGTGACTTTTAGACATAAAACAGAAAAACCAGCCTACAGTACACAACCCCAGAGAACCTAGACAACAGAGGACCCTAAGAGAAACATATATGGATCTACATGGGAAGGAGAAAAAGACAAGATCTTCTGAGTAAATTGGGAGCCTGGGAGCCGGGCAATGGTGGCGCATGCCTTTAATCCCAGCACTCGGGAGGCAGAGGCAGGCGGATCTCTGTGAGTTCGAGACCAGCCTGGTCTACAAGAGCTAGTTCCAGGACAGGCTCCAAAGCCACAGAGAAACCCTGTCTCGAAAAACCAAAAAAAATAAAAAATAAAAAAATAAAAAAAAATTGGGAGCATGGGGGTAACAGGGGAGGGTTTCTAAATTTGAACTTTGCCCATAAGTGTAAATAGTACCCACTGTTTTCTCTCCCTTTCTCCTCTCCTTTCTTTGGCATGGACACATACTTTTTATTTGTAAATTTCTATATTTTAAAGAGATTATGTTTATATGTTCAATGTTAAAAAGATAGAAATGGTTAACAAACTACTTACAAATTACTATGGGGACTCTCATCTGCAGTGATCTAGCCTGCCCACCTGCCTACCTGTGAATAGTCCTTTAGACCTTACAAGGCACTGTGTTTGGGTTTGTGGTTTTCAAATTTCCATCTTTTTTTTTTTGGTTGTTGTTTTTACTAAAATAAAATTAGAATTAAAATAGTCTGCCTGTAAAAAATGAAATAAATTGACTTTATATTTTTAAATAAATACTTTGATTAACTTGTTACTTTATTATGTATGGGGTGTGGGTGTAGGTCAGAAGACAGACAATTTGTAGGAACGGATTCTTGTTCCACTGTTTGAATCCTTAAGATAAAGTTCAGGTTGCCAGGGTTGGAAGAAAGCCACGTTTACCTGTGTAACAGGCTTATCCTGCTGGGAAGTAAAGCCCAGGAGGTGTTAGAAACAGTCTCCTAGGCTGTTCAGGACCTGTCCTGGCCTCCACATGCATATATACGTCTATTTATATGCCTGTGCCCTGCACATGTGTGTGTATATATACACTTAGACATATAAAACTAACTGTGTATTGGGACAGTGAGATGACTCTAAATAGAGACACTTGCTGTAAAACTCAATTACCTGAGTTTAATCCCTAGAAACACATTTGGTGGAATGAGAGAACTCTCTTGAGTTGTCTGTCTTTTGACCTCCTTTATGCTATGGTTTGCATCTCCTTCTGCCCACAAAATAAATAAATATAAAAACTAAAACTGATCAGTGAAAATTTATGGAACAGACTTACGTTAACCTCCTAGGAATGCTGTATCAAATAACCAATAACTGGGTGGCTTGAAACAATAGAAACTTATGCCTTCCTGGCGTTGGATACCATAAGTTGGAAACCAAGGAGTCACGAGAGTGGGTTCCTTATGGAGAGTCTGTTCTGTGCCCACTTCTGGTGACTGCCAGCTGTCCTTTGCCTTTCTTGACTTGAAAGTGGATGCATCTCTGTATCTCAGCCTCTAATTTTTGTATTTCCTTCTCTGCACTGTCACCCCTTCTCTCTTCTAAGAGCACATTGGTCTTTGAATTAGTGCTCAATCTAATTCAGGATGATCTCTTCTTAAGATTCTTAGCCTGCTTACATCTGCAAAGACCCCTTTCCAAAGAGTGTCAAATTCACAGGTTTCAGGGGGATACCAACCACTAAAAAACATTTTCATCATCTCATATACCTTCCCTCCAAAATACTTAAATCCAAAGGAAAAAGATTACAATGGAAAACATCTCTTAAATTACCAAACACAGCAGTAGTTTAATTTTTTTTTTAATTTTTAAGACAGGGTTTCTCTGTGTAACAGGCCTAGCTGTCCTGGAACTAGTTCTTGTAGACCAGGCTGGCCTCGAACTCTCAGAGGTCCACCTGCTTTGGCCTCCTGAGGGCAGGGATTAAAGGCATGCATCACCTCCCATCTTAAATTTCTTTAATGGCTTAAGTTTTTAAGATAGGGTCTTGGTATAGAAGGTCCTTTTGTCTATGTGTTGCTTTCATTGGTTAATAAAAAAATCTGCCTTGGCCTGTTGATAGGGCAGAACTTAGGTAGGCAGGAAAGACAGAACTAAATTCTGGGAGAAAGGAGGTAGAGTCAGAGATGCCATGGATCCATTGCCAGAGTCAGATGCAGAATCTTGCCAGTAAACCACTGCCCATGATTAATAAAATCACACAGATTAATAAAAACGGGTAAATTAAGATGTAAAAATTAGTCACATGTAAAAAACTAGAGCTAAGCAATGATTTAATTAATACAGTTTCTGTGTGGTTATTTCAGGGCTAAACTAGCTGGGTGGCCGGGACAAACAAGTGGGCCCTCCTCCAATAGGGTCTCAGTATGTGGGTGGGTATAGTGGTGCATGCCTGTAATCTCAGCACTGTAGGTTTGAGCCAGCTTGGGGTGCAGTGTAATAGTCTGTCTTGAAATGAAATAATTAATTACCCAGTCTTAAGTATTTTGTTATGGCAACAGAAACCAGATTTTACCATTCATAGGTTGTGGTGACACAAGTCTTTAATCCCAGCACTTGGGAGGCAGAGGCAGGCAGATCTCAGAGTTTGAGGCCAGTCTAGTCTACTGAGTGAGTTTAAGGACAGCCAGGGCTGTTACACAGAAAAACCCTGTCTGAAAAAAAAAATTAATGATTAAGAATGAGAATCCTGTTTGTAGGAATTAGGTACTATAAGTATTTACTTGCTCTTAGTTCAAGAAAATAAGTGGACCTTTTCCAGAACAGAAAGGAATATACAAAACTGAAGAAACAGATCTCAGAAAGGTCAAAAGCCTGGGGAGTTGCCCAGAATCTAGGGCAGTTTTGTTAAAGTCCTTTTGATGTAATATGTAATAGGCTGTACTTAATTCAATAAGGAACATGAATCAGAAGTTGCAGCCTCATTTCATTTTCTAATCATCATTTGATTTATAATTGTGTCATTTTCTAAGGGTTCTTAAATTTTTAAAAAAAATTTTTTTGGCTGCCCCCCCCCAAAAAAAAGACAAGCATTTGGGCTGTTCTGGAACTCACTGTGTATCCCAGGCTACCGTCAAACTCACACAGCAATCTTTCTGCTTCAGATTCCCAAGTGCTGGGATTACCAGCTTGACTGTCTCAGGTTATTGTATGAATAAACTTTATATATGATCGTCAGCTCTACTCCTTTTGTGTTTTACTATCTGTACCAGTTTCTAATTTTTAGAGACTTGTGATAATTGCTTTCAGTGTGTTATTGTCATCATGTCCCAAAGGCCTATATATGGTCTGTTCTCCCCATAATAGGCTTCCTAATATGGCAAGAGCTAGGAGGATATTCTAGACTTGTTTTGAATCTGAGCTTCTCTTACTTGTGCTGTGACTTTGCATAAGACTATTATTGTGCCAGTGTTTCCTTATCTGTAAGGTGGAGCTGATGACAATCCTGTTCACCTTCTAAAAATTAAAATGAGTATATTGTTAGTTGGTATATAATACATATCCTATGTTTCAAATTTGGGACAAAGTACACATAGGATTTTGCTTATTTGTAATTTTTTTCTTTATTAAAATCTTTCCGTTTCCTCCCTCTGTTTCATCCATCTCATGTTGCACAGACTCTTTGAACCTCTGATTCTCCTGCCTCCACCTTCTAAGAGCTGGGATGACAGGCATATGCCACCAATACAAGCTTAAAAACTTTATTAATTTTTTTTGGAAGACTGAGTCTTAGCTGAGCAAGGTGATTTGGGAATATAATCCTGTTGAAATAAGGGCGTGGGGCTGCGTCCCCAGCACCCGGCCGCCCGCACGGCTAGCTTTACGGCACGGCTAGCTTTACCCGAAATAATTACATGGAAACTGTATTCTTTTAAACACTGCTTGACCCATTATATCTTGCCTTTTCTTGGCTAACTCTCGCACCTGGACTAGCCCATTTCTTATAATCTGTGTAGCCCATGAGCTGGCTTACCAGGAACGATCTTAATCTGCGTCTGCCTGGAGTGGAAGAATCATGGCGACTCCTTGACTCAGTTTCTTTCTCCCAGCATTCTGTTCTGTTTACTCCGCCTACCTATGTTTTAACCTATGAGGGCCAGCCAAGCAGTTTCTTTATTACTTAACCAATGAAATCAACAGATTGATATATGACACTCCCACATCATAATCCCATCTTTCCAGACACTGAGACAGCAGGATTGTTAGAAGTTCATGGCCAGTCTGAGCTGTACAGTCAACCAGTGCTATATAATGAAATCTTATCTCAAAACCCTAACAGCATGGGACTAGAAAGATGGTTCAGCAGTTAAGAGCACTGGCGGCTCTTGCAGAGGACCCAGGTGTGTCTCACAACAGCTTGTAACTCCAGTTCCAAGGGATCCAGTGCTCTCTTCTGGTCGGCACAGGCACCAACACACACATGGTTCACAAACATGCATGCAGGTATTCACACATACACATAAAATTTAAAAAAAAATTAGAAAACAAAAAAGGAGACTAGAGGTTGCTCACTTGCCTAGGATGCACAAGACCTTGGTTTCACCCCTTCTTCCTTCCTTTCTCCTTCTTTCCCTCTTTTTTGGAGACATGATCTCTCAGCCCTCCCTCTCTCCGTCCCTTCCTCCCTTCCTCCCTTCCTTCCTCCCTCTCTCCCTCTCTCTTAGGAGACATGATCTCTCTACTCAGCCCTGCTGTCCTGGTAGTCTCTATGTAGACCAGAAATACACCTGTCTGTGTCTTCTAGATCAAAGGCACACACCACCATGCCTGACTGTAAATTTTATTTTTTAAATCAGCCTGGGCTGCCTTGGAATTCTTTGTGTTGCTGAGGATGACTTTGAACTCTTGATCCTCTTTCCTCTACCTCCTCAGTGCTGATATTACAGGTGGATACCATCATGTCAGGTTCAGAAATGTGATTTAAATAATATTGTGGTTTCGAATGTTCTCTTATTTGCCTTCCACACCAATACCATTTTATTTTAGGGTGAGTTTTGTACATGACTCAGTTACTTAAATGTCTTTATTAAATTTTTGTTTTTCTGATTTTGTCTTTTGTTTGCTTGTTTTATTTATTTATTCCTTTTTCATTTGCTTTTTTCTGGGCAGGGTTTCTCTGTGTAATAGTCTTGAACCAGACCTGCCTTGAACTCACAAAGATTTACCTGCCTCTTCCTTCCAAGTGCTGGGTTAAAAGTGTGCGCCACCACTGCCCTGCAGTTTGGTATTTTTTGAGATGTAGGGTCTTACTGTGTATCCCTGACTAGCTTAGAACATGATCTGTAGACTATGCTGATCTTGAACTCAACTGCTCTGCCTCTACCTCCCCAGTGTTGGGGCTACATGTGTGCCACTGGATGTCAGTAGTGAATGAATATATTGTCCAGTTAGGGAAGAGAACATTGCCTGCGTTGTAGATGTGCCCGTATGTCTTTCCTGTTTGTGTGTGCTGCTGGGCATTGAATATAGAAGTTAGTGCATGTTAGCTGGGTGGTGGTGGTGCACGCCTTTAATCCTAGCACTCAGGAGGCAGAGGCAGGTGGATCTATGTGAGTTCAAGGCCAGCCTGGTCTACAAGAGCTAGTTCCAGGACAGGCTCCAAAGCTACGGAGAAACCCTGTCTAGAAAAACCAACCAACCAAACAAAAACAAAAAAAAAAAAAAAAAAAAAGAAAAGAAAAAAAAAAAGGTTAGTGCATGTTAAGTAAGCTCTCCTTTTCACTTTTTTGAGATGGTCTCATGAAGTTGCCCAAGCTTGCCTTGAACTGCATCTGTTGCACAAGCAAGCCTTGAACTATTGATCTTTCTGCTCCAGCCTCCCCAGTAGTTGGGATTAGTTTTCTGCCACTGAGGCTTCATTTTTTTTTTTTTTTTTTTTTTTTCTGGTACCTGGAGGGACAGCCGTGGGTGCTGGGAACCGAACTCTTATATTTTTGGTTGTGAGCCTAGCCTTTAACGGCTGAGCCATCCCTCCAGGCCTGAGGCTTCATTTTTATCTACTTCCAAAGTAACCATCACTTCAATCTTAGTTCTGTGCTGCTTGTTTATTTTTCTTAGTAGTTTCACCAAGTCTGTTGAATGTAATATATTTGAGGAAATTCACACATATACCTTCTTTTACCTCCTGCTTTTTTTTTTTTTTTGTTTTTTTCGGGACAGGGTTTCTCTGTAGCTTTGGAGCCTGTCCTGGAACTAGCTCTTGTAGACCAGGCTGGCCACGAACTCACAGAGATCCGCCTGCCTCTGCCTCCCGAGTGCTGGGATTAAAAGCCTGCGCCACCACCGCCCGGCTTTACCTCCTGCTTTTATGAGATTCTTATGCATTGTGTATAGTCAGGAGGACTAGGGTTGGTGGTGTTTATTTTTAACCTTCATAAACAGTGTTGCTTTGGCCATTTGTTTCTATTTGTATTTCTGCAGTAACATGTGGTATATTCCTAGGGGGTGGTTGGAGAGTATGCCTTTCTTTACCTCTCACACGATACCCAAATGTTCCTGCAGTGTGCCGGTTTACATTCACACTCATCAGTAGTTGACTAGAGTCTGTGCTGCTCAGCTTGTCCAAACACATTTGCTAATCTCATATTTTAAGCAGTTTAGTACTTATGCAGTGGTATTTTGTGGTTTTTAATTATTGTTTACTAGATGACTGAAAAAAATTAAATTCCTTTGCATGTTTTTTGTCCGAGTTTTCTCTTTGGTTCAAGGCCTATTTAGGCATAGTGTACTTTTTTTCTTTAGGTGGACTGTCTGACTGGCTTGAGTTTTTAGGAACATTTTATATTGCTTTTTCCATTTTGTGAAGTATCTTTTCATTCTGTTCCTGGTAATTTACTAAGTAAACTACCTAGTAGTTTACCCGTCCTTGTGGGTACACAGGGAGGCCAGACGGTATTGGAGTCCTTAGGGCTGGAGTTAGAGTGTGGATGCTGGGATCCAATTCCAGTCCTCATGATTGAGCAACAAGTGCTTTTTGCTGCTGAGCCATTGCTCCAGCCTTGGTTTATCACCTTTTGACTCTTGAGTTTTTCAGGATGCAATAAAGAAGGAAACCAATTTATTCCTTTTCTTTCTGGCTGTTCTTTCTTAAATGAGTGCCTTCTACAACCATTCTTTGTGTAGTTTTGTTTGCCCAGACTTACAGGCATCCCTCATATTTGCTTGTGACCTTTTTCTGTGCTCCAGTCTGCTATGGGGTTATTTTTATATTCTGTCCTTTTAGCTGAGTTTTGGTGGGCAGAATATGTAAGGGAGTGATTTAGTCTACCATCATGAATTTGCAGTTATGACTTAGTATTACAGAATTGTTGACTGTCACTGAACTTAATTAGACACTATATAGTTTGGAATTGATCTAAGAGTTGTTACTTAATATTTTAGTTATCTAAAACATGCTTCTTGGGGCTGGAGAGATGGCTCAGAGGTTAAGAGCCCTGGCTGCTCTTCCAGAGGTCCTGAGTTTAATTCCCAGCAACCAGATGATGGCTCACAACCATCTGTAATGAGATCTGGTGCCCTCTTTTGGCTTGCAGGCATACATGGAGGCTGAACACTGTGTACATAATAAATAAATAAATCTTAAAAAAAAAAGAGTTTTAAAAAATGCTTCTTAACCATTCATTCAAAGTATCGATTTTTTTCATTATAAGATGAAATAATGGGAGTAATTTTATGTCTCAGAAGTTTATTGTAAGTATTACCTAAAGTAATTCATGCAAGCTTCTTAGTATAGAACCTTGTTCATGTGTTCAGTAAATGCTGATAGGTGAGACATGGTTCAGCAGTTGAGAGCATGTGCTGCTCTTGCAGAGGACCTGACTTCAGTTCCCAGCACCCACCTCAAGAGATGAACAACTGCCTATCACTCTAGCTCCAGGGAATATGATGGCCTCTTCTGGCCTGTTTTGTGCTCATAAAGGAACATGTTATATAATAGTCAATCACGTACGCACATGCTTGCATACACACAAGTGAGAGAATATGGAAGGCAGCGGTAGGCAGGTCTCTGAGTTCGTGATTAGGTTAGCTTGGTCTATGTAGCAAGTCTAAGCAAGCCAGGGCTACATAGTGAGACCTTTTTCAAATATCTATATAACCCAAACAAATTAAAATTGTTAAAATATGAGTATTTAAAAGTTGTTAAAAAAACAAGTAGCAATTTCTGGAAAGATTTAATATGTGCTAGCTTCTGATGAAATGGAATTATAATTGTAACATAGAGCTGGGCTAGAGTACTTGCATGGCATGTAGGAGGCCTTGGGTTTATTTCCTAGCAAAGAAAAATAAGACCAGTGTACCTTGCTTCTCCATGTAACCATGACTGAGAGTTATCTGGAAGTAGAAAATCTGTCCTGTGATTTGTTTCAGTATTGGTTTATGGGTTATTATAGTTATTTATAGATTTTTTTGATTAGAGGATTAATTCAAATTCTCAAGTAGTATGCTGGTTGGTTTTATGTCAACTTGACACAAGCTAGAATCATTTTGGAAGAGGGAACCTCAGCTGAGAAAATGCCCTCACCAGATTGACCTGTGGAAAAGCCTGTGGTGCACTTTCTTGATTGATGTGGGAGGACCTAGTTCACTGTATGCAATGCCACCCCTTGGCTGATGGTCCTGTTCTGTAAGAAAGCAGGCTGAGAAAGCCATGAGGAACAAGTCAGCATTCCTTTGTGCTCTCTGCTATCCAGGTTTTTGATAATGGAGTATGAAATGGAAGTGTTAACATGAAATAAACCCTTTCTTTCGAGCCAAAATTGGTCTTGGTCATGGTGTTTTAGCACAACAATAAAAACCCTTACCTCAGACAAGTAGATTCTGAATGTACCCTCTCTCTTTCCTTTCTGTTCATTCATTCATTCTGGACTAGGAGTTGAATCTAGGACCTTGAGAATACTAGGCAGGTGCTTTGCTTCTGACTACATCTCCAGCTCAAGATGTTTTCCTTAAACTTTTTTGCTTAAACAAATTTAAGTGTTAACATGCTAATTCAAGAACTGTTGCTTGTTATATTCTAATAAGTGTGCTTATGTATGTACCCGGAGAAGTAAAATATAAAATATTTTCTTTCTTATTACAGCAGAATGGCCAAAGACGATGACAGGTCTTCCCAGCACATCCGGGACAACTGCCAGTGTGGTTATCATACGGGGCATGAAGATGTATGTAGCTCATGTAGGTGACTCTGGGGTTGTCCTTGGAATTCAGGATGACCCAAAGGATGATTTTGTCAGAGCTGTGGAGGTGACACAAGACCATAAGCCAGAACTTCCCAAGGAAAGAGAAAGAATCGAAGGACTTGGTGGGAGGTAATTATTTGTTTTGTCTGTCTTATTTTGGTTTTGTTTAGTCAGCTGTCTACACTGTCTTTTGTCTTTACTTTTCCTCCACCATTCCCTTTTAATTGAGACAGATTTTGTTATGTGGGCCAGCCTGCATGTAACCCGTTGTGTAACCCAGGCTGGTCTACAACTGGTGACCCTCTGCTTTAGTATCCTCACTGCTGGGATTATATACATATCCTTCCTCCCTTTCCCTCTCTTCTTTTGAGACAGACTCTTATATAGCTGAACCTGACCTGGAACTCCTAGTCTTCCTGACTCAGTACTGACATCATTCAGAATCTGGACAGAGCAGAACAGCTAATCTGTGCCATGTACCTTGCTGATACTATTTTTTTTTTTTTTTTACAGTTTATCATTAAACAAGTGCTCTCCTGTTTTAGTCTTCTGGGACTTGTGCCATAAGTACAGAGACATAAAGCACTGAGTGACAGGAATGACATTGTTTTCCATTTTTGTAGGTCTCTGTAGTATTTAGAAGGTGACAGTCTCATATCTTCTGTCTTTACTCTGCCATGGAATCTTAGCTTGGTTGCAGTAGCTGGACACACACACACACACACACACACACACACACACACACACACACACACATTCTCTCTCTCTCTCTCTCTTTTTTTTTTTTTTGAGACAACTTGTGTGGACCAGGTTGGCCTTAGACTGACAGGTCCTCTGACTTTGTGTCACCAAGGCCAGGAGTTTTTTTTACCTGGAGTGTAGTTTTATTATCTGTCACCAGCCACAAGGGTGTGTGACTGTGAGTTTGAGGTTGTCTTGAGACACATAGCAAGTTACAGGCTAGCTGTGCTACATAGTAGAGATACTTTTTCAAAAAAACAAAACAAAACAAATGTCGTCGATGCTCTCTGCCTATTCAGTCTTCATTCCCTTACTCTTGGCAACCACTGACCTATTCACTGTTAGAGTTTTATAGAAGCCCCCACACAAGGTTTTGTAGTAAATGAATCCATCATTTAGGCACTTATTTATTCCTGGGGTTCTATAGCATAGCCAATCATTCCTCTGCTGAAAAACTACCTGTAGACACATGGCCTTCTCAACCATGGAGAAAACACTTCCTTTGAAATCTTTGGCATTTCCTGTGGAGTCGCCAGACCATATTTTGAGAGACATTTTGCTAATGTGTACATGGCTTCACCTTTTAGATTTTAATTTTAAACTGGAATTTATAAAAGCTAAGCAATATAGTTGAGATACAGGTTAATTTTTTCATATGGCGTCCAGTAACTAGTTAGACAATTACACACCTCTTATTGAATTCTTACACTTTTATTTCATGGAAAGATTGTGTTGAGTTTATCATTTCCTCCTACTTTTTCTGGTTAAGATAAACAACTGTCAGCTCTGTGGTAGGGTGGCATTCCTTATTGTGAAATGAAGCTCCTTCTGACTAGAGACTACATAGACCAGGTAGTTACAGTCCTTATTTATTTTATGTGTATGTATGTGTCTGAATGTTTGCCACATGTATGCATGTGACCATGGAGTCCAGAAGAGGACATTGGATCCCCTAGACCTGGAGTTAGAGGTGATGTGAGCCACCAGTGAGGCTGCTGGAGCTGAGCTTGGGTCCTCTGTAAGAGCAGAAGTGCTCTTCAATGCTGAACCAGCACTCTAGCGCTGTAGTTAAAGTCTTGTTAGAGGCTGCTGATTGTTGGGGCATCTGAAACTCTCCTGACTGTGTTGAGTATTGGGGCTTATGCCTGTTATCCCAGCATTCTAGAGGATAAAGCAGAATTACCAGGAGTTGGTGGCCAGCCCAAGTTACATATTAAATTTTAGGCGGGCCTTAATTACAAAGTGAGACCCTGTCTCAAACAAATAAGCAAAACCCTATCTATCTAAACTGTGTGGCCTTGTTTATTTAAAACTTAGCTGTTAAGCCAGGCATGGTGGTACATGCCTATAACCCCAGCATTTGGAGCAGAGGCAGGGAGACTGCTGCAGGTTAGAGGCCAGCCTTGTCTATAAAGCAAGTTCCTGACCAGCCAAGGCCACCTAGCAACATCCTGTGTCAAAAAAGCTCTTTAGTTGTAATTTTTGTGACTAGATTCTTGGGAATTCTTACTAAGGATTGCTTTCAAGGTCCTTTGTCTTTGAAATTGCTGTCTTGAATACTTTTATTATTTTTTTTTTCTGTTACCTGTAGTCTTAAATGAATCTGCTTTCAGGGTATAGGCTATTTAATCTTATCAGAGATAGTTGTACATATACTTGGGTCTTTTTCCATGTTTGTTTTGTCTTTCATATACTAGTACTATAATCTCTCTCACCTCTGTGTGTGAGAGAGGGAGACACAGACGCAGGGAGGATCTCATGCACCCTACTGCTGTTTTTTTCTCTAGTTCCCCACAGTATTCATTCTTTCATTTATTCATTCATTTATTTTTGAGGCAAGGTCTCACCCCATTCTCCCACAATGTCTGTCTGTCTGTCTGTCTGTCTATCTGTTTTTGAGACAGGGTCTCACTATGTACCTCTGGCTGTCCTGGAACTTATTATGTAGACCACGTTGGCTTGGATCTTCTCAGAACTCTGCCTACCTCTGCTTACTGATTGCTGGGATCAAGCGCGTGTGCAACCATACCCAGTCCCTATAATCTTTTAAATTGAGTCATTATTTGATTTTTTTGTCATTTCTGGAGATCAGACCCAGGTCCTGTTATGCAAATGCTCTGCTGCTGAGTTGTCACTAGTCTCTCTCGTTTTTTGTTTGTTTTTTGAGACAGGGTTTCTCTGTGTAACCTGGAACTCAGTTCTGTCCTGGAACTCAGAGATCTGCCTGCCTCCCTCCCAAGTGCTGGGACTAAAGGCTTGCGCCACCATGCCCAGCATGTCACTAGTCAGTCTCTCTCTCTCTCTTAAAGATTCATTTATTTATTATGTATACAGTGTTCTGTGTGCATATATGCCTGCATGTCAGATGAGACACCAGATATCATTACAAATGGTTATGAGCTACTATTGCTGGGAATTGAACCCAGGACCTCTGGAAGAGCAGCCAGTGCTGTTAACCTGAGCCATCTCCAGTCCCATTAGTTTCTTACTACACATTTTTAATATTGGTGTGCCTGATACCTTCTTAGTTTTTTTAGGAAAATATTTTTCTAGTTTATATTTATTTTTAATAATCTATTTAGCTCTTATTTTATGTGCATTGGTGTAAAGGTGTCAGATCCCCTGGAACTGTAATTATAGACAGTTGTGAGCTGCCATGTGGGTGCTGGGAATTGAACCTGGGTCCTCTGGAAGAGCAGCCAGTACTCTTACCTGCTGAGCCATCTCTCCAGCCCCTATTTTATTTATTTTTTTAACTTGAATTTTTAAAGTTATATTTTCTTTCATTTTTTTTAATAGCCTTTAAAAAGAGTTTATGGTTTTTGCCTTTTCCCTTAAAAATACCATCTGGACAGTTGGACACATGCTTTTTGCCATTTGGGAACAGGTGTCTTTTTGCAAAAATTGAGCCATTTTATGATCAGTTATTTCCTGTCTTCCCTCTGTCCCGACCTAGGCAGTTGGCCAGCGCTCTTGTTTTTCCAGCCTTCTGTTGATGCACAGCCAGCTCTCTGCATGTCAGGCTGTTCTCTCCATTTGCCTCTTAATACATAACAGCAGCAGGGTATGCAGTAAAAGCAGTAGCTTGCAACATTGCTTTGGTTTTAGAATTTTTTTTCTTAAACAGCACATTATTTGTTGTGTTTCTTAGACACCCAAAGACCATAATACCCTTGCTAATATAATTTCTAGGGAGTTCCTAATTTGTATTGGAGACAGCTGCTGGAATTGCTTCCAACCGGAGGCTCACCCTGTCAGTAGTCTTTGAGAAAGAACACTGACTTTAAGATGACTTGAAAACAGAATGTTGGCATCCATTCTCATTGTATTTCTCCTGTTTCATGTGCTTGTGAATGTCCAATGTACTTTATTCTACCCCCAATTGAGCCTCAGCATTGAATAAGCATAAGAAATGACTGCCCCCTGAGTAAATTGGGAGTGTGGGGACCATGGAAGAGGGTCAAAGGAGAGGGGAGAGAAAGAGAGGAGAGGAGAGAAAAATATATGGCTAAATAAGAACAATAAAACATTAAATGACTGCCTGTGGATGGAGGGCTCCCGGCCACTGGCTAGCTCTATCCAAAATAATTACACGGAAACTGTATTCATTTTAAACACTGCTTGGCCCATTAGCTCTAGCCTCTTACTGACTAATCCTCACATCTTGATTAACCCATTTGTAATAATCTGTGTGTAGCACCATGAGGTGGTGGCTTACCAGGAAGGATCTTAACCTGCATCCATCTTGGAGAGGAGAGCTATATCGTCTGCTCATTTCCCTTCTTCCCAGCATTCTGTTCGGTCTACTCCATCTATCTAAATCCTGCCCTATTAAAAAGCCAAGGCAGTTTCTTTATTAACCAATGAAAGTAACACATAGACAGATGACCCACCTACATCAACTGCCCTTGGTCTTCTAACTCTCCCTGTCTATAGAAATGAAAGTTGAACTTATTCTCCAAAACAATGGTGAATGAAGGACTTTCTGGAGTTCTGTTCTGTATTGACATTTACAGCTCTGTGTTGATATTTCTGCTTATTCTATACTTGTTTCAGTCTTTAACTGTACTATTGTCATATCACTGGTGACCACTGGCCACTGCTTAAGTTTAATAAAAATTATAGACTCAGGGCTGGAGAGATGGCTCAGTGGTTAAGAGCATTGCCTGCTCTTCCAAAGGTCCTAAGTTCAATTCCCAGCAACCACATGGTGGCTCACAACCATCTGTATGAGGTCTGGTGCCCTCTTCTGGCCTGCAGGCATACATGCAGACAGAATATTGTATACATAATAAATAATTAAATATTTAAAAAACATTATAGACTCAGTTCCTCATTTCCTACTTAGTGTTTGCTATCATTGTGGTTAGTGTAGGACAGAATGAACATTTCCCACTGTTGCTCAGATCTCTTGGCTTGGTCCTATTTTTTGTTGCTTATCTTCTACTTTCTTTCATTTAGTCTTATTTGGGATTGTATGTGTCTTGGAAAGTGTGTGGAGGTCAGAGGATAATTAGGGAATTTGTCTTTGCCTTCTACTTTATTTTTTTTTTTTTTGGTTTTTCGAGACAGGGTTTCTCTGTGACTTTGGAGCCTGTCCTGGAACTAGCTCTGTAGACCAGGCTGGTCTCGAACTCACAGAGATCCGCCTGCCTCTGCCTCCCGAGTGCTGGGATTAAAGGCGTGCGCCACCACCGCCCGGCTTTTTTTTTTAATAATTGTATTTTTTAAATTTATTTATTTATTATGTATACAATATTCTGTCTGTGTGTATACCTGCAGGCCAGAAGAGGGCACCAGACCCCATTACAGATGGTTGTGAGCCACCATGTGGTTGCTGGGAATTGAACTCAGGACCTTTGGGAGAGCAGGCAATGCTCTTAACCTCTGAGCCATCTCTCCAGCGCCTTCCACTTTGAGACAGGGTTTCTTAGCTCTTTTTTTTTTCTGTCAAATACACCATGCCGGTGACCAGAAAGCTTCCTAGAATTCTCCTATCTCCCTGTAGGAATTCTGGGATTGCAGACATCCCTGCATCTGTGCCTGGCTTTTACATGAGTCCTGGAGATCTAGGTTCAGGTTTGAGACAGGGTTTTTCTGGAATAGCCCTGGTTGTCCTGGAATGTTGCAGGGAGTGGGGGGCCCTTTGTTTTTCCCAGCAGCCTGGCTAGCTTACACCCGAAATAACCACACAGAAACTGTATTAATTAAAACACTACTTGGCCATTAGCTCTAACTTCTTATTGGCTAACTATTACATATTAGTTTAACCCATCTCCATTAATCTGTGTATTGCCACATGCCTGTGGCTTACCGGCAAGATTCTAACCAGCGTCTGTCCGAGGCGGAGGATCCATGGCTTCTCTCACTCTGCCCTTCTTGCCAGCATTCAGTTTTGTCTTCTCCTCCTACCTAAGTTCTGTCCTATCAGGCCCAAAGCAGTTTCTTTATTCATTAACCAATGAAAACAACACATGAACAGAAGAACCTCCTACACCACTGGAACTCCTTTTGTAGACCAGGCTGGCCTCGAACTCACAGAGATCCTCCTACCTCTGTCTCTTCAGTGCTGGAAGTAAAGGTGTGTATCTTGTGGATAGAACCGAGGTTGTCAGGCTTGGTGGCAGGCACTTTTACCCCCAGAGCCATTTTGTTGGCCCTTCTCCTCAATTTTATTTGGAGATGCATTCCCTGTTGTCCATGTACCCGTACATTTGATGATCCTCCTACTCAGTCTCTTTAGTAGGTGAGATTACAGGCATCCACACCACCACACTTCAGGAACTGCTTTGTCTACCTGTTTTTTGAGACGGTCTCTCACTTTGGCCTGACCTTGCTGATTTGTGTAGGCTGAATAGCCAGCGAGCTCCAGGTGTCTTCATTTCTGCCTCCCCAGTGCTGCCTTCATCCTAAGTGTGTGCTACCAGCACCACCTTGTCTTTATTTTTTTGGTTCCTGAGGTAGAACTCAAGTTTTTCTGTTTTTGCAGACTCTTTATTGACTCAGCTATCTTTGTAGTTCCTCTATTGGAATTTAAAAAAAAAATCAGAGGGGGATGGAGAGATGACTTAGCAGTTAAGAGCACTGGCTGCTCTTCCAGGAGTCCTAAATTCAATTCCCAGCAACCACATGGTGGTTCACATCCATCTATAAGCAGCAGTTCTGTGGGATCAGATGCCCTCTTCTGGCACGCAGGTGTATGTGCAGCTAATAAATCTAAACGATTTAGAAAATTTTTGTGTATGTGTATGTCAGAGGGTATACTGCAGAGAAACCATGATTAATTTGAAATAAGTGTCAATTTTCTTTTAAGTAAATCTCAGTCATACCAAGCACAGAATGAGCAACCAGCTCAATAATACTTTTAATTTTTTTCCCAAATAATTAACTATACTTATGAAAGTTTAAGGTACCCTGTGGTAACTAACTTTTTTGTATACTAATTAACGGTCTTATTGTTTTATGGCAAAGTTGTAGGAGGATTTTCCTATTCTGTAACTCCCATATGTGTATCTATAAAGCTCTTCTGTTCTTCAGGGCTAGTTTCATACTTTGAAATATATAGGAATCTTTAGTCCAAGCAGACATTGAACCTTCTGCCACTACCTTCGAAGGGATTAGTCTGAGTCACCATGCCCAGTTCCTATTAATCTGCAAGTCAGAAACATTGCAGCCGACATCCTTTTGTTTCTCTCATCCTTAAGAAATTGGAAAACTCTTTTAAATTTATCTTAAATAAATGTTTTCCATCTATTGACTCTCTTTTTCACCTTCCCTGTTAAATTTGAGTCCTGTCGTCCTGGGCTTTTCTTTGTCCTAGCTCTTCATTTTCATATTATTTGCAGTTGGTTCTGTTTGGCCTACTCTAGTCAAATTTTTTTCATGTAAATTCTACACTGTTTTGTTTGTCTTTTTATAAGCCGGAACCTTGGCTTATTATATCTTTGTACTTGAAACATGTCATTTTATGATAATGTAATCTCTTTTTATTAATTCCTTACATATCAGGCTTGGTTATATTTTAATAATTTAAACTACTTATGAACTTTGTTCACTTTTTAGTGTGATGAACAAGTCTGGAGTGAATCGTGTAGTTTGGAAGAGACCTCGGCTCTCTCACAGTGGCCCTGTTAGGAGGAGTACAGTCATTGATCAGATTCCTTTCCTGGCTGTAGCGAGAGCACTTGGTAAGATGGATTTATAATTGGTAAAATAATTTTCTATTTTCTGCATTATATAGGAGTAAAAGATGATAGGGAGAGCAGAGGTCGTCTGTGGTAAGGTTAGAGATGATGAGACTATGAAAATACTTTAAATGTGAAGGAAGAGTTAAGGTATATACTTCAGCACCAGTTGTTCTTTGCTTACAATTTATGCTTGTGGTCTTCTTAATTTTCATCTATACTTAGGGATATTTAGAGATCTGTGTGTCTGTCACTTAGATACATATATACCCACATGCCTGTCTAGGCTTAATTGTGTAATTAAAACTATTTTTCAATATTCTTACTTACTTCAACCCTTAATATCCTTAAGCTGCAGCAATTTGTTTTGTTTTTTAGCTAAATAAACTGTCCATGCCAAAATAAAAATAATTTTTTTGTAGATATTCTGGTTTTAGAATAAAGAATGTTTTGTTTTGTTTTTATATTATTTAGTTTTGAATATAATAAACAGATTTATTAAGGAAAATTTAGAGAACTCCCAATAGTAGGAGGGGCTCAATGGGAAGAATATCCTTCTCTAATTTTTGAGATGATCTTGCCAGGAGGTGGTGGCGCACACCTTTAATCCCAGCACTCAGGAGGCAGAGACAAGTGGCTCTCTGTGAGTTCAACGGCAGTCTGGTCTTCAGAGCTAAGGTTGATCTGATATCACTGTATGGCCCTGTGTGACCTTGTCCTCACAATGATTCTCCTACTTCAGCCTCTCAAGTGGCTGGGCTTCTAGACGTGAGTCAACACACATTGCTGAGACTAGAGAATTACAGCTAATAAAATAGCTGCATTGGCTATCATAAGATAGTTTTTTTTTTTTTTTTTTTTGTTTTTTCGAGACAGGGTTTCTCTGTGGTTTTGGAGCCTGTCCTGGAACTAGCTCTTGTAGACCAGGCTGGTCTCGAACTCACAGAGATCCGCCTGCCTCTGCCTCCCGAGTGCTGGGATTAAAGGCGTGCGCCACCACCGCCCGGCTAAGATAGTTTTTCTAAAGAAAATTTTTGGGGCTGGAGAGATGGCTCAGCAATTAAGAGCAATGACTACTCTTCCAAAGTACCGGGGCTCACGGGTTCAATTCCCAGCACCGACATAGGAGCTCAGAATGGTCTGTAACTCCAGTTCCAGAGGATCCGACACCCTCACACAGGCAAACACCAATGCATGTAAAGTTAAAGATGATAAAATAGTAATTTATTTCTGAAGTAGGTACCCGAGTACCCCAGTGTCTGGTGTTTTGGTAGGCTTCGGAGGTGTAATGCAGTTAGACAGGCTGTTGTCACAGAATAACGCCAGGTAGTTAGGGAGTTGCAGTAGGCCATGAAGTAGTAGTAGATGGAGTAACTTTAGAGTAGGAAGGTTCCTTGAATGAAAGAAACGGTGGTGCAATAAAGAAGAATTTAGAAAGGGAAAAGTTCTTTACACAGTGTGACTGAAATGCCACTTTTAGGGAGTATTATTTTAGCTGTATCTTGAAAGAAAGGAAAGGGCTAGTTATGTGAAAAATATTTCAGGCATGGGTCCTGACCTGGGGAAGACTGTATAGTCTATCAGGAGTTGTCAAAGTGCTGGGCTGAAATGTGGTTCAGTTGCTAGAGTGTCTGCCTAACACATTCAAAACCCAGAGTTTGATCCCAGTACTGAGTAAACTAGGTGTTATGGTTCATACACCTCCCAGTATTTGGGAGGTGGAGACAAAAGGATCAGAAGTTCAAAGTCATCTTTAATTACATAATGAGCTTGATTCAAGTCTGTTGGCATACAAGACAGACTGTCTCAAAAGTGAACAAAAAGGCTTCAGTTGGTGAGGTAGACATAAGTTGCAGTCAAAACACAGGCACACTGAAAGTATTGTGATTTTGAGATTAGATAATAAAAAACTATAAGGGATAGTTGACTGTTCCATGTCTCCCATGATGAGAAGGACATGGTATCCTTTATGTACTATTCTGCCCAAGAATAGTAAGCTCAGTCTAGATTTTTAAAAGTCTAGAGAAATGATAGTCTGGTTGAAGTGGCTTGTGCCTTTAATTCCAGGAGTCGAAGTTAGGTAGAACTTGGTGAGTTCAGGCCAGCCTGGTCTACTTGGAGTTCCATGTTGGCTGGGACCCTGCCTCAATAAGCAATTATATTACAGGTAAATACTATCATGAGCATAATGTGGTGGCTCATGCCCGTAATCCCAGTGGTCAGAAAGCAGAGGGAGGAGGATTCTTCAAGTTTGAGACTAGCCTGGTCGGTGAGCTCCTGGTTAGCTAGAACTACATAGTGAGATTCTGTCTCCAAAACCCAAAAATACTAACTAAAGGTTAAAGATGCTTTTCATTCCCGGCAACCATATGGTGGCTCACAACCATCTGTAATGAGGTCTGGTGCCTGCAGACATACACACAGACAGAATATTGTATACATAATAATAAATAAATAAATATTTTTAAAAAATAAAAATAAAAAAAAAAGATGCTTTTCATTATACCTGATACCTGACTTTGATCTCTGGGTCCCATGTGGTTGGAGAGAGTGCCCCCCTCCCTCAAGTTGTTCTCAGATCTCCATGTGCATCTCATGGCACATGTATATCCCCACACACGTGTACACATACCCAACTAAATTGAATGGAGAACATGTTTATAAACAACTGACACAGTGGCTATACATATGGAAAAACATTCAACTTCACTAGTATAAGAGAAATGTGAATCAAAACTGCATTGAGATCTCATTTTACTCAATTTTAGTCAAAATAATCATCGTGTAGAAAATACCAAATACAGGTGAGGATGTTGACTAAACAAGTAGGGAAAAGTGTCAAAATTGAATCTAGGTGATAGGTCTTCTTGGTCTTTTGTTTTTTTTAGAGACAGGATTTCTCTGTGTAACAGCTCTGATTGTCCTGGAACTTGTGTTATAGACCAGGCTGGTCTTGAACTCACAGAGATCCTCCTGTCTCTGCCCCTTGAGTGCTGGGATTAAGGGCCATCACCACCACCTGCCTTTGTCTTATTTTTTAACCTTATTTTTGACAATTTTATCACTGTGTATAGTGTATTTTGTTTGTAGTCATCCTCATTGCCTCCTTTTGTTCTCATCCCCCTGCTTCTGATTTCTGAGAATTGAGATTAGAGGTGTGTTCTTCCAAGCCTAGACACATCTGCAACTTTTGTATGTTGAGACAGTGTCTTGCTATGAAGCCCTAGAAAGCTGTAGAGCAGTGGTTTTCAACTTTCCTAATCTTGCAACCCGTTACTACAGTTCCCCACGTTGTGGTGACCTCAACCGTAAAATTATTTTCATTGTTACTTCATAACTAATTTTGCTACTGTTCTGAATCCTAATCAAACATCTGATAATCAGGATGTCTGATATGCAACTGCTGTGAAAGGGTCGTGCAGGCCTAATGGGGTCAGGACTCACAGGATGAAAACCTCTGGCCTTGAATTTACAATCTCCCCTGAACTTACATTGACTTGACTTTATTTATATTCTAGTCTTGCCTTGACTCTTCCTGCCTCTTTCTTTGGGTTACACCCAACTAATTTTTGCCATTTTAGTTGATAAGTCTTGAGTTATCATATAATAAAACTGTTATGTGTGCCTTGATCATAATAATTTCAAAATCAGGAGGTAGGTGTGATACTTCCAGTTTCAGCATTTATGGAGGCTGAGACCAGGAGATATGAGGCCAGCCCAGTGAGACCTGCTTCAACCCCTCCCCACCCCGAAAATAAGTAATGCATTGGGAACTGGAACTATATACTAGTTGTAGATTGCTCTCCTAACATGTCCAAGGCCCAAAGTTTGATCCCCCGCACATCATCCCACCACATAGGAGGTACATCAGTTATTCCTGAGTAGTTTGTTGTTCTTTTCAGTGCTAGATTGAACCTTACACATACCAGACAAGTGTTCTTAACCACTGAACTATGCCAGATGTCTCTGAACAGATAACTATTTAGTGCTGTGTGTATGAAGTACAATAAGGACAAGATCTTTATCCTGATGAGCTAAGGAGGGAGAAGGACATTCATCGTTTGCATGAAGAACTGGGCTGTTAACTACTTATATCTCAGCTGTCCTTTTCACTAGGGAAGTGTAGCCAGGAGGCTGTGAGTTCAAGACCAGTTTTGGTCTTGAACTCAGATATTATCTCAAAAACAATAAGAAACAAACAAGCAAATTAAAAAAAGAGGGAAAAGTTTCACAGAGGTTGAACACTTCCTTGACCTGACCTAGGTCTTGGGTTCAACACCTAGCACAACAAGAGACAGAAGGATATGTTGTGTACATTTACAAAGTTGTGTATCTAACACCATCCCTCAACTGTGTACTCATGATATGTAGGGACTGAGGGGTGAAGAGTAGGTGCACACGTGCCATAATGCTCTCAAACAGGTTAGAGAACATCTCCCCAAAATTTCCTCCATCATGTGGGTGCTGGGGATTTAGTTCAGGAAGTCAGACTTGGTGGCAAGTGCTTTTAATCACTAAATCATCTCATTGACTCATTTTTCTGTTTTTGATTCCCCCCCTTCCTTTTTTGTTTTTTGTTTTTAAGGTTGAGTCTCATATAGTACAGGTTAAGTTGGAGAATTGGCCGTGTGACTGAGCTAGCCTAAACTCTTGATTCTCCTGCCTCTACTTCGCAAGTGTTAGTAGTATAATCATTGATTCTTTACCATGATGGGCTTCAAGATTTATGTCCTAACAAGTTATGTTGATTGTAGTTTTGGGAATAGATCACTGAAGCAGGTATTGGGAACCTCGTATAGGTTAGCCACAGGGTGGAGGACAGTGACAGTTTGTGGGAAGTTGGTTGAAGATCTAATATTTGCTGTTTTCTGTGGACTTGCTAGCTTAGCTGTCAGGTGCCACACACAGGATCAAGCAAAGAAGAGCTCTCTGGAACTAGAGAGACTGCTCCTGGAGCCCTTTCAGCACCCTCTGCTGAGGGAAAAGGGGAAATGACCACCCAGTTGGCAACCAGCACCAATGCGGGAGGCTCCTCCTCTGAACTACAGAAATGATATTCTGTGATTCAATTAGGGAACTGGCTAGAAGTATGACTTGTGATGAGCTTAAATTCAGACTCCAGGGATTTTTTTTTAAAAATATTTATTTATATGTATACAATATTCTGTCTGTGTGTATGCTCGAAGGCCAGAATAGGGCACCAGACCCCATTACAGATGGTTGTGAGCCACCATGTGGTTGCTGGGAATTGAACTCAGGACCTTTGGAAGAGCAGGCAATGCTCTTAACCTCTGAGCCATCTCTCCAGCCCTGACTCCAGGGATTTTTACTAATGAATTTTAAGTAATCTGAAACATTGTCTCAAATACTTTTTAGATCAATCATAAGAAGCTTGTCTTCTGTGTGTTGGGTGCATAATGCGCTTTTTCGTTCTTTTTTCCTTTTTATTTTCTCTTGTGTAACAACCATAGCTGTTCTGGAACTAGCTCTCTTAGACCAGGCTGGCCTCGAACTCAAAATCTACCTGCTTTGCCTCCCGATTGTTGGGATTAAAGGCGTGAGCCACCACAGCCCGGCAATTTATTTTATTTTTTATTTTTTTGATTTTTCAAGATAGAGTTCTCAGTGGAGCCCTGGCTGTCCTGGGCCTCACTCTGTGAACTAGGCTGGTCTTGAACTCACTGAGATCTGCCTGATTCTGCCTCTTGAGTGCTAGAATTAAAGGCGTGTGTCATTATGCCTGGCATGATATGGCCCAGAACAAGCCTGTTCTGTAGTCTGCTTTAATTTTTTTTCATTTTAAAAATTTTGTGTGTAGGGGGCTGGAGAGATGGCTCAGAGGTTAAGAGCATTGCCTGCTCTTCCAAAGGTCCTGAGTTCAATTCCCAGCAACCACATGGTGGCTCACAACCATCTGTACTGAGGTCTGGTGCCCTCTTCTGGCCTGCAGGCATACACACAGACAGAACATTGTATACATAATAAATAAATAAATATTTAAAAAAAAATTTTGTGTGTAGGTGTTTTCCTTGCAGGTATGTCTGTGTACCATGTATACATGCAGTGCCCTTAGAAGCCAGCTGAGGGTTCCAGATCCCATGAGACGGGAGTTACTGATGGGTGTGAACTGCCATGTGGATATGGGAATTGAACTGTAATCCTCTGTAAGAGCAGCCAGTGTGCTCTTAACTACTGAGACATCTCTCCAACCCCTGCTTTCTGTCTTCCTAATGCTCATTCTTATAAAAAAAATTTAGCCAGGTGGTGGTAGCGCACACCTTTAATCCCAGCACTCGGGAGGCAGAGGCAATTGGATCTCGGTGAGCTTGAGGCCAGTGTGGTCTACAGAGTGAGTTCCAGGACAGGTTTCATAGCTACTGAGAAACTCTGTCTTGAAAAACTTAGAAAAAAATTATCTATATATTTGTATATGTGCAATGCATGCCACATCACACATGTGGAGGTCAAAGGACAACTTTTGAGAGTCAGTTCTATCCTTCCACTGTGTGGGTCCCAGGGATAAAACTCAGGTTGTCAGACGTGGCAGCGATCACCCTTAGTGATTGAACTATCTCACTGGCCTAGTGCCTATTAAATCTGTATTGTCCATATTAAATTTCTTTTAATTAAAAAGGGAGGAAGTGGGCTGAGAAAAGATAACCATTCATAAATAATTTATTTGGTGTTCTCAGTATAAGTGGAATTACCCATGAATAATTTTCTCCTATTCAATCTATCTGTATTTTTTATTATCCTGCTGGGCTGAGAAGGAATTCCAGCATAATAGAAGTGGCAGTTAAGGCATAGTGTTCTTTTTTTTGTTGTGCTTAAAAGAGTTAATAAGTATATACTTAATTATTTACCTCTGGTTCTAGGGATCACACCCAGGTCTTTGCACATGTGCAACAAGCTCTCTGGTTTCTGATGTATATCTTTACCCCATGGCATAGTTTTTATTTTAAAGTTTTTTCACTGGTATAGAAATTGTACCTAGTGCTGGGTTACAGAAAGCCATATTTATTTGTTTGTCTGCCTGTCTGGGTTCTTTTTTTTTTTTAAAAAAAAAAACAAACAAACAGGGTTTCTCAGCACAGCCCAGGTTGGTTTGGAATTCACTCTGTAGACCAGGGTGGCCTTGAACTCACAGAGATCAACCTACCTCTGCCTCCCAAGTGCTGTGGTAAAGGCGTGCACCACCACCACCGCCACCAGCCTAAGGTAGTTTTTATTTAAGTATGTCTGTACTTTGAGCTAATTGTCTCCCATACCCTCTTACCGGCATTCTTCATGCTCCCTTTCTCATTAGTCCCCATTGTTTTCTTCCCTAGACAGTTTCATTTCTAATTTTCTTCCGTAAATACCTGATCTTATGAACTTGCTTAAAACCTAGGAACCACAAAAGAGAGAAACCATGGGATATTCTGATACTGCTTAGTTCATCTTGCATTTTTCCTTAGCACTACTTAAAGGTTAAGGAAGATGTTTGCTGCAAATCCCCATGCTAGTTTTTCAGTATGGTGAGGGAATTCTCTTGTCCCTACTATGTTTACATGGGTTTTGAATATTATCAGTGCTGTTCTGCACCTATTAGAATAGACCTGGGGATTCTGCCAATGTGACACTCTTACCTTGAAAGTAATAATAACTGTCCCTTCTGCTCCTTCATCCAGGTGACTTGTGGAGCTATGATTTCTTCAGTGGTAAGTTTGTGGTATCACCTGAACCAGACACAAGTGTTCACACTCTTGACCCCCAGAAGCACAAGTATATTATCCTGGGAAGTGATGGACTTTGGAATATGATTCCACCTCAAGATGCCATTTCCATGTGCCAAGACCAAGAGGAGAAAAAATACTTAATGGTGAGAAGTGACTCAGTGGTTTGATGAAGTGTTTGGGTTATGTTGTTCATGGTGGGGAGTCTAGCCTAGGATGTTTGTCTTGTGTCTCATCATTTTTTTCTGAACAAACCTCATAACCATTTACAGTGACTGTTTTCTTTTTCCCATATACCTTTCAACCACCAGGCTTTTTTGTTTCTGTGTACTTGTCTACTTTGGATATTTTCTACGAGTATGATCATATACCACAGCACCTTTTTAATCTAGTATTTGTTTAGTATAATGTGTAGAGTGGTGTTTTGTTATGCTTACGTCATGAGCTGCCCCAGAGACCACCAGGAGTCCAAGTTTGTATGCAAAATCAAAGAGCCTTTATTGCAAGCTTGAGCCTGGGTTCTCTGTCCTTTCTGACACAGCTGGATCAGGGAGAGCACTGAGCTCAGCTATGGCAGGGTTTTTAAGGAGTAAAGGATGGGGAAGGGGAAGGGAATTCTGAATTCAGATGGGGATTGAACTCCTGAGTGAGGTGACAAAAGTCATATCAAACAGGGATTGGTACTGGTGTTGCTGTAAGGAAATTAGCAACCTATGTACAAGTTAGGTAAGCTATTCCTAATGTTCTGGAGCATCTAGTACTCGTTTGTCTAAACTCTGATTGGTCACCCATAGGGTACAGTTTGTGGCTCTTCCTGGTTATTGTAATAGAGAGGTCTAGTCCCAGTATTGTTAGTTTGCAGCCTGTCATGGCTGCACTGTTGTTATGTTAGGCCTCTTCAGTTTGTCCTCTGGCACAAGGTTTGGATTCAGAATGTAACAGATGCTAGGCAAGTGCATTAACCCTCCAGTGTTTTTTTGTTTTATTGGTTTTTTTTTAAACTTTACTGGGATAGGGTCTTTCCTAAATTGATAAGGTTGACCTAAAATTTGGCTCTAATTTTGGAATTAGTCCTTCTGCCTTACCTTCCTGATAGTTAGGATTACATGCATGCACTACCATGCTTCGTGTTCAATCCCCAGCACCTAATAAGGAAATCAAAGAGACTGTATAAATCTTAATCTCATCAAATTGTGAGTTAGTTAAAGCTAAGTGTTGTTGAAATCCATTTTTATTGCCCAGTGACTTAGTGTTTTGCAGTTAGTGGTTATTGGATAACAAAGATGAGATAACTTGTGGGGCGGTGCTGGTGCATGACTTTATTCCAGCACTTGGGAGACAGGCAGCCTGGTAGACATAGGGAGTTCCAGAGCTATAGAGAGACCCAGTCTCAGAAAAGAAAAAAGCTGTATGGATTGTTTTTCTCCATGCAACTTTGCTGGGAAGTAGAACAGATCTTCTGAAAAAGTGAAAGGCAAAGGAATTCATCACAGTGAGTCCTTCTTATCGCTGGTGGTGCAGTGGTGAACCCTGTGTCCTGCAGAGTTTGGGAACTCAGGAGTTATCGGTGAACACTGGCGCAGCCCTTAGTCAGTCTTATCACTTTTTTCTACCTTTTGTAGACCAGGCTAGCCTTGAACTCGAACTGATTCACCTGCCTTTGCCTCTTGAGTTGCTGGGATTTTTGGCCTGGTTTGGATTTTTTGAGATAACTTCCATTGTAGCTCAGTCTGGTTTCAGACTCAGAGCTGAGGCTGGCCTGGCACTCCTGACCCTCCTGTCTTCATTCCTAAGTGGTAGGATTACAGGTGTGCCCCATTATGCATGTTTCTCCTTTTTATCACTGAAATTAGAATCCTTTTCCCAAATGGTGTACAGTAATTTAATAGGAGTGGTTTTTCTTTTATGGTTCATAAAATGTTTCTGTAACTCAAAACTCATGATAATTCCACATTAAAACCACTTCTGAGTGTAGTATTGAGCATCTATAATCATAATACCTGGGACATGAGGCAGGAAGACTGCCAGTTCCAGGCCAGCCTTGGCTACACAGTGAGCTCCAGGATGTTGTGGGCTGTGAGTTATATCAGTGTGGGTGCCTGTTCTTGGGCATCAGTGATCTCCCTACTGTTTTCTGAGTCTGGCACTGCTGGAACATGTCACCATGGTGGGCTCAGAAGCTCCTTTTTTTAGAAAATTGGCTCCTGCAGCATTTTTTCTACCATGCCTATTTGCCCTTTTTTTTTTTGTTTTTGTTTTTTGATTTTCCAAGATAGGGTTTCTCTGTAGCTTTGGAGCCTGTCCTGGACCTAGCTCTTGTAGTCCAGGCTGTTCTAAAACTCACAGAGATCCACCTGCCTCTGCCTCCTGAATGCTGCAATTAAAGTCGTGTGCCACCACTGCCCGGTGCCTAATTGTCTTATTTGTTAATTATATTTATAATAATTTACTTGCTTTTAAAGATGACTTCTCTGTTGGAACACTCAGTCCTTTAAAAAAAAAAGACTTTTCTATAACTTTCCTAAAGTTAGACAAGACCAAATTTCTTGATTAAAGAGATAAAACTACAAGAATCAACACTTGTTGCAGTTTATTTTCAGGTTGGTCTCTCTTTATATTCCAGCCTGGTAGAAACCTCCTTTTTAGCCTTTCCAGGGCTGAGATTAGAGGCTTGTACCATCACTCTGGCACACGTGTGTCAAATTTAACCACAAGATAAGATCTTACTTATTATTATTATTATTATTTTAAATATTTTAGGCTGGGTCTCTATAGCCCTGGCTGTCCTAGAACTTATCAGGCTGGCTTCAAACTCAGAGATCTGCCTGTCTCTTTCTTGGAGTGCTGGGATTAAAAGTGTGCTCTGTCAACCTTATTTTATTTTTTAAATTTACAGATGCATTATTTTAACATGATTATAGAGCTTGGATAGTGTTTGAGAATTGAATTTTATTTACTTATTTGGTCATACTTAGCATTGTTTTTAATAAAAGTATTTTTTACATTTTGTTTTGTTGTGTTTATGCATGTTGTTGTCTGTGTGTGTTTGTCAGAGAGCAGCTTGAAGGGGAGCTGGTCCCTCCTACCTTTGGGTCTAGGAGACTGAACTGGAGAAGTTGAGTCATTAGACTTGGTGACAGACACCTTTTCCCATTGAGGCATCTCACCAGATCCACCTAGTTTTTTCATTTGGTATGTATGTATTGGTAAATTAATGAGAGTTAATGTTCTTCCCTCTCCTTGTTCTTTTAAATATAGGGTGAGCAAGGCCAGTCCTGTGCCAAAATGCTTGTGAATCGAGCGCTTGGCCGCTGGAGGCAGCGTATGCTCCGTGCAGATAACACGAGTGCCATCGTAATCTGCATCTCTCCAGGAGTAGACAATCAGGGGAACTTCACCAATGAAGATGAGCTCTTTCTGAACCTGACTGATAGCCCTACTTATAACAGCCAAGAAACCTGTGTGATGACTCCCTCCCCAAGTTCTACACCACCAGTCAAGGTATTCAGTGCTACCGGGGTATGTGCATGTGTGTTTAAATGTGTAGGCCAGAGAGCAACCTTTTGTCTTTCCTTAGATGCCATCTAGTTTTCTGAGTTGAGGTCTTCCTGGGACCTGGAGCTCAACCAAAAAGTTTAGACTGGCTGGTCAGCAAGTACCTTCTCAGCCTGGGATTACAACCATGTGCCACAATGTCTAGCTTTTTACATGGATTTTGGGGATCAAACTCATGTCCTAATACCTAATACAAGGAATACTTTACTGCCTGAGATTTCCCCAGTCAGTTTCTACAGTTTGAAAGTTACATTAGTATTACATAAAATTCATGCTTAGAGTGTTTGTGTGTGTGTTACTTACTTTTCTATTGCTGATAAAACACCATGACCAAGACTACTTATAAAGAACTTATAAAATATTTAATTTGGCTAAGAGTTTCAGAGGGTTAGAGTCTATGTGTATGAGTGTTTTGCTTGAATGTATGTCTGTTCACCCTGTGCATGCCTGGTGCCTTCAAAGGTTAGAAAAGAGCATTGGATTCCCTGGAGTGGAAGTATGGATAGTTGTGAGCTGCTGTGTGAGTATTAGGAATTGAATCTGGGTCCTCTGGAAACACAAGTACTCTTTAAGATTTATTTATTTATTATGTATACAACGTTCTGTCTACATGTATGCCTACATGCCATAAGAGGGCACCAGATCTTGTTATAGATGGTTGTGAATGGTTACTGGGACTTGAATCAGGACCTGTGGAAAGAATAGACAGTGCTCTTAACTGCTGCGCCATTTGTCGACCCTGCCCTGAGAGCTCACATCTTGATTCAAAACCAAGAGAGTACTGGGAGTCTCTCAGGTCTTTTGAAACTTCAAAATCTGTCTTTGGTGACACACATTCCCCAACAAGATCATACTACCTAATTCTTCCCAAACAGTTCTTCCAGTTGGAGACCAAGTATTCATTTTATATATTTATTTATTTGAGATAGTTTTTGTGTGTAGCCCTAGCTGTCCTGGAACTCACTCTGTAGATCAGGCTGACCTTGAATGTTTAGAGATCTGCCTGTCCCCTGCTTCCTGAATGCTGGGATTAAAGGTGTGCACTACCATCACTCCTCTGTTTATTTTTGGGACTAGGTCTCCTGGTGTCCTTGGTGACCTCAAGCTGGTTGTGTAGCTGTGGATGACCTTGAATTTCTGGTCCTCTTTCCTTCGCCTCCTGCTGGGATTACAGTTATCTACAACCATCTCTAGTTAATTAAAATAGAATTTTGGATTTGAATGAAGTTCAAGAAAATGATGTATCTTTGCTATATAATTTATTTCTTGAAAGAATTCCTTTCCCTCTGCCCAGATAGACAGCCAGGTCTTTGTGAATGCTGGGCACACTGCCACTAAGCATATCTTCAGTTTTCAGAGAGCTGTCTTCTCACAGGACTAATTTGAAGCCTATTATATGTATATACCCTAATAGAAAAATGACTGTGGCCACTAATAAATGTTAACATGTAGAACTTATCAATCCTTTTCATGAATCTATGAATATTTGTAAAACATTTATAAATTTATGAAACACTTGTATACCTAATAGTTTATTTAATCTATAATCTAGAGATATCATAATATGATCTATACTATCAATAATAACACTGAGAGGTTATTTTGAGCAAAGTTGTATAAAATCAAAATTGAACTGGCCCTTAGGATATTGGACCTTAAACCTGGCTTTTTAAAATTACTATGGGTAAAAAACAGTATTATCTTCTCATTTTAGTTGTTTGACACATAATTTCAGGCCTCCATCGTGATCTTCCTACCTGAGTGCTGGGGTTAAAGAAATATGCCACCATGCCTGACTATTCCTATTTCCTAGTGCAGATTAAAATGGAATGAGTTTAAGATGTGCTGAGGTGGGGCTAGAGAGATGGCTCAGTGGTTAAGAGTGCTTAACTACTGCTCGCTCAGGGGACTCGAGTTTGGTTTCCAACAGGCAGCTCAGAACCACGTGATCTAGCTCCAGTGAATCTGACACCCTCTTCTGGACTCCTAGGGTACCCACACACATAAATAAAACTAATCGAATATTTTAATAAAAACATGCTGAAAAGCCGGGCGGTGGTGGCGCACGCCTTTAATCCCAGCACTCGGGAGGCAGAGGCAGGTGGATCTCTGTGAGTTCGAGACCAGCCTGGTCTACAAGAGCTAGTTCCAGGACAGGCTCCAAAACCACAGAGAAACCCTGTCTCGAAAAAAAAAAAAAAAAAAAAAAAAAAAAAAAAAAAAAACAAAACAAAAAAACACCATGCTGAAAGCAAAGTTAAGTGGACACAATTCTGTTTCCTGGCTTATTAGAAGTAAGTTAGCCTGGCGCTGTGAGAGTTTAGCTTTTAGGAGAATCCACCATTAACGTGAGAAATAAAGCAGCATGCTGCTTCATCTATCCAGCATAGTGAGAAAGTGTCAATGCATTGGGTGTTTTTTAGTAGATAAGACTCTCTGTAGTCTCGGCTGGTCTTGAACTCCTGCCTCTCCTGACTCCCCCTTCCACATGTTATTATTACAGGCCTGCTCTAGCACACAGGCTTTGGAAACACTTTTAATTTGGGTATTGTGGTCCTGCAAGTCAGTGTCTGGAGTTTATTATTACTATTTTACTACATTTTCACACATACGGCAAAAATATACATACAATAAGGTGAAGTGTAGTCTATCATTTGTAATTGACAATGAGATTTTTTAAGGGGCGGGTCTTGTTTGCTTGTTTTTTTGCATTAGGGTAGATCTGAAGGCTAGTGGATGCAAAGAAGCACTCCACTGCTAAGTTATATACCAGGTCATTACTTTGGGCTGGCCTTGACTTAATGGGACTTATTGCCCTAATGTCTTAGCTTCCTGGATTGCTATGAGCACAGGCTTCCTTCATAGTTTGAGCTGACTTATAACTTAGATTCAAGTTATTTTTCCTCCCGTTGGCTGGGTATCAAACCCAGGTAAGCATTTTACCACAGAGTTGCATCCTTAACCCTTGCTCTATTTTTCTTTTCGTTTGTTTTTTTGAGAAAGGTTTCTTTGTATAGCTTTGGCTGTCCTGGAACTTGTAGACCAACCTGGTCTTGAACTCACAAAAATCCACCTGTCTCTGCCTCCCAAGTGCTGGGATTAAACCCATGCACCACTATGCCTAGCTTCCTTTTAAATTTATTGCTGTGTGGGTGTGTATGTCACAGTGTGTATGAGGAGGTCAGAGGACAACTTTGTGTAGTTGTTTTTCTCCTCTTGCTTCTATGTGGGTTCTGGAGATGGAACTAGGTTTGCCAGGCTTATGTTGCAAGCATCTTTGCCTTACATACTGAACCATCTCACCAGCTCATAATACTTAAAAATCAAAATTTTTGTTTGTTTGATGTTAGTTTTTTTGAAATTGGGTCTTTTGTATCACAGGCTATCTTTAAACTCTTTATATACCTGAAGCTGGCTGTGAACTGATTGTCTTACCTTCATCTCCTAAGTGCTGGCATTACAGGTGTGCACTTGTACACTTGGCTTGCTTAAAAGAAATTCCATGTTAGAGGTTTCTTTCCAAGGCAGGCACATTTATGTGTGCCTCTCAGAGAGTTGGGGTGGAAGGACCATGGGTTCAAGGAAAAGTACATTACTTTCTTGTTCCCTTGCTCATGTTGTGATGCCTCCTGTAATTCTAGAACTTAGAGGGCTTAGGCAGGAGGATCACTGCTAGTCTGAGACCACTGGGCTACAGAGTGAGATGCTGTCACAACAAACATTTCTTAGCATGTGTCTTGGGTAATATTAGCAAGATCCTATCTTGGAAAGGAAAAGGAGGGGCTGGAGAGATGTCTCAGTGGGTAAAATGCTTGATGTGCAAGCAGGATGCCTTGTGTCTGAGTCCCCAGAATCCCTGTGAAAGTTGGACATATAGTGGGAACATTTGTAATCCTAGCCCCGCTGTGGGGAGATGGAGTGCAGAGCATGGGGGCCCTGGAAACTCACGGGCCAGCTAGCCTGGCACACACAACAGGAAACAAAAACAAAGTGACCTGTCTCAAATGAGGTGGAAGTCAAGACCAGTTCTCAAGGTTACTCTCTCATCTTCACACAAGCACCCACACTCACACACTGAGATGTACACACGTATACTGCATATACACACGCACATACACTCAAACCTGGCATGGTGACACGCATGTGAAATTCTAGTGTTTGGGAAGCTGAGATGGGGGATTCTCAATTTCAAGGGCCAGATGGAGAGTTTGAGATGACTCTAGGCTACATAGTGAGACTGTCTCCACAAAAGGAAAAAAAAGTCTATTGCCATTCTTGTTAAGGCCCTTTCGTGACCTGTTTTCTCAGTCGATGGGCAAATTATTATCTGAGTTTCCATTTTAACATAATTGCTTTAATTTAATTTTGTACTTCACATTTCCTACACGGATTATAGTCACAAATTAGAATTTAGGAAGTTGGTGTTTTTTGGTTTTTATTTTTTTATTTTTTTTTTAGACAGGGTTTTTCTGTAGCTTTGGGAGCCTGTCCTGGATCTGGCTCTTTAAATCAGGCTGGTCTTCAACTCACAGAGATCTGCCTAACTCTGCCCCCTGAGTGCTGAGTTCGAGGCCAGCCTGATCTACAAGAGCTATTTCCAGGACAGACTCCAAAGCTACAGAGAAACCCTGTCTTGAAAAACAAAACAAAACAAGAAAAGAGAATAGATTTTGGGTTGGCAAAGTTGACACACACTTAATCTCTGCACCAGGGAGATGAAAGCAGGCAGATCTTTGAGTTCGTTTGAGGCCAACCTGGTCTACATAGTGAGATCTAGGACAGCCAGGGAGTTAAAAAGAAAAACCCTGCCTCATTAAATAGATAAAGTAAGCAAGTAAAGAAAGAAAACATGGAGTTTGGATAAAGAAATTAAAATATAAATAATAGTAATTTTGCTCTTTTCTGCATCTGGCACAGTATGAATGGCTTGGCAAAGTGTGCGCTTTAGGCTATTTTAAGGAGTCTTGTTTTGTATCTTACTTGGTCCAAGCTGTAGTTATACCTGTGAGCACGTGAGTCTTCTCCATCCTTTGCTACCTTTGTATTGATTACTTTCTTTGCCTCTCTCCCAGCTTGGTGCAATAAATACATTGTGAAGGAAGTGAGTGTATTCCATGGTTTTGTTTTCTTAACAACATCATAGGAACTTAGTGTGTCATTTTATTGAACTTAAGGATAATTATTTATCTTTCCTTTTCTTTTTCTAGTCATTGGAAGAAGATCCATGGCCAAGGCTGAACTCTAAGGACCACATACCTGCCCTTGTTCGTAGTAATGCCTTCTCAGAGAAATTTTTAGAGGTCCCAGCTGAGACAGCTCGAGGGAGTATCCAGACTGTAGTGATGACCTCAAAAGATTCAGAGGCACTTGAAGAAAACTGTCCAAAAGCCCTGACTTTAAGGATTCACGATTCTTTGACTAATGCCCTGTCAGTTGGCCTGGTGCCGACCAATTCGGCAAATACCATCATGGACCAAAAAAATTTAAAGATGTCAACTCCAGGTCAGATGAAGGCTCAAGAAGTTGAAAGAACCCCTCCAGCCAATTTTAAGAGGACATTAGAAGAATCCAATTCTGGCCCCCTTATGAAGAAGCACCGACGAAATGGCTTAAGTCGAAGTACTGGGGCCCAGGCTTCGAGTCTCCCTGCAGCATCTCAGCGCAGGCACTCGGTCAAACTGACCATGCGGCGCAGACTCAGGGGTCAGAAGAAGATGGGAAATCCTCTCCTACAGCAGCACCGGAAAACTGTGTGTGTGTGCTGAAATGGACCTGGAAAGTGGGTACTTCTACCTAGGATGCGAGGGCTTTTTAAACTTGGTGCCGAAGTTGAACTTTTTTTTAAGGGGATAAAATAAAGAGTATACCGTTTGACTTTTTGGAATTTAACAGTTTTATCCTGGCCTTGTACTTGCCTGTATTATAAATGTGAATTTTGTAGATGTAGGGAATAAGTTGCTGTAAAATGTGTATAAATTTGTATCCTTTACACAAGTTCAGTCTCTTACTCTGACACAGAAATGTGACAACAGGGCTAATGTTGAAGAAAAAGCAGAAGAATCTCTAAGATTTTAAACATGGTTAAACTTTTTAAAATGCTTATTACATACTTGTATACACCACTTGTGAAGAACACATGACTTTTTAAAGAAAATTAGTAAGCAACTGGAAAAGTGATGTATTTTCATAGTGATCTGTGCTCCACTTAATGTTTCCTAGGGACCATTAGTGTCTTTTAAAAATATATTATTTCTCATTTCATAATCCATAACTAAACATTTCATAGGAAAAGCATTGAGCCATGCCAGTGGAGCTGATTTTAGTCTTCTTGTCTACTTATACTATGCAGTATCTCTTAACTTCAGTAGCATTTTTCTAGGACAGTACATCTGATGTGCTTACTGAAATCTCTGGCATAGAAGGAGGTGTGTGTGCCTAAAACACCGTCATTTCCCAGGTTAGAGGCATTAGGACATATAGTTACCCTCTTCTAGTGTTTGCTTAAAATACGTGACATTTTTCTTGATATTTCAGTAACAGATGGTGCTGCTAATTCCCAACATTTCCTAAATTATTTTATATCATACAGTTTTCATTGACTATGTCCATCTAATAAATCAGTGAACTGTTGCTCTTTATGTTGCTGGCGTTTTGTTGGTGACTCTTCATGGTAGGTACTAACAGTCAGTTGTGTAAGATATCTGTGTTTTCTTGACTTAAAATACATATAATACTCATTTTTTGCACTGAGTTCTTATTTTAATATAGAACACATAGGAACAAACTAAATATCTAACAGTATGATTCAGTTATAGATTGTGAGTGTTCAGTAAAACTCTGGCCCTTTCTTTGGTAATACAATAAAACCTAAAGGGAAATACTGAAGTACCAAGAGTATACAAATGTGTGTGTGTGTGTAATTGTACTCTTCAACTTTGAATTTGCAATAAGAAGCCTCATTGAGGGCTGGGGATGTGGCTGAGTAGGTAGAGTGCCTGCCTCACACATACGAAGTCTGCTTGTATATGCAATGCATAAACCAGATATGTTGGTATAGGTCTGTAATCCTTGTACTCAGAAGGTAGAGGCAGGAGGATCAGGGATTCAAAGCCATCCTCAGCTTCAAAGTTTTAGGCCAACCTGAGATATATGAGACTGTCTCAAAACAATAATGGATAGAACAAACCAGAGAGATAAATGTGGGTCAGGCATTGTGACCAGGAAAGGTAAAAGGCTTAGGGGTTTAGTATAATTGAGTGTTTGCCCTGTATTTTAAAAAACATTATGTATGATTATTTTGCCTGCATGTAAGTGTGTGTGTGTATATATATATATATATATATATATATATACACACACACACACCATGTATATGTTTAGTGTTTAGATAGAGGCCAGAAGAGGGTGTCAGATCTGGAACTGATAAGTTGTGAGCCACCAAGTGGGTGCTGGGAACCAAATCAAAGTTCTCAGGAAGACCAGCCAGTACTCTTAACTGCTGAGCCATCTCTTCAGCCACAAGGCCCTTCATTTGATACCTAACTCTAGCAAAACGAAGATTGACTTCGATATGCTATACCGTTTACTACATGAGGTAGGATACTGTCTCTTGGGGTGGCACTGCTGAAATACTGAAAACGCTGAGGTGGGGCCACTGGGGTGTCTTGGGAATGCTATTAAATGGAGTTGTAGGACTCCTGATGACGGCCATGCTAGTTGGATAAATTAGCTGGCCTCACTGACGTGTCTACGCACTCATGGACCCAGCACTGTTTAGGTCTACTTTTCACCTGCCCTCAGATCTGCCACTAACCACTCTTGAAGAGTCCCTGAGTGATTTCTTTCGGTTGTCTGAAGTTGGATCTCTAGATTGGTATCCTTTACCAAATTTAGGAATCTTTTAGCTATTACCAACTTTTTCTAGCAACACATTCTTGTTTTTTTGTTTTTGTTTTTTGTTTTTTTTTTTGGATTTTCGAGACAGGGTTTTTCCGTAGCTTTTGGTTCCTGTCCAGGAACTAGCTCTTGTAGACCATGCTGGCCTCGAACTCAGAGATCCGCCTGCCTCTGGGATTAAAGGCGTGCGCCACCACCGCCAGGCCACATTCTTGTTTTAATTTCACCTTAGTTTTCTTTGATATAGTCTTTCAGTTCTAAAATTTTTTGGTTTTTTATTCATTTGCTCATTTTGTTCTTTGAGGCAGTTTTGGTATGTAGGCCAGACTCAAACTGGCCTTGGCCTCTGGAATCCTGGATTATAGGCATGTACTATCACAGTGTGGGCTTTAGATTTTATCTGTAGTCATTTGAAACATAGTCTAATCTTATATCCATGCCCAGCCAGTAATTTGTTAAAATAACACTTGGTAGTAATCAGAACAAAGAGGCAGTTCTCTTGCACTGAAAATGAACTTCATAGTCCTGGTTAAAAAATAATATCTGAATGTGGTGTAATGCTTGCCTATAGTCTTCGCATCTGGTTGTGAGAAAAGAGAATTGGGAGTTCAAATTCATTCTCAGCTATTTAGTGAAGTCATCATCCTCACTGGGACTAACCAAAGTCAGGTGCTGTACCAGAGAGTATACTGCTTATTGACATTATCTCAAGCTGGTGATAAAGCATATACCAAAAATGGGTTGGGAGTGACTAGTCTGGGTTTTTCCTCTCCTTTTTCTGCTTATATTTTGAGGCTGTGTCTCACCAGATAGCACAGCTGGCTTTACATTCATCATGTAGCCTACTGTGGCATCAGATCGAGTCATGCCTCCGCCTCCTGAGCACAGTCATTACAGGTGTGAGCCAGCAAGGCTAATCTATGATGTTTGTTTAATGAGGTCGAGTCTCGTCCAGTCTGGCCTCCAACCTGCACGACCAAAGGTTCAACCCCTAGCCTCTCCACCAGGAGCGCTTACCCTGTAACTCTGCTCCCAGCTGCGGCTATTCATCCCCCTCCCCCAACACCCAGGGTTCAAACCCTAGCATCTACACCACTAGCTGTCTACCCTGTAACTCTGCTCCTCCAACACCCAGGGTTCAAACCCTAGCATCTACACCACTAGCTGTCTACCCTGTAACTCTGCTCCCCCAACACCCAGGGTTCAAACCCTAGCATCTACACCACTAGCTGTCTACCCTGTAATTCTGCTCCCAGCTCTGGCTAGTCCCCTCCCACAACCCTCCACTTGAACTTTGCATCCACTTTCCCCCGCCAGTTCATACGTACACATTCTCACATTAAGAATTACAGGGCAGGCCGGGCGGTGGTGGCGCACGCCTTTAATCCCAGCACTCGGGAGGCAGAGGCAGGCGGATCTCTGTGAGTTCGAGACCAGCCTGGTCTACAGAGCTAGTTCCAGGACAGGCTCCAAAGCCACAGAGAAACCCTGTCTCGAAAAACAAACAAACAAAAAAAAAAAAAAAAAAAAAAAGAATTACAGGGCATTTGATCCTACTGCACGTACTGGCTTTGTAGGAGCCTAGGCAGTTTGGATGCTCACCTTACTAGACCTGGAAGGAGGTGGGAGGTCCTTGGACTTCCCACAAGGCAGGGAACCCGGACTGCTGTTCGGGCTGATGAGGGAAGGGGACTTGATTGGGGGAGGGGGAGGGATATGGGAGGCTGTGGAGAGGAGGCAGAAATCTTAAATAAATAAATAAATAAATAAAAGAAGGAAAAAAAAGAATTACAGGGCAGATCTGGGAACAACTAAAAGCGATATAGCCTTCATTTGGAAAACACCCTTTTCAGAGTGGCCATTGACGACCTTGGCACATTTAGGTTCATGTCCCTTCATGTCTGCTGGGAGCACATGCTTACCTATCTCATATATACACACATATATATGTACTTATATTAAGGTCTTGTGTAGAAGATGCTGCCACGAATTCCCTATGTAGCAAAGGATGGCCATCTGATTCCCTTGCCTTTTCCCTGTAAGGATGACAAAGAGGAGATCTTTAAAATTTATTTTAAATCTCTATTGCCGGGCGGTGGTGGCGCACGCCTTTAATCCCAGCACTCGGGAGACAGAGGCAGATAGATCTCTGTGAGTTCGAGGCCAGCCTGGTCTACAAGAGCTAGTTCCAGGACAGGAACCAAAAGCTACAGAGAAACCCTGTCTCGAAAAATCCAAAAAAAAAAAATTAAAATAATTAAATCAAATCACTATTGTGTTTGTGGGTGTGGGGGTCAGAGGACAGACAGCTTGTTCTCATCTTCCATGATGAGTCCTGGGGATTGAACTCAGGGGGTCAGGCTTGGCAGCAGGGGCCTTTAGCCTTCCAATCATCTTGCAGGCCCTGAGAGGAGGTCTTGGACGATGAAGGGTAAGATGAACTGACCAGTTCATCACATGGCCACAGCAACTGCCTATTCCTTTCCTATCTCAGGACATCCTAGAGTCCCATCCAGAGACTACTTGCTTAGTCTGAGAATCCCAACAGGAAAAGAAAGATCATTTCCTGCTACCACTGTGGTCAACTAAGGCATTCACTGAGCTGTATGCTTCCCCTGGGTCCGTCAAAGCTGCAAGTTGGAGGCAGACAAGCAGCATTTTTATTCATTCTCGTTCTTTCCCACTTCTTTTGTTTCTACGTTATGAATAGCCCACTGAGGAAAGAAGTCCCTATTTGGGGGGAATGACAAGTCATTTGACAGGAGGTCTCAGGTGATGGCACTGGACTGGCTTGGAACTTGCTGTGTAGACCAAGTTGGTCTTTGCTTCTCAAGTACTGGGATTACAGGCATGTACTACCCCAATCCCTTAAAAAGAGGCTTTGAGCATGATTTAGGCACAGGGTTAATACGCGGTCATGGGAAAGATAAAGCACAGATACGAGTGTGAATGGGGGTTTCTCAAGCGAGTTCCCAGTCTATGACTCCTGGAACCCTTAAGATCTTCCCAATGCCCACCCTGCAAAGCCCCAGACATCCTCCTTAGAGTTTCTATAGATCCCCTGTATTGCCCAACAGGGTCCCTCCAAAGTCTGGGGTCTCTCCATTTCCAGATGTTCACTAACATCTATTTCTATGACAGTAACCCTTAAGGACCCCAACAAAATTTCTTACAGGCCCCTTATTCCAACCTTATTCAGACTTGTTCTCGACAGTGGGGCTGACCAGAGACCCGCCAGCCACCAGCCTAGACTCCCGGAAGGTAAACACATTGTCGCAGGCGGGGCGGAGGGCGGGCTAGGGCAGTCTGAGTGGCCAGGTGAAAGGGATTGGCAGCTGCCACGTCCACGTGCTTTTTGCTTCGAATCAGCTGTCGCGAGAATTCCATGTAAACACACCAGTGTCCCTGGCCTCGGGCTTCGCGCCGGAGGCTCCTGGCTGAGGTGGGCAGGTATCAGCAGCACGTTGCGTTGTCTTAAAACAGAAAAGCCATCGAGGCACCTTTTCCAGGTCCGCAGACACGCCTGCCTTTTCTCCCCTACCGCCTGCATTCACAACCGAACCTGACCCGCCCGCTTCACCCGAACTTCCATACTGTTGTGTTTTCCCTCCAGCCCCAGCGGATTGGATGGATTCTGGAGGCGGGTCCGCCTCTTTCCTACTTGCCGGTTGGCGAGGCTGACCTCCAAGGGCGGTGCCGCGCCGGGGCCAGTTTGCTCCTGGGATTGGCTGGAGCTGTGGTTCCGCCGAGGCGTGGTAGGAAGTGGTAGCCGTCAATCACGAGGGAGACTCCAAACAGTGAGCCTGGAGCTGTAGAACAGCGTTTACCGGCGGAGCGGCCGGTGAGGAGGCTGGCTGGTCCTTGGTGTGGGGGAGGCTTGGAGAGGAAAAGGGACAGGCAGCACGAGGGGACAGAGCTGGGCCAGCCCCAGTTGACGGGATGTGGGGGAAAGCTATTGAAACTGGAGGAGAGCCGGGCAAGAGGCCAGAGGGCGGCCGGGGGCAGTGGTGGCTGGGCTGGAGGTGAAGTGGGGAGTGTTGTTCCCTTGACTTTGGGGAGAGTGGAGCCTGAGGGGCTTGCAAGAAGCTGTCCTCAGGTGACAAGGCCCTTAAAGGACAAGGGTGGGGAGACTGGTTTGGATGGAAGAGGGTGGAATGGCAATCAGAGTGCTGAGGGGACCTGGTGAGGGGTACTGCCCGAGAAAGGGATACCTGGACTAGTTGGGACAAGGGTGTTTGGGTTGTAAAGGAGTGTGGGGATCAGCAGTTTGTGAGTTTTCATAGGAAGTGGTAGAGTACAGCCTACTTCAAAGAGATGTTTTTAGGTATTTCCAGCTTACCTCCAGGCTGTGGGCTTCCTTGAACCTTGTAAGAGACCATTAGACCTGTTGTCAGTCCCTTTTAACCTTCATCAGGTAGACTCTATGCTCTTAAAGCCACCTCAGCGATTGGGAAGCTCATTAGATAGTCCAGGACCAGGGCTTGCTCAGACTGTGGGAAAGGCCAAGGGGCCGCTTACATCATATGGGTCTATATGATAGGTTTGTTTACATGCTGGTGATTCTGTTAAAATAGTTGGAGGCTTAAAACTACTATTTCAATGTGGCTACACAGTTTTACACATTGGTCCTCAGCTGACTTATTTGAAGGCAGAGTGATATCATGTCACTTCCATTTGGTCTTTGTCTTACACGGGCCATCTATCCTTTATGTCAGTGGCTGTGTACCTGCTCTTCCTGCCTGCCTTCACCTCTGGCACGATGGGCATGGATCACCACCCCCAGACTCATACTTGGGCTTGCGTTGCCTGAAAACTCATGGCAATTACCTTGCTTGGGCCTCCCGGGTGCTGGCCGTATATTGTTCTGCCACACTAGGTTCTGTATTTGATTTTGTAAGCGATTCTGTGTTAGGATTCCCATCTATTTATTTATTTTCCTTGGTTTTTTGAGACAGGGTTTCTCTGTAGCTTGGAGCCTGTCCTGGAACTTGCTCTGTAGACCAGGCTGGTCTGCTTGTCTCTGCCTCCCTAGTGCTGGGATTAAAGGTGTGCACCACCACTGCCCAGCCCCATTTAGTTCTTATTCTCTTATCTTTCTAGTTTGGTGCTTGTGAAAGAAATTTCCAGCAAAAGAGTAAACTGTTTTGACTTTCAGGCAGTTCAAGACCAACTTCCTTGACAGACTTTACCCTAGCTTAGGAAAAGAAAAGAATCTTCTTGGGTGTGGTGGCACACCTTTAATCCCAGTACTCTGGCGCGCGGGTTTCTGGGAGTTCTTGGCCAGCTAGAGTTAAATAGTGCGTTTCCGGGAGAATTCATAGTTTGGAAAAGGGGTCTTTAGTGAATAAAATCCTACAACTCCCGCTTCCAACGCTGAGGATGTGTTTTTTCTTCTGGAAACAGGTCCTATGAGCAACGCAATGGCTACGGACTCTCCTCGAAGGCCCAGCCGCTGTACTGCTGGAGTTGTGGTTCGCCCTCAGGCTGTCACGTAAGCACCTCTCAGGAAAGAGGTTTCTCAGTTTAGCTCTGGCTATAGGGTGGCCTTGAACTCACAGATCTGCTGCTCACCTTTCCCTACCAGAGTGCCGAGATCAAAGGCGTGTGCCACCACACCCAAGAAAACAGCTAAAAACAGCTTCCATGCAGAATATCTGTTTGGGTAGTGCTTGCTTTTATAAACAGTTTTTAATTTTTGGTTGTGCAGGTGAAGTGAATGTCATTTTCAAGGCCACTTAAAAGAAGGGTTGGAGGGTAAGCTGACTTGACATATTCCACACATTTATATAATGTAGTAAATAACAGTGACCGTGCTAAACTTGGGGAGCAGTGTGAGTACTTGGGGTGACCTTAGGGCCAGAGCACTTGCCCGACTTGTGGGAGGCACTGAGTGTGATTCCCAGTATCACCAAAAAGGTAAAATCTAAAAAAATCAATGTTCTTAAACTCCAGGCTCCACAGGTTAGTGCATTATTAAATTAGAGGGTCATGATCAGTATTTGAAAAAGAACAGAATAGGAATGGGGATATAAGACATTGTTGAGTGTTCTTAAATTCTGGGCTCCATCTCCAGCACCACAGACATACACAAACACATGGAAATGTTTATGTATACATATAAAACAAAAGAAAGTTGGTTTTTGATATTTGCAGAGGTATATTCATTCATACCTATGTATATGATCATTGTGATATAAAATATATCTCTTGTAGGTCTCAGTATAAATGTTAGAAAGAGAGCATTTCTGTATTTTAGTTATTCTTTGATAGGGCAGCTATGCTTTCTAGGAGTTTATGAACCAATGTGGTTTAAAAAATTAATATAGTCGGGCAGTGGTGGTGCACCCCTTTAATCCCAGTACTAGGGAGACAGTGGCAAGTGGATCTCTGTAAGTTCAAGGCCAGCCTGGTCTACAGAGTGAGTTCCAGGACAAGCTCCAAAGCTACAGAGAAACACTATCTTGAAATCCCCCTCCCCCAAAGAAGCATATAATTGCAATTTATTGTAATTACTACAAAGGAAAAGATGCCAGCAAAACATCATATGAGTATTTAGAGGGGATATTTTAGTAGTGACGGGTTCATGAGAAGGAAACATTTTCGGGGTTGTCTGGATGGCTCAGTGGGCTTGCCACCAATCCTGAGGATCCAAGTTTGATCCCGTGTGATAGGAGAGAACCAACTCCTCCATGTTGTTCTCTGACTTCCATGTGCACATGCCAGACACTCACTCACACACACACACACATAAGTGCATATATGTATATACATTTATGCACCTATATATACATGTGTATATATGAATTAGAATAGAATTAAAACAATTTTGGAAGAAGGTAACATTTTGGAAGAGTTTATCTTTAAAGGCTAGAATTTGGACTCTTAGACTCAAGAGTACCTTTTTGGCAAAGAGAATAGAATAAGCAGAAGGAATAGGAAAACTACTTTTTTGTTGTTGTTGTTTTTGAGACAGGTTCGTGTTTGTCTTACACTTACTATATAGTGGAACTGTCTTTGAACTCCTGATTCTCTCAGAGCTGAGATTCTAAGCCTCTGCTGTCACTCCCCAGTTTTTCTTGACTGTTCTTTCTATGAAATGCTGACTGGCCTGGATCATGTCGGCCTCACAGAGGTCCACCTACCTCTCCCTCTGGATTGCTGGAGTTAAAGGTGTGCACCACCATGTCCTGCCCTTGTTTTAGTTTTTAAAAGAAAGGATTCTTCTATGTAGTCCTGGCTGGCTGGGCACTAACTCTGAGGCTAGTTGTCCTTGGACTAGGAGCGGTCCATCCTTAGTTGTCCAAGTGCTAGGATGACAGGCAGGTGTGAGGACACCTGAATTTTGTTTTGTTTTGTTTTTCAAGACAGGGTCTCACTATGTCGCCCTGACAGTTCTGGGCCTCACTCTGCAGACCAGGCTGGCAGAGATCGTCCTGTCTCTGCCCTCCAGATGCTGGAATTAAGAGTATGTGCCATTGGCTTTTGTTTTTTAACCATTTCACTCTGTAGTTTACACTGTTCAAGCTCACAGTAGCCACCTTTCCTCTGCATTCCTAGTGCTGGGACTGCAAATGTGGGCCATGTCTTATGTGTTTTAAAAATCTCTTAGCAAGAGTGGGACAATGGCTCAGACTTGCAATCCTAGGACCTGTGAGGCTGAGGCAGGAGTATAGTGAATTTGAGAGCAGCTTGGGCTAGATGGTGTTCCAGACAAGTCTGTGTAGCAAGATTATGGCTAAGAAGATACTTAGAGGGAACAATGGTTTAGATCGTTTCCTTTGGGTGGTTTAGTGTATTACAAAAGACAGTCTTCTTAGACTAATAAAGGTGTGTGTATGCAGTGGTGTCATAATCCTGCCTTCCCCCTTCTGTCTTCTCTAGAGCTGAATTTGTGATATTTGCTGTGCCGTGAAGTTAAACATGTTATTAGCTCTGAGTTAGGTTACTATTTTAATCTTCCTTTATAGGTGAGGAAAACAAAGCCGAGGCAAAGCTCGTCATAGGGAATAGCCAGAGTGGGGAGCCGGCTGGAGCCCAGTTACTGGGTCTTCAGGTTCTGTGTTCTCATTAGTGTTCCCTGATACCCCACCATATGGCCTTCAAACCACAGGAATGATTTTAGGGTTAGGAAAAATGATCTTGGGCACAGCATTCTGTGCTCTTTTGACTGATAATGGTTGGGCACCAACTTTGCCTTTGTACTGGCAACAGGCTCTGGATGTAGAAGGTGAGAGTTGTGGTTCCTCCTTTAAGGGCGAAACAGACACGGATGCCCTCTAAGCCTGGTCAGAGGACAGAAGTGGGTCTCTGTGTAACGGTGACCCGAGGAAGGTGACCACAGTGACGCTGGAAATGTAGGAAGGCAGGGATCGTGGGAGAAATGGAGCAGACCAGAGGACCTTGTAAGATCCTGAGTCCGGGCAGTGTGCTGTGTCCTAGGAATCAAAGCTGCCTGTGGCCAAAGAAGAGTAAGACAGTGATGAAAATGAGTCTGGCAAAGTTGGCGCAGCGATTTTTTCTTTTTTCTTGGCCTGCTTTTGAAGGTCTCTAAGGTATTTTGTTTGGTTTTGAAGGGTTAGGAAAACTCTTACTCTTTTCTTTTGAGGTGGCATCATATCCCTTCCTAGCCTTTCAGAACTTCTGACCCCTGCTTCCACCTCCGAGCGCTGACATGCGTGTAACAGGTGTGCACCATCATGCCTATTTTGTGCAGTGTTGGGGATGGAACATAGGACCTGGTGCATGCCAGCCAGGCACTCTGCCCGCTAAGCTACATGCCCAGCATTAGTTTTTTCAGATTAATTCTTTGAAACCTGATCTCATGGTGTAGCTGAGACTGGCCTCAAACTCACGTCGCTCCTTCCTTAGTGCTGGGAATGTAAGTGTGAGCCTCTGCAGTCAGTAGCCCCATTTTCTTCCCTGCAATTGCTCACATCTTTCAGACATTTTTAGTATTTTGGAGAAATTATTTTTATCCACTTACTGACATCCATACCGCGACTATTTCAACTGTCTTCAGGCCTGGGGCTATCATTCAGTGGTAGTCCATTTTCCTAGCCCGGTAATGCCTTGGTTCCATCCCTAGAACTGATAAAACGAAAACAAAATGTCATTGGCTAATGTCCTTAACATTTGTGGTGTTGGAAATTGAACCTAAGACTTCATACATGCTAAGGAAGAGTCCGCCGTTGAGCTCTTTTCCTAAACCCTTTCCTCACTTTTATAACATATCTTATGCTTGTTTTTTTTTTTTTCGTTGTTGTTGTTATTGATTTTGTTTTTTGAGACAGGGTTTCTCTGTAGCTTTGGTGCCTGTCCCGGAACTAGCTCTTGTAGACCAGGCTGGCCTCAAACTCCCAGAGATCTGCCTGCCGCTGCCTCCCTAGTGCTGGGATTAAAGGCGTGCGCCACCACCGCCTGGCTTGTAGTTTTTGGATGCAAGGCTAGCTTGGAACTCGTGATCGTCTCGCTTCAGTTTCCCAGGTGCTAGGGTTACAGTGTGTGTCATCGCACTCATCCTTTCATCCTGCCCTCCTTTGTGACAGGGTTGCACTCTGCCCGAGCTCGCCAAGTAGGCTAGGTGACTGATAAAGTGAGCTCCAGGGAGCCTCTGTTCTTCTTCCCTAGTCTGGGATCATATACATGCACCACCTGCCCTGCTTTATTTTTTCTTTAAATATGTGTTTTGGGGATTGAAGAGGCCCAAGCACAACCTACTGAGCCATCTCCTCAGCACTGAACACTTGTTCTAATGCCTGCCTTTGTAGGAAAATACATTCACTTTGGCCCACAGAGGTAAGTGGCAAGGTTCATAACCTATTTAAAGAGTTGGTCAGGAAATTCTTTTTTTTTTTTTTTGGTCAGGAAATTCTGAGTCGCCAGCAACAGTTCCCTCTCTGTAGCATTATCATCCAGTCCTACCTTAGGACTGCTGCCGTCAGCCCCTAGAGTTCCCTTTATTTAGTGAGGAGATGGAGACTTTAGGGATAGAAACTGCACCAGAGAGTGGCGCATGCAGGCTCCTGAGCTGAGAGCGTGGGAAGAAGAATCCTCAGAGGATGAGAGCTGGCCTGCTTTTCTTCCTCCTGTTTTCCTGGGGTAGTGTTTTCCTCTGTCGTAAGCTGTCTGACAGTTTTCTCCCTCTATCTCTTGCCAGGGAGCAGTCCTACATGGAGAGCGTCGTGACTTTTCTGCAGGATGTTGTGCCGCAGGTGAGTACGTGTTGAGTACAGAAATGGTCGCTTTGCTTTGGGCAGGAAGCTCCAGAATCTCGTTTCCTAAACTTGTTTAAGTGACTGGCGTAAAGTCTTGTTTTGGCATGCTGCGGGTCAGGAGGGAGGAGCTGTGCTTGTGGCTGTGAAATGGGGCTTACATTTGTGATGGCGGGGCCTGTTATTCCCTTGGGACACCCTTTCCTGAGTGGAATCCAGGGGGATTTGGACAGGGGTCAGGACTCTTTGGGGTCTTCCCAGTACTAGGCATCAAACCCAGGCCTGGTCCAATGCGTTTTCAGTGGGTTACCTCCCTAACCCTTTCCTAAGGGCTCCAATTCCTAACTACTTTTCTTGTTTAAGGTAAGAGGTCTTGTCTTGGGATGTTGCTCAGCAATAGACTGTTTTTCTTTTTCTTTTTTTTAAGTTTTATTTATTATGTATACAGTGTTCTGTCTGTATGCCTGCAGGCCAGAAGAGGGCGCCAGATCTCATTATGCGTGGTTGTGAATTACTGTGTGGTTGCTGGGAATTGAACTCAGGACCTCTGGAAGAGCAGTCAGTGCTCTTAACCACTGAGCCATCTCTCCAGCCCCAAGAGACTATTTTCCAAGCATATATGAGGCCCTGAGTTTGATCCCCAACCCCACATACTTAAATACCCACATCCTGTTCCTGCAGAGGGGCCTGAGTGACGTGGGCAGGGCACTATATATTATGTATTAACTAGATAGTGATTTTATTTATTTATTTTTGTATATGTTTATACTTAGTACACATTGTCATCTCTTTCCATTTGGAAAATGTTTTGCTTTTTGCAATGCAGGTATGCCCTTTTGCCCTGATTTGTCAGAGATGAAGGCCCTTATTGCTTCTTTAAATGTGATACTCTTTTTTTTATGAGAGCAAGCAGCTTTGCAGGAATTAGATAGTATATTACTGCTCGTATTTATTTAGTTCAATATTATTTGGCTTCTTATTAAACATAATAGTATTTTCCAGGCCTGTCTCTCAGTGCATCTGTGTTAGAGTCCTGCACCCGTGTCTGTAGCAGGGCTCTCGTGTTAGAGTCCGGCACCCGTGTCTGTAGCAGGGCTCTCGTGTTAGAGTCCGGCACCCGTGTCTGTACCTGGGCTCTCGTGTTAAGAGTCCGGCACCCGTGTCTGTAGCGGGGCTCTCGTGTTAAGAGTCCGGCACCCGTGTCTGTAGCAGGGCTCTCGTGTTAAGAGTCCTGCACCCGTGTCTGTAGCGGGGCTCTCGTGTTAAGAGTCCTGCACCCGTGTCTGTAGCGGGGCTCTCGTGTTAAGAGTCCTGCACCCGTGTCTGTAGCGGGGCTCTCGTGTTAAGAGTCCTGCACCCGTGTCTGTAGCGGGGCTCTCGTGTTAAGAGTCCTGCACCCGTGTCTGTACCTGGGCTCTCGTGTTAGATTCCGGCACCCGTGTCTGTAGCGGGGCTCTCGTGTTAGAGTCCGGTACCCGTGTCTGTACCTGGGCTCTCGTGTTAAGAGTCCTGCACCCGTGTCTGTAGCGGGGCTCTCGTGTTAGAGTCCGGTACCCGTGTCTGTAGCGGGGCTCTCGCGTTAGAGTCCGGTACCCGTGTCTGTAGCGGGGCTCTCGTGTTAGAGTCCGGCACCCGTGTCTGTAGCGGGGCTCTCGTGTTAGAGTCCGGTACCCGTGTCTGTAGCGGGGCTCTCGCGTTAGAGTCCGGTACCCGTGTCTGTAGCGGGGCTCTCGTGTTAGAGTCCGGCACCCGTGTCTGTAGCGGGGCTCTTGTGTTAGAGTCCTGCACCCGTGTCTGTAGCGGGGCTCTCGTGTTAGAGTCCGGTACCCGTGTCTGTAGCGGGGCTCTTGTGTTAGAGTCCGGCACCCGTGTCTGGTGTTTGCTGTGGGGCATGGATGGGACAGTGCTGTTCCGGTGGACCCACTGAAGGACAGGCTTACTTATTTTCACATGTGGATGTCAGTCATCCCTGACTGCCGTGGTCCTTCACCTGAGCGGCTTGGAGAGGACTGCTCATGGATCCATATGCCAGTTTTATGAGCATATCCCAGAAAGGTTCAAGTTCTAGATTTTTAGCTGTGTTTAGCAAAATGCATTCAAGTAAGGAATGGTGATACTGCTTTATTATATTTAGTCAGTTTGAATGAAAACAGACCACAGCATTGAGGTCTGTGGTGTACACGAGGAAAATGCTTCCCTTTCCTGAGGCATTTGCTTAATAAGTCAAGTTGGTTGAAACAAGCAAAGATTATTAATAGCAACAAATCAGCACTGTTGCCATGTAGCACACTGTTGAGGGGATGCAGAGAGGAGGGAGAGACTTTGGAAGCATTGCTAGTTGAAATGAAGGGAACAGGGCGCTGGTAACAAGACCCTGGTGGTGGTAGAGGGTTTGATGTCTATGTTGGCCAGGCTGAAGGAGCAATGGGCACCTGAAAGCCAACTTGTTCTACCTGTAAGCCCCGAACCTTGGCATGAAGCTGAAATTCCACGGAAAAGTGATTTTTAAAAATTTTACTTTAGTATTTTGTTTGCTGCTTCCACAGGGCATCTTTTTCAAATGTTATATAGGCATCTCTTGTATAGCTATAGACCCCGTGTGACAATGTGGTGGGATGATTATTATTGTTTTGGCTGGAGGAGAAAGGCTGTGGTCAGAAACTTTGAGGACTCTTCTCTCATGTGAGGTGTTGGAATGAGACAGGAATAGGGAAAATAGTGAACTAAAACTAAAAATAAGGGAGGAATGCCAGAAATTCTAGTTTTTCTGAACATGTATTTCAGGGAGGGGATAACAGGTCTTGACCCACAAAACCAGCTGTGAAAATGGTTCAGAACAAGCTCTATGGAAGTAAACTTGGAGGCATTGATCTAAGAGTTAGAATACCCAGCCAGAAATTCCTGTGTTGTTTGTTCTCTGTCCAAGCTGAAGGTGAAACTTGAATAAATAGCATTTACCTGGGGTCCCTGCAGGTGCCAGGCCCTGAGCTGAGCTGAAGGAACTCTCAGTCTATGCCTCAGGCCTCTGGTCTGCTGTGCAGCTTGGCAGACCTCTTCTGTAGAGCTCCGGTTTTCTTTCCAGCCACTCAGCACTCTATAGAAAGGAATGGTCATGGTTGTTGGTTCAGTAAACTTGACTCATCAACACAGGTCTCCGTATAATTAAAACCCAGCTAAAATACATGGCCAAATAGAAACATCATAGTAAAAGTATAAAGTACCCTGCTGTACCAGTGGGGCATAGAAGGAAGAGACTCGGTTTACCTGAGACTGGAGCTGGGTGTGATCCATCACAGGTCTTTAGTCTTGACCTTGGGGAGGCTGAGGCATGATGCTTGAGGGTTCCAGACTAGCATGGACTGCATAGTGAGAGACACAGCTAGCAAACAGACAGAGATTTCATGAGTCAGATGCCATTTGAACTGAGGAATAAAAGAGAATGTAATGCAGCCTGAGGAAACGAGGATAGTGGGGTTGCATCAGGCTGAGAGTGTCTTAGTGATTTAAGAGCACAGCCCTTAAGCGGCGATAGTAGCACGTGCCTTTAGTCCCAGCCCTTGGTAGGAAGAGACAGGAGGAGCTCTGTGAGTTCGAGGACAGCCTGATCTAAAAAGTGAGTTCCAGGAAAACCAGATTTGTTACACAGAGAAATTACTGCCTCGAAAAACCAGAAAAAAAAATAGATGGCCGATCTGACTTTCCACTTCAGCTGGACGTGTCACTAGCTATGGCGAGTTCCTGCACGACACTGCTCATCAGGGTCCTTATTTGTGACAGCTCATTGTACTCACTGTGGGTTTTGTGTCAAGGTTTAAAGGAAGCTATGTACATAGAGCATAAAATAAAACAAATATTAAGTCGCATCTCAGGAGACTAAAGATCCAAAGGCAGAGATAGACTTACAGCTTTTTAAGCGGCTACAGCAATGGAATGAGCCGATTATAGTTTCTCTTCCCTCTCCTGTCTCTCCCAGCTCTTTCCTTTTCTCCTCCCTCTCCCTTTCTGCTTCACTTCCCCCTCCCTTTTCAGTTTCTGACATAGTCTTTGTATTCCAGGATGGCTGCAGACTTTTAGCATCCCCACACCCCCTGTGAGACTCCCAAAGGCTTGATTACAGGACCTGAACACCGAACATCACGTTTTTACATTTATTCATTGCATGCATATGTTTGGGTATGCAGGGAGGTCAGAGGGCAACTTTTGGGAGGTGCTTTTCTCCTTCTATCATTGTGTCCCAAAGATTCTGGTAACAATCTTACTGTCCTTTGAATATTCCTTTTCCTTTTTTGGTGGGGAGGGGTGGGTGGGTTTTGAGATGGGGTTTCTCTAACTGTGGAACCTGTCCTGGTGCTTGCTCTGTAGACCAGGCTGGCCGCTGCCTCCCGAGTGCAGGCAGTGCTGTGCCGTCTTTACCCGGCTCTTTTTTCTTTTTTTAAGAGTAAAAATTACTTTTTTTTTTCTTTTTGGAGACAGGGTCTCATTATGTAAATTAGGTTGGCCTTAAACTGACCGAGATTCACTTATCTTTGCCTCCTGAATGTTGACATTGATCTTTTAAGATTGGTTATTTGTTTATGTGTATATGTGGAGTGATGTAGGTCCCTGCAGAGACCTTACGATCCCCTAGTTTTGGCATTACTGGAAATCGTGAGCTGACCTGTGTGGATGCTGTGATCCAAACTTGGGTCCTCTGGAAGTGTTCTTAACTGATAAACCATGTCTCCGGTGCCAGAAGTAATTTAAAAAGGACATTTTCATCAGGTGTTGGTGGTGCACACCTTTAATCCCAGCACCTGGGAGGCAGAGGCAGGTGGATCTCTGTGAGTTCCAGGTTAGCTTAGTCTACAAAGCGAGTTCCAGGACAACCAGGACTGTTACACTGAGAAACTTTGTCTCGAAAAACCAAACCAAACCAAACCATTTTCTTTACTGTTTGCCTGATGCATAGGTCAGCCCCCCCCCCCCCCCCCCCGCCTCCTTTCATCTGTAGTGGTGCTGTAGTCAGCAATAGGAAAGTGGCATTAAAAATCATTTATTTTAGCCAAGTGTGGTGGCAAATGCCTTTACCACAGCAACTGAGTAGCGGAAGGAGGATCTCTTTTACATTCGAGGCTATCTTGATCTACATAGTGAGTTTCAGGACAGCCAGGACTAAGTAGAGAGACCTTGTCTGTCTTAAAAAAATTATTTAAGTCTATGAGTTTTTCAGTATGTGTACCAAGTCCTCAGAGGGATTTCCTGGGACTGGAGTTGTCTTTGTGAGCTATTATGTGGGTGCTGGAGATTGAACCCTGCTTCTCTGGAAGAGCAGCCAGCACCCTTAACCACTGAGCCATCTCTCCAGCCCTGAAAGTTGTATGTTTTATGTTTCTCTCCTATTCTGGGAATCAAATTCATAGAGTCTAGGAAGTTTTCTGTGCTCTGCAGATAAATGGTCCTGTATAGAGGGAGATATGCCCTAGATAGCAGCTCAGAGTTGTGTTGGGCTGATACCACTGCTCACTAGGAACCCGCAGCTGTGCCCTTTGATCTGCTAATTTCAGTTAGGAAAACTTATTTTAAATGTAGTACAGAGAAGTGCTAACCCTATTTCTGTGTGTATAAAAATGTTCAGATTTTCAGTGTAAAAATTGCAGCCAGGAAAATGTCGGGCAGTTAACAATGGTTAACAATGGTTGTACATGGGTTCTTGGCATTAAATTTAGGCTGTCAAGCTTTTGCGGCAGGTTCATTTATCTGCTGACCCATGTCCCCGACCCTCTTTTTAACTTTTTTTGGAGATAGTTGTCCATGTTGAAAGTGAATTCACTCTGTGGCCCAGGGAGGCCTTAAACTTGGGATCTGTTTGCCTCAGCCTTGTAAGAGCTGAGTTTTCAGGTCTACTCCACCAGGCCTGGCTCTCCCTGTGTCCTAGAGTGGTCCTGAACTGTCAGTTCTCCTTTCTCTGGCTCTGGAGTTCTTGAATTGTAGACATGATCCACTACACCTTAGCTTTAGGTTGTTATAATGTTTTGGTGCTAACGGTTAAACTTGGCCTTGCACACAGTGCTCATTCTCCTCTGAGCCAGACCCCTTCCTTTAGGTGAAACAGCTGTGGAACAACACTACCAAAAGCAACTTGGAAGCTGGTCTTTGGTGGCGCGCCTTTGATACCGGCACTTAGGAGGCAGAGGCAGGACTATCTCTGTGAGTTCGAGGCCAGCCTGGTCTACAGAGTGAGTGCCAGGACAGCCAGGATTACACAGGGAAACATTTTCTCAAAAAATTAAAAAGAAAGAAAAAAAGAAAGAGAAAAGAAAGAAAGAGAGAGAGCAAGCAAAAGCACCTTGTGGAGGAAAGGGTTTATTTGACTTACTGGTTGGAGTCTTTCACTGAGGGAAGCCGAGGCAGGAAACTGGAGGCAGAAACGGAAGCAGGAGCCATGGAGAAAGGCTGCTTACTTACTGGGTAGTTTCCAGGCCTACATTCAGCTACCTTTCTTAAATAGTGCAGGGCCACCTGCTCACAGTAGGCCGTACCCTCTTACGTCAGTTAGCAATCAAGAAAATGCTTCACAGACGTGCTCCCAGGGCAGTGTAATGGGGTAGTTGCTCAATTGAAATTCTTCTTCCCTAGTGTGTTAAGTGGACAACCACAGCTGGGTAGCTTGTGCCAGAATTCCATCATTGGGAAACTGAGGCAGGAGGGTCTCAAGTTTGAACCAGCCTGGGCTATTAGGGAGCTCTTGCCTCCAAACCTAATTAAACTCGCCATTTGAAGTTAGGGGTGTATAAGGTAACACCCCTATATATATATGTATATTATCTTAAATATGTATATTATCTTAAAATTAAAAACCAAGTCCTGAGGAAATTGCTCATTTGGTAAAGTGCTTCTCGTGCAAGCATGAGAACCTGGGTTTGACCCCCAGACCCATGATAGACAGGTATAATGGATGGTAGGCACTTATAATTCCCGCACTGGGGAAGTGGAGACCTGAGGATCCAAGGGTTTGCTGGCCCAGCCTTTCCTAATTGGTGAGACCCTGTTAATGAGAGACTGTCTCAAAAAAAAAAAAAAGAGCAAAAAAACCCCTAAAAAACAAAAACAATTTAAAAAAAATGATTCTTCCACCGAACGCACACATACATGCACACAAAACTTTTCTTTCTTGTACTGGGGATTGAACCTAGGGTCTTGTTCATCTCTGTCAAGTGTTCTACCAAGTCACAGATCTAGCCATTCCCCACCCCCAATATTTGAGATTGACTTTCTAGTTGCCTGGGTTGGCATTGCACTCCTGGCCCCAAGCCACCTTCCCGCTCAGCCTCAGTTTTAGTTTTGGATTTAGTGACTTGGACCACTTTTTAGGATCTTACCAATTGTGTGTGAGAGACAGAGTTCCTCAGCCCCAATGACCTTGAAGATCTTGGTTTCTGCAGTACTGGGAATCAAGCCCAGGGCTTCCTGCTTGCTGGACAAGCGCTCTACCAACTGAGCTTGGTCTCCAGCCCCCCTAAAAATTTTAAATGAAGATGTGTTTTACATGGAGAGATGACCTACTTTGATGGGTACCGCCAACAACAGTTTTTAACCATGCATGTGTATCTTTCTGATTGTTGCAAGCTTGCAAGTATTAACTGATACTTTGTGTCTGTAAGCCAGACAACCCTGGAGTTTTGTTATTCTGTAACCTTTATTGAGGCGTGACGATGGTTGATGGAGGGTTTATTATGATCACTGTATTTAGGTTTCTGCAATTCTGTGATGAGTTAAAATCTCATTTTTGACTGATATTATCAGAGTCCCTGACAAACATTCTTTGGGAATAATGACATTCCAGAATGTACTGGTTGCTGCAGTGAGGGATGGAGAAGCTGGAGGGGGTGGAATGGTTAGAATCCTGTCTTGCTTTGAACTTGTGTGGTATTGGAACCCCGCAGGGTCTTAATGAAAACACTTCTGTTTGCTGTGCAGGCTTACAGCGGGACTCCCCTAACAGAAGAAAAGGAGAAAATAGTTTGGGTCAGATTCGAGAACGCAGATCTCAACGGTATGACTAACTTCGGGGATGTGTGTATTAAGTGCTTTTTTGGAGTTGACCTGATTTTAGAAAGAGAGCTATAGGTTCACTCAGGCCATTTTGCTTCTAGTAACTTTTCAGTTCTGAAAATAAATTCATTTTTAGCTGGGAGTGGTAGTGCATGCGGATAATCCCAGTGCCTCTGAGGCTGAGACAGGAGGATCCTGAGTTGGAGGTGAGACTGGGGTACCTGTGCAGAAACTAAGCACTCTACAGTGTGAACCATTACGATCTTTGATTATCGATCTATATAGCCTTTTCATATTGGAAAATAAACTATATTTGTTAAAAGTTCTTCTGTGTCTTCATCCCCAGTCTTTCTAACTGCCATGTATCCTATCTTCTTTTGAGACAGGATTTCTCTGTGTAATCCTGTCTTGGAACTCGCTCTGTAGACCAGGCAGGTCTTGAACTCAGAACCCCTCTTTTCTCTACCTCCTGAGTTCTGGGATTAAAGGTGTGCACTACACCACCAGATGATTTATTTTTGTGTGTCAGCGTGTTTTGCCTACATGTATGTCTGTGTAGCTTGGAAGCTAGAAGAGGGAGCCCGAGTCCCTGGGAGCAGAGTGACAGATCTTGTCAGCCACCGGTGGATGCTGGGAATGAAATCACCCTTCCCTGGAGTAGTCAGTACTATTAATCCCTGAGCCATCGCTCCAGCCCCTTTACTCTGTTTATGGCTCTGCCTGATACAGACGCCTTATAGAAATGGATTCATAGTCAGGATTCGTCTGTGCTGGAGCATGTCAGCATTTTCTTTTTTCTTTCTAAGGTTGACTAGTATCTCACTATGTGTCTGCCACCACCCATTTACTTTATTTTAAGCCAGGGTTGCTCAGGATAACCTTGAACTCTGGGCCTCAAACAAACCATTCTCTTTTCCCAGTTCCTCAGCAACCTGAGTGACGTGAGTGATACCATTTTCTTTAACGTTGGGCGTTATACCAAGAGCAGTATTCCTGCTGTGTATAGTTCCCTCCCACTGAACTATACCCTCGGCTCTCTTCAGTTATTTATTTATTATCAGTCAGTTTGTTTATTTATTTTTTTATTTAATGGCAGGATCTCAGGTGGTTCAGGGTAGCCTTGAATTCCTGAACCTCAAGCCTCTACTTCCCAAGAACTAGATTTTCCGAATGGCCTGGAACTCAGTACGTAGACCATGCTGGCCAGTAAATTACAGAGATTCTCTTTACTGTGCCTCTCTAGTACTGGAATTAAATGTGTCTTCCAACTGGATAAGCTGCCTGTTTTTGAGGCAGGCGTGGCCCGTGCTAGCCTGAAGGTAGTTGAAGATGACCTTGAACTTTTGATTCTTCTGTCTCCATGGCAACTTTCTGGGGCGCTGTGGATTGAGCCTTAGGCCTCTTGCCCACTGAGCTCCATCCTTAGCCTTGGACTGACTTTTTATTACTATTGCCCGTTGGCCCTGAATTTACACGTAGTCCAGGCTGGCTTGTCTTGTGACAGTCATCCTTCCTCAGCTTCCTGATAGGTGGTAGTCTAGGGCTGTCCCTCAAGGTCCCATACAGCCCTTAATTCTGTGAACAGCCATCGCTGTCTCCATTGGTGTCTGTCTCAAGACTCTGCTTCTGTTCTATCTGGCCCATACTCAGAAGGGAAATAGCTGGGTCCCATATAGTACCCCAGTCTAGTTTTCTTTTTTTTCTTTTTTTGGTTTTTCGAGACAGGGTTTCTCTGTGGCTTTGGAGCCTGTCCTGGAACTAGCGCTTGTAGACCAGGCTGGTCTCGAACTCACAGAGATCCACCTGCCTCTGCCTCCCGAGTTCTGGGATTAAAGGCGTGCGCCACCACCGCCCGGCTCCCAGTCTAGTTTTCTGAGGAACTAAGTCTTCGCTATGTAGAGTGCTTGTACTATTCCAGGTTCCCAACGACAGTGCACAAGGACTTTTTCCTGGTCCTGGGGATTGAACCCCCGGGCATAAGGCCGGTGAGGCCCAGTCTGTCACTTAACTACCCCACCCTGTATCCCCAGCTCCTAGAGTTCAGTACATTCCACATGTAGTATTTTATAAGTGAGAGTCCTCAGCACGCTGCAGTCTGTAGTAATTCATTCTTCTCCCTTGCTGATGATATTCCATTCTCTTTGTACCATAATAGGGCTATTGTCCAATTGGTGAACATTTGTATTGTTTCCATCTTTTGGCTGTTTACAAATGTTACTATGAATCTATGCCCACCCCCAAAGCTAGCCTGGGCAATTTAGCTCTTGCCTTTCTCACACCCACAAAGGAAAAGCAGGCTGGGGATACAGCTCAGCATTGACACACTTGCCTAGCGTGTGTGAGGTTCATGTGTGAGGTTTAATCACCAGTATAACAAAGAAAAAAGCAACCCTTTTTTTCCCTTTGAGATGAGGTGTCACTGTGTAGCTAGGTTGGCTTAGAAATTACTGTGTAGACCAGGTTGGCTTTGGCGATCTTCCTGCTTCAGCCTCCCACCTGTTGGGGTTACGACCAGAGATATTATGTTGGCCTCTGACCTTTTTTTTAATTAAAAAAGATTTATTTTATTAACTATGTGTATATGTCTCTGTATGAGTATGTGCAAATGCCCTCATTTCAGAGGACGCTCTGGAGGTGGAATTACAGATGGCTGTCAGCCACCTGATGTGGGTGCTCTTCCTAACTCAGGAAGAGCAGCAAGTGCTCCTAATTACTAAGCCATCCTTCCGGAACCCTGCTTTTATTATTGTAACTGAATCTTTGCATTGATGGGGTAAATGAGTAGTTTTCTTGGTTCATGCTGCCTTTTTATTTGCTTCTTTGTTAATCCTAATACAGATACATCACGGAATTTAGAATTTCATGAACTGCATAGCACTGGAAATGAGCCCCCTCTGCTGGTTATGATCGGCTACAGTGACGGCATGCAAGTCTGGGGCATCCCTGTGAGTATGCACAAGGGCTTCCTTGCTGCTCAGCCTAAGCTCTGCAGATGTGTTTATACATTACTAAGGCCTTGTGGAGAGCCAGTGGGAATGAGGCACGTAGAAAGCTGGTCCACTAAAGGACGAGTGAGTTGAGCAGTTGTGGGACTTATGGTTTATGCAAGGTGTCAGTTTTATTTAGGGTAATACTATTAAATGAGGGGGCTGTTTCTGTGTTTTCTTATATTTTTGGTTGTGAGCCTAGCCTTTAACGGCTGAGCCATCCCTCCAGGCCTGTGTTTTCTAATTTACAGAAGAATAAACTGAGACTTGGAGAAAAGATTTGTAATTAGAAAATGTTAACAATATTGCAGGTGGACTTTTCTTTCCTGCCTGCCAGTTCCTAAACAACCAACACGGAGACTTAACATTAGTTATAAATGCTCAGCTGATAGCTCAGGCTTGTTACTAGTTCACTCTTACATTTTAAATTAACCCATACTTCTTATCTACCCTCTGCTATGTGGCTGTACCTTCTTTCATCTTGCTTCCCACCGTGTCTCTCGAGACTCCTCAGACTCTGCCCTTCTTCCCAGTTTCCTTAGTCTGGTTTCCCTACCTAACCTTATCCTGTCCAGCTCTTAGCCAGTCAACTTTTTTTCTTAAACAAGTCAGCGTAATTTACAGTGAACAGAAGGATTATTCTACAGCATAATATATCAGCTGTTTTGTGTGTGTGAAAACATTGACATGAACCAACAAGATGGCTCAATAGCAGTTTGTTGCTAAGCCTTACAACTTGAGAGGCTTAGAGTTCAGAGCCCCCACCCCACCCAAGTCCCAATAGCAGCTGAGAACTAACTCCTGCAAATTGTCCCCTTTTTACAGTTACTCCATGTTACATGCACAGGCTAGCACACATGCAGTCTTGTCTACATACATACACAGATAAAAATAGTAAATACAATTTAACAAAGAGTCTAACATAGTGGTCTGTGCCTTTAATCACAGATAAAGGCAGGAGGAGCTCCGGGTTAAGGCCAGCCGTGCTGCATAAAGAGATGCTGTCTCAAAAAAAGGAAATTAAAAAAAATGTATAAAAATACCTCAGAAAGTAGAAATCTGATTTCCTGAAGATAAGAGAACTAGAAGACAGTTTTTACCCTTAGTATCCTCCTTTGAATTTTGTACCAGTTGAATTAAAATAAAACTTTTAGGGTCTAGAGAAATGGCTTAGTGGTTAAGAGAACCGGCTGCTCTTCCAGAGCTCCTGGATTCAATCCCCAGCACCCACATGGAAGCTCACAACTGTCTGGAACTCTGAGAGCACCAGGCATGTATGTTGTGCACAGACATGCATGCATAAAAATAATTATTAATACATGTAAAATAAAAGTCATTAAAATATTGAGTTAAGCCAGGTGGAGGTGGCACATGCCTTTAATCCCAATCCTCTGGAGGCATTTCTGTGAGTTTGAGGCCATCCTGGTTAAAAAAAAAAAAACAACCCAAAAAAGAAAAACAAACCACTTTCATTTATTTTGTGAGTTATTCTTAGAGCTATCTATATTTGTTGCTATGAAGTTTGCTGTTTTTTTATAGGAGAAATATACATATAGTTCAGATACATAAATTTGCATACATAGTTCTTAATATGTAATATATACACACATATTTTCTGCTGCTTAAATTTCTTACCATATGCTTTTAATTGGCTGTTCAATAAATCACCTTTTTTAAAAATTGTTTTTATTGAGCTGTATATTTTCCTCCGTTCCCCTCCTTTCCTCCCGGCTCCCTTTCTGTCCTCTCCTATGATCCCCAGCCTCCCAATTTACTCAGGGGATATTGTCTTTTTCTACTTCCCATGTAGATTAGTCTCTCTTATTGTGATTTGTAGGCTGGTTTTTCTTTGCTTTCTGTCTAAAAGCCCCTTGTGAGTGAGTACATATGATATTTTTCTTTCTGGATCTGGGCTACCTCACTCAATATGATGTTTTCTAGATCCATCCATTTGCCTGCAAATTTTAAGATGTCATTTTTTCCCACTGTTTCTTTTGTAATGTCACTGCTCAGGGGGTCTTTTATGGACTTGAATAGCTACATCATCTATTATTCTGATTTTTAAAATGACTACTATTCCCTAATACAAATACTTTAAATGTCCATAATTTTGTCATTACAGTGTTATACTATTGGGTCACATGTTACAGGGTTGTAATCCAGTCACTTACCAGGCTGAGGCAGGAGGATGGCAAGTTCATGGCCTGTCTAGGCAACCTAATGAGATGCTATTTCAAAAGCAGTATAATGATGTAATGAACTTGAACAGAGGTATACGTATGTATGTATGTATGTATGTATGTATGTATGTATGTATGTATGTATGATGTCTATGGCTTTGGTATTTTGAGACAGCCTTTGCCATCTGTGACAGTCTCGGCAGTCTCTTTGGGGCTCACCTGGCCTCAGGTTTGTGGGCGGTCCTTTTGTTCTTGTTTCAAATTCTGGGATCACAAATGTGGGCCACTGAACCTGCCTCCAAAGGTATATTTTATGCCTGAGTATTTGTGTAGAGACACTCTCTCCCACCTTTGAAATAGGATTTTACTGTATACTTGTTGACTTTGTACTCCCAGCAATCCTGTTCATCTGCGTGAGTGCTCTGATCATAGATGTGGGACACACTGACTTGCTTTGGTGGGGGTAAATTCCTTATAGTAGAGCTCAAGGATGCTGAGTGCAGACCAGGAGTGGTGGCGCACACCTTTAATCCCAGCAGAGAGGCAGAGGCAGGCGGATCTCTGTGAGTTTGAAACCAGCCTGGTCTACACGAGCTAGTTCCAGGACAGGCTCCAAAGCTACAAGAAACCCTGTCTCAAAAATGCTGAGTGCATTTATAGTTTTAGATTTTGTTTTTGGTTCTTGTTTTTTTTGCTTATGTGGGTGGGTGTCTGCCTTGTGTGGGTGGGTGTTTTAGGAGGCCAGAAGAGGCTTTTGGATCCACTGGAGCTGGAGTGACCAGGTGGGTGCTGGTACTCAAACTCAGGTCCTAGCAGAGCAGCAGGTAGCAAGTGCTGTTAACCTCCAAGCCACATCTCCAGCCCTGTCAGTAATGGAGTATACTTGTGTGTGTGTGTGTGTATTTTTTTTCCTGTTGTTAGGTGATGCTGAGGGTTGTATCTAGCTGTGTGGTAGGCAACAGCGCTACCTCTGAACTATATACATCTCCAGCCCTCTAACCCCTTTCATGTATATGAAGATCTTATGGGTAGTGATGGTCCCCTCTGTGATGTAGGTGGGATGAGAAGTGGCTTGGAACTACAGAGCAAGACTCGATCCTCAGCCTCCAGGTGGCTTTGTGTCAACTACACATGGAGTTTGGAAGAGTTCTGGGACTAAAGGGCCAGGCATTTTAGTTTTATTTTTGTTATTGTTCCCTTGGGTAACATGATTTTTCATGAAAACATTTGTTAGCAATATCTTACTTCAGATTTAACGAAAGTTGTGATGTTGTAGAGTGTGATTCTCAACTGTGGATTATGAGCCTTTTGGGGATTGCATAGCAGATGGCTGGATATCATGTATTGACAGTAATATTCATGACAGTCGCAAAATTAGTTATGAAGTAGTAAGAAAGATAACTTTATGATTGCGGTGTTACCATGTGTGAGGAATGGTCTCAGAGGGTCGCAGCATTGGGAAGGTTGAGAACCACTCCTCCACAGAATAGAATTTGGCCTAAATGACATTATAACAAAAGCTTTACACTTGTATTACTTCAACATTTGACTTGAAAAATTTGCTTATGGGCCAGCAAGACGGCTCATCAGTAAAAGCGCTCGCTGCCAAGCCTGCCAACCTGAGTTCATGGTGGAAGGCGAGAACCAACTCCCACAAGTTGGCCTTTGATCTCCACACACATGCCCAACAAATAAATCAAGAAATGTAATAAAAGTTTCACAAATTGTTTATGTACTGTGGTGCTGTTTTGGTCCTGTGACTGTCATAGCACACGTGTAGGGTTGAAGCTTTATTTTGTGGTTGGAGAAGTTTTTCTTTCACTCACCCCACCCCCTAAGTAAGGAGAATAAATCCCCCAGCGCCTTAGCCGTGTGGGTCGGGTGTTGTTTTCAAGGCTGTTGACTTGTAACCTGTCAAGAGGAAGCACTCTGGTTGACCTGAGGGAGTGGTTTCATTCGTGTAACTTTTCTATACTAATAGGGCTGTGTAATATTTTCTAAACTAATGTACTAATGTCCCAATAATACATTGAGCTCCACATGCTGTTTGTTTTCAGGCAGGTTGTAAGGGGTGGCTTTCCCGAGATGGTTGGAAGGCTTAGGGGCGTTGGCTGGATGGAGCACATTCTTTTGATGAGACTCAGGTGGCCCTGACCGCCCACTTGTTTTGGTTATAATTAGAGGTGTTACTTTGAATAGTTTCAAAGGTAGCTTGTATCTTCTTGGAATTTCTTAAAAGTATCTAATCCTCCTTTCTCTCCAGCTGTATTTGGGCAGGCCTGGGTAATCATCTATGCATGCTGGTGAGCTGGGTCCCTGTAGGCAGAGGGAGAGCAAACTCGCTGTGTTCTTTGGTCTGCTTTTGGAATTGTTGGTGTCCTTCTAGGATGCTATCCTAGGTAGCACTTTCTGTGAGGCCACGGTTACTCTCATTTAGGTGAGAAGGCTGCTCTGCTGTGAGTGTGGACTGCTCATTCTGTCTAGCTTGTCCTGATGGCAGACCCACAGCCCAGGCCAACAGCTGTGCTTCCCAAGAAGGACAGCAGCAAACGACCGTGACAGGAATTTAGTTCTTGTTTTCTTTTTCCCTTTTCTTTCTTTGTTTCTCTCTTTGTTTTCTTCCTTTTTTCTTTCTCTCTCTTTCTTTCTTTGCTTGCCCCTCCCTCCCTCCCTCCCTCCCTCCCTCCCTCCCTCCCTCCCTCCCTCCCTCCCTCCCTCCCTCCCTCCCTCCCTCCCTCCCTTCTTTCTTTTGCCCCAAGACAGGGTTTCTCTGTAGCTTTGGAGCCTATCCTGGAACTAGCTCTTGTGGGCCAGGTTGGCCTTGAGCTCATAGAAATCCACCTGCCTCTGCCTCCCGAGTGCTGGGATTAAAGGCGCGCGCCACCATCACTGGGCCCTAGTTCTTATTTTCATTTGTGAATTTTTTTTTTTTTGACAGTCTGGAGATTGATGAGGGCCGTGCCTCTGAGGCCGACACTCTGTTGCTGAGCTATTTCCACTTGTGAAAGGCTGGGGTAGACTTGCACACAGTCTCAGTGGTTACTATACCATCTCAGCATGTACCCAGAAGGCATTTGTTCAGCAGTCCTAGCGTAGACAGTGGGGCTATGCTGCTCAAGAAACTGACTTTCACAATCTTAGCTGATGACAGGTCACAGTGCCTTTCAGTCCATATCCTGACATATTCAGACATATCCAGACACCGCTTCTGCTTCTTTCCATTTATTTATTTATTGAAACAGGTTTTTTTTTTTTTTTCTGTGTTGTTCTGGAACTTGTTTTGTGGAGAAGACTGGTTTCACAGAGAACCACCTGCCTCTGCCTCCCATGTGCCAGAATTAAAGGCTTGGGCCACCACGCCTGGCTTCCAGGTGTTGAGTTTACGTTATTATCCCAAATGTGAGTCTCCGAATAAGAGTATAAATAGGCCCGAGGATTGCCTAGTGGTAGTGTTCCTGCATAGCAAGCATGGGGCCACAGTTAACCCCTGACTCCCACCGAAAACCAGGTAAACCAGGTTAAGCTTGAGTTTTAAAGTGAATTTTATGTGTAGAGGTGTTTTGTCTGTATATTGGTGCCAGCGGAGCCCGGAACAAAGGCTGCGGAAACTCTGGCTCTGGAGTTACAGATGGCTGTGCTGTGTCATGTTGGTGTTGGGAAGTAAGTCCTCAGAGAGCAGCATCTCCCTAGCCCCCTAAACTGTGTGCTGGTGAGGGGATGTCTAGGGTCTAGCTAGTGAGAATCACACCATGGCAGAACTAAGCATTTCTGTCTCTGTGGCTGGTTTCTGTCGTTTTTGCGAGTCTTATGGATCATGGTCTTGCCATTTAACTCTGGCTGGCCTGGACTCCCACTTGCCTTTGCTTTCCCATGCCACCAACCAGCTGTTTCTGTCATTTTGCATGTCTCTTCAGTCAGTGTGTCTGCTGTATCATACAAAGAAATGACTGGGTATGGTGGCCCCCACTTGTAATCTAGCACTTGGGAGGTAGAGGCAGGACTCAGGAAGGAGTTCAAGACCAACCTTGGCTATGAGGCTAGTTTGAGTACTGTCTGAGCCTTTGTTTGAAAACAGAAGAAACACAGAAGAAAGAACATTTGTTCATTGTGTTTATCATGTTGGTGTATGTGGCCTCTCTTCTTGTCCCCTCCCTGCCTTGGTTGTCTTAGCCCAGGCTGGCCTAGAACTATGTCAATACTCCGTCTTCTGTGATATTTTTCTCCTAGTCTTAGACATCGATTGAGTTAGTGCTGAGAGCTATGAGGGTTTAAATGGTTTTCCGTATGGATTGTATGTTTGGGATACACAGCACGGGCATAACAGCTAGGGGCTGAGAGGTTGTAGAGCTAGCAGGAGAGAGCCTCCAGTAAACACAAATCACACGGAAGGAAAGTGGAAATCAAAGAAAAGCAGGAGATCTGAGCAGGAAGGGGCATGAATTCAGGAACAGGATTTTGTCAGTTAAGCTGGGTGTGATGGTTCGGCTGGGCAACAGAAAGAGGCCCTGTATCTAAATTAAATGTTACGTAAAGGCCAAGGGCCTGCATCCATTGTATAGCACTTGCCTAGTCCCCCCTCGCCCCCCAAAGTTAGAGTCAGTTGAGATCAAATGATAAACCGGATCAGGTGACTCCTGCCCGCAATCTTAGTGCCTGGGAGGTAGAGTCCATACCAGGACTTTCAAGTCATCCTTGGCAATTTTTTTTGAGTTCTGTGAGTCAGATTATGTAAAAAAAACCCCACACTTCTCAAAATCCAGGCTTGATGGGGCGTGCCTGTGTTCCCAACCCTCAGAAGGAGGCGGGAGGAACAGAGTTCAAGGTCATACTCCGCTACAGAGCAAGTCTGAGGCCAGCCTCCAGAAAGTCTTTTCTTTATAATGAAACATTGTTTAGATTTCTAATTTTGTTGTTTTAATTTCAGGAATATTGAGATAAATATCTCTATGGTTATGTAATTTTGGGAGATCAATATAAGTAAGGTCCTTGTTAGCTTTGCCAAATTGCATTCTTGTAAAGCTGAGCCATTTATATTTCCCTACTCATTCATTAACTCATTCACTTAGCAATGACTTATTGATTGTCCATTACACCCCAGGCTGTCTTGAAAGTTCTGGGAAAACAAGGAGCATTCTGATACTGGAATTTCTATTCTTGGTAATTGGAAGATGAGGAATAGGGTTATTGAATGTGTGTTCTGTGTCAGATGGTGATCAGTGGCTGGGCGGTGGTGGCGCACGCCTTTAATGTCAGCACTTGGGAGACAGAGGCAGGCAGATTGCTGTGTTCCAGGCCAGCCTGGTCTACACAGCGACAATGCCTAGATGGTGGGTAGTGTGATGGTAGGTGGGGTGTTATAGGTGCTGTCTGGCAGGCTCTCAGAGACTCATACAAGCAGACGTGAAGAGCAGTCAGATAGGTAGGTACTGAAGGAGGTGCATTCAAGGGCAGTGCAAACACTGTTGGGAATATGCTTCAGATCATGAGGAGCAGTGAGGGGTGGGGTCTTAGCTCAAGTTTTGTGGCCACATGAGGAATGAGAGGAGGCTGTGAGCAGGGAGTGGCAGCACACACTTTGGATCCCACCACTCCAGAGGCAGGCAGGTCGGTTGAGTGTGTTTTATGGTTCTAGTGGGTTAAAGCTTTGGTACCATCAAACGGACTTCTAAAAATTTGCATATAGAGCAAAGTTGAAACTTTTTTTTATGGAGAAAACATGTACACCCACTAAAAGGTTTTTTTTTTTTTTTTTTTTTTTTTTTTTTTTTTTTTTTTGGTTTTTCAAGACAGGGTTTCTCTGTGGCTTTGGAGCCTTTCCTGGAACTAGCTCTGTAGACCAGGCTGGTCTCGAACTCACAGAGATCCGCCTGCCTCTGCCTCCCGAGTGATTAAAGGCGTGCGCCACCATCGCCCGGCCCATTAAAAGTTTGTTATGCTGGGGCTCCAGAGATTGGTTCCTTGGTAAAAGTGCTCACTGTTCTTGAAGGACCAAGGTGTGGTCCTCAGCACCCACTTATTTTCACAACTGCTTATAACTCCAGTTCCTGGGGTTCAGAATCTGGCTTCTGGCTTCACCTGACACATGACATTATTCACGAAATTCCCTGTCCCAGATTAACTCAGGCTTTGGCCCCGCTCCGTCTGCCCTGCAGTAGTGCCCTCATGGTACCCACGGTAGCTTGCGTTTGCCTGCTGTGGAGTCTCCTGTGCCCTGATGAGTTACCTCCTGTGCAGCATTTGTTTTCCTACACTGTTTCTGAGAAACAGTCGTGTTTTCCATTGCTTTTAATTCCATCAAAGTTTCTCGCTCGCTTACTAAAAAGAAAATAAATGAGGTGTTGGGGATTGAACCTAGAACCACATGCATATCAAGCAGGTGTTCCCCACTGAGCAGAACTCCCAGGTTGTTTTTTTTCGAGACAGGGTTTCTCTGTAGCTTTGAAGCCTGGCCTGGAACTAGCTTTTGTAGACCTTGAACTCACAGAGATCAGCCTGCCTCTGCCTCTCCAGAGTGCTAGGATTAAAGGTGTGTGCCACCACTGCCCGGCTCTAAATATTTTTGTAAACCTGTACATCCACCTCTCTTAGATAGCTACCTGTGTGGGTTTGCTGATTCATTCACTTGGAATGTGGTCTGTGTAACAAACTTGTAAGGTGACTGTATCATATTATATCGCTTGTAACCATGTATGAATTGTTCTGCATCCTTGCTAATATTTTATGTCATCCATCTTCAAAATTTTGGTATTCTGGTAGATGATAACTTGAGAATTTAATTAGCTTTAGTGTTTCCCTGATGACTTACAACATTGAGCACTTGTTTTGTTTGTCTTTCCTTATATGTCTTTTAGTAATGTTCTGCACAAATGTTTTCCCTATCAAGAAATGTGTTTTTCATCTGGCAGGTGGTGGTGCACGCCTTTAATCCTAGCACTCTGGAGGCAGAGACAGGCGGATCTCTGAGTTAAGTTTGAGGCCAACCTACCTGGTCTACAGAGCGAGTGTCAGGACAGCCAGGGCTATGCAGAGGAACCCTGTTTTAAAAAAATGTTTGAAAAACAAGAAAGAAATAGGTTTTTCCTCTACTACTGAGTTCCATGCCCAGAGGTGCCCACCGCCACCGAGTCTCAGAGGATATTGCAGGACTTTGAACAGAGATAGACAATGATAATTCTAGAAGTGAAAGCTGTGTGCAGAGCAGATATCAGTGGCAGGATAGCGAGTTTGCTTTAAATGTGTGGACCACGGTCCTCACCCACAACAAAGTTAAACGCAGACTGCAGTACCTGTACTATTTGCAAGCCTATATCTGTTTGCCACTGTACAGCATCTAGTTATGTTTGGTTTATAGATGTTTCTTTGTGAGATAGAAGAGAAAGAGTTCACATACTTGTGCTATCATTAAATGTGTGAAAAGCATTGTCAAGAGTTTTCCAGTTGGATGGGGGCATAATTAGGACAGTAAATGTATTTAGGCATTTTCTAATCTTTATAATGATACTTATTTGTGTACTTGGTCCTTTTAAGATATTTTTCTTTTTTTAAAGATATATTTATTTCTTTATTTATTATGCGTACAGTGTTCTTCTGGCATGTATACCTACATGGCAGAAGAGGGCACCAGATCTCATCACAGGTGGTTGTGAGCCACCATGTGGTTGCTGGGAGTTGAACTTATTGCTTCTGGAAGAGCAGCCAGTGCTTTTAACCTCTGAGCCATCTCTCCAGCCCTGATTTTCTTTTCTTATTGGGTATTTTAGACAGGACCTCATGTAGCTCAGGGTGGTTTTGTCTCTGCCGATGACCCTGGACTTCTGCCTCTCCTGCTGAGATTGTAGGCCTGCACTACACAGTGTCAGGGCCTTGTGCATGCTAGGCCAGCATTCTGTAACTAACTATACCCCACCACCGTTCGTGTACTTGGGTTTGAATCCAGGACCTGGTGGATGCCTTCCATGTCCTATATCACTGAGCACATTCCTAGACACTATCTTATTTTGTATAACTCAAAGAACTCCCTTATAATTATTGAAACATATTTTCAGTTAAAAGGTAATTGTGGGTATGAGAGTAGGTTATTGAATTTTGAGGGTGGAAATGTGAATTTTGGTACTATGGACTTCATTCTTAGGAACAGATTCTCATGGTTGTTGTGGTGGTTAGATAGAGAATGGTCTCCATATGCTCATATTTAAATACTTGATCCCCAGTTGGTGGAGCTGTTTGGGAAGGATTAGAGGTGTGGCCTTTTGGAGGATGTGTGTCACCGAGGGTGTACTTTGAGGTTCAGAAGCCCACACCATTCCCACTTAGTTTTCTTTGCCTGTGCGAATGGATCATGTGTAAGTTCTCAGCTACCGCCTGCATATGCATCATGCGTGTGTAGCATCATGTAGTTCTCAGCTACTGCCTGCATATACATCATGCGTGTGTAGCATCATGTAGTTCTCAGCTACTGCCTGCATATGCATCATGCGTGTGTAGCATCATGTAGATATCAGCTACTGCCTGCATATGCATCATAAGTTGTCTTGGTCATGGTGTTTTGCCATGGTGTTTTCTATTGGCATAGCAATAGAAAAGTAACTAAGACATTGCTGTTAATAGAGTCTGATCTTGTAGTGTCAAGGATGAAAAGTAAGGAAAAATCAAATTATTATAAGAGCCGAGTTTTATGTCTTAGGTATATAATCCCCACATTTAGGAGGCTGAGGAAAGAGGATTGCTGCAAGTTCATGGCCAGCGTAGGTTACAGAAGAGACTATGTATCAACAAACCAGAACAAACTGAACACTCCCCCACACCCCAGCGCATTCTTAGTCTGTCAATAGTCTTCATTGTCCCCGCATTAGACTTGAGTTTTGTTGTCAGAGGATCATGAAAAACCTGAGTGACCAGAGATTTAGAAGAGAAGTCAGTTATCCCCAGCGTCTCAGCTAGGATTGGTGCTGTGTAATAGGAGATGGAATCATGATGTTGATAGTAGTAATAAATTTGTGTGTGTGTGTGCATGTGTGTTTGTACATGTGTGTGTCTGTGTGTGTGAGTGTGCAGGTACTCATGCCCGTGTCTGCATTCAGAGGCCAGAGCAGGACTTTGGGTGTCTACCAGGACATCTCACTAACAGAAGCTGCCTTTTTTGGGGTAGGCTGGCCAGCGAGTGCTCAGATCCTCCTGTACCTGCCCTGCTCTGCAGTCACGCGCAGAATGTCTGCCTTTTTATGTGAGTGCTGGGGACTGGAGCTCAGCTTCTCTCGTGCTTGCAGAGTGAGCACTCCTGTCCACCCTGTCCACCGCTCCAGCTCTCTTTCCCCGGGAATGGCATTCACATTTGAGGAAATAAAATTTAGTCCATTCACATTTATATGTAAAAAATTGAGGGAAAATTCTATATGATATATTTTAACATGGTTATGAAGGGTTCTCCTTTAAATGTTTGCTCACATAAAGTGGGTGTGAGAGTTTGTACCTGTGATCCCACCTGCCCAGGGGTCTGGGACTGGAGGGTCCAGGGTTTTTTACCACGCCCAGTGTCTTAAGACGTGGCAGAGGATTGCCGAGTTTGCAGTCAGCGTCCAGTAGTTGGTAAGAACCTGTCTCAATACTAACAAACAAAACCAAAAGAACAAAAAATAAAATCTCCTGAGCTTGCTGGGCTAGGTCTGTTATCGCAGATGCTCTGGCAGTTCCGGACCAGCCCTGGTAATCGTACCAAGTCCTGTCTGAAAACAAAAACTGCTCAAGTGGCCGGAGAACACTGGCTTTGTACTCACATGATCTACCCTGGTCTCAATGTCCAGATCCACACGGGAACCCAAAAGTCTCCAAAATACCTTTGTAAAACTGCGGATTTTTTTCTGTACCTTTTGCTCTCTGTTTAAATGGCTACTAAGCTTTCTTAATGTGTTTACAAATATCTATTTTAATAGACTCATGAAATAATATTCTTTATAGTAGTTGGAAGGTGCTGGTTGTGCTCTGGAGCTTTGCGTGTGCTTCTGATATTGGACACTAGGTGTCACTGGTACACCGACCTATGAGACACAGGAAATGTCAGCCCTAAAGCAGCTTTACATACCAAAATCCTGAGAGCAAACCCGTGAGGGCATATTTGAGGTAAAGACCAATTAGTTCATTATTTATTAGAAGCTGTATGGCAATAGACATTGCCACGTTGAGATTGTTAGCCAGGAAACATTTTTATAGGTTTCATTTGGGAGTAATATTAAGTTGGTGATTTGAGTACGCTGGTAAGCAGAGGTTTGGAGCCCATTCAGGTTCCAGTGCCTGTGTTGAGAACAGGGCTTATTTTGTTTGTTCTGTTCTTTACCTTCTGGAAGGAGGAATGATGGAAGGGTCTTCATTGGGTGTCACACTGAATACAAAGCAGAAACGAGGGACCCTGTTGAAATAATTTGTTTAGTCCACCCATACTACTGAACTGAAACTTCTCTCTAATCAAGACTGTTCTCAAACTCTTAGCAGCTGTCCTGCGCATGCCTCCCGAAAGCTGGCCTTATAGGGGTTTGTCACCGTGCCTGGCTCTATAATATAGTTAAAATTTTTATTAGTTTATATATTTTATTGAGATTTAGGTTAGCATACAAAGTAATGGGTTTAATTTATGACACCTTCATACATTGTCCTTTTCCTTGTTCTCATTCCTTCCTTCCCCTGTAGTATGTTTCTTAGAGCAGTCTTCTAGAGAAATCCATGAGAAATCTAACTTTTCTGGCTGATTTGATGTAGTCTGGTTAACATTCTACAAGTGAAATATACCCTAAATTGGGATATTTCTTGCATGAGAGCTTTTTTGCTCTCCAGGAATATGTATGGATAATTAATTTTTACATATTTATTTATTTAGTGGTGTGCACCTTTATTTATTTACATTTTTTCATTGATTTTATTGAGTTATACATTTTTCTCTGCTCCTCTCCCCTCCTCTCCCCTCCCTTTCAACCCTCTCCCATGGTCCCCACACTCTCAATTTACTCAGGAGATCTTGTCTTTTTCTACTTCCCATGTAGATTAGATCCATGTATGTCTCTTTTAGGGTTGTCATTGTTGTCTAGGTTCTCTGGAATTGTGAATTGTCGGCTTTTTTTTCCCTTTGCTTTATGTCTAAAAGCCCCTTATGAGTGAGTCCATATGATATGTGTCTTTCTGGGTCTGGGTTACCTCACTCAATATGTTTTCTAGATCCATTTATTTACCTGCAAATTTCGAGATGTCATTATGTTTTTCTGCTGTGTAATACTCCATTGTGTAAATGTACAACATTTTCCTTATCCATTCTTCCGTCCTGGGGCATTTAGGTTGTTTCCAGGTTCTGGCTATGACAAACAAAGCTGCTATGAACATCGTTGAGCACATGTCCTTGTGGTACGATTGAGCATATATGTTTATTTGTATGTGGAGGTTTGGTGCATGCTCTTGAGTGTGTCTCCCTGCGAGTACATGCAGAGGCCTGAGGAGAACATGGGATGTCTTTCTCAGTTGCTTCTTCACTTTGTTACCTTGAGGCAGAGTCTCACTTTGAACTAGAAGCTTGATGTTTCAGCTCCACTGTCTGTCTAGGGAGGTCTACAAATCTGCATGGCTCTGCCTTAAAGTGTTGGGAGTTAACATATGTGCCCAGCCATGTCTAGCTGTATTTATTAACTTTTTGAGAAAGTGGAACTGAGTTGAAGTATAGAGTCGCTGTGTGCTCCATGCATACACAGTGATCACCCTGCACCAACATTCTACACCAGAGTGATGCCGGTGTGGTCTCAGAACCTGAGTTCACACGTTATTGTCTACCCTGGGCATTGATAAATATGCAGTGACATGTGTCACCTCTGTAGCGTCGGACAGCAACGTGTCACTGCTCCAGGACCGGGGCACCTTGGAAGGGGGCAGCACGGCATCTGTGTTGGTGGTACATGACTGCATGTGCCAAATGTCAGAATTGAAGGAGCCATTTCAGACTGGTTTCTGTTGCGTTGTAATATGCCTGTAAAAGCTTCCTCTGTGTCTTTTTTTTTTTAAGGATTGATAGTTTATAGATTTTGCTATTTGGAGTATCAGTTTGTTTTTGACATATAAATATAGTTTATATAACTTAAATACTACAAGATACACAAATCTCAAGTTTATAGGATTTTTTTTTTTTGTTTGAGACAGGGTTTCTCTTTGTAGCCCTGACTTCCTGGAATTCACAACTCATTCTGTAGACCAGGCTGGCCGTGAACTCACAGAGATGCATCTGCCTCTGCCTCCCCAGTGCTGGGATCAAAGGCATGCATCTCACCGCCTGGCTAAAGTTTATAATTTGATTACTTTTTCCTTGTGCATGTATGCACACAGGCAAGTGAAGCTTAACTGGAAGAAATTTTAAGGACTTTCTTTTCTTTTTATGAAGTTTCCTAGTGAGTGTTCCGCCTCCCCAGCAGACAAGACAATCTCTGTCCTGACCACAGATTAGCTCTGCAGTTTTTAAACATATCTTAAATTGATGCAGTATGGAATCTCTCTTGTCTGTCGTCTTCTTCTCAGTGTGTATTTTAGATTCATCCCAGTCAAGATGTAGTAAAAGAATGAATTAAAGGCCATCGCGTTTGTGTGCCTGAGTGATGGCGAAGTGTTTATGACAGCTGCTAGGCCGACACTCTCTGTAATGGTGCTACATTGACTTCTGAGCACCTTCCAGTCCGCCTGCAGGCGCGAGTGTCGGCTTGTCTGAGTGGTTTTGCATTAACATCTACCCCCAAGGAAGATCTTTTGGCTACAGAAGTGTTAGCTGCAAATGGAAGATACCATTAGAGCAGCTTCAAAGGCCCGAGCGGTGCTTAGATTGGGTGCTGCAGTCCTAGCGGGGGCTGAAGTGCCCTGTCTGGGTCAGCTGCGCAGCCAAGGGCAGCATTGTGCTGCTCTTCTCTCATCTGCTCTGGAAAATCAGGCCGAAGGGAAAAGGTTGACGTTGCCGCAGTGCTTCTTCCATGTGTGTGAAAATTTGGAAGTATGAAAATATAATTACAAGTTCCTTTCATTATTTATGTTCTGTGGTTTTCATACTGTTCCTGAGACTCGCTTCCTTCTTGCTTCAAGTTTTGTGTTTTGTATTTAGTATCAAGACCAAAACACAGACTGGCTTGCTGTCTCCTTCATGTGGTCGGCAAATATCTGTTCTTTAAGTTGTAAGTTCTCACAAATCCACATTTTAGGTGGTTTCTGCGGTTTGTGTTTTCTTCCTTGCTGGCAAACAGAGTCTGTTATGGAGACACTGACACTTGGCATCAGCTGAATCATTTGTGGTTGGCGGCAAAAATACAACAGAAGACTTCTTCCCCTCTTGCCCCTAATTGTAGGAGCCTGCAGAAGGACTGCCCATGGCTGTTAGGAATGCATTCTTCAAAATCTTCTGTCTAAGGCTCTGAAACCATCGAGCCAGCGCTGTTGTAACATGAAACACTGGTGGGGCCTGGTTAAAGCAAAATGCCTCCCGAGTTAAAGATGCTAGCTTGATATTCAAGGTGGCTTCTCACTGTGATGCTTGTTTGTTTGTTTTGGTTTTTCGAGACAGGGTTTCTCTGTAGTTTTGGAGCCTGTACTGGAACTAATTCTGTAGACCAGGCTGGCCTCGAACTCAGCGCACCGCCTTCCTCTGCCTCCTGAGTGCTGGCATTAAAGGCATGTGCCCCTACTGCCTGGTTTATGCCCAGGTATCTTAAATTACTGAGCTGTGGTGATGCTCCTGCCTCAGCCTCCCTAGCTGAGTAGTACACTTCAGTGCTACTATGCCTGGCTGAGACCTGTAGGAAAGGCCTGTGTCTTTTGAGGTGGGACACTTGAGATCAGTCTTTCTCCTTTTTCCCTTAATCTTTAAAGTGAAATTGTAATTTTATGATTCATGGAAAGATTAGTTCCAAGATACCATACTCTTCCCCAGTATATATAAAACTTGTAGATACTTTTGTCTGTCTGTCTCTCTCTGTATTTTTTTTTTTTTTGAGACAGGGTTTCACTGTAGCTTTGGAGCTTGCTCTAGAACTTTCTCTGTGAACCAGGCTGGCCCCTCGAACTCACAGAGATCCACCTCCTCTCCCTCCCGAGTGCTGGGATTAAAAGCGTGCACTGCCACGGCCAGCCCAGTTTTGTCTCTCTTATAAAAACTGTATAGTATTTGCATATAACCAACTATATTAGCCTGAGTACTTTTAAGTTATTTTAGGTTATGATGCATGGTTCAATATCAGTCCAATATTAATGGCTGTTAGGCACAGTGTTATAGCAACAGCAGAGAAGTAAAAAGCCTCTGTGATCAGTACAGATGTCCCCACAGCTGCTTTGAGATGGTGTTGGAATGCAGATGACCCTGTGGACACTAAGGACTGACGTACAGCGTCAAGGTGGCTGGACTAGCGCAGGCAGAAGCTGTGGGCGCCTACTATTTCCTTTGTGGGTGCTCTGGCTACTTAATAGCTAATTAAAACCTCCCTTCTTCTGTCACCTCGAAAGCCTGGTCTTTCTGCCTTGTACTCCTTAGAGTTGGCGTTATAGGTAAATGCCCACCCATGGCTGGCCATGTTGGCTTTGTAACTGAGTTATTAAGCTGATATGATGCCATATCCATTTCTCCCTAATGAAAAGGGTTTTTGTTACTTCTCAAGGTAAGCATTATGTTACAGTTTTCCTTTTAAGTAGTTTTATTCAGTTTGATTAGTATAGAATTAATTATTATCATTTTTATATTAATAATGATACAGTTGTATATTTATTTGGAGTTTCTGAGTATTTTTGTTGTTTTAGGAGTTGAATTAAAATATTTTTTAAGATTTATTCATTTTATGTTTATGAATGTTTTACCTGCATGCTTGTGTGTGCACCGTGTACATGCTTGGTGCCTACATAGTTGAGGAGATGGCATCCAGTCCTTTGGAGCCAGAGTTGTGAGCCACCCTGTGGGGCTGGGAATGAAACCGTGTCCTCTGGAAGAACAAGCGCTCTTATTCTCTGCAGCCCCAGAACTGAAGATCTTAAATAGAAAGCGTTTCTTTGCGTTCCTTCAGTTTCTCGCAGTGTTTGCTTTTTCATTTCTCCATTTCCCTTTTTGCTCTTAGGGAAAACATTAAATTTGGGAATTATAATGATTTCCCATTTATTCTGTATACATTTAAATTATAGTTTTTTTCAAGTCGTTTTACGTTTACACAGGAATTAGGGTGAAAGTAGTTTCCCCCCACTCCTCCTTCAGGGTAGTAACACCTCCAGGGACAGTGCTGTGACTGTTACAGTAGGTGAGCCAATGTTTACTTAATTTTTAAAATTTTTACATTTTCGTTTTATGTGTTGGCTGTTGTGTCTGCATGCATGTCTGTGCACCACTTGAGTTCCTGGTGCCAATAGAGGCCAAAAAAGGGTGTTGGATCTGCTGAACTGTTGTTAACAAAATGCTATCAGCCACCATGTAGGTGCTGGGAATTGAACCCAGGTCCCTTCGAAGAATAGCTCTTAACCACTGAGCCATCTCTCCAGCAGCAATCTTGTTCTTTGAGACAGGGTCTCATTGTGTAGCCCTGATTGGCAGTATACTGTGCTGGACTGGAACTGATAGATCCTCCTGCCTCTGCTTCATAGTGCTGAGATTAGCGGTGTGCACCAACACACCTGTATTTGAGCGTGTCTGTAGATATTAAATATTCACAACAGAATTTAAAGAACAGTGGGCTACAGGTGTAGCCTGCTAAACATTAAAGTAGATAGGTGCAGCCTGTTGTCATTTATTCCCTCAACAAACACATCCTTGGTTAAAGTCTCAATATTAGTTATGTGCCACCTGCTTTTAAACATACACTCTTACAACAGTCACTTTGCTATTTAAGTTATTTTGCTTATTTCTAGGCAATTCTAAGGTAGCAGATTTATATATCATATAAACATAACATAATCCAGTTTATTTTCTACTAAAGTAAACTGTTAGGGTGTCGATCTTTTAGGTGTGTGTTGTAGATACTCTGCTTTGTTAGTTCCCACAGTGTGTGATTTGGTCAGTAAGAATATAGCGTGAAGGAACACAGATGTTAGCTGGCTTGCTGTCCAAGCCTTCCTCAGGTGGAGTTAGAACTGTCCACTAAACTAGATGACTCTGAGATGAATAGAGGTTTTGATTTAAGGCAAAATGTGCTTGAGAGAAACCTGAGAAATTCTTCTTGTTTTCCAAGTCTCATGGCTCACTTAAAAATTCAGGTTTTCTTTGGATCCAGGGAAATAGCTCACTGCTTTCGACGCAAGCCTGAGGCCCCAAGTTAAATCCCAGACATCCATGGAAAAACTGGGTGTACACTTGTAGTTCCTGTGCTGCAGAGGCAGAGACAGGCTCGATGGCCAGCTGAGTGCCCTTACACCCTACCTCGGCCTCACTCACTAGAGGGTTGGGCCGGGAGCTAGCTCAGTGGAGGATTTACAGAAGCTGCATCCTGTTCACCTGAGCTCGCTGTGCATTTCCCCCTGGTTTTGAGGTCAGTCCTCCTACCTCAGCTTCCATAGTACTGGGATTAGAATTTATGCCACCACACCAGGAAGCCCTCAGAGTTGAGGCTGGGTCTCATTCCATAGCCCGGGATAGTCCTGAGCTCTACAATCTCCTCCATCTGCCCCTCCAGTGCCTGGTTGTAGGTAGTGACGTGTCCTCCTCTCTCTCTTGAACTGGTTAGAACCTTTACAATTTTTATTATCTTTTCCCAGAACCAGCTTTTGGCTTCAGTGATGCTTTCCCCTGTTGATTTCCTTTTTTTCAATTTTATTGAATTCCCCTCTAACTGATGTTTATTTGTGCCTGCTTGCTTTGATTTAGTTTTTATTTCATAGGTAGTTTGAGATTTTTCAATGAAAGACTCGTTTGTCAGCTCTATGCATTTAGTTAGTGGCGTTTTTATTTTCATTTAGTTAAAAACGTCTTAAAGTTCAGCATAGTGATACACGCTTGTAATCCCAACATTTTTGAGGGTCAGGAGTTCAAGGACAGTGTGGGCTACATGAGATCCTGGCTCAAATAAAAACAGAAAACAAACCATAAACAAAATAGTTTTTAAAAATTTTGAAACTTTCTTCTTTGAACTGTGTGTTGTTTACAATTTGGTTGCTTAATCTCGCTAGTGTTTTGTTATTTTCCAGATGTCTTGCTGTTACTAATTTCTGCTGTAGTTCCATTGTGGTGAGAGGGTAGTGTGTGGTTTCTGTTCCTTTAAGTGTGTTAAGGTGTGTTTATCGTCTACGCGATGGATGCCTCGAGTTTTCCAGTCTATCAGCACAGCGTTACTGTAATCGCTGTGTATCAGGGTGGAATTAAGTTAAGGATTTATGTTCTTCAGAGGTGTTGAGAGTCTGAATCTCATTTCTATTCTGCACTGTCATATCTGCATCTGCACAAGAGGCGTCCTTCGGGATGGCGGTTGGCAATCCCCTGGCTTCACGGGTGCTCGGCGTGTGACAGGCATATCCAGAGGTTGACTTAAATGCTATCAGAATGGCCAACATTAAAGACTGCCTAGAGTGTTAAACAGGAAGAGCCCTCAGACATTCTGGTGGAAGTGTGAATTGATGTGAAGTCTTTGGAAAACAGTCTTGTTAATCAGTGAAAGCTGCATCTATACCTACCTCTGATATCTTTAAAAAACACTTTATTATTTTGTGTGTGTTTGTTCTGTCTGCATGTGTATCTGTGAACCACTTGTACAACTGGTGCCACAGAGGGCGTTACAGACCCTGGAAATGTGGTTACATACAGTTGGGAGCCACTATATAGGTGCTGGGAATCAAACCTGGTTCCTCCCTAACAGCAGCCAGAGGTCTTAGCTGGAGCTTTGTCTCCTGCTCTTTTTTTTAACCCTGGCTAGCACGGAACTTAGTGATCCATCTACCCTGCCTCTTGAATGCTGGGATTAAAGTCATATGTCACCACACTCAGCCTTACTTTTGTATTTATTCTTTTTTAATTTAAGCATCTCTCTGTTTTTATGTGCATGCTGAATGCCCACAACAGCCAGAAGAAGGTACCAGATACCCAGTTACAGGAGCTATGACTTGACTGCTGCTAATGGAACTCTGGTCCTAGAAGAGTAGCAAGTGCTCTTAATACCTGAGGGGTCTCTAGACCCTTAATTACCTTGAAAATAGAGCAAGTGTGCTAATCGGTCTCTGCAAAAAAAAAAAAAAAAAGAAAAGAAAAGAAAAAGAAAGAAAGAAAGAAAAAAAACCCAAAATATACGTATTCACTGAAGCCATCTACAGTTATAGTCATAGCTGTATGGGCTGTGATGCTAGATACAACTGTGACGTGGACAGGTGACCTAGATCATATTTCATTAAGGAAAGGACAATATGAAGAACAGCTGAAGGCAGGCGGGGACGCTGGTGTGCACTCTAATAAATGAAAACCACATCAACATCCTCTTTGCAATAACCAGCGTTTGGGCTGGAAGGTAGCTCTGCTGCCCAGCACCTGACCGGAAGGGTAGTGGGTTTGCTTTCCTACCCAGGATCCGTCTCCAGTGCCCTCCCTCCCCTTCAAAGGTTAAGAGCATATTATAAAGTACTAAGGAGAGTTTGCTTTTGTACCTGTGTCTTCCTGTGTGCACAAGATGGTTTAGCTTGTGTGTAAGTGATTCTGCTCCCGCTTCCCAATTTCTGGGACTACAGGTGTGGTTCTGTAGTCCTGTGGTCCTGTACTATTACTGCCTCTGGCTGGAATTCTTTTTAAAAAGTAGATTCAGTTGCCTCTTTACCAAACTTCACATGCTGGTCGGCAAGAAGTTGCAGGACTAGAGATGTGGCTTGTGGTAGAGCCTTCCTGGTGTGTACAGGGCCCTGGGTTAAATTTCTACCAACTCAGAAAAAATGATTACTGTCGGGTTTGGTACTTTAGAGTACTATAAAATAGCTCAAAGAAAGTAGTATAGACTTCTGTGAAATTCGGTGACCATATGGTGGCATCCAGAGACTACCTGTTAGGTAGTCAGTCTATTGGAAGAATTAGTGAATTCTCCTTTTGATTTATATTTGTGTAGTGTGTATTTTTTGGTGGAATTGGATATTGAACCTAGTTGCACCATGTGGAACTGTGGTCGGGCAAGGGTCTGGGGAGTAAAGAACACTCAGAGAGACACAAGAATGCCAACTTTATTGTGTTCCAGGGCAGCTTATATAGTGCTCTCCTTGACTAGTGGCCACGCCCTCGCTCTTAGGATTTACTACTGTAAACCCTCCAGAAACCACTTCCTCGTTATCAGGAACTCATGAGGTTTCATGCATAGTACAGCTGTAAGCATAGAAAAACAAATTGTTTACTCGAGCAGGCAGAGATCATAGGATGTTCATGGTCTGAGGGTCTGCAGCTCCCAGCAACCCAGAGCTTCAGTCATGTACACTGCTGCACGGAGCTACATCCTAGCACTGCTTATTCCTAATTTTTTTTTTTTGGTAGGGGCTCCCGCAGTTGGTCTTGAACTCACTCTGTACAGCCCAGCAGGCAGAACTTGGATCTGTGATCAAAGAACTTTAGACCTGGGACTTAGTCTCTTGATTTTGTTTGTTTGTATGTTTGTTTGCTTGTTTGAGGCGAGAAATTATAATTTTAAAGGTTTGGGCCTTGGAGTGTTGGGTTATAGCTGTGTGCTGCCATGTCCTGCTTTCTTGAGGACCAGGAAGCTGGAGTTCTGCTAGGTCCATACTAGAAACGTAGTAAAGGCCTGTCGGTAGCGTGCTATGTAAAATCATAGTGTTTTCATCCGACGGGAGTCTTCATAGCAATAGAAAAAGAAGAACCTTGCAGTCACATGCATCAGCGTGAATTGATTCTTAGCCAGTAATGTGGAAAAAATTATACAAGAGTATACTGTATATGACCCCAGTTATTCTGTGTTCAGTAATTCAAACCTGTGTACAGACCTAGAAGGTTGTGGTTATGACTGGGGAGGGATGTGGTAAGCGTTTTAAATTTTCATAATTATTTGTCATTTATTTATTTACTAATTTTTGTAGAGACAGAGTGTCACTTTTTAGCCCTAGCCAGTGTTGAATTCCTCGTATGGGCCAGGTTGGCCTCAAAATTTAGTGCAGATTCTCCTGCCTCTGCCTTCTGAGCACTTGCTGCCAGCTTAACTGGTATATGCCAGTAACATAGATGCTTTATGGAACATTGATTAATCTCTACACGTAGCTAATGATATGCACATTTTAAATAGATTGTTGCCTGTCAGTAAAGTTTGTCAAAAAAAAAAAAGGCCATTCATAAAGCATAGTGTTCTGTTCCTGCAGGGCAGGGTGGAGCAATGTGGAGGTCCACCTTCATCGTCCTCAGTGCTGGATTGAGTTTTTCCACTCTGGCTGGTTCCTGAGGGCTGGGTTACCTTCATTTGATCTTACAGTTCTCTGGAAGTTTTCTCCAAGCTCCTCCAGATCTGTGTGTGTATTGTCGTCTCGAGAGTTGTAATTTCTCTTTCCTTAGATTGAGCTGTGAGAGTCTAAACTTGGATTCCCCCACCCCCTTCCAGTTTGGTATGTAATTTGCATATTTTCACCATGCGAAAGCTATTTTCTATGGTTGGAAAGATTTTTTTTCCCTACAGTGTGAACAAATCATTCTTTGTTCTCCTTATTGTGCCTTCAAACTGGTACGTCCGGTTTATGCCCCAAACAACAAAAGTCTGTCATCAGAAATTAAAATGCCAGCAAGAACAAAGGCAGGGAGACGGGGAGGAGCTGGGATGAGGCCCCTTCTAGTGCCCTCTCCTGTTGCAGCGCAGCAGCTGGGATTCCTTGTCCACTCTCCCTGCTGCTCTTCGGTTGTCAGTTTAGAAGTGAGCTTGCCGCTTCTTTTCAGGCTTCCGGGTCCTCATCGCTGGATTCCTTGTCATTTCCAGAGATCTTTTCTCTAGGAAACCCAAAAGTTTTTAATACTGCTTTTAACACGGTTGTGGTATTTATTGAAAGCAAAGTTACCCACGAACACACTGAATGACAGCATTAGGGGCAGCTGGGAAGCATCCCTGTACGTCTGTGTCCTTTCTATCTGGATACGCCTTGCTAACACTCTCAGCGCAGCATTGCTCTGGTTCAGGATTTTCATGCATCACCTGCAGGGTTCTTTCCCCGGAGGCTGATACCTGTGACTTGCATTCTGCAGTTAGAATTAAGCTCCTGGTTTCAGCCAGATGTAGTCCAGAGTCATGTAGATTCACAGCTCTCTGTACATGTGGCACGGCACTTTCTCCTTCTGATGAGCCCCAACTCAGGCCATGAGGTGTGGACAGTGTATAGGATCATGCATTTTTAATCTTTCCTCGGGGTTTGTCGTTCTCACCTGTGGCTGGACATGTGAAAACACGTTCAGTTTGGAACAGGGAGTTTGGTTTATTTTGAAAGTTGTTTTACTGTAAAGCTTCATGTGTTTGGATTTTGAATGGTTTTTCTGTGTTTTTTGCTCTTGTGTATTCAGTGATACCAAACATATATGGCAAGACAGATTTTTAAAACAGTATTTAGTATATCCGAGTACAGAAACTCAGGAAAACGAGGTTATATCTTTTAACATTCAAGTTTTGTTTGGTAGAACCAAAATTGAATGCCGGTTCTGGTACATGAAAACAGCAGTACAGATCGGAGAGTTTGTGTTCACACTGTAATTTGTTATGGGTGTAAATCTCAAAAGTGGAATTTTTTCATTACTTTATAGTATACAGCTTTAAGTTTTATACTATTTTTTATTAATTTTTTTCTTAATTGTACGAAAGAGTAGACGTGCTTATCTCTTGTCCAGCAAATACTATAATATAATAACTTACATTAGCATTCTCTGCTTGTCTTTTTCTGTTCCAGTTTTCAAGTGGCAGGGACTTGGAACTTGTCAATAACAATCTTTAGTATAAGTAAACCATACCAGTACTCACCTGTTAGCATATGTGTGTTCAAAAACCAAAGATGTAGTACATTTTATATTTCAGAAAAGTGTATTAGATACATTAGATGGAAAGTGTCACAAAATAATCATCCAAGTTTCTTCCTTAACTCTGTCCTGTTACCGTAGAATGGAGACTTGGCTGCAGTGTGTTTTGCTCATGGGTTTTGTTATTGGCATGAAAGCCATGAAGACGTGTGGTGCACAGGAGCCTTTGCTCTGTGGGCTTCTCTGAGCCCGTGGGCAGGTGGTGCTGTTGTTGCATGTCCTCGCTGGGATGCTCATGGGACTCGGCACACTGAGTGGGGAGACATGCCGCTGCAGCCAGCTGCTGTCTGAATCACCACAAGCGCAGTGGATTTTATAGGGTAGAAAGCTTACGGTTCACAGCTCTAAAAGGAACACAGGAGAGGGGCTGAAGAAGGCACCTCGGTGTGCACAGAGGTTACTGGAAGATTTGCCAGTTTTCATGATGGATATATTTAAGCCATTTGTTGGGCCTATTAAAACATCGATAGTATGAGTCTTTATCTTTGTTACGTCTATTAGAAGTTCTTGAATCTTTAGGGCCCATTTTATAAGGTGTACCATTTTCTTTGCTATTAGCACAGTGCTCTGAGGACCATATTAGTATCAGCTCCCACAGTCAGTCTAGAATGTTGTTATTCTCTAATTCTGTTTTAATTTGCTCAACAGATCAACCAGGATTTGAAAGACATTTTTTTTAAAAAAAAAACTTGATACATACTAGCATACCTCCTTTTGCCTTTTGGAGAAATCGAATACTGTAGTCTTTCTATCTAAGCACAGATTCTGACTATATTCAAGGGGGAGTGGGCATTGTTACAGTGTTTGATCTTTATTTATAGTAAAAGTGATGACTTCCAAAGTTGCTTGCTTACAACTTTATCAGCACAGAAAACTGCATTTAGGGGTGTCTTGAAGGTCTATTTTTAGCAGCCTTGTCCTATAATTGCAAACTAATGTGGTCGACAGATTTGAATGATTCTAGAAAGACAACTGACTAGTAGCTGAGCTTGGATATTGCAAAGTAGTCTCATAGCTGCTTTGCTCCAACATGGAGAGTGAGCACAGGGCTGCACAGACTTCTCATGGGTTAATAGAAATTACAGATTTCCAGAACAGACGTTATTCAAGTTCATACCAATAATGAATTGTAATGTTTTTCTGAAAATGCTTACAAAATTTAAGATAGGGCTGTACTTGATATGCATAAGCTCCCTAAAATCATAATGTATTGTGTAGAGTTATGTGTGTATGTGTGTATGTATGTATGAATGTATATTTCCCAAAAATCATAATAGAATTTAGATGTTTTTATCTGATAGCACTGTGCCACACATTTTAATAAACTGAGCTGTTTTTTGCCTTCTCCCATGCAGATCAGCGGGGAAGCCCAGGAGCTCTTCTCTGTTCGGCACGGCCCAGTCCGAGCAGCTAGGATCTTGCCTGCTCCACAGTTGGGTGAGTGTCGCCGTAAGGGAAAACAAATCACGCAGTTTCTCTTCTGTTGATTTTGGACTATAGACAGCAAGAGTGATAACCCGGGTCTGCTTCGCTGCAAAGGTCCATTCTGCCTCCCTCCTCCCCCTAGACAAACCCTTAGTGCTCTCAGTTGCAATAGAAATAGGTAATCTTAACCATTTCAATATGGCGTTTCACTTTCTGCTGTGGTTTTGATTTATCTCCTTCCTCTTTGATCTCGATTTGGCCTCTGCCTTTGCTTGCTCTTTCTCCAAGCTGTCTTCTCTCTTGGCTTTCTGGGCATCCTTCTGGGCTGCCTTTGTTCTGCTCTGGCGTGCTTTCCTCTGTGGGTATTCCCCAGTCTCCCTTTGCCTGCCTCTCCCTTCTCAGTTAGACTTGCTGGCAAAGAGAGCTTGGTTTTCAGTATTGTCTCTGCTGTAGGTGACTCCGCAGTCAGACTTCACTATTCAGAAGGGTGTTGTGGGCTTTTAATGTTGAAATTGTTCTTTTTTTCAGTTTTTATTAGTGTTTATTCATTGTGGAAAACAATGAATCATATTGATATCTTCATGTATACAGTGTTCTTTGAACCCTTTTGCCCTCCATTGCCTTCTCATTCATTCATGTTTCTTCCAAGTACTTCTTAATATTACAATTAAGTATTGTATGTTCTATATTTATGTATAAATGTCCAAATGTGTATTCATATTAAGTTTTCTGATTCCTTCATATTATGAAATCAGAAAAATTATTTTTCCCTTATTCCCTATGTTTACTAAAATTATATATGCAGAAAACAATCATATTAATCACTTGGGATACTTTAAAGTTTCTTTCAATAAAATAAGGATACAAAATACTTTAATTCTATTATCATTTGAGATTATCCTGAAATGAAAACTCTCATTAAGACTTCATGTAGCTGTTAATGATCAAAATTGGTGAGAGCGATGCTAACTAAAACTCAGGGCTTGGTTGTTCATAAGTAATCTTAGGGATTAATGTAACGGTTTTCTTTAATGAAATGGAAAGGATAGCTGGGCAACAATGTCGCGAGATCACATGATTTTTCCTTGCAGTTCAGCTATGTGGCCTTCACAGCCTTCATCTGTCCTGCTCCTTCCGCCCTCCCATCTTTCCATTCTTCCCTCATTCCGTCCCCCCCCCTGCTCTCCATTCTGCCCTGGGGTGTGTTGGCTTGCTTTCCCTCAAGTTTCTCTCTCTCTCTCTCTCTCTCTCTCTCTCTCTCTCTCTCTCTCTCTCTCTCTCTCTCTCTCGTCCTGCTACATTTTTATTCTTGTGGACAATTTGACGAAGAAGGCTCTAGACAGCCCTTCCCTGCTTTGGAATCGGCAGGGCCGTCCACAAGGACTTTAACAGTAACAGACTGTGTTTTCTTTCCCGTGTGATTAGCAGAAGCAGAATTTTGACTTTTTCATTTTATTTATAAAACTCTTGTTTAGTCAGTTAGGAACCAACATTTCTCAACTTTTACTTGTCTCAAAGTAACTTTTAAGTCGCTTTGTTAGTCAGTAAATTATTTCTCCCACTAGTAGACTTCTTTAGATTTAAAGTACAGTTTTACAGGATAAATGTTCTGAGAAATTCTTTATATGTCATCTTAATGTATTTGGTTAAATTTTAATATTTGTTTTTATTAAGTGTAATTCATGGGACAGAACTCATAAAGTTTGTATTAGGAAATCCACTCCTCCCTGGGGTTGTCCCCTTGTGCTTGGGGCCTTCATTTTGGTGGCAGGCCTTCTGAAGCTTCCTGAGAACACACACGTGGGAGCTCAGCCCCATCCTGTGAAATGTCTTTATTCTCCTTGAACGCTCGGCTGGCCAATGACTGCTCACTTAGAACCACATTGTTTCAGAGTTTTGTAGACATTCGATTTGAGTTATGTGCAAGAGTCTGAGTCCGTTTTGACATCTTTTTCCTTTTATGTGTCCTGTTACTCTGTTGGGAATGTTGCCTTGTTTTTTGTGTTCTTTCTGGTTTTTCGAGACAGGGTTTCTCTGTGTAGCTCAGACTGTCCTGGAACTCACTCTGTATATCAGGCTGGTTTCGAACCTGCGGTGCTGGGATTAAAGGCCTGAGCCTTTGTTTTGTTACAAGTTATAACTATATAACTCTGGCTGGTCTACAACTTGCTGTGTAGACCAGAATGTCCTCTACATTAGAGATTTGCCTGCTTCTGCCTCTTAAGCGATGGGATAAAAGCATGTTCAACCATGCCTGGCAAGTTTTAGTTTTTAAACACTGATGTTGTTATTGTGTGTACTATGTGTGGGTGTGCATGCCCTAGCATGTGTGCTGAGGTTAGAAGACAACTCCGTAGAATCAGATTGAACTCATGGTGCTGATCTTGAACTGCCCCTTACCAGCTGAACCATCTTGCTTGCCCCTCATTTGATGTTCTGTGAGCTGATCCCTGTACTGTGTGTGTGTATGCAACTTGTCTGCCATTCTTACCCTGGCTTCCTACGAGTTGCCCCAGCAGTGTTGTTCCCTTTTTTGATAATTTGAGTTTCTTTAATTTCCTTATGATCTATTCTTTTGTTATTAGACTTTTACATCCCACCCTCCCTCCCTTTCTCCCTCCCTCCTTTCCTTTCTTCCTTTCTTTCTTCTTTTCTTATTCATTTGTTTGTTTGTCTCTTTGAGACAGTGTTTCATCTCTGTGTCCAGGCTGGCCTAGAACTCATTTTCTACCGCAGGCTGCCTCTTCTTGCCTTGACCTCACAAGCACTGAATTTACAGGTATAGTCACCATACCCAGTGGATTTCCTTTTAGAATACTATGTCTCACTAGCCCTTCCTGTTCCTCTTCGCATTGGGTGTATGTCCTCATAGTAGTTGCTGTACTTTATTGCTGACTTGTGGACTTTTAAACAACTTATTATGTGTGTAGGTACACACATGTGCTGTGTGCGCCACAGCATGGATGTGGAGGTCAGGACTGGCTCTCTCCTTTTATGTTTACATGGGTTGCAGTTCTCTGGCTGTTAGGCTGTGTGGTCAGTGGCCAGTGGGTCATCTTGCCAGTTCATGATACATTCAATGCCTCATAAGAGTGTTTGCTATGAAGTCTGATAAATATCTGTTGGATATTGTTGTATGGTATCCGCTTACAGAAGTTAAGGCCAAATTTCTGTGAAAAATCGGCCCCCTGGTTAATAATAAAAACCAGAAAGGTCTGCACTGCAGTGGTATAATGGTGAAAGAGTGTTATTGTCAGCACCATAGTGTTGCGATGGTGTAACAGTGTACCGATCAACCGTGTAGTGGCGTAATGGCGTTCCCAGTAAAGCATGCGTCTTTGCTTCTTGGCCACTGACAGGTGCTCAGCATACTCTTCTAATGAGTTTTTTACTTATTTGTGTGTGTGAGTGTCTACAGATGCTAGAAGTTAATGTCAGATTCTTGGAGCTCTGAGCAGTCTGATTTAGGCGCTGGAACTGATCTCTGGCTTTGCAAGAGCAGCAAGCACTTTTAATTTAATTGAGCATCTCTCCTGCCTCCCATGATCCAATACATTGTTAATGAATCTAAATCTTCAGAATTTATTTTTTAAAAGTCACAAAAAGCCTGATGACCAGGGATGTAGGTCAGTTGGTAGAGATGGATGTGTGAGGCCCTTGGACCTGCAAATCCAGATGTGTTTTCCATGCTTCTAATCCCAGCACTAAGGAAATACCGGCAGGATGATCATCTTTAGTTGTATAGCAACCTGTCTGGCAGCCTGGGATGCATGAGATCATCTGTCTCCCGAAATGTAGAAGGCTACGACCAATCACTTGGCATGCTTATATCAATTAAAACTTCAAGTATGTGGGGGAAATAAGGAAGAAAAAACATATTACTAAAATGCAGTGTGTTTGAAAAATGCTTTAATGAGGCTGGGTGGTGATGGCACACATCTTTAATCCCAGCACTCTGGAGGCAGAGGAAGGCAGATTTCATTTCTGAGGCTAGCCTGAGTTCCAGGACAGCCACAGCCACACAGAGAAACTCTGAAAATACCACCCCCCCAATTTCAAAAAAGAAAAATGCTTTACTGATTTAAGAGCTTAAGATGCTAATTTAAAACATTAAAAACCCTCTTTAAGAGTCACATAAAGGTAAATTAAAAAACATTGATGCTGATCCTCCTTGAAAATTAGTCTTGAAATCTTATTTCAAGTAAAGTCACATTTTCTTGTAACCTAAGTAGCAAGTTTATATTTGGAAGTCCACTTGTTTAATACAGTGTATTCATGTGTATATTTTAACATATAAATCAAGACTTTTATATACTTATTATGTTTCTTCTGGTGTTCTTGGTGGCTAATACCTGTTATCCCAGCACTTTGGAGACTGAGGCAGGAGAATTGCTAGTTTTCCCAGCGGTGGGCAGATGGAGGCAGGAGAATTGGGGTGGGGGCAGTATTCTAGTAGTGGCTTTTCTCATCACTGTGATAAAATATCGGAAAAGCAGCTTAAGGAAGAGAAGGTTTCTCTTGGACCGTGGCTCAAGGGTTTAATCCACAGAGTAAAGTGATGGAGGCAGGAGCTTGAAGCATCTCCAGGAAGCCAAGAACACAGTGTTAGTGCTCAGCTTGCCTCTTCCTTTCTGGGCTCTCTGGGATCCAAGAGTAGGCCTTCTTACATCAGTTAATCTACTCAATATATTCCTTAGCAGATGTGCTCCAATGCTAGCCTAGACAGTCCCTCACGGACATGCCCACAGATGTGCCCCAAGGCTAGCCTAGACAGTCCCTCACGGGCATGCCCACAGATGTGCCCCAAGGCTAGCCTGGACAGTCCCTCATGGGCATGCCCACAGATGTGCTCCAATGCTAGCCTGGACAGTCCCTCACGGGCATGCCCACAGATGTGCCCCAAGGCTAGTCTGTACAGTCCTTCATGGGCATGCCCACAGATGTGCCCCAAGGCTAGTCTGTACAGTCCTTCATGGGCATGCCCACAGATGTGCTCCAATGCTAGCCTGGACAGTCCCTCACGGACATGCCCACAGATGTGCCCCAAGGCTAGCCTAGACAGTCCCTCACGGGCATGCCCACAGATGTGCTCCAATGCTAGCCTAGACAGTCCCTCACGGGCATACACATAGGACTGTTTCTTAGGCGATTCTAGACCTTATCAGGTGACAATTGATATTAACCATTTGGAGGCTGTAGAGTGGCTATATGGTGAATATGAGAGCACCTTGGGTCACTTGGAACCCTGTCTCAGAAGACAAACATGGGGGGCAGGAGAGATGACTCAGTGATTTACAGCATCTGCTGCTCTTTAGAAAGGAAGGGCGAAAAAGAAAGTGATGGGGCTGGAGAAATGATTCAGTGGTTAAGAGCTTGTGCTGTTGTAGATGTTCTAATACTCTGAAGTGGATCACAAATGCCTGGGATTCCAGTGTCCTTCTGGACTCCGCAGGTACTTTTAAGTAAGTACATGTGTATGTGTTTATATATATATATATACATATGTGTACACATACATATCTGTGTATATCATGTATGTATACAAACACATACACACATGCTTGCATGCACAAATGCTCGCACACACACATCGTGCAAACTAAAAAAAAAAAAAAGAGCCATTATGAAAACCAAAGAACCAGCTGCATGAATTTCATCAAGGGCAGCACAGTTATTTCTGGGGACCCAGAACATGAGGAGACAGGTGTTCAGAGCATAAGCAGATCGTGTGCAAATTCCGCAATGTCACATCGGGCTCACAGCTAAAGGTCTCCTGAAATAGAGAAATTGATGGTTGATGTAATTCTGTGTCTTCCCTCTCTCTTTCCTCAGATAGTGAGTGCATGTACTGAAGAGCTTAGGTTTTTTACATATATTGGCTGGTGTGTGTTTGTGTGTTTTTCAAAATATTTTATTTTGTGGACACTGTTGTGTCTCAAAACTCAGGATTTTTTTCATTGTTTCTAAAGACTCTTATGTTTCATCTTTTGCATAACTTATTGTTTTTTTAACTTTTTCTTATTACAGTTTTCTGATCTCACAAACTTCCATATACAGCTGTGTTAGCTCTGAGTTAAATCTGGTTTTTGTCATGTTCAAAGGAGAATCATTTGATTTGTCCAGCTGCATGAAGTCAGAATTTATGACTAAGTTCTTGAGAAATGTTGGTGTGATATTTTTGATGTAACATTTTGATGGCTGTGGTTAAAGAAATGAACTCTGTTACACATGAGTGCATGCGAACACACACACACACACACACACACACACACACACACACACGTCAGCTGACATTTGTTTACAGTTATCATCAGTATGTTGCAAAGAAGAGGGAACGGACATACCGACATTTTAATGGTTGGACTCTGAGATTTGGGGCTTTTTTTTTTTTTTTTTTATGTTTTCTGCTCTAATTACTTTTCAACATCCGTCGGTATCCATCGGTATTGTGTGTTTGTTCCGGACACCTCGTCCCTGGCGTGGTCGCCATGCCGCTTGGGGCATTTAGGAATGATTTGTTTTCCAAGCCTGTGTTTGAGGTGGCTTTGTTTTCCTGATCCTGTCCCGAGGACAGAGTTCCTGAGGAGAATATCTGCCTTTTCTGGTTTTGGTGGGGTGTGGTATGGACTTTGACATAAGGTGCAACTTGTCTGAACCCTGCGTTAGTCCTCCTTCCTTGGAGGGTTCTAGAGAGAGGATTATAAACTAGCAGTCTGTGAACTCTGATGCCTGCTGGTGCTGTTCTGGTGACATTCAAGCCTGCATATGCACATCCCCCATTGGAACTTTAGTTCCCACTTCACCTTGGTTAGTATCCTCATGGATTATTTTTCTGTAGTGTCAAGAAATATTCTTACCACATCTCGGTGTTTCCAGGTTCTATATACTGCATACTTCCTTGATAGTGTGATTTCACTTTGAGGCCTGCTGTGGTATGTTTAATCTCAGCACTAGGGAGGCAGAGGCTGGTGGCTCTCTGTGAAATCGAGTCCAGCCTGGTCTACATAGCAAATTACAGTCCAGCTGGGGCTACATATGAAAACACTGTCTTTAAAACAAAAAATCGAAGCAGTAGCCTTAGTCTGTATTTGTTTTTCATTGTGAAGTTTTAGAATACCCTTAGTGTCTGTGTTAGGTTTGGAGAGGACATAGGTAACACGGGGACGAACACATAGAAAACCATGTCCTTCAGTACTGCACTTAAACCTTAAGCTTTAGTCACAAATGTCACCAATGTCCTGGCGGCGGTGGCGAACACCATTTTCCCAGCACCTGAGAGGCAGGGACAGGCAGATCTCTTGAGTTCGAGGCCAGCCTGGTCAGTGATACACTGAGAAACTCTGCCCCTCACCCTCAAAGAAGATAAATGTCACAAATGCAGTAGTGAATGTTTTTTAAATTAATAAATCTTTAAAAGAAATGTTGGCGGTTTTTTTGCGACTGAAATAAACTCCCAGTAGTACATTGGCCACGTAGATCAGGGTTAGGAAGACAGGTGTAATAAGTGACTGCTAAATCCCTGTGGGCTTAATGACAGTGACCCAGATAGACAGATGACCGTCACAGCTCGGTAAATGCTCTCACTGGAGATTGGGTCTTGGCGAATGGATGAAACTTTGGTCGTAAAATCTGTATTTGTTTATTGTGACATAGGCATGTAACCTAGAACTCAGCATTTGCTAAGTCATGGCAAATGTAAAATGAAATTTACCCTTTTTGAAGATTTTTTATCTTAAAGTTAATGAATTTTCGGGATACTGTTTGACTAGGTGGAAAACAGTACGTGCCGTGCGTCACCGCTGCTGTCGTCAGCACGCAGGCCGCTCCGTGTCTGCAGAAAGTCCCGCTGTCAACTCTGAACGCCCCGGGACACTTAGAACACACAGTAGAATAGGACAAATGTGGGGAGGATGTGGAAAAATTGGAACCTTCAATCATGGTGCCTGGGAATGTATCATTAGTGTAGTTATGTTGAAAACTAGTTTGGTGTTCCTTCAATGTTATATATAGAGTTACCACGGGAACCCATCAATTCTGTCCCTAGGTATACAACCAAGGAATGAAATATAATGTCCATATAAATAAAAATATATGGCTATACAACAGTATATACATGATCTTCATAGCAGTATTATAAAAATATTGAAATAGCCGAAATATTTACCTGATGGTAGACTGTGGTATATCCATACATTTGACTATTATTTGGTCATTAACAGGAACAGGTTATTATTTCTTTTTAATAGTGTTGTGTATTGCATAGTCCTTTAGCAGGGTCTAGATAAGCTCTCTTCCAGATTTTCATTTCAGGAATAGAGTTCTGATGTGTGTTACATCCCAATGAGTCATTTCTCCTACTCCATCTTTCTCTTCCTCCCTCTCTCTTCTCCACCTCCACTCCTTTCTCTTCCTTCTTTTCTTCATCTTCCTTTCTGATCCTCTAGCCTCAGTTTTTCAAGTTCTAGGATTGCAGGCATAAATGTGTGTGGGTGTGTGGGTGGGTGGGTGCTTGCACATGTGTTGGTGTGTACTTCTGTGTGATGCTCAGTGGCTGGAGAAGGTCATTGGTGTCTTTCTCTTTCATGCTCCAGCTTGCTCATTTAAAAGAGGATTCCTTGCTGAACCACAAGCTTGATATGTTTTCTAGGCTAACTGGTTAGTGAATTCCCAGGATCCACTTGTCCTGGCTGTTCTACACCTTGCAAATGCTGGTATTATCTCCAGACCTAGTCATGACTTATTTTTTAAATGGAGATTTGAACTCTGGTCCTTCTGCTTTTATAAGCAAACACTCTTACTGGCTGAGCCATCTCCTCCTCCCTATGTTCAATTCCCTTTTCATTTTTGGGTAGTACTCCACTGTTTGGACATGCTTTGCTCTCAGCAAGGGTACTTTGTTTTATTCCAGCTTTGCTGGTATGTTTAAACTGCTCTTTTTGCTGGTAGGGGCATGTATTGACTTCTCATGGATCTTTATTTAGAAGTGGGGTTGCTGTGACATATATGTTTAATTTTTTTAGGCATTGCCAAATATCTAAATTATAAATATTGCTAATTTCTACCAGCAATGTTTGTTTCCCAGATGATGTTGAGTAGTTTTTGACTTTGTGATTCCAGGTAAAATGCTCTGCCTGTGAGCTTTATGCCCAGGCCTTCCCTGGCCCTTTACCTTGTTGCTTTGAGGAAGAGTCCCCAAAAGGTGTTCATTGAGGAGCTGAGCTGGCTTGGGAGCAGTTGGGATCTGCGGCATCCCCATTGTTGAGGATCTTTTCTTACATACATGTGGGCTACATTTGCACCAGTAAGCACATACACTCAAATAAAAATCAATGCTCAAAAAGCTCTAGGTCTTTGACTAATCTTTTTTTTTTTTTAACTGTTTCCACAGTTTTGCGTTTTTCTGAATGTCACATGATAGGACTCATTCAGTACACAACATTTGCACATTGGCTTCTTTTATTGAATGATAAGTAGTTAACTTTGCTTAAAGTCTTCATTCTTTGATAGCTTGCTAATTTCCTTCCAGTCGTGAATAGTATTTCACCGCAGTCAGGGGTGGTTTATCTGTTCACCTGCAGGAGGACATGCTGATTGCATCCATGTTTAGCACAGCCTGACTGTTAGAGGTAAATAAAACCCCACTATAAGCAGTCACATGGTATGGATGTATGTTTGCATTGTTTAGGTAAATATATCCGGGGATCTGAGGCCGTTGTATGGCGAGAGCATGTTTAGATTTTATGGAACTGTCAACTGTCCTCCATAGAGATGACACAATCTTTTTTGTTGGACCCGTGAGGAATGATGGTTCTGTTGCTGTTGACCTGCCTACCCTTCTGGTGTCAGTGTTTCGTAATTGGCCACTGCAGGAGATGTGCCGCAGCATCTTACTGTTGTAATTGTCAGTTCCACTGTGACCCATGGCACCAAACAGGGTCTTGCGAGGTAGCCTTGGCTGGCCTAGACTTCCCTCTCGCCTCTGTTTCCTATGTGCTAGGGTTAAAGGCATGACCTTTCTAGGCCTTGTGCCAATTTTAAAATAGCTCCTTTTTGTTGTTGGTTTAAAGTATTGATTCTAGGGGTCTAGCCTTGCCCCTAGAAAGTGTGGTCAGTATGTGCAAAAGTTTCAAAACCCAGAAAACTCAAAAACAAACAAAACACTAAGCCTGCCGACTAAACAGACCCCAGTTCCTGTCTGTTTTAAGCCACAGTTCTGTGGAAGCTATGCTTTCTGCATGTATTTTCTCACAGTATGGTGCTTTTACTAGTGTCCTGTACAGAACATGTTAAATCGTGGTTTCCTCACCGACATGTGACTCTGCTCATTTTTCGTGACTCACTAATGCTCTGCCCACTACACACACTGCCTGTGCTTCTTCCTTGCTAGGGCTACAGACCTTTAGCCTCCTCTGTTCTTCCACATCTGTTGTTAGCAGTCTGCTCCCCCCTGTGCTAGCACCCAGTCAATTGCTGTCAGTGTCCCCATTTCTACACTGGCTGCGGTGCAATTTCTTACTTACATTTTTTTAAATGCAGCTATAAACTTTAGCACGCATAACTCTCCTTGTGTGTGGTGGTTTGAAGCTTAGTTAGAGTGTGGGAGCTTAACCTATTTCTACTTCCCTGTAGGTGTGAGCCACCATGTCTGCCTTTAGTCTTAATTTTGACAGATGCGCACCTTATATTCCATATTTCTGTGAAGGGAGAAGTCCCAGCAACCTGGAACGTTCTCGTTTGTGTGCTGTTTCCCACTCACCCATCTCCAGTGCTCGCTCCCTCCCTCCCTCCCTCCCTCCCTCCCTCCCTCCCTCCTTCCTTCCTTTGCTTGCTTGCTTCCTTCCTTTCTTTTATGATTTCTTTCACAGCAGAGAAAGCAGTTTTCCCTACTTTGGGGGTGGTTTTAAACTCTAGGTTCTTTCCTTTTCTATTGCCATGTAGTATCATTGAATGAATACCTTCAATATTACCTTTATCCTTTTGGTATTTTTTTTTACTTGCTAATATATTTTAATGCAACTAACTTGTAGCATGCAAATGCAGAGCTTTGTGTGTGGTAGTTTGAAGCTTAAATTCAATGATGGTCTTGATACGTTTTTATTTTAACATTTATTTAAATTTATTTTAGGTGCATTGGTGTTTGGTCTGTGTCAAGGTGTCAGATCCTCTGGAACTGTAGTTGCAGACGTTGTGAGCTGCCACGTGGGTGCTGGTATTTGAATCTGGTCCCCTTTAAGAGCAGTCACTGAGTCATCCCTCCAGCCCCTGAACGTGGTTTTGAAATGTGAATATAGTTATTGTGATCGTTGACTCACAGATTTTAGTGTATAGGAATTAAGGCCAACAATGTAATGTGTATGGTATGTACAGGTAGGTGCTGTGAAGAAGTAAATCTGGGCATGGGACAGAATGTGATGAAGGATGGTGGAGAGAGGGACCTTTCTGACTACGAGACGTTTTGGCCAAGTTGTAAAAGACATCAGAGCGTATTCAGCAGAGTAGAAAGTGCTGTGCTGTGAGCTGGGAAGCCTGGGAAAGCCCAGTGTGGTCCAGACTGAGGCGCGTGGATAGGCCTCAAATGGACTGTGGCACTGTGGTCAGAGCAGGAGCCAGGGCTGGCACCACACGGGAGTAGATGTTAATGTTGTAACAGCCTTTGCATGTGTCCGTGGACAGTTAAGTGTTCTGCTGCACAGCGGTCTGCAGAAGCTGTCAGTTAAGTCCTCTTTGGAAGATTTTGGTGGCTTTGACCATCTGACAAGTCTAATCTGTGAAAGAAGGCCTGGATGTCCGAGTGAATTCTCAGAAGATGTCTAGGGCTAGCATAAGGCCCATGATGCTGGCTTCGGCTCCTGGCCATAGAAGAAGAGAAATCTCTGCTATTCTGTACTGTACTCAAGACAGTTTCTGAGTTCACTGGGAGCTACAATGTATGCGTGTATTTTGAATATCGAAGGCAAATGCCAAGGTGTGCTTTGTGACCACATTTAGATCCAATAGTTGAAGGCAGTGAGATTTTGTCCTGACTCTTGTGCTTGGTCCAAGTTTATGAAACTTCTGTCTGGCTCCTTCCGTGTTTCAATTCCTGTCTTCTCTGTTTTTTTTTTTTTAAAGGCACTTGGTCACATTTTCCTGTTTAGATAAGAAAAAGACGTAAGAAGATCATCCAATTTATGACAGGGATTATTATTTATGAAAAATCTGATAAAGTAGAAATTGTCCCTTGTAAAAAAAATTCTGACAGCTTAAAAACTGACACAAGAATTCATTGATCATGCAATCATCTGAAATTTCACATTTTGCCTGTATCTTGAGTGCTCACAATGAGGGAATCTATAAGTAAGACACCTCAAGGTCAACTTAATGACGTCTTTTTAAAGGTAAAGATTTCAGTTAAAAAAAAAAAGATGACACAGCTTGTGGGAGGTAGTGCAAGAGGATCCGTGTTCCGGCGACATTATCAGCTCGCTGTGCCGAGAGGCTGAGGACAGCCTGGGCAGCACGAGACCTCATCTCCATGAGAGGAGGCAGGGAGGTTTTGGGATAGATTACCTGAGTGGTTTAAATGAATTTAGTTGTTCAAAGAAATCCTTCTGGAAAAGATTTTCTCAGTAAAAATTTATTAGTGAGGACATACTGTTGTGTAAAGTCTTTATATGCAGGACGCTGTCTTCAACATCAAAAGGGAGAGGCGCAACATTTCATCACCAGTTGGCATTTTATTTGCCTCTGGATCTGCTTTTGGACTCAGGTAGAAGCTGTTTTTAAGTTGATGTCTTGGAATCTCCACGCTGATTTATGAGCTTAAGCTCTTTGGTTCAGATGCGTTTCCAATGGCGTGTGTGAGGGGGACATTAGTTAGCGGTTTCTGACAGGCTAACTGTTTTGAATTTTGTTGAGTGGTGGAGGAGCTGGTGACTTGGTGAGCAGGCCCGCTTTCATTACTTTAATTGTGTGATTTATTAGGATTTTAAGCTTTTTGTAAATGTTTTAGTGTTATAGGACAGAATTAAAAGGATTTAGAATAAAAGGAGTTTAACAAAAGGACTTTGCAACAGGATTGCAGTAGTTCTTGTATTTGATGGATTTGGTTAGCTACATTTCATTTCAATCATCACGGTGCATTCTGTCAAGTGCTGTGGAGCAGGTGTGTGTAACGTCATTCTCTCTATTGTACATGCACACACACACAATTTATATATAAAAAGTTAATCCGCTCCAATTTGGAGGATTACATTACTGGAGGGCGATGACTCCATTAGGCCTCAGGAAAAGTACAAGCTGCTGTTGTATGCATAAAAAACCCAAATGAATACTGTACTGTTTATTAGTGTGTAGAATTTATACTTTAAGAATTGTATTTATGCAGACCATCCAGAATAAAGATACTTAAATGAGAATTAAAATTTACTGACATTGTTTTCAGACTATGAAATTGTAGGTTTTTTTTCCCCTCAGTTTGTAGAAGGTTCTGCCTCAAATGTATATAAGTATTTTGGGGATCCTTGTTTTTTGTGGTTCAGTCATTACAATTGTCTTTTTTAGTGGGTACCTGTTGGGTGGCCCTGTGCTTGAGTTAGGGCTTCTCTTTTGCATCTTACAAACTTGGCTCTGAATATCCATAAAGAGCCTAAATCTGAGTACCTGTGTTGTGGCAACGTCTCCTCACTGGTAGGTTCTAGGAGGCCAATGGGAACCAGTGGAGTTCTTCAGTTGCATTTCGAGAAGCGTGGAATAATCAAGCCAGTCTTGCCAGAATTGCATTTCCAAAACCCGATGTTTCTTCCATCGAATTAACGGATTGGTCTGCACAGAGCAGGTGCAGACTGTAAGCCCAGGAGCAGACTGTGAAGGAGTGAAGGATCGGCTCTGTGCAGATGAAGTCCAATTGTAATTAATTTTGTACAGAAATAATATAGGCTTTGGATCAGTTAAATTTTAACTCATGCTTGGATTTAAAAGTCAGATTATTAATTGTTAAATCGGATTTGTAGCAGAAGCAGAAATAATCCATTGTAAATTATGTCTGAACAGACATGTAATTTTTATTTCATTTAAAATTTTATATAATATCATAAAACAAATTTATGTATTTTTAGAGTACTGTGTAATGTTTTGATCTTGAACAAATATTCTTTTTTGTTTATTCATTTTTTTAATATGGAGATGGAGTCAGACCTTAAACTTGCTGTCATCCTCCTGCCTCAACCTCCCTAGTGCTGAAATGAAGAGGGTACTCCTCATGCCTGGCTTTTGTTTTCCTTCTTGGTTCTTCCACACTGACTTTGAAGATTTCTTGTGAATATTTAAAATGTCCTGGAAATTTTCTTCAGTTTATTGCTGGTACTTTTCAAGTTTTAAAATAATATCTACCATTTGAAAAAAAATTTTTTTTTCCTACGCACTCCTCCCCATTCACTTCCCTTCTCTGGTTCTCCCTGCTTTCGTTAAGTAGCTGAGGATGACCTTGAACTTCCGACCCTATCCTCCTGCTTCTACTTCCTAGGTTCTGAGACAGCAGGGATCAGCAACCAAGCCTGGTTTATGCCCTGTGAGGAATAGACTTGAGCGCTCTGGGCCAGCACTCTGCTTTCTGAGCTGCATGCAGCCTCCAGAGCTTCCTTCACTTCATTACCCATTTCACATTGGGTTTTGTTTTATTCCACGTCTCAGAATCTTCACATTTCCCATAAGTTAGTAACGGTGACGTCATAATTCCTGCTGTTTCTTCCTATGGAGACACTTTTCTAAACTACTGTAGATCCTTTCCTGTCCCTGTACAGTTTGCAACTTCACCTTCTTGAGGCGTTTCCCTCGTGCAGTTGGTTTCCTGGAGGCTTCTCCCAGCACTTTCCAGTCCTTCCCCCATGGAGCCCTGGGTGATAAGGATCTGACACTAGTGTTTGTGAGGAGTCCTGGGCCTGGGAAAGGCTTCGGCATTAAGCATTAATGCTGTTATTTAATCCTCGCATCACCTGGAGCTGCTTACTGTCCGAGGCTCTCTAGAGAGTGACCTTTCAGGCTGCTAGGAATAGGGAGGGAGAGCTAAGTTGTCTAGAAGTAAAGTTTTTGCATCTGAGAGTTTCTCAAGTAGCCAGTGACAAGCCGATCTCCCTTTGTTTTAGACCGGTTCTTTCACATCCAGTCCCGAGTGAACCTGGTGTAATCTCTTACTGTGCCTTTTATAACCCTTTATATAAAGTCCCTTTAATCTCAGGGTGCTTTTCTACCACTGAAGCCTTTAGCTTTTACTTTGAACTGCTAAATGGTCGATACTTATCTCTTTGTAAGTTTGATTGGGGTTATTACATATTTTAAAACTGAAGAATTGCTCTCATAGAGAGAATAAAATTAAATGCATGTTTTCATCCTCTCAATTTGTATTCAAATTTAAAATAAGCCCCAGCTCATCTCTTGGCATTTGACTTCTTGTTTAAAGTGAACACAGACATTTTACAGTAAATTTATATATCACATGGACTGAAAACCAGAAACGATTTCAACACTGAAAAGTTTCTTTCCACTTCTCCAGTCTTCTTATTTTCTTTGCCTCTCCTGTCAAGAATGATTACAGTTCCTGTGTGTCCTTGGGGAGGGTGTACAGCGGAAAGGATGCTGTGTGGGTCTGTGTCTTCCCACTCTTGTGTGTATTCCCCTTTATTCATTATATTTGCTGCCTCCTCTGTGTTTACATTCAGTGCATTTTGTTTGCAGTGGTGGGGACTGAATCTTCCACCACACACTTGGCCCTTTTTTCCTTCACTCTTTTAAACAGTGCTGGAGTGAGTAATCGGGCATGTAAATCGTTTCTCATCCTTAAGTGTGTGTAGGATAAAAATCTCAGCCATCTTATGTGTAGATTCAGGGACTTTAAATTTGTAATTTTGATTAATATGGTAAAAGTTTCATCAAAATTTGGATCTTGTGTTTGATAAATGTCAATTTATATGAACACAATTTAGATTTTAAGTGGAATGTTTCAAGAAATTATTTATTTTTACTGAGAAGCTTCTGAAAAGCAAAGGACACTGTCAGCAAGACAAAATGGCAGCCTACAGAATGGGAAAAGATTTTACCAACCCCACATCAGACAGAGGACTGATTTCCAACACATACAAAGAACTAAAGAAATGGATCATCAAAGGAACAAATAATCCAGTAAAAAATTGTGGTACAGACATAAACAGAGAACTCTCAACAGGTGAATCTAAAATGGCTGAAAGACACATAAGAAAATGCTCAACATCCTTAGTCATCAGACAAATGCATATCAAAACAACTCTGAGATTCCATCTTATACCTGTAAGAATGGCCAAGATCAAAACACTGATGACAACTTATGCTGGAGAGCTTGTGGGGCAAAGGGAACGCTCCTCTGTTGCTGGTAGGAGTGCAAACTGGCACAGCCATTTTGGATGTCAATAAGGCGATTTCTTAGGAAATTAGGAAACAGCCTTGTTGAAGTAGGAGCGGTGGGCTGCGTCCCTGGCACCTGGCTGCCTGCACGGCTTATGCCCCAAAATAATTACATGGAAACTGTATTCTTTTAAACACTGCCTGGCCCATTAGTTCCAGCCTCTTATTGGCTAGCTCTTACATATTGATCTAACCCATTTCTAATAATCTGTGTAGCCCACGAGGTGTGGCTTACCAGGGAAGATCTTAACCTGCGGCTGTGTCGGGTGAGAGAATCATGGCGACTCTCTGACTCAGCTTCTTTCTCCCAGCATTCTGTTCTGTCTACTCCGCCTACCTAATTTTCTGTCCTATCAGAGACCAAGCAGTTTCTTTATTACTTAACCAATGAAACAACAGATAGAAAGATGACCCTCTTCCATCACAACCTACCTTAAGACTCAGCAATACCACTTTTGGGTGTATATGGGTGCTCAATCATACCACAAGGACATGGGCTCAACTATGTTCATAGGAGCATTATTTGTCATAGCCAGAACCTAGAAACAATCTAAATGCCCCTCGACTGAAGAATGGATAAAGAAGATGTGGTACATTTACACAATAGAGTATTACACAGAGGAAAAAAATAGTGACATCTTGAAATTTGTGGGCAAATGAATGGATCTAGAAAACATAATATTGAGTGAGGTAACCCAGATCCAGAAAGACAAATATAATATGTACTCACTCATAAGTGGCTTTTAGACATAAAGCAAAGAAAAACCAGCCTACAGTTCACAATCCCCAGAGAACCTAGATAACAAAGAGGACCCTAAGTGAGATGTACGTGGATTTAATCTACATGGGAAGTAGAAAAAGACAAGATCTCCTGAAGTAAAGGGGAGGAAGGGATGGGAGCAGAGAAACATATATAGCCCAATACAAACAATAAAAAGCATTCATACATTTTTAATAAAGATAGATTTTAAAATTTAATTTTATTTGTTTGTATGATTGTGTGACAGAGTCTGTGTGTTTCTCAGACTCTGTGCGTGTGTGTGTGTGTGTGTGTGTGTGTGTGTGTGAGAGAGAGAGAGAGAGAGAGAGAGAGAGAGAGAGAGAGAGAGAGAATATATGCTCGTCCCATGGAGTTATATAGGGGCCAGAGAAAAAGTATTGGAAATTTGTTTTCTCCTTATTGGGTCCTAGAGATCTCACTCAGGTTATCAGGCTTGCCTAGCAAGCATGTGTATCTGATAAGCCATCTCACCCACCCCTAGCTGAAAAAAATTCTGATTTATCTAAAGTATTTGGAATAATATATGAGATACTGCTCATCATTTGATGATCCATCTGATTTCACTACTTTTTATGTTTCTCCTACCAGACCATCCTAGATAAGATATTAGTTTTTAAATTATTTATTTATTTTTGATCTAAAGAATCTTGACTAGGTGTGGAACTCAGGAGACAAAGGCAGGTATGTCTCTTTGAGTTCAAGTTTAGTCTGACTGGTCTACAAAGCAAATTCCTGGCCAGGCAAGGTTATTCATTCAGAGTCTTGTCTCCAAAAGAAAAAAAGAACCACCATCACCACCAACAACAACAAACAATCAAACAAAAGCAGATCTTTAAAAGCAAAAGTATAGCAAGCAACTGTGTCGTGGAAGAGTGGTGGCTGATCCTAAGCTTTAGGATGGCAGCAGAGGAGGAATGGCAGAGTCACGCAGGTGCTATGCAGTGGGGTTTTTACACGCGTGGGAGTCTCCAGGAAAGCGGATGGGGAGCAGGGACTAGAGTGGTAGTCATGGGAGGCCGCGTTTGTAGGAAGCCAGAGTGAGTGGAGGATCCGCTCCAGTGTGTTCACTAAGTTTGCTCATTATTTAAATTATTTTTTCCAAAAACAATCTTTTCTCATTTTGTATACCATTCACAGTTCCCACTCCCCTCCTCCTGCTCCCTCCAACTTCCCCACCTCCACTCCATCTAGAAGACAACAAAGTCTAGCATATCATACCAAGTCTTCCCCTCCCCCATCTAGGCTGAGCAAGGTATTCCTCCAAAAAGCCAGTTAAAGCAGTCTGCCCCAGCCCCACAGTCTGCCCCAGCCACACAACTGTCACCCCTATTCAGAAGGCCCAGTTTGGTACTATGCTGGTTCCCCCACTGTCAGGATGGAGTTAGTGAGCTTCCATTAGCTCAGGTAAGCTGTCTCTGTGGGTATCCCCTCCATGGTCTTGACCCCTTTGTTTGCATCACCGCTCCTTCCTCTCTTCTATGGACTTCGGGAGCTCAGCCCAGTGCTTTGCTGTGGATCTCTGCATCTGCTTCCATCAATTGCTGGATGAAATTTTTGTGATAATTAAGGTGGTCATCAATTTGATTACAGGGGAAGGCCAGTATAGGCATCCTCTCCACTATTGCTTAGGGTCTTAGCTGGGGTCGTCCTTGTGGATTCCTGGGAATTTCCCTATTGAATTCACTAGCCCCATAATGGCTTCCTCAATCAATCTCTTCCCTTGCTCTCCTTCTCTGTCCTTACCCCATCTCGACCATCTCATGTTCTCCTCCCCCTTCCTTTCTTCCCTCCTTCCACCTGTTTCTGCCTTCCTTTTCCCCCACTCCCATGCTCCTAATTTTCTCAGGGGATCTTGTCTATTTCCCCTTCTCAGGGGGATCCATGTATGTTTCTCATACTGTTCTCCTTATTACCTACCTTTTCTGGGGTCATGGACTGTAGGCTGGTTATCCTTTGTTTTACATCTAATATCCACTTATTAGTGAGTACATATTGTGTTTGTTTTTCTGGGTCTGGGTTTGCTCACTCAGGATGATTACAATACTCAGCTTGGCTAAGATGAAAAACAACCATGATTGCATAGGCTGGAGAGGATGTGGAGTAAGGGGAACACTCCTCCATTGCTGGTGGGAGTGCAAACTTATACAACCACATTGGAAATCAGTATGGCATTTTCTCAGAAACCTCAAGACTCAGCACTCTTGGGCATATACTCAAAAAGCCCTGAATCATACTATAAAGGACATTTGTTCAGCTATCTTCATAGCAGCATTGTTTGTAATAGCCAGAACCTGGAAACAGCCTAAGATGTGGGATACGTTTTATATGTTAATAAAGAAGCTTCAGCCTATAGCAGGACAGAGTATAGCCAGGCTGGAAGAGATTTGTAGAGAGCATAGGCAGAGTCAGGGAGATGCTATGTAGCTGAGACAGACATTGGACCCTTACCAGTAAGCCATAGCCTTATGCTGATACACAGATTGACATAAATAAGATAATTTAAGATGTGAGAGTTAATAAGAAGCCTGAGCTAATAGGCAAAACAGCGATGTAATTAATATAGTTTCTGTGTGATCATTCGGGTTCAGGGAGCTGGGAACGAACGAGCAGTCTCCACCTACAAATCTAGATGCCCCTCACCGGAAGAATGGATAAAGAAAATGTGGTACATTTACGTAATGGAGTACTACTCAGTGAAAAACAATGACATCTTGAAATTTACACATAAATGGATGGAACTAGTTTGTTCGTTTTTTAATTCTCTGGTCCTGGCAGTGGAGGAAGTCTGTCATGTGGGAGTTTCTTCACCCCTTGAGCAGGTATGACGAAGGTCAGACTGCTTCACCTCCTCCCGTGCTTTTGGTGCTCTAAAAAGTAGACCAGGAGCAGCACAAGCTCTCCGAGTACATTAACTCGGTTTGCAGGACTTTCTCTTAATTGTGTGGTCGAACATCTTTCTATGTCATTTGTACCCAAAGTGTATTTATTATTTTAATTTTATTTCTCAAAAAGTTTGTTTTTAGTTATGTGTATGTGACTCACATGCATGTGTGTTTCCTGAGGCGGCCAGAGGGGGAAGTCACATCCCTTGGAATTACAGAAGTAATTCTTGGAGTTACAGAAGATTGTGAATTGCTCTCGGGTGCTGGGAACCAAAGCAAGGTCTTCTACAAGAGCAACACTACTAAATACTACTATTTTTAATATGGGTTCTGAGGATCACACATAGCTCTGTGTATTCAAGGCACACACTTAACTTACTGAAGTGTCTCTTCAACCATGCACCTGGTTTATCTAAGGAATATTGCAATATTATGTTGCCTAGTATTCTGGCATAGCCTTGAGTGAGAACATCGATGTTGAGCACACTTGTGTCCTTACTGACTTGAGTGGGAACACTCTGACCTATTAACTATTATTTTAGTCTCTGTTTCTGTAAATAGTCATTACTGTGTTAAAGCAACTATTTTTGAGCACTCTAGGGAGGTAGAAGCAGGGGATAAAAATTTTAAAGCCAATTTTGGCTGCATGATAAGTTAAAGCTAACCTTGGATTCATGAGACCTTCTCAAAGGGAGAGGGAGAAATTAAAAAAAAAATTGGGGCTGGAAAGATGGGTCAGTGGTTAAGATTACTGGCCGCTTTCCCACAGGACTGATGTCCCGGAATTCACATGGTGGCGTACGATAAACCATCTGCAACTCCGTTCCAGGGCAGCTGACACCCTGTTTTGGTCTTGGAGGCAGATTGCGCATAGACATAGATGGGCAGAAGATCCATATACATAAAAATAAAACAATGAATGAAAGAAAAACTAGGTGTTCTGGTAGTACTCGCTGAGGCTGTAGGATCTGGAGTTCAGGGCCTGCCTAGGCTGCAGAGCTAAAGCAGAATAAAACAAGTTAACTTTGTTGTTTTCTTTTGTTGCTAGCATGAGTAGGTATAGAGTTGAGTCAAATCTTTATTCTTTATGTGCTACATTGGCAGGGTTATTAGTGGTTGGTCTAATTTCCAGCATTTGTATATCCCAACAACTAGCAAGGATTCATTTCATTTCTTAGGTGACTTTAATGAAACTGTTTCATTAAAAAGTTTGCATTCATGCATAAATTACTATGATATATTTTATAATTTCAAAATCATAATGGTTTGGGTGTCATGCGTATGCTAGTTTTTTGGGGGGAGGGAGTTTCAAGATAGGATTTTTCTGTGTAGCCATGGCAATGCTGGAGTTCTAGATCAGGGTGGCCTTGTACTCAGATATCCGCCTGCCCCTGCTAAGATTAAAAGTTGTGCACCATCCCAGGCTGGCAAACATGCCAGTCATAATGAGCTAGTCAGCACTATAGGATGGGTTTTTGATCCCACAGAGAATGTTGGTAAGATTGAAACAGGTGCCAGTCAAACAAATCTTTAATAAAATGTCAGTATCTTTAATGTTTAAAGTATTTTTCCTTCAGTTTTCTTTATTTGTGCATTTAAGTGGGCTGAATGCATTGTAGTGAACAGATTTCTGTTGTGTGTATATATGAATGTAAACACACATTCACAAACTTGTATAGATATCTACTTTGTTCTGTGCATGGCAGACTAGGGATTTCCCACTGCTCTATCCCATCCTCTGTTGGAAATATTTTGAAATAATGGCAAGTATACAATATACATGAGTTTCTCAAAACATACTTTTTTGTCTTATGCTCTCTAACAGGTGCTCAAAAATGTGATAACTTTGCTGAGAAAAGACCTCTTCTTGGTGTTTGTAAGAGCATTGGATCTTCGGGGTAAGGATGTTCAAATTGAAGCCTTGACACCTGTAGCATTTGCGGTGATGTTTTTACCCACTCTTTTTTCCTATATTGTGGTGCTGACTCAGATAGTGATAAAAGGTCATGGTTGTCAGCACTGGGGAAAGTGTTAGTGAGTTCGTGCATTTGTAGTGTGATATTAATACCAATGCCTCTAGTGCAGAAGTTGCTATCGGGTGGTCATAAATTGATGCTGTGGCTTGTGTCTGATGCAACTTAAAGGTATTGCTTGGTTTTCTCACTAATTCCTTATAATACCATGAAAAAGTACCATTTTCCTTCTTGATTGACACATTGAAAGAACAGATTTGCTGACCTCACACAGGGGCTGATTGATTGTGCTTATCATGTTCACACTAGCTTCTGTGAATGAGGGGTGCTATTTTTATCTGCTTCTTCCATGTATTAAATTGTGTAATCATACTCTTCCTGGTGAATTATAATTTCCCAGTTATCCATTGTGTTCCCTGCATTTTAACAGTCTGCATAATTCCAGTTAGGAACATGTTTAGTAAGCTGCAGTGTTGTACACAGTCACGTGAGTCTAGCTAGGCAGCCCGGGGCAGTGTCATGTTACTATGATGCTCTAGTGACCTATATTCTTTTTAGTTTGACATTCTTTCAAAGTATCTCTTTAAATAATGATTGCAGGTGGCCACTATGTCCACTTGAACTCTTCGTTGAGGAGTGATTGTTCCTGTGTTCCTTTGTTGATAGGGAAGGTGATTGATGGGTTTTAGGCAGGCAGCTGGTAGCTGCCACCATGAGCTTTCAACCATGGTGCACACTTTAGGTATGGGACTTTGGAAAAGGAAGGTCTTTTAATGACATATATATTTAGGTCATGGAACTATATCCAACCAGAATAAAATAATTCTGTGTGTAGGTTTTGCTTGCATGCATGTATATCTGTGGACCACTTGTGTGCCTGGTGCCTGTGGAGGCCAGAAGAAAGTATCAGAGCTATAGTTATAGATGGTTGTGAGCTTCCATATGGGTCCTGGGGACTTGAATTTGGGTCCTCTAGAAGAGGAGCCAGTGCTTTTAAAGAACCATAGAGTCCTCTATCTAGTCCCTAATCTTTTTTGAGACGTGTTTTTACTTTGTAGTTTAGGCTGGTCATGAAGGCTTCATGCCATAAACTCCTGGGTGTTGGGCTTACAGACTTGAGCCATCATAATTAGCCAAATCATGTTGTCTTGATTATTACTAGTTATTAATATAGTCTGACTTCATGAAATGTGTGTGAGGGTTTGCTGTAAGAACAGTACTGATAATAAATACATGTGTATCGAAAGGACATTCATTACACTGGCTTGCACAATACAAACTGGACAGTGTGGCTGTCTCATACTGGGAAGGCTGAGAAGTCAGTAGGTAGCTATACCAGCAGTCTCGGTTTGGTGCTGAGGGCTTCAAGGATTCCCGGAGAGCAAGGGTCTTGGGTCCAGGTGGAAGGCCCATCCTGTGTCAGTTAATGGTAGCTGCTGCAATAGCAGAAACAGGACAGATGAGTTCACCAGGGAGGGCAAAGGCAATCACAAAACAAAGCTGCTTTCTTTCTTTGCCTCCATCTTTGCTGGGCTGCCCCTGGAAGGTACTGCACACACCTAGGGTGGGCCTTCTAATGTCAAATAACCTGACTGAGAAAATTCTTCACAGGTGTACTCAGTGGCCTGACTTTAGTTGATTCCAGTTCCCGTCAAGTTGCTAGCTACGATCAACCTTTACAAGTCAGCCCCCCGACCCCGTCAGTTTACACACAGTCACCTTTCCTTGTGTCATGCTTAATTTCCAACTGACAGCAGTAAAAATATCATAACTTTCTAACGTGATATATCTATCCCAGGTGCAACTGCAAATGTGTAATTTTCCCACACAGTAGACATGGTATCATGAAGAATTCTTAGTCTTTTAGTATTGAAAGCCCAATATGGAGAAATAAATTTGGAATACTTTCTCAGTGCTACTGTCGCAGTCAGTGTTACATCACATGATAAAGAGATGGAGGAAACAAAACACATCTGTTTAACATTCTTAACAAACCAGGACAAAATCGTTCTTGGAAATTACAGTCCTCATTTCCGTCACTGGTCACACGGCCGGTCCTCACATCTGACGTCCTCCACCGCCCATTCTGCATTTCCTCCAGCACCTGGGATTCACTTTGTTCGTGGGCCTTTGGGCTGTGGCGAAGACGGCTGGGGAAAGAGTCTAACTGCGCACTGAAAGGGCTATCCTGTCTCCTTGACAGTTGCTCTCCTTTTCTGCTAACATCTTATGATGTGAATTTACATGGGGCACAAATCCCTTTTCTCTTTTTGCCCATTGTGCCATCTGTCTGCACACCGCTACCCCAAACATTGTTCTCACCAGCTTCCATGCCTGGGTCTTCCGTGTCCCTGAATCCACTGAAACCAAGCAAAGTGTGCCACCATGTGCACTGCCCACGGTCCTCCCCGTGACGTAAGCCTTTCAGGGCTGTCCCTTGTCCTTTTGGGTGATGCCTGCATACCATTTAGGGTGATCCATAACGCAGGCTTTGGTCTTCTTCATGCTCACGTGCCATCCATAGGGCACACCCCATGCTTGGAGGCAGTATGACAGGAACCAGAACCGCAGGCAGTAACTACAGCCGCCGCGGCGTAGATAGCCAGGCGCGGCAGAGAGGTGGCAGGCCGGCAGCAACAAAGCTGCCCTCTCTTTCTTTGACCTCCTTTCTTGGTGCTGCCCTTGGAAGGGGCGCCCACATTTTGGGTGGGTCTTCTCACTTCAAATAACCTGATTAATTAAATTCCTCACAGGTGCGCCCAGCAGCTTGCCTTTTAGTTGATTCCAGATCCAGTTGAGGATCATTACATTTCTTGAAGTATTAACTTCTTTTTGTTGTTGCTATTAAAAAACTGGGCTTTGGGGAGTTTACTTATTATGGAACATTATGTCAGGTCCAGAAGGATTCAAAAGCTAAAAAACCCAACCCCTTTCCCAAAGATGTAAGGATGTTATGTCAAATCCAAAGCAGAACATGTGTGTCGAACTTGGATTTCGACGTGTGGAGGAGCTGAGAAAAGGGAGAGGTGGGTGAAGGCGGTTTAATGATGGAGGCCTCCAGAAAGGAGCATCCGAGGCCGGGCCTTCTGAGTAAGCGTCTGGGGTAGTTGCATTGCAGGTAGAGAAAAGCAGAGTAAACGGATTAAAATGACTGGGGTGTCGGAGCACAGCCATCTGCAGAGCGGGTGGAAACAGCCTTGGGGGAAGTCAACAGAGGCATCAGAGTCTGAGCTGTGTTTAGGCTTGAGCAGCTGCCAAGCTTTGAACTACAGTGGGACTGAGAGGGATGCATGCCTGCAGCTTCTCCCATCCCTGTGGTCAGTGAACAGGTTCTTCCAGGCGCCTTCTCCTCAGCTTGAAGTGTCAGGTGTTTCCCGACCCTCGAAACATTGCTGATGGAAGTTCCTGACTTCTGGGCCTGTGCAGTTTAAGGCTTCATGAATGTGTAGAAGAGGCATGCGTATAAGGGTTTAGGGCTAAGAACAACATAGGAGAACAGAAAAAGCCTGAGTGTGTAGATGCTTTGGCAAGGTGCAGTCTTGACTCATGATTCTTGAGCAAATCCTCCTTTGGTTCTTCAGTTAGTTACATGCGTGGCAATTTCCTGAAAGCCAGGCCTTAATATAAAGCAAGAGTAACATCCCTGAGTGTTTCAAGTTGTTAAATCTTGCAAAGACTTCAAAGTAAGTTAATCTAAATTTATTCTAAAAATTAAATGAAATGCATTAAACATTTAAAAGTAGCAGTCACTCAACATATCTTAAAAAAGAAGTTATAAATTATAAAATAAACTCATGAGAGTAACCCAGCACCATATTCAAAGTAGCTTAGAAAAGCAGAGAGGCTTGATAGCTTACAAGGGAGCTGAAAGTGAATATAGACTCCAGGGAACATGGGGAACATACTGTAATGAATTCAGAATTGTAAAGCTTTGGGTTTACAGATGTTTATAGGCACATAAGTGTGAGTGCGTGTGTGTGTGTGTTTGTGTGTGTGTGTGTGATTCAGTTCCAATGAAGCTTTGTCTTTCTTTCTAATTTTAATAATTTATTTTTATTTTATATTCATTGGTGTTTCCCCAGCACGTATGCCTGTGTGAGGGTTTTGAATCTCCTGGAACTGGAGTTACAGGCAGGCAGGAGTTTCCGTATGGGTGCTGGGATTTCAACCTAGTTATTCTGGAAGAGCAGCCACTGATCCTCACCACTAAAGCCACCTCTCCAACTCCTTCCCTTCTAATTCGAAAAGTATTTCCCTTTTCTTACGAACCCTGATAACTCTGTGAATAAAGGATTTGTTTTTACAAAATATTTATGAAAGAATCACTTTGTCATAAGATCATATCATAGAGGAAGAGTCGTGGATTATTTTTCATGATAATTTACTGAGTAGTGAATTGATGATAAACAACTTATTTCTCAGAAGCCTTCAGAGAAATAGAATAGGTAATGTAAGCCTTTTGAATTGAGGAGTTTTGCACATTAAACTTGAGTGTTGTTATCTTGAAGACAGCAGGGCACACACTTGCTGGGGTGTATCCCTGTGTGGGTCCCTATAGGGTGTGATGGCTGTCTCCCTTCGGAGGTGTTGGGTTCCCTGTAATTTGAGGAACAAGTGGTTGTTAGCTACCTCTTGTCCATGCTGGGAACTGAACTCAGGTCCTCGGAAGAACACCAAGTACTTTGATGAATGGCTGAAGATCTGTAGCTCATGTTGGCCTTGAATTCAGGTTGACCCTACTGTTTTAGCCTCCTGAGCTCCTCAATAAAGGTCATGTTAATTGGAAGTTGGAGGAGATTGCTTGGGATAACAGGAATGTGGCTTTTCTTTTTGCCATGAAATGCCCTTTACAAACAATTCCTGCCACTTTTAATGCCTGAATTGTGTTTATGAGGTCTGATGGAGTCACAGATTAGATTGTATTACTTCTGCGGTCAACAAAACAAGACATTCCCACCAGTTTTTGCAGCTTATAGGTAAGAGCTGTTGTGCAGGGCTCCAGACCTTCCACTTGCCTTTTCCTGCAGTCATTCAGGCCTCTTGTGGGTACTCTAGCTTTTCTCTCAGCTCTTTCCCCTTGGTTTACATAGTTTTTGGTGTAGCATCGATGCCAACCCCTAGCATGGAGGTCCTCAGTGGGACTGAGACCCCTGGATTCTACAGGGTCACAGAGCTAGGGATTTAGCTCGGTTCAAGACTCTGCATTCTGCCCTTGGTATTGGTGAGGAGATGTGTGTCTGGATAAGAGGAGGAGACGAGGTCACAACGTGACAGAACAAGAGTCCTTCCAAAACAAACCTCGAGGAAACCAGGCTTTGTTATAACCGAAACAGTATTTAATGTTTGGAAGTTTATTTAGGACTTGTAGCTATGCTGTGGAATGTGGACGTTGGGTGCAAAGCCCTAGATTTGATCCCTGGCACCTCAAACAGCAACAAACAAGACTTCTATAGTAGTAAATTAATAAATAATCAAATAATTCTTTCTTATTTTAGATTAAAGATGATTAAATGGTAAAGTCTTTGCCAATATTAAACAGTGTCTTGCATAGTAAATGTGAAACACTTCTAGGGTTGTGTGACCTTTGACCCTCAAGTCATCTTACAAGAGGTGTGACCCTGTTAATGTAACAATGGATGTCAGGAGATCTTGAGAAAATAAAGTGGTTATTTCTTTTTCTCATGTGGGTACGGATTGTCTTTCTACATCTTATATTAAACAAGAGACGTTAGCATAAATGTATATGTACAGCATTAATCATGACCACAGTTCCCTTAATCGTCCAGGGTAAGGCAGAGAGCCAGGACCCAATACACTTGACTTATTGTTAATGTAGTTCTACAACACCCAGTGGGCAGTCTGATGTATGAATGGTGTGTAAACTTATAGCACATTGTTATGCCACATTGCAGCTAAATTAATGCATTTATTTATTTAAAATTTAAATTATATGCACACCTAAGTAGTTTGCTCAAATGTCCTACCAAAATACTTGCTAGTGATCAAACAATAAGAATATTTTTGTTGCTATTTATCTTTAAAAGTTTTAAGATTTATTTATCTTATTTTAGTTTGAGTGTTCTGCCTGTGTGTATATATGTGTATCACAAATTATCTCTGGTAACTGTGGAGGTCAGAAGAAGATCCCCTGGAACTGGATTATGAGCTCTTAACTGCTGAGCCTTCTCTTCAGCATCAGCTTTATTTTTTAAAGGTCTGTTTCTTTTGCTTTAATATAATATAACCAGGCAGTGATGGTGCATGCTTTTAATCTCAGCACCTGGGAGGCAGAGGCAGGCTGATCTCTGTGAGTTCGAGGCCAGCCTGGTTTACAAGAGCTAGTGTCAGGACAGGCTCAAAAAAAAATTCCTGAGAATCTGTGCTTTCTGAGACTCAGCTAGATAAGATAGTACACTCACATTGAATATTTTCAGGGGAGTTTAATTGAAATCAAATCTATAGAGCTAAACTCAGTCATTTTCTCAGTGAAGGAGAACTGTTGAGAGGTTTCTGTTTTTGCCAGTCCCGCAGCCTACATTATCTATAAACTGGTTGGCCTGTTAGCTCAGGCTTCTTATGAATTAACGCAACTCTTGTCTTTGTTACATCTTGTCTTTGTTAGCTATATGGCTTGTTAACTTTTATCAGTGAGGCGTTCTCATCTTGCTTCCTCTGAGTCTGGGTGATGACTGCAGACTGAGCCTTTCCTCTTCCCAGAATTCTCCTGTTACCATGCCTGTCTTTAAGAATAGTTTATATTTCTCTTTGATTTATATTTAGCATAAAAAGTCACTTTTGGAGTGTAGATAATATATTTTTCTCTTTGAGAAAATATGAGTTGGAATACAGTTAAGTCCAAATTCTCATGGCAAGTGATTTGATTTTCTATTTAATGTCTCTTCATTTGGAGACATTTTTAGGGAAAGGATTCTTGTCTCTATGTCTATATGTAATTATGTCATTCTGGTGTGTTTCAGTGTTTCTTTTCCTCTCTCCCTCGCTTCACCACCCATTTGTGGTTCAGTTTTTTTATTTTGTGGCATCTTCTCCTTCTCTTCCTTCTTTAAAGATAGGGTCTCATACATATGCTTGCTTGTCCTGGAACTTGCAAGGTAGCTTAGACTGGCCTTGAATTTAGATATTCTCCTGCCTCTGCCTCCTGAACCTTGGGACTAAAGGTGTGTCCCTGTAAATAATGAATCTATCAATTAAAAAGCTGATTAATTATTGGTGTTTGTATGTGCGTATATTTGATGAATGCCACAGTGCATGTATGCGGGTCAGATGGCACCTCTTGGGATTTGTTATCACCTTTTCCTCCCTTTAGAACATGGTCTTTGTTGTCCTTTCCATCTGTTGCGTCCTGTGTGGTTGCTGGTCAGCCAGCTTCCTGACAATCGTGTCTACCTGTCTCACTCCACTGGCATTACTGATTTGAGCCACTACTTACCTCTTTATTTAGTTTGTGAAGTAGGTTCTAGGGATTGAACTCAGATTTGAGTAAAGACGCCTTTGGAACGGCACAGCAAATGCTGACCTTCAGCAGGAGTCTTGTTTTCATTTCCTCTTCTTTCCTTCTTCATCTACAGGTTTAATCGAAAGTTGGTCCTTTATAACCCTTATTCTCTTGAACTATGAGGCTGGATCTATAGGATCTATAGGACTAATAGAAACAATGGTGTCTTTATAGGAAAGATGTAGACATGAATTTGTAGATGAAGAACCAGCGTATTAGATAGTTTCTTGGTCTCAGGATCCTCCATAGAAAAGTGGTACTGATCCAGGAATACCATGATGGTTTCCTGTGAAGATTAAATGGGGCAATGTTTTCATGTTTTCACTACAGTCTGGTACGTATTAGGTGCAGCCTGTACTAATTGATTTGAGTTGGGGAGATAGGAAGAGCAGACAGTGAACACTAGCAGAAAATCTCTGCCTGTGTATTGATGTAGTTATCTGATTTTGGAGTTGGAATAAAAGCTTGTACTTTTTTGGGGAGTGTGGCTTGCTTACCCTCTCTTCTGCTTGTGCTCTAGCTTTGCCAGTCCTCAGGGACTAAGCTAGACTGCACTTAGGGGTCTTTCCTTCCTCCGAAAAAGTGTAATTTGTTTATATTCCCTACAGAAGCTGGTGTATAATGCCATATATATATATATATATATATATATATATATATGTATATATACACACATCTATATATACATCTTCATTGAGGCATAATTGAAACATGATTAACTGCACATACATAATGTGTGCAGTTTGATACATTTTGACATCTGTATATACCCGTGAAACCATCACTCCAGGCAAGATAATGAGCATAGCCATCCCCCAATAGCATTCTCATGCCCGGCTGTAATGTATCCTTGCACGGCCTTGGTAGAAGAGGCTCACTTTGAGGTAGTAAGGCTCAGAATAGCACTGGAGCCTTGACTTAGTAATAAACTTTGCTGTTGTCTAGTTTCAGGTGACTTCAGTGAGTGGTTAAAAATATAAAAGTTAGCATCCTGAGCTCCATGTTCTCTTCCGCTTCATGACCTGAAGGCCTTTTAAAAGCAAAGCTTCCCTTTTAGATGCAGTTCATAAAACTACTAAAGGGCTTGCAGTTCCACTGTGTAATCATTTCAAAACAACAGCTTTTTCAGCCACCAAAAAGGATGCAGTCTTGACATTTAAATAGAAAACAGATTGAGTTTTTGGCTGATATTGCAATGCTGGTTTAAATGTTGGTTCAGTCAACTTCAGGCTTAGATTACAAGATTTGCAAATTAAAGGAAACCAAAAGGGAAGGAACATCTGCATAGATTCTGACTTTGTGGAATTCCACCCAGGCTCGCTTACTCTCAGAACAGAGAGAGCATGTGTGCAGCGAATCACCACGCAGAGATCACTGCTGTGCTGAGATTATCTTAAAGATGCAGTAGGCAGAGACCTGCAGTTAGCGTGACGATCATGAGATTTTCACAGGGCTGTTTTTTAAAGACATATTCTAGGAAGATTAGGGGTGTGTGTGTACGTGCATGTGTGTGTGTGTGTTGAGGTAAAGTCGCTCTGTGGTGTCCTGCTTGTCTTGAACTCCCGGACTTTAGTTTTCCCTTGCTTCAACCTCTTGAATAGCTGGAACAACAGGAGCACCCGCAGCATCACTCCCAGCAAGATCTTGTGTTGATATAGTGAATGGTATTTAACCAGAATAAAAGCTTTCCAAATGTCACTAATTGTGTTACTTGATGATTTTATTGTATTAGAGAACTGGGGTTTTGAGGAAGGTAATTTGCTTTAACTAAGGTTGAAATCTGTTATAATCAAAGACTATATGGATGTAATTTACTGAGTAAATTATAACACAGACACAGTAAAATTTAAGGAATCTTTGTCTGCTACTGGGTTAATCATACATTATGTATATGATTTTAAGATGTTTGTTATAGGTCACCTAGCATGCCATTTAGATAGCAGTCTCAAAGAGCTGCCTGATTCAAACGTTCCCCACGTTTATTCTAAGGGGTTTTTGATGTTGTTTCATGGCACTGTGGGTACTCCATCATCTCTTCCTCCACTAGTAAAGCAAGGCATTGTTTCCAAATGGGAAGAAGCAAAGGCTGTCCCCACAGGCGCTTGGCCGTTTCTTTTGATAGTTTTGTGGTTGGGTAGGTGGAGGCATGTGGCTTCTATAGTGGATAGCATCAAGGGTGTTGATAGACAGTCTATAAAGTGCAGATCAGCTTTTGACAACAGGAACTGTAAGTGTCATTAGAGTTAAAGTGGAGACACCCTCATTTTTGCAGGCAACAAGCTTTGTAGGAATAAAAACTCATAGTGGCATGAGCCACTCTTCCTAGCTGTCAGGTACCATCTGGTGACTGTGAGTACCACATGCCAAGCAAGTGTAAATGTCCTACCAGTAAGCTGCATCTGCAGCGTGCGCGCGAATGCATGCGCGCACGTGTGCACACACACACTCTTCATTTCTGTTTGTTGTGCTGTGCTCTGTTGATGAGTGTGGGCTTCTCATAGACGGGACATGTGTGTCCTTACCTCTCTTCCAGGAGGTTGCCCATGCAATACCATTTTCCCGTTTGTAGTCACTTAGAGTCGTCAGACCTTTGCTTGCTCCCCGATTTCCAGCTGCTGAACAATGTCAATTAGTGTCTCTTTCAGTTTGAGAAATGTCAGCTGAACTGTAATAGCACAAAACAAGATTTTGTGGCAGAAGCCTGGTTGGAACAGATCCTAGAGGGCGGCAGAAGTCCTTGATGTTGTCTAGCTCATGCGTGGGGGAAAAAGGTCAGAGAGGAAGGCCCTGAATAGTCATTTTGTTGGAAGGGTAGGGTCGTCTGGTGTGAAGTGGAGGAGGAATGTTTAACAGTGCCTCAGAGCTATGTTCTGCCTTGAGTGCAGTCGGGAACCCACCGTGTGCCCCCTTTATGCATGCTAGTTACCTTAAGTACTTAGGCTTTTAAAAAAGATTTTGTTTGTATTTTGTGTTTATTTTCTTGGAAAACAGTAATAACAGCCGTAATTCCATTTGAGGTATTGTTTTGTGTTCATAAAAAGGCTATTATTTTACACACACACACACACACACACAAATTGGATTCAAAGGTTATCACTGTTACTATATCATTAAGGCAAATTTTAGATTTCTTTAAATTCATTGTTTCAAAAGGCATGATATTAAGTTTTTATTACTAATTTTTATACTGTCACAAAAAATATGGCAGCGAGGACTTCTGACTTAGATTGTAGTAACACTTGTTTTCCAAACACCAAGTACAGTGGGAGTCAAAGCACTGAGCTGTACTGTTAGGGCATCCTAATGCGGGCTGGGAGGAGGCCCTCGTGGGGAGTGGACACTGACTCTGAATAGGGGCTGGGATTGTCCTGCAGGTTCTTCAGACTGAAAGTGTCTAGTGTATTTATCACTCATTTGACTGTAACAGCTCATATTTCTCTCTGTGAAAAATATGAAACACTGTAACAAACTGATGGTTTGAAATATGCTTTCTTCTTTGACTGTAAAATCAAATTACTTCTGAATCTTTTTCATGAGAATTTGGAAGGACACTTTCTGAACAGATTGTCTACTTTGTTTCTTTCTTTGATAAGGGAATAGTAAAACTGGTTAGTCAGGACCAGAGAACGGGATGAACAGCTGCAACACAGGTCTGTGAGTCACTCGTCAAACAGCAATTTTGGAAAAATGATAAGACACCCATCTACCATGAAAGATAAAACTGCTGCGATTGCAGCCATTTTAAATTATTAAATTCTGTAAACGCCATAAAGTTAATTAGAAGAGGAACAAACTCTACAAAGATAAATGTGTTTTCAATATGATCTGTAGGGAGGGGTACAGTGACTAGAGAGGAAATTTATTTCTGGCAGGACTCTAGCCATGGAACTGTGGCTGAACTTTTTACCCTAATTACCTCCTGCTAATGCCTGCAGCGGTCTGGAATCAAAGTGGCGCTTCAGGCCCTGGAAATTCTCTGATGTGGCGAACGTTTGTTGTGTGAGGAGGGTTTCTTAAGAAAAAGCAGAATATTGTGACAGAATTAAAAAAAATTTTCTCAGTTACCACCCACCTCACTTGTTGCCTACAAAAATAGAGTAATTGTTTGCATCTGTGTCTTCCTTTCCCCAAAGAAATAACTGTTATAAATCAGTGTGACAGAGAGCCAGGCTGAGGCTTACCCGAGGTAGGTTTTTTATTTTTTAATTTTTTTTTCTTTTCAAAGTTTCTCTTTTAATTTAAAGTTTAGGTTCAAAAATATGAAAAAGCTGTGTGTGTGTGTGTGTGTGTGTGTGTGTGTGTGTGTGTGTTAATAAGAAAGAGTCTGTCACCTTTAGAAGGAATGATTTCTGAGGACACTGTTAGTGCCAGACTGATTTATGTTCAGTTGCTGAATCCTCCATTTTCATCCTCTGGTGACAGAGATGGAGCCGAGGAGTTGCTTCTGAGGGTCTTTCCCGAGTTGGAGGGCGCTCGTTAGTCTTGCGGAGGATTTCTGGCCTCCTGTCTACTGTGTGGAAAAACCATCTCCTCACTGAGAGCCTCTCTGTGCTGTGAGCCACACGCATGGTCCTCTCCTGGGTTTTGTGAGGCGTCTACCCTGGCGTCTGGGCGTCTCTGTGGGGTGGGATCTGCAGCTGAGCCCTCAGCAATCTTCCTGAAGGAAGACCAAAGGCACCGTGCCTTGTTTATGCCCAGCCATCCGCTCACGGTGTTGGAAACTTGCTTTGGCAGCCGTCTTTCTTTAGGCATCCCGAAAGGATAGCTTTCGTTTTCATAGCTGGGATACTGTGAATTTTGTTCAGTCCTGGTCAATCCCAGACTTCTTTAAGGCTGTGCTGAGATCACTCCTTCTGTGATTAGGCTATGGTCACTAATTGCTCCAGGTTCCAGCGCTGTTTTGCCCTGTGTATCCTCACACATTTGCGTCGCACCTGTGGCCACACATCTGCATTGTTTTATTTGCCAATGAGGGGTATTTTTTTGAACTGCCAAGTTTCTCATCACGTTACAAATAATTACTGTTTTTTTCCATACCTACGCTAATAAAAACATGTCTTTCGTCCCAAGACAATGATATGTGTTCGCTTCTAATGAATTACTTCAGAAACAGCTGCTCGTATTAAAGGCAGTAAGTACACAGTTCACGTTCCTCGACGTTTGTTTTCCTGCTCGTTCCTCGACGTTTGTTTTCCTGCCTCGTTCACTTGTACCTGTCCCTGCCAGGAAGATCACAGTCTTCATGTCTATCTGTCCTGTGAAAACATCACAACTGCTCTTTAATTATAAAATTACTTCTTTTAGACAATAATACTGAAAGACCCCCAAGGTGGGCTGCCTTTCAGTCTGGGGAGACCCTCCCAAAGAACAGCGAGGCCACTCATACGGCTGCAACAGCAAGAGGTTTATTGAGTTAACACAGGTACCTGCGGGCAACAAGTCTTTCGGAGGACTTGCGCACCTTCAGGTTGGAACAGTGGGTTTTTTATAGGGTAGGGAAGCAGAAGCGTGGGAACAGAAGCGAGATGCATAGTTACAGGGTTCTGATTGGGCAATTCAAACAAGGCTCGGGTTCAAACTGAGTACAATTTTGTGGTTTCCAAGAAATCAGATATACATGCTATTCTGGCCTATCTAGGGTGCCATTCTTCCTTTGGACCCCGAGTCCCCTGCTGACAGTCCGGATGGTTGACCAGAGATATCTTGCCTTGCTCAGCGCCCCTGCCCCTAAGCTGACCACAGCCCTTGTCTCTAAATTAAACTCCCCTGTCTTAGCTTTTAGTTATACTACTCAAACTTTAAGCCTTGTAAAATAGCGTTATTGCTGCTGCTAACTTAATGCTGCTAGGTAGGGGTCTTTCATCCCCCCATTTCTTTTTGTGAATTTGAATAAAATCATTTATTCAACTAGCGGGCATTCTTAACATGTTCTGGATCATATTGTTTAAGCTGATGATATTGCTGAGTGAGGACCAAGGTTTGGATAGCTGAAAGTCTGTCTTTTATAAATTGTACCAGGCGGTTTATAAACCATCCTTTAAACTATCCTTGTTGAGAAGATAGTAGAACACCTCTAGGGTGTGCAGAATAGCTCTTGGCAAAATTGTCTGAATGAGCTTGAAAGTAACTATATGGTAGACATTGTGAACCACTGTAGACCCGAGAATAGCACCCAACACTGTGGCAATAATAGTCTATTGACTACAAAGAGCTTAACTCAGCCCTAAGAAACACATGCCTTCTCATAAGAGACAAGTTTAATATTATGAAGACAAATCTCTTTTACTGTAGACACCGGGAGTGTTGATCCTCAACTCCAGAGAATGTGCCGGAGAGGTCAGTTTTGGTCCAGCTGGCACCACATGGCATTTACGGGTTTCCATTGCATCCTGTAGCATCAGCTTTATCCAAATGTACAGGGTTGTGTCCATTGTGAGAACTTTAACAAACAATGAGAGAAAATGCAATACAGGATGACAAATGTTTAAAACAAAACAAAAAGCCCTAAAGCCAGAGGACAGCCAATGAGGACATAAATACCCAGGCTTTAGAAGAACAAAACCTGTCAAGAGGTAAGGAGGCTTTAGGTGTGTTTGCTTATCTCTGCAGTTATCTGCACAAAACGGTCTGATCTGGAAAAGTCTTAAACAGTACAAAATAATTCCTGTCAATCTGTCCCAGACACACAGAGGAGGAAGAGAACAGAATTGCCTTTTGCTTCTGCTGTGTGATATTGTGCTTTAAAAGACATTAAAAAATGAGCAGAGCCCTGTGGGTTTCTGACTTTAGGAAAGAAGAGCCTTAAAGGTGATGTAAGCCCATCTTATAGCAGATGTGCCTGCCCTGTGCAAGCCTTGAGCTCAGGATTTCATCATCAAGGTCAGCCATTCTCAGCAAATACATGAGCGGCAGCTAACTAGCCAGGCAGCAGAACTAGTGGCAACAATGCCGGGGTGTTTTGAACCCAGAACAGGACAGGAGGGAGGGAGGTCTGTCCAGTCATTTTTGCTGGTCTCCAGGGCCAATTATGTCAATTTGTTTTTTTAGAATTTTATTTATCTTATCTATCTGACCTGAGCTTTGGGGTTGGTAAGCTTAATTTCCAATTGATCCCCAATATCTTGGCCATACCCTAACTTACCTGGGCAACAAAGGCAGGTCTATTATGGGACATGATTATCTTGGGCATCCCCAACCTTAGAATGATCTTTTTTATGATTTTTTTAGCCATCATATTGGGTGTCTCAATCTTGGTCAATGTATGATGGCTATCTTTTTTGGCAAATGTGTGGCCTCCTGGAGGCTCAAAATTTCTGCAAATATATATTGCTTTGTGTATACAGGTGAGGGTAAAAGCATACCTGCTGTTAGTATAGACGTTCCCTCTGCCATCTGTAGAGCTTGTATCAAAGCCATAAGTTCAGCGTTCTGGTCGGGCCGCCATCTCTGAAGGGAGGCTACTGGCCTAGATCATTTGCTTCCTGTCCACCAATGCTGCCCCCGCCTTCCGCTTACCTTCAGTCTTGTGTGCCTGCTCAGCTTGGACCGCCAGCCTTGTGCCCCAGGCAAGCTTCGCCCTCATTTTCGGCTCTGCCTGGCACAGCTTAGTCTGCCATTTTGCCATTCACCTGTCCTTTATGCAGATGCTGGCAGGATCCATAGTCCATCGACGTCAGCCCAGCACAGGAGCAGTAGTCTGTCACAGGAGGGCATCTGTGGTAGCATTTGACTGCTGTATCGCAGTCTGACATGGGTGAGGGGAGCAAGACTGTAGGGTGAGCAGTCAGGGCTCATGCAGGCTTTAGAGCAAGCACAGCATCAAGGCAGTTGCTAGGAGGTGAGGATTTCTTCAGCGGTGACGGCAGGGAGAGGTGGTCATCCCGGTGAGGAGGGCGTGGTAGAGGCAGAGGTAGACAAGCAGCCTGTATCTCCTGCAGAACTGAAAACAGCATCGAAAGCAAAAGTCCCTCGTTTGGTCAACAAAAGGCGTTGGTCATACATTCAGAAGTGACCAGGGAGGAACGAGTCATTTATTTGTCTTTTTCCCAAATTTATAGTTTGTAAGGTGTCCAGTTCGTATTCTTTATTCAGTTCCAGTGTCCCTCTTCATTTGTCTTTGATCTTCTGTTGCCCAGGCTCGCTCCTTATCTGTCTGAGTCCTGTCTCTTTTTTTTTTTTTTCGCCTCTTTCTCTCTCTCGCTTTTTTTCTCTGTCCCTTGTTTAACATTTTTTTTTTCCAAATCTTTACTATGTATAATCTTTTAACCTATCTATTTGCTGTATCTTTTTTTATATCTGATGTTGCCTGTCCTATGTAGGCCATGACTACTGCTGTCTGCTGACCTTCAGAGGTTGGGTAAAAATGCTTGTAAACTTCTATTAATCATTTAAGGAACACAGATTTTAACTGGCCCCTGGAGAACCTCTCTTATCTTGGCCGAATTAGTGGGGTGCCTTGCAGCCCCCCCCTGAGATTTGCCATGAGCCCAACATTTTGACTGTCAGTTTCTCCCTTTAAGAATTAATTAGACATTATCATGTAGAAGAATGAAAATAGATCCATATTTATCTCTATGCACAAAACTGAAATCCAAACAAATTAAAGACCTTAACATAAGGGCAACAATATAAATAGAATTTTGAACATAGCCTCAGTAGCGTAGACATTAAAGGAAACAATCAGTAATTGAAATCTCCAGAACTGAGAAGCTTTTTGTATAACAAAGGATATAATTAACAGAACATAATATCAGCCTGTAGAATAGGAAAGGTGTCTTTATCAATTATGTTAAAACCATATAAGGAATTTAGAAGCTTAATCCTCATAAAAATAAATATTTCAGTACAATTACGTCAAAGACCAAAACTGTAAATTCTCAAAAAATGAACTTGAAATGACTGAAAGATATTTAAAATTTGCTTAAATATAACATCCTTAATCATCAGGGAAATGCAAATTAAACAATTCTGAGATTTTATCTTATTCCTGTAAAACTGACCAGGATTAAAAATATCATTTGACAATTTATGCTTACAGCTACTTTGAACATTAGCATGGTGGATTTTCAGAATTAGATAACATATTACCTTAAAAACTTAGCGACATCCTTTATATTATCATAGACAGAATCTGAAAACAACCTAAAATGTACCTTTTTATATTAATAATGAATGAGAATCTTTGCCATGTTTTTTTTTTAAATATCCATAAACATTATAAAGAGTCAAAAGGGCCATTTTATCTCTACCTCATCATTTAGTAACACCCCCTTGCAATTGTGGTGGGGTGAGAGGCTTTAGCAGATCTTTGCCATGTGGCCATGTGGGCGGGGTCCCCTCCTTATCACAAGCATTGTGAGCAGACAAGTGTTAAATTTAGATCTAAACATGGGCTGGCTTAGAAGCTCAGCTGGGCTGTTCATATGGCCCTGGCCCTGTGCCAGGGCTTTTACAGCAATAGTTCTTGAAGACAGTGTAGTCCTGCACCCATCTAAACAGAGCTGGGAATTCACTTTTCTCTGGACACACTGCATAGTAAGAAATATAAAAACCAACAATCTGTAGTTTTTTATAAGCATATTATTTTAAAGTGACTTAATTTAATTTTCCCAATTTTTAAACCAGAGGCTTTTACCTGGATGCAGCACATGATGACTGGTATAGAGTATCCCCAGAAGACAGATGTTATCAGGGCTGGTAGGCCCTTTTAATGTCAGCTTACTCCATTACCTGCCACTCCTGAATCCACATTCATCATTTACCAACAGCCACAGGGATATTTACTTGCAATCTCTTGCCCCACTGCCAAAACGGAAAGGTCCAGGTTCTTTAGGGGACCTTTTGCTTTTTAATAGGGTATCCAATCCCAGAGAAATAGCCTACTGCAGGTTCCCAGGCTTACTGGGTCCTGTGGGGAGGAATTAGCACCAGCTTGGACCCAACTGGCTGGCATGTGTCTCCACAGGAGGCCTTAGTTCCGTGACCCTGGCGTTAGCACCAGCTATTTCCCCTGGGCAAGGGCCATAGATCTTTGGCACAAGGTTTTACATGGCATTTGCAGATGGGGGCTGCCATTCAGTCTCTAGCACCTTATTTTCCAAGGAAAACAAGCCTTCTCCACAGGGAACCCCACTGGGGATCCTCCCAGGACCTGGCTTCAGCCTCAGCTCCGTCCACAGTGAGCTCCTAGTTGTATAGCACAAGCTTCCCATACCCCACCTCAGTACTCACTGCAATCTAACAGCTTTTCTCTGAATGGGATTCCAGAGGCCCCAGGAGGCATTCCCTCAGGTCAGGTTTGGTGGGCCACCTGGAAGCCTCAACTCAGTTCAAGTGTCTCTGCATTGGCGCCCTTGGTAACAGCTAAGGCGGCTGCTGCTGGGCCGGGGAGGGGACTCACCTGCAGATGTGGGGGCCACAGCTGCCCCCTTCCCTGACTCGGGCCAGGGTTGCTGCCATGCCCCTCCCTGCATCCTGCTGAGAAGTTTGCTCGGAGCTGGAGCTGGTTGCCCCGCCTAGGCCTGGCTCCAGGCTGTGCTGCAGGAGATAACAGCCCTGCTCCCTCCCCCCTCGCAACAGCAAGCAGGGCAGTTCAGCAGCACAGCCTAGGGAAGTGAAGGAGGGGCAGGCTGTCAGCGTTCCTTTTGGATTTTCATAGAGTTAGGGTCAAAGAGATGGTTACTTACTGCCCCATGGTACCAGATTTAGACTCGAGTACAAACAGATATACAAAACAAAGAACATATTAAGCACAAAAATACACAGACAATACAGATGCGCTGGCGCGGTTTCGGCGTGATGCCGAAAGCAAAATTTCAGATGGAGACAGCGAGAGTCCGGATCTCTCGTCTCCCAGAAGAATCACATACCCTTCAGACAGCGGGGGTGCCCCGAACAGTCCTATTTTGGTAGGATTCACAGAATACGGACGGGCCACAAATTTGGCCCCAGACACTCTGGGACGTCTCCCAGAGTTGCAGCCGGGAGTACAAGCTCGTCAGCTTCTCCGCGAATCTGCCAGATACTGATTCTAGCTAGCTAACTAGTACAGATACAGATTCAGATACGGTCGCATGCGCATACACAGAAACACAGAAGCACAGATATTCACAGAGAACGATCGCTGGCCAGCTTACCTCCCGATGTGGTGGGTCGGTGATCCCTGGGCAGGGGTCTCCACTTCCCGGCCAATGCACCAAAATGAAAGACCCCCAAGGTGGGCTGCCTTTCAGTCTGGGGAGACCCTCCCAAAGAACAGCGAGGCCACTCATACGGCTGCAACAGCAAGAGGTTTATTGAGTTAACACAGGTACCTGCGGGCAACAAGTCTTTCGGAGGACTTGCGCACCTTCAGGTTGGAACAGTGGGTTTTTTATAGGGTAGGGAAGCAGAAGCGTGGGAACAGAAGCGAGATGCATAGTTACAGGGTTCTGATTGGGCAATTCAAACAAGGCTCGGGTTCAAACTGAGTACAATTTTGTGGTTTCCAAGAAATCAGATATACATGCTATTCTGGCCTATCTAGGGTGCCATTCTTCCTTTGGACCCCGAGTCCCCTGCTGACAGTCCGGATGGTTGACCAGAGATATCTTGCCTTGCTCAGCGCCCCTGCCCCTAAGCTGACCACAGCCCTTGTCTCTAAATTAAACTCCCCTGTCTTAGCTTTTAGTTATACTACTCAAACTTTAAGCCTTGTAAAATAGCGTTATTGCTGCTGCTAACTTAATGCTGCTAGGTAGGGGTCTTTCAATACTACACAGCCCTGGTTGTTTTGGAACTCACTGTGTAGACCATGCTTGCTCATAGAGATCTGCCAGCTTCTGCCTGGAGTGCTGGGGTTAAATTAGAAAACTGGAAGATATAACGAGTTCCTGTTTATCCTTCATCAGAGTTCCCCAATTATGTGAGTGGGGTATTCCTCAACAGCAAACAAATAATGTTTGTGTATTCAGTACTGTTCAAGTTCCAAAAACATTTAAAGCAGTGTTATCATGGCATTGTGGCATAGACGTTAAGAATAACCTCAGTATTCAGAAGGCCGAGGTTGGAGAATTAGGGGATTCAAGCCCAATGGGAGACTCCGGGAAGAAGAAGAATAAGTCAGTCAGTCCACCCGGCCCATGCGCTGCTGCTTTACTGATAGTAAGAGGTCTTTTTTTTTTTGGTTTTTCGAGACAGGGTTTCTCCGTAGCTTTTTGGTTCCTGTCCTGGAACTAGCTCTTGTAGACCAGGCTGGCCTCGAACTCACAGAGATCCGCCTGCCTCTGCCTCCCGAGTGCTGGGATTAAAGGCGTGCACCACCACCGCCCGGCAGCAAGAGGTCTTGAATCACGTGTGGGTGAGACACAGTCAGGTCCTGGCCCATATATTTGCTTAAACAGTTAAGAATTTTCTTATTTTTATGAATGTTTTGGCTGCATGTATGTCTGTGCACCACTTGTGTCCCTGGTGCTTGAGGGGACCCGAAGAAGGTGTTGGATCCCCTGCACGGAGTACAGATGCCTGTAAGCCACCATGTGGGTGATGGGAATAGAAACTGGGCCTGCCCCAGGCTGTGTGTTAATTTCATTTATAGTCAAGTGTCACATACATCAATAGATTCCGGCTTTTGCAGTGACATGGAGTAAGAAATGCATGCTGAGTGTTCTGTAATGGGTTATATTTGTGGTCTCTGAGCTTGCTTTGCAGATTTGGTACAATTAATGGCTTTTGTTAGTTGAGCCAGACATGAATAGTCTCATTTCAGCTTTACCATGTTTTTCATTTAACTATGGAAAAACAAGTCTGTCAATGAAGGGAATGATGTCTCATTTTTATTTAAAATAATAGTGAAGCTCTTACAAATCTTGCTTTTAGAGAAATAATTCTGAGCAAGATTCTGTGTGTATGTGTACAAAATTTCTTTCATTTTAATCAATTTATATATTTTTATATGAATAGATGTGTATATATGACACACCTATATCCATTAGTTGTCAGTGTTTCTTTATAATACCATAACTCCAGGTTTGTCCACTGGTATCCTCCTACCTGGTTGTCCACTGGTATCCTCCTACCTGGTTGTCCACTGGTATCCTCCTACCTGGTTGTCCACTGGTATCCTCCTACCTGGTTGTCCACTGGTATCCTCCTACCTGGTTGTCCACTGGTATCCTCCTACCTGGTTGTGGTACACACCTGTGATTTCAGCACTCAGAAGGGAACTTCATAGTGAGATCCTCGGCTCCTAAACCTTAAGCTGAGAGGCAGTCATGTCTTAGTGCAGTGGTTCTCAACCTGTGGGTTGTAATTCTTTTGGGGGTCACATATCACACATCATCAATATCAGATATTTATATTATGATTCATACAGTTATGAATAAGCAATGAAATAATTTTATGAGTTGGGTCACCATGACACGAGGAATTGTGTATTAGGGATGTTGAGAAGCATGTTAGACAAGTGCTGCCTGCTGGGCTTACGTTCCTGGCTCTATAATGCATTTCTTAGTTGTGAAGATGTATTGAGGTGTGTAGAAGAGGGCTTGGTCTTCCCGGCCGCCCGGCTAGCTTAGACCCAAAATAATTGCACAGAAACTGTATTAATTAAATCACTGCTTGATCCATTAGCTCTAGCTTCTCATCAGCTAACTCTTACATCTTAATTTAACCCATTTCTATTAATTTGTATATCACCACATGGCAGTGGCTTAAAGGCAAAGTTTCAGCGTGTGTGACTCTGGCCAGTGCTCCATAGTGTCTCTCCGGTTCTGCCTTCCCTCTCCCCCAGCACTTGTTCTGTCTTCCCCTGCCTTACTCTAGGTCCAGAGCAGTTTCTTTATTCATGCACACAGAGGGGGCTCCCACATCAGAGGTGGGTTCTCACAGTCCATATGTGGGTTCTAGGGATCGAACCTAGGCAGTCAGTCTTTATGGCAAATACCTTCAGAGATTGAGACATTTTAGTAGCTCTTACCACATCTTTCTAGGTAGCCTAGGCTACTCCAAACTTGTCGTGATTCTTCTGTTTCTAAGTGTTGAGATTTCATATCCAGATTACTTTTATTTTATTATATGTATTACTATTTTGCCCACGTGTCTGTCTGTGGACCACATGTGTGCCTCACACCCGAGAGGCCAGAAGAGAGTACTGGCTCTCTGGAACTGGATTTACAGATGGTCTGTACCTCCAGGTGGGTGCTGGGAATTGAACTCTCACCCCGTATATGCTCTTAGTGGCTAAGCCATATCCAGCGTTTTCTCTATCCTATGTATCCCTGCTATTGGTTTTCCACATTCTGTTGTCCACCAGAATTAACTAATAAAATGGAATAGAATTTTCTGTGTTTTTCTAACTTTTTAAAAAGTATATATGGAAAAAATAAAAAAAATCAGCAAGTCTATATATGCTGCTGAAGTGAGCATTATAATAGAACTTATTGATACATTGTTTTGGGTCATTTTATTTAGGAAGAAGCCTCAATTGAATTTTCTTGATCAGTTTTGCCTGTGGGCATGTCTGTAGGACAGTTTGCTAATTAATAATCTGATTACTAGTATAAATTTACTTTGTTTAATGAAGGAATTTAGCATGTGAGATTTTAGTATCCCACATTTAAATTAAGTGTTAATCGTTGTAATACTTTGCTGCCTGACTCTGGCACATGTTGAATTTCCTCCAGTCCTTTGGTTTCAGTTTCCTCCTTCTGTGTGTGTGTAGTAGTGTTTGTTATGTAGCCCAGGGTAGCCCCAGACTAGAGTAAGCTCCTGACTCAGCCTGTCGAGTTCTAGGATTTCTCTGTACAGCCTTGACTCTCCTGGAAGTTGCTTTGTAGATCAGACTGTCCTCAAACTCACCGAGATCCACCTGCCTCTGCCTCCTGAGTTCTGGAATTAAAGTAGTATGACACCACTATACTGCAACTTCATTCTTTTTTTATGAATGAGTTAGTTCTTTGCTGTATCTGTCACCAGGAAATGAATGTCCATGTTGAGGAACTGAAATCTTTGCTGTGTCAGAAGTGATTTTCTGGAGAGTTGATGTGGAGTATTATAGATCACAGTCCCTTATGTCGAAGAATGAATTGGATATTTAAAGAGAACCTTCCATAAAATTTTACTTTATTTTAATAAGGATTAAATGAGATGATACCTGTACGTGCTTTGTAGTGGTATCCGGGGCCCTTCAAATGCACGGTTGTCATGAGTAACTCAAAGAGTATCAGAAGATTTACTAGAGGAGCCAGAACCACCAAGGGGGAGTTGAAACATCAGGGTGTTTGTTTCAGAAGTGGAAATTTACAGAGTAGCTGTCTTGGTTTCATGTGTTCATCAGTTCTTTCTTAGGTAAACTGTAAATCTTTAAAGGATGTGTCGTGTTTACTGTTGCTATTTAGTTCAGGATGGCCTTTTCTTGGGATTACCCAGCTTCTGCTTCATTGCAACTATTTCAGGCAGTTACCACCATGCCCAGCAAAAAGAGATTTATTTAAAAGACAGTTTAAAAATATCAGAAAATGTGAATTGAAGGTTGTGCTGGTTAGCTTTTTGCCAGCTTAACATAAGCTAGAGTCATCTGAGAAGAGGAACCTCAATTGAGAAAACACCTCCACCAGACAAGCGTGTAGGCAACCCCGCGTGGCTTTTTCTTGACTAATGATTGAGGTGATAGGCTCTAGTCCTTTGCAGAACATCTCCGCAGCCTTCACTGACATATCTTTATTACCCAATGTCTGTAATTCAAGCGGGAACCCTCTTGCTGGTGCACATTCTGCGAGTTGGGATGAAGGTGTAGTGGCTGGTCACTGCCAGAAATGTGCCAGATAGAGCAGCTCGTCTTCTAAGAAATACTTAACAATAATCCTTTCAGCTTACATAGAACATTCTTCATTCTTTCAGTGAGCAAGACTATGTCCAACAAAGATTATTGAACCTTTACCTTCTGGAAGTTTGTAATTTAGTGTATTAGGACCTATAAATCTGAGAAATGGTCAGATGGTACTAACTGGATTTGTTTAATCTGGCTGATTACGTACTATCACTAAGAATGTTTTAATAACTTCTTCATGAGAATAACACACATCCGTTTTAGTAGCAGTTATTTGGTGGAGCAGCCCAGTTTCTGCTCAGGGCTCTTGAGAATGCTGGGACTTGTCATCAGCAGGCACCCCCAGCACCGCTCACAGGTTCTCCCTTGATACTGAGATGTGGTTTATTATGTGATCTTTTGGATGCACTCATGGATTTGGAAAAACTATAAACGGAACAGAAAAACTAAAATGTTATTATTTATTCATGTGTACATATGTGTGTGCGCATGTGAGTGCAGCGTTTGAGATGGTCCGAAGAAGGTGTTGAAGTCCTGTAGAGCTGGAGTTACAGGTGCTCGTGAGCCACAGTGTGGTTGCTGGCAATTGAATTCAGCTCCTCTAAAAGAGGAGCCAGCCCTTTTAGCCACTGAGCCATCTTTAGCCCCCAATTTTAATACTTTGAAAATAATTATGTATGTTTGATGGTAACCTGTCGTGGTATGGAATTTTCCATCTTTGGCTCCATTTGGTTTTAGGAAAGTTTCAGAATTCAGGTGTGGTGGCCCAGGCCTTTAATCCCAGCACTTGGTGAACTTTCTCAAGACAAAATAAAATAAAGAACATTTTGATTCTAACTTCATTTATGGGGGTCCCCCTCCCGTTTGTGTGTGGAGATTATGCTGTTTGTGGAGACTGTCTCTCTGAAGCTTGACCCCTCTTTGTGACAGCATCCTTATTAACACGTTTTCAAGATGAGGAAATGGTAGAAAGTTTAGTCATCGGGGTTTATTCAGAGAGAATAAAGAGTTGCTAAGTAGGCTGATCACAGCTTTAGCTTTTAATATGGCTAAGTTTCCATTTTCTTTTTTTTCTTAAATACTAGTTAATAAAGAACAAAACCAACAGGCGTTTGTTCTTCAAGCTCTGAATAAGAATGCAATACTGTAATGCTATCAAAATTTCCCTCTTACATTTAAGGGATTAGATTTTGTAACACATGTTGAAGATTGTGCAGCTTTTTCCTATTTAAAAATAAGTGTTTCCATGCTTACAATTCTTGGATAGATTGTAAATGTCTTTGCTATTTTGTGTTTTCCTTAAACATTGCACATTCTTGGAAAATGTCACTTTCTCAGATACGTTGTTGCACTTTTCCTAATTTTGTTTCAATCTGTTAAATATCATAAATGGAAATAATAATGGTGTTTGTAAAGGAAATGGTATTAATGTTTAGTGCTTTGAAATCATAAAAGCCATATTTCACTTGGCATTAACATGACAGTCACTGTGGGTTTTTTTAAAAATAAAGCTGTATTGAAAACCTGTCCAGGTTTCCATATATTTGTGACTTTCTGGATTCCTGCATATAAGCATCCTGGTGTTCCAGTAATTCAATAGGAGACTTGAGATAGAATTTAAGTATTTTACCGAGTTTAGGTATTAAGTTTAGTATCCAGTGAGTTATTCTAATTTCTGATTAAGTTTTAAATTATTTACTTTCATATCTTTGTCTATTAATCATTTGTGCACACATTTGTTTGCACATGTGCCTTAGGACATCAGTAGGGGAAGAAGACAGCTTTTGGGTGTTGGTTTTCAGCTTCCGTCATGTGGGTCACAGGCATTGCTATGAATTGACTGGCTTGGTGGCAGGTGACTTTGCTTACCGAGTTGTTCTGCTTGTACTCTGTCAGGCTTTAAATATTATTTACATATAGCTACTGCTCCCTCTTTGGGTGGTATTTAAATTCAGAATATACAGTATTAGTTACCATGGCTAACCTCATTACAATTAAAAATGCTGAGGTCCTCAGCACCATACATAATAACATTCACAGAGCCCTAGGGAATCCTTGCTCCAGAGATTCTCAAAGCCTCGCTCATGACCTGGGGAATAGTCTTTCAAGCCTTCCAGAGAAGATTATTGTAAAAGAATAATGACGTATGTAGTGTGCATAATTTAAACTCCTATTTAATTCCTTGCTTTGGGTATTTTCTCATTTTGGCTTCTTTGACATAAGACTCACTACAATCCTAATTTTTTTTTTTTAAAAAAAACTGAAAACAGTCAGTATATAATAGTGTATAAAACTCACCTCAATGTTATCTCAATATATGTTTGATAAAAATCTTCAAATCACTTAACTCCAATTCATAAATAACCAAGTAAAATAGCTTTGAACTAAAACTGTTTGCTGTGGTGTGAGTCTGGCTTAGCTGTGGCGTGAGTCTGGCTTAGCTGTGGCGTGAGTCTGGCTTAGCTGTGGCGTGAGTCTGGCTTAGCTGTGGCGTGAGTCTGGCTTAGCTGTGGCGTGAGTCTGGCTTAGCTGTGGCGTGAGTCTGGCTTAGCTGTGGCGTGAGTCTGGCTTAGCTGTGGCGTGAGTCTGGCTTAGCTGTGGCGTGAGTCTGGCTTAGCTGTGGCGTGAGTCTGGCTTAGCTGTGGCGTGAGTCTGGCTTAGCTGTGGCGTGAGTCTGGCTTAGCTGTGGCGTGAGTCTGGCTTAGCTGTGGCGTGAGTCTGGCTTAGCTGTGGTGTGAGTCTGGCTTAGCTGTGGTGTGAGTCTGGCTTAGCTGTGGTGTGAGTCTGGCTTAGCTGTAGACTTCTGTCCGCTGTTCTCCAGGCTCCAGACTCAGCCTCTGGCACCGCAGGAAAAATGACAAATAAGGAGAAGTTGCTTAGTGCCCCCTCTATTTGGAAACTGTTCTTTATTGTCGTAGTAAATGTGAGTAATTCAAGTCACTTAGGTACATTTGTCTCAGAATAAATTTTATTTCTAAAATAAAGTTTCTTAGTGTTCAGTGCATTATTAAGTAGTTGTATAAGGTAAAACTACATTACAACCTTAGTTGATGCTCAGATTTCATCTTCTGGTCAAACATGATCAACTGAACAAGCATCCTAATTGAAGGAGCTCAATAACAAGGATTCAGTGTCGTTAATATCACTGGAAGGCCTCTGGCTCCTCACTAGAGACTGTAATGAAGCTAACGATTATTTTGTTCTGAAGAGGGAACATTGCTTTGGTTCCCTAGTTCTGTTAGTTCATGTTTAGCATGTGTCATAACTTCTGGTGAGAATCCGTGCTGGATTATGGTGTCTTCAGGGTCTCATAGTCCAGGACTCATCTGGTGAAGAATCTGTAGCTTAGATTATTTTCCTGTCCTGTATCTAGAGACTACTTGTTTCTTTGGCACCTTCATGTGGGACTTTCCCTTTCATCCTTAGCCCCCAGTGATTACAGTGAGTCTGGTGGGAGCCATTTGGGGCTTTAGGACTTGTGCTTAGAGGGTGATGCGTGAAGGCTTCCAAGATACTGCAGACACATTTTCTCTCTGCCCAGTTTACATTCGCTGCATGAAAACACACCCAGGTGTACGCCTCATTCTTAATGTCAGCAGCTGCCGGTGCCCCTTAAGATTTTCTGTGCGTACATTTCTAATGAGGAAGTCTTCAACGAGTCTGATTTAGCAGCTGTAGTGTATCATAGACAAGTTATTACTAACAGTTAAACACAGTTCTTTGATTAGAACCTTTTAAAGTAGAAGACTTTGGGTTCGGTGCTGGAATCCTTGCCTCATGTGTGAGGCCTGGCTTTGTTGAATAGAATAATGCAGGTCATTGCTCAGCTCATCATCATTGGTAAAGCAAGGGTGCTGCTTTATCGCTTGCCCTGTGTTGTAGCAGTGTGGGCCCCAGCACTCTAGAGTAGTTCTGGAATCATTTTAGTTCAGTTTTGTTTTTGCAACCTGTCTTCCATTCTTACTCTTTAACTTTGCCGTGGTGTTCTGTGAACTCTGTTATACTTGATCAGTGACTCCACAGACTCTCTGTGATCATCTAAGCAATGCTCCAGCTTTCTTGAGTGTTTGACTCCCCCCATCTGTTTTCTTATGTTTGGTTCCTACGGTTTTTTTTTGTTGTTGTTGTTTTGCCAGGACTGGGGATCAAGCTGCTACCTAGACAAGAACCCCACTACCGAGCCCCATCCAAGATGGAAGTCAACTGTGGGTGGGGACATATACTGCAGTGGTGATGTAAACTAGTTTGGAAAACTGTTTCAAGTTCTTCAGAAACATGAATGTGATCCAATAGCCTCATCCCTGGGTCTCTCTATACCCAAAGAAAATAAAACCTAAATATCAAAGACATATCTGCAGTTCCATGTTCGATGCAGTAGACAAGATATAGAAATGACCAAAATGCCTATCAACAGAGGAATAGATTTTTTCATTTTTTATTGATATTTATTGAGCTCTACACTTTTCTCTGCTCCCCTCCCTGCCTCTCTCCTCCCCTTTAGCCCTCTTCCAAGGTCCCCATGCCCCCAATTTACTCAGGAGATCTTGTCTTTTTCTACTTCCCATGTAGATTAGATCCATGTATGTCTCTTTCAGGGTCCTCATTGTTGTTTAGGTTCTCTGGGATTGTGATTTCCTAAGGTTTTTTTTTAATAAATGTATTTGAATACTACCTTTTGAATGTTCTCTCTGTCTTTGTCCTCCTCCCTCCATCCCTTTCTTTCTCTCTCCTTTTCTCTTTTTCTCCCAAACATGCACACACACACACACACACACACACACACACACACACACACACACAGTCACTCATACACACATTTGTATGGTTTGTACCAGTGATTGATGGGCATTGGATGGCTTCCTCTGTAGCTCTGACTACTGACTAGCCAGACCTCGAGATATTTTTGTTTCCACTTTACTCCAATGCTAGAATTACAGATATGTCCCACCACACCAGACCTTTTATGTGGACGCCAGGATTTGAACTCAGGTCTTTCTTCCCATCCTGATACAACTCTTTTATTAAGAAACTCCTCCATAGTTTCTCCTTGCTTTATTTAATCCATAGTTTGGTGTTAGTTGAATTTTCCTCTTCTACATTGCACTTTAAATTGCTGTCCTGTTTTACACAGTATTGGCAGTTTCTTTCCCCTTGTGATGGGGCTTGAACTCGACTTTGTGCAGGGTAAGTACTTGCTCTATGTCTGAGCCAATTCCAGCCTAGTTTATTTAAAGCAATATACACCTGCCACTTCCTTTTTCTATCACCTTTACTGATGTGCACGGCCCATTTCTCTACTTTTGGCTCCTCTCCCACCATCAGTCACACTGTCTTATATACATACCTATGATCATCTTGACAGTCTGTGGTAGTTTCATCTTGGAAAGACGCCAGTCTTGTTAGGTCATTTCTGATCTCGTTGCTCCCTCTGCCACCCTCTTCTGCTTTCCTTCTTTCTCCTCTGCTGCTCGAGATAATGTTAGAGAGCGTGCTGTCACTGAGCCACAGCCTTAGTTCGTATGTAGAAAGTAGTTTAGAGAGTGACATTCACATTTCCAAATGATTGGCTATGAATGTTTGTCATCATTTAAGGTTACAAATTGTTATTGGTCACAGGCAAGTAAAAGACTAAACAAAGGAGTTATTTTCAAAGATCTCTCTCTATAGGACAAAAAGGGCAGATTTTTGGATCTACTTTAATCCAAAAAAAGAGCTGTTAATCTCAAATAGTTTACATTGGTATGTATTTTAGTTTAATAATACAAATTTAAACTTATTTCTGTTATACTTTATACATGTTTCTACTCTTGTTTGGGGTATTGTGCTTATGTAGCTCATTTAAATGTGTAATGTATAATTAAATATAGATTAATAATTATCTATAATAGTCAAACTTTTAGTTATTTTTGGTATATTTTCATGGTTATAAACAGATATATTTAGATAGATAGATAGATCGTCTTCAAATACCTTGGAGCTCTACAGAACATGCCACTTAACTGCTTTGATAACATAAGGCTATTCATGATGAGACATGATACTCCTGGCAGCACCAGTTTACTACAGAGAAGATGATAGGCATTGAGGAAACACCATATGGAGATTACTTTCTTTGTGGCAAAAGTTAGCCATGGGGCAAGGAACTACCGTTGCCTTGACTGCTGATAGTATGCTGTCCAAGTTGGACAAGCAGGACGCAAAAGAAACTGACTGCCAAACTTTGCCAAGACAAGGTGGGAAAGTCCTTCAAATATCCTGCTTCACATAAAACTCAAATATTGTAGAACTGCAGGCCAAAGACGGATGCCCCAAATTTACAGAGGAACATTCGGTGACTGTCCAGGCAGCTAGCTATTTCTGTCATTTTTTTAGTTTTGAAAGTTGTTTTGCACTTCCTGTTTACTCAGGTAATATTATATCCTTTTTAGGTCTGTGATGGAGTTCAGAACTAATTATATGTAAAGTTTTTCTTAGTTATGATTAAAGGTAAATTAGGTATAAAACTTTAGACTCACAAACATAAGATAGATAATAAAATATTTTGTCAAATATAAATGAACTGGATATTGTAAATGTAATTCTTCCTTAATATATAACCATAGTTTGTTAAAGTTAAAAGCTTTCCTTTTTAATTATACAAAAAGGATGAAATGCTTTGGAGTAATCCTCTTTCACACTGTGAAGATTCGTCAGTTGGACTTGTTTAATTAAACAGGCAGGAAATCTAGGCAGGACAGCCAGAATAGTAGACATCTGGAAAGTGGAAGGGGAGAGTCCGAGACGCCAGCATTTGCAGAGGGAGCAGGATGTTAGAAAATGATGTAACAAGCCATGCATCATTGGGTAGAACTTAGAAGAATTATAGGTTAATTTAAGTAGCCAGAGCTAGTTAATAATTAGCCAAAGCGAATATTAAGTCTCAGAGTGGTTATTCAAGAGTAGCTGTGGCACAGGAAAACTCTGCCTACAGGTGTCATGGTATTAAGGTCACTTAACATTGATTTATGGTGGGTTACCAAGAGCAATGGCAGCAATCCATTGTTCTCCTGCTTGGGGAGGTTTCCATGACAGGTCTTGTGATTTCCATTTTATAACCCTTGTTTTATGGGAGCAATATTGTTCACTCACACTGGCAGGGTTCCATTTCTCACTCTTAGCTCTCTGGTCCTTTCATATCACATATATTCTAACCTTTCTCATTCATTCACTCACTCATTCATTCATTCACTCACTCACTCATTCATTCATTCATTCATTATTCATTCATATATATTGCTCTTGGTCTCACTCAAACTCTTACAGATCTGTCTGCCTGACTCCCAAGTGCTGGAATTAAAGGCATGTGCTACCTACCATGTTCAGCCCTTTAAATTTTAAGGTTTCCATATGGCCTTTTATGAATCCTCCTGCTGCCTTCCATTTTCCCCATACTCCTGCGCCTTCTTTTTCTGTCTTCATTGGTATATTAATGCTTTTCCTACTTTGCGACTTTTACCTCACATGTCCTACAGCTCTGTGTTTGGCTGCATTTAGGTTGTGTGTGTCTTCATAGTATCGAACAACTTGCCATTATGTCCCCACCCCCAGTCTCTGCTGCTTTTATTAGTTCCGTGGCTTATTTACTTTTTATTAATCTGTTGGGCATGCATATTGCCTGCTTTTCTTTGATAAAATTGAAGTGAATTCATAAAACATAACATAGCCTGCTAAATTGTAGTTTGTTGGGAATGTTGCAGATCTGTTATCTGGTTCCAGCCCATTTTCCTCACACTGAAGGAAAACACACCAATCAGACTGTCCTCCTCTCTCTAGCCACAGCAGTCAGAAATCTGTGTTTTATCTCTATGGATTTACCAATTCCGGATATCTTAGACAAATGGATTTCTGTATGATGAGACTTTTTGTGTCTCGGCATCTTTTACTTAGCATATGTTTTTGAGGTTCCTCCACATGGCAGAACATGTTAGTTCTTTATAGCAGAACAGTCTTTTCTTATGCATATCCCACTATCTGTGTTGTGGGCAGCATATGTGTGCGTCCCCTTCCGGTTATTACATAATTCTGTTGTGAGCTGTGAAGTATCAGCTTCTGCACAGACATATGCTTTCAGTTCTCTGGGCGTATAGCAGTGCTGTCACAGGTAATACTCTGCCGGCATTCTTCCCCAAAGGCAGCACACCATTTCCTGTTCCCACCTGTTGGCAGCTGCTTAAAGGCTCATGTCATCTGAGGGATTTCAGTCCCTCTGGCAGGGAATGCGTGGTGTAATGGTGCATCTGGGGTGTCAGGGGTGTCTGTGATGGGTCTGTGGGTCTTCACATGGTAGCTGACCACCAGGAAGCCCAGACCGCAGGCCAGAACCAGGGTGAGGAATACCCTTCAAAGGCAAACCCGCTCGTGACGTGATTCCAATGCAGGCCCCACAGCTTCCACACCACAGGGTTGTGGAGATGGCTTAGTACGTACACTGCTTGAGTTTGGACCCACAGCACCCCTGTAACAGGTGGGTGAAGTGTTGGGGTGAGATGCAGAGGCAGGCACACCCTTGGTCCTCACTGACCGTGTAGGCTGGTCAAATTGATAAGTTTGCTGAAAGGTCTTTTCCAAAAAAATAATGGGGAAGATGATTGAGGTAGATTGAGGTAGATGATGAAAACAACTTTGACCTTTGTTTTCCGCAGGAAAATGTATACACATGCACACACGTATATGATATATGTACATATCGCCACAAGTTAGAACCAGACATTCTTTACAGAATCATGTGGATGCCATTTGACACCACTCGTTAGACCGTTTGTCTTATTGAGAGTCTTATTTTCACTTTAATATTTTGCCCAGTCCAGTGAGAGTAACATTGTATCATTTTATTGTTTTGAAAGAGGTTCTTTGGCTAGTTAATTTAAAATATTGACAATTAACACATAACTAATTGATATTAAATTATTTTCTGTATTTATTCATATATAGTTGTTTTGAGGCAGGATCTCACTTAAGTCAAGCTGATCTGGAGCTCACTGTCTGGCCTAGGCTGACACAGAATCCCAGGAAATCCTCCCATCTTAACCTCGCACTTTCTGGAACATGCTGGGCTTCTGGGCTACTTCCCAAGCCTTTGCAGAGGTCACCCTGTATGACAAATGCTGCTTTGTAATGATTAGTAACAGTATCTCAGGGTTTCTCTTTTATTGCTTTAGTTATTTTGTTTTATTGTGTTAAAATATACTTAAGATGATCATTTAATTGATAAATTACAACACAGTGATATCAAATTGTTCACAGTACCATGTAGCCATTGCTGCTATGTATATCCCAATTTTTATACCTTGTTTTTTTTCCTTTGTGTCTTTTACATCATGAATCTCCATCCATTCATTTTCCATGCCTTTGTATCTGCCCTTGTATTCTCCCCCTCAAAAAAAAAAAAAAAAAAAGAAAAGAAAGAAAGAAAATTTAAGGGAAAAAACCCAAAAATGACAAAATCAGTCTTGTCATGGAAGCTGCAGTCTGACCCAGTGAGTCGTGACGTAAACCCTTTTATCCAGATATCTTTACTTGCAAGTGTTCATTACTAAGAGTCATTGGTCTGGTTTGAGGCCTTGGTTTTTGCCATACTATCCTGTTGTTGCCGTGTGGTGTGGAAATCCTGCTGCAGCTGCAGGTCTGGTCCATTCACATGCTCCAGCAGATCACAGATGGGGTGGATGTTGGGGTGGGTAACTCATAACCCTGGTTCTGGGCCTGGGTAGTTGCAGGGTTGGTCAACCCACCAGCTCTGCCTTGTCCTCACCACCAGGGTCAGCTCTCCTGTACTGCCCTTGCTTGTTCATCCCTTGCTGTGATGAGAAAGGGGCAGGGCCGGTTCTCCTGCTTTCGTGTCCGCAGGGTCCATTCTCCCAGTTCTCCCATACATCCATTGTGTTTCCCAGGCCTGGTGTGGGTGCCACTTCTGAGTGCTGCCTTTGATGAGGGGCAGGAACAGCTCTCCCTGCTGCCTCATGTTCAGATGTTCAGTCTCTCAACTGTGGGCTCCTATAAAATAACAACAAAAAAATAATCCCTACACTTTGTTCCTTCAAGAGGGAGGAACGTAAGTACAGTCACAGTCTGAACAAAGCAAAACCATAACGGAAGAGTGTAAATCACTCTGTCTCATTCCATGGAAGTTACTTACGATCTAGACTCCTGCAGAAGGGCTGGGCCACGTCTCTGGATCCGCCCCCTGCAGCGCACAGCTTGCCTTCTAGTCTCAGGCATGATGCCCACTGGACTGGCTTCTCAAAAGCACTGGGAGCTCTTGCTGAAACCCTGCTTTCCTTTCACCTGTTGCCTTTCCTGGGCCTTGTTCAGGGACTCCAGTGCTCCCCCACAGTGCCACGCCTCAGCCGCTCAGTGTGCCGACTCCCAGTGCAGTGATGCTGGCCTCTTTTCAGTCACCACTGATCTACACTCCACCCACCGCATCCGTCATCCCAGTAAAGCATCGTTTGACTTTAGTGACTCTGGTCTCTTATTAATCACAGCTGCCTGCTCAGCCTGAGCTGACCAGAACCACAGATTCTGCGCACTAATGATCCATTGGAGTCTTTGCTTGCCTCTGAAACTTCCCGTGCCAGGCCTCGATCATCTGCTCTCAACACACTCATTTTCTAAGCTCCTACAGAGCAGCCCTCTGAGCTATCAACATTCAATGACTTTTCTTGCCCAAAGTGCCAGAGACCTTCCACAGTCCTCCCCAAAACACACGGTCAGGTCTGTTATAGCAATGCCCCACAATCCCGGCATCAATTTCTGTCGTAGTTCACCACCATGATCAAAAGCAACCTCGGGAGGATAGGGTTCATTTGGCCTACACTTCTCCATGGTACTCACTGAAGTAAGTAAGGAACTCAAGCAGGCAGGAACCCGGAGACAGGAACTGTTATTGAAGCTATGGAGGAGTGCTGCTTGCTGGCCTTCTCCTCATGCCTACTCAACCTGCTTTCTTCTGGAATGCAGGGTTACCAACCCAGAGTCACGCTACCCACAGTGGGCTGGGCCCTTCTTTGTCTATCATTAATTGAGAAAATGCTGTACAGGTTGCCTACAGCCCAGTCCCAAAGAGGCATTTTCTCAATTGGGGGTCCCGCCTCTCAGATGACTCTAGACTGTCAGGTTGACATAAAATTAGCCAGCACTGGAGGCTATAGTGGAAATGCCTAGTTAGTGAGTGCATGAAGGAAAGTCTAAGGGGAATGAGCTGGCAGGGTTTTGAAATTGGTTCTGGATTTGAGAATTAGGCCAGAGTTTATGATATTTAGTGTAATTTTTAACTATGGATTCATTTAAATGATAATGGTGGTTTCCTGGTCCTGCTTATCTTCTGTAGTCATTAAATTTCCACGTTCTCTCATCCTGGAATCCATGTTGTTTTGTGGTTTACAATTGCTTTTAAAGAGCTTTTTCATTAAAAGGAAAAAAAAAAGCCTTGATCTTTAAATAGTTGTAATCAACGTTTCTCACTGAAGTGAGTTGACTATATAAATTCCATTCCTTTGGCTATTATAATACATGAAAATTGGGAATTTCCCTATAAAATATTAATAGCTTCCTTTGTGGATATGAGTCAGGTGTACAGCTAACAGATTTTTTAGATAAAAGTTCTCAACACACTTGCTTTGTAACTTATTATAAAATACCTCACTTATTTGAGTGCTAGGTCAGTTGAGCTGAATTACACCCATTTCTCTATTGGAGACAGAAGTTACAAACTTCATTTATTGTTTATTTTCATGCAGGTGTGTAAAAAGGACGCCGCTGCTTTGGCCTTATTTCGAGGTTTCTTACCCTCGTTTACTCAGTTTTTCTTTTTCCTACGTCAGTCTATTACTCGCAGTGAACTCCTTGGGTTTCAAAATTTCTAGTAGGATTTTTCTGTTTTAAAGAATCAGGTTCATCTTGATGTGAGGTCACAGCTCTGTTTCAGTGGCAAACACATAAGTAGCTATGCTGGTCTGTCTGAGCTTTGGAGAACCCAAAAACAGCTGTCTGACTTTCTTACGGCATTGTGTTCTGTGCCGCACAGTACAAAGCAAAGCTTTCTCTTTGCTGCTTGAGCACAATCAAGACTGTCTTCGTGTGTTCTGCACAGATAGACAAGGCTTTTCAAAAGAGAGACTGCTGAGCATGCCCGGCAAGCTCTTGGTCACATCATGAATGTGCATCAGCGAAAACTCTGATTTTAAAGGATTACTGCTTTGGACTAATGGTTAGGTGTTTTCCTCCGTCCGTTTATCTGTTAGTTCAGTTCGCACTGAAGCGAGTCTTCATGGCGTTTTCCTCCTCTGTGAGGATTTTGGAAAAGGGATTCTGTCACCTAGTGCTGCCGCCGCCAGGGGCATGTCACTGGAAATGACACTGTTCCCCTTCTGTTGTGTTTCATTGGCTTCTAAATTGTCCTCTGATCAAGCCGTAGATCAGATCTATTTCCAGTGTAATATTTGCATTTCAAGACTTTAGAAAATTTTATCCCATCTTCAGTACATGCAGAGCAACATCTCCCCGTGTCATGATAGGACAGCCTTTCTCCAGTACTTGCTGTGCCCCGTCCACTATGTACTCTCGTCCCTGTGTTGCAGCCTCCGGCCTTTGCTCGGCAGTTTATTTTTACACAGAGAAGGGGCCACTAAGTTGTGAGATCTTTACTTTTTTTTATTACATTAAAAGCTAGCATATTTGTTTTTAAATTTTAATTATATTTGTGTATTTATGTGTGCATAATTAGCATTTGGGTTTCTTGGGGCATAAGGTATATGTAGGTGGAAGTCAGAGACAACGTGAGAGATGGGTTTTTTTTTTTTTTTTTGGTTTTTCGAGACAGGGTTTCTCTGTGGTTTTGGAGCCTGTCCTGGAACTAGTTCTTGTAGACCAGGCTGGTCTCGAACTCACAGAGATCCGCCTGCCTCTGCCTCCCGAGTGCTGGGATTAAAGGCGTGCGCCACCACCGCTGGGCGAGAGGTGGTTTTCTTTCACTTTCTGCATCCCGGGGATGGAGTTCAGGTGCCCTTTGCTTGCCGGGCCTTGCTTCACTCTCAACGGTTGTGTTCGGGGTGGTGGATGCTGCAGAATGCTTGTGAAGGTCAGAGGACAACTTGAGATGCAGGTATTTCCCAGTATTTCCTGCTTCAGAACAGGCTGCAGACAATGTAGACAGAATAGCTGGCTGGTACCTTTTCAGACTTTGGCACTTTTCCAGTTAATTTTAAAATACAGCAAAGACTATCAAAATTTGGTAACAATGAACTGGCCAGAAAACTATATGTTCTTGTGCACTAGGCGTCTTTTCATGTTTGAGATGGCTGGCCTGGACCTCCTTATATACGCTAGAGTGAGTGTGGGCTACACATATGCACTCACCTGACTTCTGCAGTTCAGGTTTCATTTATTATTATTATTTTTGTATTGTGAAATGAATCTTTGAAGACTTCTGTGTGTGTTTAATCTAATATTTTTCATTTTCCTTCATATACAAAGCTCTGGTGATAAATATATATATCCCTGTGTCTAGTGACCTTGATAATCCTTGTATCAACCACAACAGTTTCTAGTGCCCAGGGACATTATATGCGTTTCCTCCTCACACTGTTGAGCTTTGTATACACACAACCAGGTTTTAAATAAAGGAAGCTTTCTTTCCCATAACTGTTTGCATTTATGCATAGACCCAACCTGCCTTGGAAAACTGAGGTTTTCACTTTCTGCTTAATATTACCATCACATTTCCAGTATTTGACATTTATATGCATTATCTATTCATTTGGAAGTCACTTTAATTTTTTTTAAAAAAATATATTTATTTTTATTTTATCGGTGTTCTGCTTGTTGGTATGTCCTTGTGAGGGTGTTGGATTCTGGAGTTTCAGACAGTTGTGAGCTGCCATGTGGGTGCTAGGAGGTGAACTCAGGCCCTCTGAAAGGGCACTTGATGGTCTTATCTGCTGAGCCATCTCTTCAGGCCCTCATTTCAATCCTTTAATCAGATTAAAGAAGTATTTCTTACAATGAACATGTTATTAATTTGTATACAAATTAACAATCTTCTCCATACTATTGATTCTACCCCATTCCCTGGCCTCGAACTCACAGAGATCTGCCCGCCTCTGCCTCCTGTGTGCCGGGCCTGATCCTACATTTTAAAAAAATGATTAGCCTGGGATGGTAAATTTTGAATTTCTTTTTGTTTTGTTGTTGTTGTTGTTTGTTTTTTGTTTCTTTTTTCAAGACAGGGTTTGTCTCTGTAACTTTGGAGCCTGCCCTGGAACTCATTCTGTAGACCAGGCTGCCCTCCATCCAACTCACTGAGATCCCCCTGTCTCTGCCTCCCAAGTGCTGGGATTAAAGGCAGGTGCCACCACTGCCCGGCTTGAATGAATTTCTTAATGCCATGTGCTAAGAAAATTTTTGGTGTGCTGTCTTTTCTCGTTTCTAAAAGTAATGTTTGTCTTTTAGTACAACACCACCGTACTGCTGTGTGGACCTGTACTCGCTTCGTACCGGGGAAATGGTAAAGTCCATTCAGTTCAAAACGCCCATTTATGATCTCCATTGCAATAAGCGGTGAGTATTTTCATATATTTATGTTCTACCAATTTTGTGATTTCAAGTCATTGAAAAAAGTTTGAATTTCTTTCCAGTGCAACAGTTAAGATTTCACATTGAATATTTTCCAACCTCCTGACCTAACCTTGAGTTTTCAGTGTGGTAAGATATGAATGGAATTTGCATAACAAAATGGAGGCTCACAGGCAGTGTCTGTGTGAACACAGGAAGGTCAAGTATTGGAGCGGTGTTTGTCTCTTTGTATTCAGTGCTGGGCGTCAAACCTGGCTCGTTGCATATGTTGCTTGGCAAGCATCTGACCATTAAACTTAAACCAGAGCCCCTGAGTGTTATTCTGGAATAATACTTGGTTGGAGGACTTTACTAGGCTGCTCCCACCCTCTAATTTTACTTTGTTTTGATGCAAAGTCTTGACTTTTCACAACAGAGTTGAAAACAGGGATTAATTAGATCCATTTTCCTTCATGCAGGGAGAAATTTAAATGTAGATTAAGCTACATGAATTCTAATGATAATGACATTAACCACAGGCTCTTAGAGAAGAGAGAGTCTTGGGAATTTAGTCGGTGTATCACTTTGCTTTTATAGGAGAGAAATATGAATTTTTAGGATGAGAAAATATCTTGATGGAGTCTTAGATACAAGGTGTAAATCTTCTGCCTCCAAGAGCAAACGCATGAGGCAGGCAAGTGGCTCTATGAGCAGAAGCTTCTGCTGTGGGAGCGTCGGGACTCAATTCAAATCCCAGTCCCACGGGAAGTGTTGCCGGTGTCTGTGACCCCAGAACTCCTAAGGCGAGAGGGGAGGCAGAGCCAGAAGATCCCAGAAACTCAGGGCAGCTAGCCTGGCAAACATGGTGCCTCTAATGAGGTGGGATATGAGGAAGGCCATCTGAGATTGTCCTCTGATCTCCAAACACATCCTCAACATGTCGTGACGTGTGCCTGCCAACCCATAGTCACACACACACACACACACAATTTAAAAGGGCAGTGCATGAGACATGAGAAATTATTCTTTTGTATGAGAGAGGCCCTAAATTCAATTCTCAGCACTGAAAACAAAAGGACTCTGCACTAGTGGGTATATTCAAATTCAAGAACCAAACCCTGCAAGTTGTAAGAAGCAGAGGAAATTACTTGGTGAACCAGAGCCCGTATACCACATCCGCACACTTCATAGAAGACTGTCTGTGCAGTGTCTGCATCATTGATGATATGGTTTACCCAGAGCGCTGCCCGTCCTCTCCCAAATAGACTCAGTAAAGAGCAACATCGGCACATCCCAAATAGAGACGCCCACATTACACTTCCTGTATATTATAAACTCACAGAAATCCATATAAAGCGGCCTTTTTTTTGGTTTACTTTTCTGAGCTTAAGTTAGAGAGGAAATCAAAATATTGAATATCATTTAAAAATTAAAACCAAAATGTGTAGTCAAGAAAAGTCATAGAAAATCTCCTGGTCACAGCCGGCTGTATCTGAACCCGCCTTTCTTCAGAAAGCACACAGGGCTCTAATAGCAGGGCCCATATCGCCATGGCTGTAGCACGTAAGGATTCAGTAGGGAGTTCTCTAACTGCACGTGGCAAATTTGAGGTCAGCAACAAGTGATCAGGAGCTCTTCTAAGAAGTGGTTGGCGGTTATATGGCGGGGAATGGAAGTGGTGCTGAGACTTGATTGGTATAGGGTAGATTGTAGTAACCTGGGTTCAGAGTTTACCCGGAGAGGACGCACATAGGTTATGGAATGAAAGAATCAGCAGAGGCTGGGGTCCGTGTAGGAACAGATGTTAGTGCAGCAAAGCCACACGTTTCTGTGTGGCAGCAGTGACTCAGAGGATCTACTACTGCACCCCTCAGGTCATTCTGGGCTGGTTCCACTGAGGGCTCTTGACCTGTTGAGGGTGGGCTAGATACCTCAGCTGTCAGACTTGCTGAAGAGCGTTGCTGTACACAGGGGTTCATTCAGGAGCTCTGTGAGTGTCCTGTCATCTGCCCCTGATTTTGCTGATGCGACCCCAGTCTGATGCTCTTAAGGGATGGGAGAGGAAGTGTAGACACTGTTTTTCTGTAATTGGATAATTTAAACAAAGCCACTATCAGCGAGGAAGGGAGCAGAGACCACACGTGCCTATCCTGTTAAGTTAGTAGAGGTGAAGCTAAACCACCTATAGTACAGTTGTCAAATGCACTGAAGAGTTAACCTTCTTGATAATGAAAGATAGATAATTGGAAGCACCAAGCACACCTTCATGGCTGCACTAAGGAAAGTCTCTGTGGACAAGCAAAGTCTCTAATATCTGTTAGTAAAAATATGCAGTTTGCTGGACAGGGGAGCGCATCCATGTAATCCAGAACTTGAGAGATGGAGGCAGGAGGATTAGGAGTCCAAGGACTTCCTCGGCTAAGTAGCCTGCTTGAGGCTTCTCTGTGATACACGACCCAGTCGCATAAAACAAAAAGGGGGCAAGAAATTATGCTGTTTGAAAAAGCAATATCCGAAAGGTTACTGAAACCCCGATATAAGGGGAAGAATATCAGAAATTTAGATTTATCTTACCAATTTCATTAAGAGCATGTTTTCAGGGATGTCCCTAACAGGGACCCTTGATTGAAGGGATCTACAGGAACAGCATGTTGTAGGGGCCGGGACAGTGGTGGGCTCTGTACTGGAGCAGTGCGTCTCTCTGCATCCCACTGTTGCTGTCTAATTTCACTTTTGATTCTTTTTTTTTATTTTTTTTTATTTTTTGAGATGAGGTTTCACTTTCGCCGAACTCCAGGCTTTTGCTCCCTCGCTTGGCTTCCTCCTCTGGAGAGTGAACTGGTTTCCTCTTTCATTGTACCTGCACTTATACATCTTCGGGGGGTTCCTTGGGTTCCATAAACTTTCGTCGTCTTCACCATTACCCTTAGTACTCGTTTTTGGTTCTTGGAATCAAACACATGGCCACCAGATGCCAAGTCCTTAGGGTCCAGACCAAACCTCAAGTTACCCCTGAGCTCAATGTGTAGACCAGGCAAGGCTTGAATACCCTATTCTCCTATGTCTGCCTCCTGATTACCTGGGATTATAAGTCTGGCTCGTGTTCCTAGCTGCCTCCCACATCTTTTCATCCAGATTGTATATCTTCTTCTTCATCTGAGATTCTGAACGCAGGAGCTCCTCTTTGTCCTGCATCGAACACTCTGCTGCCTCTTCTAGTTAACGTTAGTTCCCACGGTGCCGTGACCAAGTCAGTCTTCAGAAATCGTTTGCCACATGTTTGCTTCACACACCTCTTCTTTCTTTTCATTGCTTATAGACTTGATTATTTTCACAGTGCCCGCTTGCCCTCGGTTCTTACCCGTTGTCTTTTATCTCTACTGTTTCAATGTCTGCATTCCCCCAGGTAGACCTACTTTTATTACAGTGCCACCTTTCTAAATTCTCCAGTGACTTCTGCCTGTGACCAAAGGCAAAAAAGTGTCACATCCTCACGTGCTCCCTCTTCACCTGACCTTATCTCCTAAGAGTTTCCTTCCTTGCCACGTGTATGGTTTCTTGGAGAGCTGAAACTTCTCTTACCCTGAGCTGTTTTTTGTTTTGTTTTGTTTTTTCGAGACAGGGTTTTTCTGTAGTTTTGGAGCCTGTCCTGGAACTAGCTCTTTTGACCAGGCTGGTCTCGAACTCACAGAGATCCGCCTGCCTCTGCCTCCCGAGTGCTGGGATTAAAGGCGTGCGCCACCACCACCCGGCCTCCATTCTTCACATTAATAGTTGATCATTGTTTTTACTTGAAATCAGTAACATTTACATAAGTAAATATTAGCTAGTACAATGGAAAAGATTTCACAATGCACTAGTTAGTATTAGAAGCTATTAAAATCTTAGCAAAGATGCGTAAAAACTGTATTCCCTGAAGTTCTTTAGAGACATGGGTTCCCAGCACTCCCAAGGCTGAGGTAGGGCCTGAATGTTTAAAGGCAGTGTAGGCTACATATAGAGGAAGCATCATCCCCTTTCATCCTAAGAAGTTCTGGATGTGAGAGTGGGTGTGGACAGCACAAAGATAAAATCAAGAACTTATTAATAGGTGTGTCAGCTTTCATGATTTCAGTGTTATTATTTAGTCTCTATTTAATTAAAATCAGCTGTGTATCTGTGCAGCAATTTCTAGTGACAGGGGAAGAAGGCAAGTTGAGCAGCTTGACAGAGCCCTACCTGGACCAGATACTCAAGCCATTTAGGCTTTAAAATTCTTCCTGGTACATATATGACTAGATAGTAATCATTTTACTGGTATGATGTTTTTGTTTTGTTTCTTTTTTCTTTCTTCTTCTTTTTTGTGTGTGTGTGTGTCAGTTTTCTGTGTTCCTTTGGAATCTGTTCTGGAACTTGCTTTGTGGACTAGGCTGGCCTTGAACTCACGGACGTCCATCTTCCTCTGCTGGGATTAAAGGTGTGTACCACCACTGCCTGGCGGTGCTGGTGTGAGTTTAGACGGCCTTTCATTGACACTTGCCCACTAGGTTGTTTTACTGGTTGCAGTCGTTTGTAGCATTAGTATTTCGTCTGTGTGATGTCTGTGGGTGTCCAGTGACTGAGGTGAGAAAGGTGTGAACTCCTTCCTTTTCTATCATCATTCTTGCCATTTTTATTTTTAGCTGTAGATTTTCTTTTATTGTTTTTGTTGGTAGAATGCGTGAATAAGTTGGTGTTTCTTTTGTGTTTTTAGCCAGGGTCTTACTATGGAGTACAGGCCCTGTTCAGACTCCCCTGACACCCTGACTGTTGGGATTACAAGCTTCCCCTCCCCTGCCTCTGTTTTTCATATGTGGGGTGTGTGTGTGTGTGTGTGTGTGTGTGTGTGTGTGTGTGTGTGTGTGAGCGTGTGCATACATGCGTGTGTGTGTTCAGGTGTCCGTGAACATATGCACCCAAGGATGCCTACAGTTGGTGTTGGGAATCATCCACCAGCATCTTTGCACACGGTTAGTTGAGGCAGGGCCGAGCCTAGAACCCCGACCTGGCTAGTCTCAGTAGCAAGCTCCCTCTAGTGATCTTGTCGTCCCCTCCAAAGCTGCAACTACAGAAGGGCTTTGATGTTCGTGTGAGTTCTGGGGATTCAAACTCAGGCCCTTGTGCTCTGCAGCAAGGTCTCTAAATGCCAAGCTAAAAGCCTCCTATCCCCGCCTACTTTTTAGTTATTTTTTAAATGTCAGTGCCCATTTGCTTATTTTGAGTTTCTGTTATTGCTGATGTTTGTTTTCTTATGCTGTGGCTATTTTATGCTATTTTTTGTGACTTGTATTCTGTTAGTGTTTTTCTTTTCGTTACTATCTGTGTTCTGTGTATTCTATTTTCATTTTTCAGCTTTTATTAAGGTACTTTTAAAAGAATTCTTATAATTATTTCTGTTTATATATGTTGACTTATGTATAATTTAACTTGATCATATTGTAGTTTCACCCTTGATTTTATAGTTTTTATTTAAAATATTATGAATGCCCATTGTACAGTTCAACAGCAGTGTATCTGATAGATTGGGCTGGCTTTGCACTGTATCCAGCACAGAAATGATTTTCTAAAGTGAATTTCAGAGAGGGAAGTGAACACTCAAGTCCTGAATACCCTTTAGCACACAGAATTCAGAACTCTTTATTTGGCTCTGGTAATTATGTATTTGTGTCTCTCTGTTTGTCTTCGTGTATATTTTGTTGCTGATTTTCTTCATATAGAATGTTACTATATTTATGGTTTGTTATTGTCTCAAGCTATTGATCCTCCTCTCTCAGTCTTCTGAATGGCTGGGATCACAGGCATGCTTCTCCATACCTGGGGAAGCGTCTACAGACTCAACAACAGGCTGTATTTCCTTTTTGTGTGCTTCGTTATTTGATTTTTTTTAAATGGTGGATATTATGTGTAAGGGAGCAGTAGAGATGCTGGTACTTTCTGTGCTGGGAGTGTGAGGAATTGAAAGATGGGAGATGATTTGGGTCATCCTTTAATGCTAGGATACAAATTAAATTTGCTGTTGAGTGTGAAGTGCTGTGTCCTTGTGGGGAGACTGTCTCTGGCTCTAATGTGCAGAGTGTACACAAAGCAGTCAACACATCACTTACTTAGTAACAGAAGAAAGTGTATCCAAGGATGGGCGTTCTCAACAGACAGACTGAATAATAATAGCAATAGCATAATAGAAGTAGTAATAGTATTTAGAATCCTTCTGCTTCAGCAAATGAAAGTTTTCTGCATTTTAAGACTCATTTGCTGTGGGATGTGTTTTACATAATAAATCTTACTCTTCCCCACCAGTTTTTTAGCATGAGTTAGTTAGATTTACCTGTTAAAATTTCAAAAAAATTACGTGAATTATGTAGTAATAAGAACGATGTTTTATTGAAATAGTCATTAAATGTGGGATTTGTTATTCTAGAAGAAATAGTCAATTGTAATTCAGTATTTGGAATGTGTTATAGTAATTTCACTTTAGAACATTAAAATCATAGCTTAATTATACAATCTGTAAATTCTTAATTATTCCCCTGGTTATTTGTAAATTTTGTTTTCTAAATTGTTGTTTATAGAGATTGTTACTAATATTAATATATCAACTCTTAAGAAATGGCACATGCTGTGTGGCAATCTTTTCAGATGTTGTTGGGTGTGCTGAGAAATTCTGCAACCTTTTTAAGTGATAGATTATACAAAGTCATTTATATTTAATTGTGACTTTAAATAGCATTGAACACCACATTTAGTAAGTAGCCCACTGGTTAATATTATCCATTCTTAGTGTTGTTTGTTTAATCAGAATATGAAAGTGAAACTGTTCAGAGCCCAGTAATAGCTCTAAAATTTGTCACTTGGTTTGTGTGAAAGATTTCATTGTTTTTATTCTCCAGATTTTTGGAGTCAGATATTTCTACCCTATGTATTAGAAATGTTTTATTTTAAAAGTATGATTTTAATTATTTATAATTCAATTCATAGAATTTCTCATTCACTCACGTTTCCATTCTGGTTTTTCCCCTCTAATTTTAGGATCCTCGTCGTAGTCTTGCAGGAGAAAATCGCTGCCTTTGATAGCTGTACTTTCACAAAAAAATTTTTTGTCACAAGTATGTACCAAATCATTTTACTTCCTATCTGTGCGTTTGTGTTTCTGTTGCTGACTGGATGCTGTCAGCAGTGGGTTTCAGCCATGGTGTCTGCCTGTGATTCTCATGGGCGCCATTACTTTGTAGCTTCTAATCTTAGAAGGAATTTTACCATGCCAAAGCACTTTCCTCATATTTTTGTATATAGCGTAAGATTTCTTTATATCCTCATATTGAGGCCCCTCCCTGTTTCCCGTAGCTGTTTTTGAGGCAGATCATTTAGCATGTCATCTGTAGGTCCAGAGGTGATTGCCTTGTGCTCTGTGAAGGAATTTAAACTTGGGGGGCTGTTTACCCCTTCCTTTGCCTCCCCCGCCCATCATTTCACGGCTGTCAGGAGCTCTCTAGCTACAACCGGTGCTCAAACACAAACTCAGTGCTAGGTTTTGTAGAGAGGCAGAGGATTCGGGTAGGAGGAGAAGTGAACGGGAGTTAATTAACTTTAAGGAACTGGAATGTGCAGCCTGGCAAGCCGAGTTGTGAAGGACAGAGACGGTCTGGAAATGCCGGCAGGGATCAGTGAGCTGTTCAAAATGCCTGTCATTCTGGGACACAGAATGACTTTTAAATTTTATTTTTCCTGCAGCCTAGTAAAATAATAGTTCCCCCCACATTGTTCTCCCTTTTTTTAGTTCACCAAAGAGTCTGATATATATTATAGAAATAGCTTAGTGGGTTTCTATTTTGAAAGGAAGACATGAAATACAGTCTGGAGTACACAGGCTTTTACTGAGTAGCTGCCCCATATTGAGCCTCAGGTAGTATCATGTAGGTATTGTTTCTTTCCTGTAAGGGCAAGTTCTTTGTTCTATCTGCATTGGGTATTAGAGATCATTATCTGCACCCTATACTCCACATCATACTATATAATACAGTTCAGTATGGTTCATGTTTCACCATTGTGGAGCATGAAGAATTGTAAGTCTAGCCCATCCCTCCAAGCCCTTAATCCTTTTCTCTGAGTTGTTCCCCCTTATGCTCAGTCGTCACCTTGTTCATGCATCTGCAGTGGGAGCAGGCAGGCAGCAGAGGCGCCTGGATTCCTGCGTGGTGCACATGAGTTAGAGCACAGTGGGACACCGCGGCCGCAGCCGGGCCTTTCCTGTAGATTTCTCATTCCTTTTCAGCGGTTGTTTTTAGTTTTGTTGTTTTTAAATTTTTCTTGTTATTTGATATTGATTACAAATAAGGTGTGAAGGCCTCTTCAGTACTAAGTGTCTCTGTTGTGACCCCATTTTTTGTTTGTTTGTTTTGATTTTTGAGACAGGGTTTCTCTGTGTAACTGTTTTTGGAACTAGCTCTGTAGATCAGGCTGACCTCAAACTTAGAGAGATCCTCCTGCCTCTGGCTCCAGAGTGCTGGGATTAAAGGTGTGTGCCACCACAACCAGGCAATGGTTTTTTTTAGGTTTTTATTATGCACACAGTGTTCTGCTTAAATGTATGCTTGCACACCAGAAGAGAACACCATAATCTCATTATAGATGGTTGTGAGCCACCATGTGGTTGCTGGGAATTGAACCCAGGACCTCTGGAAGAGCAGCCAGTGCTCTTAACCTCTGAGCCTTCTCTCCAGCCCTGTTGTAACCCCATTTAACTTTATTCTGGAGCATGTATTCCTTGGTAGTTACTTCTGTATCAATTTAATTGCTCAGAACATTGAAATGGGGTGGTGGAGACAAACATCATTGGTTTTCTTTTAAAGTCCTATTTATTTAAAGATTTTGTATGTATATGTGAAGGTGCACTCAGATGCAGGAAGAGGTCTTGGTGCCCTGGAACTGGAATTACAGGCACTTTCCTAGCATGAGTGGCGGGAACCAAAGCTGCTACCCCATAAGGAACGTTAAATGGTGAACCATCTCTTCTGTCCCCCATTGTTTTTGTTTTGTCTCCTGAGTGCTGAGATTAAAGTTGTTTGCTACCACTGCCCTGCTCCCTCATTGTCTTTAAAAATTATTTTTTACTACTGTTTGTATCTTGTCGATACATAGGGTGTGGCATCTGCGTGCTGGTTGGAGAACAACTTTCAGCAGATGCTCCTCTCCCTCCACGTTTCCGTGGGCTTTAGAGCTTATACTAGGGTTTGCAGGCTTGTATGGCAAGCACTTTATTATGAACCATCTTTGTGATCCATTATCTGATGGGTGGAGTGTGTGTAAATGGAAATTATGTTTGGAAATTTGCATATTAAATGATTTTTATCAGTAGTTAATATTTTTCTCATAAGTAGTAAATGGCATTAAAGTACATAGAAGCTTCTAATTTTATGACATTGGTATTACAATTGAAAATTCACAATTTTCATTATTTATGAAAAATACAAATTATTATCCTTTGCTAGTTAGTAACAGTTTTAATGTAATGATGAAGCTAGAGTTGGTGACTTGCACATTAGACTTCAGAGAAATTTCTTTTTCCGTGCTCTGTCCCCTTCCCTCTTGCCCTTCCCTTCCCTTTTCCTTCTGTCTTGCCCTGGCTCTTCTTTTTTAACAGTCTTTCTCATTTTAACCCGCGATGGTGTTAAAATTGCCACCCTTCTGCCTCAGCCTGAGTGCTAGGGTAATATTACGGGGAGGAGGGAGAGATGGTGTCTCCCTGTCATTCCCCATCTCCCCCCTCCCCATGATCACGTCTCTCTATGGAACATCGTTATTGTATATTCCTAAATACTTAACCATGAGTTTCTGGACCCACTGAATAGTTGAAGCCATTGTCCTCCAGTCTTAGTGTCTCTTGTCCTTTGTGAATTGTTCACGAGAGGAGGAACAGTTCAAGTGTCACCGTGTTTCTGTCTTTTTAAGTGCCATGCAGACTGCTCGCTAAGCCATCATTGTCTTGTAGTCTGTCACAAGGGGCTTCTCACATACTCTCATAGACTTGGGATTCCTCAAAGCCTCCATTAGTAGAGATTGCATAATATATAAAATATAATGGTGTGTTTTATTTCATGCTTGACAGCTATGTAGAAGGATAAGACCGGAGGATTACAAGTTCAAGTCATATGTGGGCAACTGAGTGAGCAACTTTTACAATAAAAAGTGAACAGAGGCTGTACACACACACACACACACACACACACACACACACACACACACACACACACACACACGTTCAGTCTGTGTGAGCCTCTGACTCAATACCTAGCATTGAAAAACAAGTAAAAAAAATCCAAACCCCCAATTAACCAATCAACCAAAAAGTCAGTAAAGGGTTTAGAGCAACAACAAAACCCTGTGATTTCTAACGACTTTTGTGGTTTTTTGCTCCAGTGTTGTTGATCTTCATTAATAAATGCTTTCTTGTCCTAGTGACAGGTCTCATTTCATACTCCACTCGGAAGTATCTTTCTCAGGAGTAGGTACTTGATTTGTTCACTCTAGGGATTGAGTTTGAAGTTGGGACCAATGATACTCATCAAGAATCGGAATCCTTGAATTACTGCTTTACTCAAGGGATTGAAGACATGATCCAGGCCTATTGACTTCCACCTGAAATCCTAGCACTTTGAATGCTGGAATAAGATGGTTGCTGTGAATTTGAAGCCTGGTTTGCATAGTGTGTTCCAGAACAGACTTAGCTCTACAGCGAGACTCTATCTCAAACAAAGCAGACATAACAAAACTTAAAACAGCACCAAATTTGGTGTCAAGTGTCAAATTCTGCCACAGTACTTGACATACTGTGCCAATGTGTTAATGGGGGATTTTTTTTTTCAGTTTTGCACCATCCAAATTCTTCAGCTAATTTCTTTAGCTGTATTCAAAGTTGATACGGTTCTCATGTATTTTTCTGTCTTTGGATTTCTTACAGAGGTTGACTGAGGAGCGGGGACACTGACACTATGATGTCTTCTGTGGCAGCTCGCGTACCCGCGTGGCATGTGCCCTGTCTCTGTTTAGTCACACCCAGTGGGGTTGTTTGTTTGTAGCCCAGGCTAGCCTCGTCCTGTAGCTCAGGATGTCATTGAACTCCTTATCCACATGCCTCCATCTCTGGAGTGCCTGTAATGCCTGGTTTCTGTAGTACTGATTGGGTCTATAGTTGGCATGGGCTAAGCAAGCTCTTTACCAGCTCAGCTGCGCCCAGCCTGGTACCCAGTTCTGAAAGAAGTAGGATCATGCCCTGTGTAGATTGCCACCTAATGAGGGTGTCGTTTTGATCATGCAGACATTTAACTTCTGAGGTAGAATGGGAAGCTGTTGCATAATGCATCCCTAGCTGAAGGCCCCCTTATGTGTGAATACAATGAAGTATTGTAAAATGAGTAGAGCCTGCTGTGCCCATCAGAGCAGGCGTCCTGGGGATTTGTGCCAAAGAGTGGATGGAACAGGTAAAGGGAGCTGATAGAGGGCTGTTAACAGAATGCACCCAATAGGACCAGAAAGGGGACACCTTTGTGTTTGGATGTACAGAAAGTTGGTCTTGAGCAGCTGTCCGATGTGGAAATTCAAAACTCAGGTATGAGTAGGAAAACAAAAGACAAAGACTGATAGATGTCATTAGCAGTCATTTTAGGGATCCTTTGAAGTTGAAAGGCAGATACAGAATCTCCAGAGAGACCCGAGCTCTGATAAACAGGCTCTGTGCATCTGCCTGTGTTTCAGTTTGAGAAGGAAAGTTATTTGGTGCAATCCTAATGTTATTAGTGCTAGAATGTCTGTTCTTTGTTTATGTTAATGATGAACAACACATGGAACACATGGAAATGAGTTTAAAGTAGCTTTAAAATGCAAAGTTAAAATTTTGGGTAAGAACTGCTTTGCTTGCTTGCTGCTTTTTTTTTTCTTCTTCATATTTTGGGAAAGCAGTGCCTTGGTGTCTATCCAGGCTGGCTTGGAATGACCACTCCCACATGTTTGTAATATGCAGCAGAAAGGGTTGGAGTCCTGTCATCTAGGTCGGTTTGGCTGTTAAATTTACTGCCACGACTTTGGATTTTTCACAAGGTAAAGAGGGCTGCTCTGGTGTCTCCTGGTGCTGGGCAGAAAAGTCTGCATGTATGTACATGTGCAGTGAACCAAACCGTGACTCTTGCTTCCTGCATATGATTCCCACCACCTTTTGATACATTGTGCTGAAATTTGTATGTTTCATATACATGCAAAGTGAACAAAAAATAATGTGCAGAGATCCTCACCGCTCTTAGATAAGTGTGCATCCTTCTGGGTCGTGTTCAGGTTTTCTTACTCTCGTCTAACCTGTGATCTTTGTGACTCGTGTCTAACAGAACATAGGGTAGCATTCCACCCGGTTTGGAGTCTTCATTATTCCTCCACCTCTCGACCTCTGTATGCTGTCCTGCCTAATTCTTTCTGTCCCTCCTTTCGTCTGTCTAGCCTTCCCTCCCTCAATCCCTTCTTCTTCTTCTTCTTCTTTTTTTTTTTTGAATTCTGGATTTTCTATAGCCCAGGCTGAAGTTCTTACCGTCCTGCCTCAGTGTCCCAAGAATGGATTATAGACATGCATCACCACACATACTCTTCAGGTCTTATTTATTTCTTATGTAATGACCCTAAATTTTATGATCATTAGACATGTGTATGTTAATTGGTTAACAGATAATACTTTATGTATCCTTCTGGAATGTGTGTTGACGCTTTTATGAAACCAAATCCACATTTTAGTTTTTATGTGGACGTATTTTCAGTTCTCATGGTTACAAACATTTGGTTGCAAGTTTGTAATTATATGTTTTTTCTTGATGGCTAGTAATACTGATTACTTTTATGTATTTGCCAGTGTATATCTTAGCTCATTTTTAAATTAAAAATATCTTAATATTGAGTGGCTGAAATTTTCTAAAATGGGTCAGTTGTCACTTATGGGTTACAAAGATATTCCTCCATTCTGCTGGTTGTCTTTTTACTTTTCTTAAATACTTTTCTGCCATGTGGGTCCTGAGTGTGGAACCCCAGGTCCTCTGTAAGACCAGCAAATGCTCTTAACCACCAAACCATCTCTCCAGCTTTTCTTTTCATTTTGATGATGTCCTTCTGAAAACCTCTTTTCAGCTAAAACTATGCATTATCAACGTAAGAAACTGTTTTACCAACTCTGAGGCGGTGAACAGCCCCGCATCTACTTTACTTTGTTTTTGTTTTTGTTGTTGGTTGTTTTTTTTTTTTTTTTCAAGACCACGTTTCCCTGTGTGGCTCTGACCACCCTAGAACTCCCTCTGTAGTTAGACTAGGCTGGCCTTGAACTCACAGATCCACCTGCCTTTGTCTTCTTAGTACTGGGGTTAAAGGTGTGTGCTACCATATTTTTCTTTTAAGTATTTTCGTTCTAAACTAACTAAAATGGTTTTTAGATTCATTTATTTTACTGTTTTTATGTGTATGAGTGTTTTTCCTCAATGCCCTTGAAGTTCAGAAGAGGGCTTTAGATCCTCTGTAACTGGATTTGCAGAGTTTTGAGGTCCGCCATGTGGATACATGGATTGAGCCCTCATCTTCTACCGTGCCAACTCTCTAGTACTTTGTGTATGTGATGTGAAGCCGGAGTCCAGCATCTTTTACTCTGTGCTCACCTGGGTACCTTTGTTAAAGGTCAGCTGACTGAGGCCATTAGTGGTGTGCCTCGCCTCTAGCCTCTGGCACAGCACATGGGAGGAAGAGGCTGGTCTGATCTTCACAGCCACAGTACTGAGAGTAGTGAAGTCTTAGTTACCTAATGTGCTCAAGTTGTCTGTAGTAGGAACAACCTTATGGCCTGCTGTCAGGCAAAGCTGCTGAACCTTCCTGTTCCTTTAAAATTCTCTACCCATACAGGGAGCTAGGCCAGGCTGACCTCACCTCACTGCAGCCCTGCCCTCAGCCTCCCGAGTATTCAGATTAGCCGCCACACCAAAAGCAATGACATAGGCATTGCTTGGGTCGCTTAGATTCTACCTTCATGGAAATTTGAAAGCCTGAGTTCTGTTAAGGCCCAGTTGCCTCTGCTCACGTTGTTAAGTGGCTGGTAACCATCCCTACACCCCTTCACTTGTTTTTAGAGTTTACCTGGAGATCAGTTAATAATACTTCTACAGTTCGGATGGTGCTGGCTGGCTGACACCAACTTTTAATTCCCGAGATCTTCTTGAGTTCCTAAGAACCTAGAACCACAAAGTAATTTGTCTTTCTGAGGTTGCAATCCCACATGGGAAGAAGATAGGGGCTATTATCTAGTGTCATTCGGACTAGTTATGGGAGCTGACTTGAAGTTAGGGTGTTTAGACTTTGGATTTATTTATTTATTTATTTTGAGATAGTAGTTCTGACTGGTCTCGAGACCACTTTTGGCATGTCCTGTAAGTCCTGCCCCCACCTCCCTTTTTGACCTTTAAAGACAATTCTGGAGATTAGCTACCTCAAATGTGATGTTAAGCATTCAAATGTCTCATTTTAATAGGAGCAATTTCAAATATATAAGTGCTGCATAGTGCATAGAGAGAATTGTACAGTCTTCAGGATGCCCTTGTTCATGTATGCCAGCATACATATGCCTTGAGCAATGACAGCAGGACCACCGTTCCCTAGAGATTCAACAATAAAGAGAACAGAACCATCTTTAACACTGTGTACCCCTAATCAAGAGTATATAAAGTGATAGACAATAAATACATCATAGAACCATTTACTGCTAGTCATAGCTGACACTGGGACCAAGAAGAATGAAATAGAGTGCTAATACAAGCATATAGCATTATCTAGTTTTCCAGAATCTCTCTGCCAAGGTATCCTTTGAACGTTCTTTATGTTTATTGGCCATGTTACTTTGTGTGTTTTTCACCATTGTCATTGCATCATTTTCTTATTCATATGTTCCTGTGTGGTTTTAATTGATCTCTTAACATTAACTTCCTGCACTTACTATATGCTTTCTATCCTCTCCAAAAACTCTTTTTAAATTTATGAACATCAACCTTTAAGTCATTTCCTTCTACCTTCATATTGTTTTCAGGGATCACAGTAAAAATGCTTTTTAGTAAAAAGTGGTTACCAGATCTTTCTGTGTCAGTGGAGCAGAGCTCATACATCAGGAGGGTAAACAAGTAAAAAAAAAAAAAAGGTCATTAAAATAATGAATACTGGACCGGGCATGGTAGCACACACCTTGGATCCCAGCACTCGGGGTAGAGGCAGGCAGATCTCTATGAGATTGAGGCCAGCCGGGTTTACATAGTGAGTTCCAATACAGCCAGGAGTATATAAAAAGACCTTGTCTCAATCTAACCCTAACACTGAACACTGTTATTTGAATTTTATGAGGTTTTGAAAAAAATTAAATGTTTGATTTTTTTGGTTTTTTTTATTAAGAAATAATGCATTAATGAAAAAATTATTAAATTTCTTAATAATGCTCTTTGGAACTTGCAGGCTGTTATCCTTGTCCTGGGCCAAACATGAATCCCATTGCTCTTGGGAGCCGCTGGCTTGCTTATGCAGAAAACAAGGTAAGGCACGGTCCAGACGTAGGTTAGTTATGAGGGAGCAGGTGTGGAAGGACTGTCCCTACTCTGTATTGATGCTCTCTTGTGAATACCACTAGTGTTTTACAAGGTTTTACCTGTGCACCTACTAATCTGACTCTTAAGGATTCGTAGCTGAGTCTGGCGGGTCATACCTCTGATTCTAGCACTTGGGAGGCAGTGGTTGGAGGGTAACCTCAAGGTCTAGGCTAACGTGTGGTGCCCAGTCCAGCCATACATAGTGAGCCCTTACCTCAGAGAGAAAACTCACAGAGTGTCTTAAGCTCAGGCTGGACTTATGTCCCTGTCCTCTTGCATCCACCAAGTGCTGGGACTAGCAGCACATGTCACTGTCCGATAGCTGTCCTTGAACAGCAGCTTTGTAGATTCTTGATGTTCTAGCCTGGCTTCTGCATAGAGCTGCTCACCTAGAGATTGTTTAATATTGATATAAAGCCTGCAGTTCACTGTCACACTGATACTTTCTAAAAGACAACAATATGCAGGGATAATCTTGAAACCCGTCTCTTGCATAGATTGGAGTCACCGGGCATGGGACAATTTTCCTGGCCTTATATGGTCAGCACCTAAACCCTATTGTGCAGCTCCTTGCTGTAATGATTATAGCACACACGGCCTCAGTGGATATGGATATATATCAGTTATTAACTTGGTTCACCAAGATTGCCATAGTATGTAAAAGTTGCTATATATGCCTTTATATCTAAGCATTTTATTTATGTACAGTTCAATGTAAAACATAAATTTTGATTTATGTCATTTAGGACTCTGCCTGTAAATACAGAATAAAATATAAAAAGTATTGTTGGCTTTGAGGATTAGTATTTTTGTTTCATTTTTCTTGGTTACATGGTTATTGTATCTTGAGAATATTATGAAATAGTGCAAAATAGTTCTTGACAAAATCAGGATGTGGTACTTTAAGTACTTGGTGAAGCCACAGAACTCGTAAATCAACTGGCCTCTGGAATGTGCAGAATCAAGACTGGGCTGACGAAAATAATTTTTCTAGACGAAGTCCTTAATTCCTTTTCCAAAAGCCTGTCTACAAAAATTAAGATATTGTGCGTGTTACTGAGTGCTCTATTTACACTTCTTCTTGTCTGCTCTCTTCATTTTCCCATAAAAATTGCTCTTTTCAAACAGTGCAAGAGCCGCACAGTTAAATGGAGTGGCATAATGGTGTCTCCTAATGTTTATATCTGTAATGCATTTCCCGTGAGTGCTGGAGACGTCCGCGGAGAAAGTGTGTAAACCATCCTTTAGCGCCGCCCATTGTATCCCACAAGTGGAAAGCTGTGCATGTGGAGTTGGAGGTTTAATTAGCTACCTGTGTTTGAGAGGAAGCAACTCCCTTGAGAGTTGGATTTTGATATCTGTCTTTGCAGATGTATGTGTCATATGCAGGAACCAAGCAGCCTCATATGCAGAAAGATTTGTAAATGATAGTACTTAGTGAAGTTGGATTAAATTTTGAAGAACACTTTCAGACAGTGTGCTTGATGTGTGTCTATGTGTTTAGTGTTGTGTGTGTGAGTATGAGGGGGCTTATGTTCCTCTTCTGTTGGCTTTGGTCTCATTTTGTGAGGAAGGGTTTCTCACTGAATCTGGAGGTCAGCTGGTGGCCAGCACTTTTCGGTGGTGCTCCTGTCTTGACTCCTCAACGTTCTCTTTCTCAAGAGCGTGTGTGGTCCTGCTGGGCCCTACAAATCCAAATTCAGATTTCTATGGCAGATTCTTGGTTGTTTGGCAGGTGCTCTTACCCACAGAATCATCCTTCCCGCTCCTCTTATCTCTTACTTATTAAAGATTTTGCTTCAGTGTGTCTGTGAGTGTGTGTGCGTGTGTGCGTGCATGTGTGTGTTTGTGTACATGAGTGCCAGTGCCTGAGGAAGCCAGAGCTGTTGGAACCTCCTGGAGCTGTGAGTTCCAGGAGGTTGTGAGTCACTTAATGTGGCTGCTGAGAACAGAACTCGGGTCTTTTGCAAGAGCAGCGTACACCATCTCTCCAGTCTCCTTCCTGTCCTTTCTAAGGGACAGAATCATTAGAAAGTCAGCTTTGGCCTGTCGTGTGATCTTCATACTCAGGTGTGTTTCTTTATAGAACTTCTCAGTGGGAACATGTCACTTACAGAAATGCATGCATATTTGTACACCTGTGTATGCATGTTTGCATGGTGTAGAAATGAGGCGTTCACATTGGTACTTGCACCAAATTTTCTACTGTTTTCATTCATAGTCAGATACCCCTCTCTTTGCGTGGTAGCCTGGGATGTCAGCATCTATTCGTGTGTTCGGTTCCTGTAATTCACAAGTAGTGACAGGATTGCTCGCCTGTACTGCCTAACAGGCAAACCAGACTCATGCCTGCTGTCACTACTGCCTCAGACTCCAGGTGTCCAGTCCGCCTGTCTTCTTGGGGGTGTTCCTTAAGTTCCTTTTAAATAAGATTTCTTAGTGTGTGTATGTGTGTTTGTTTGTATAAATGTACACAAGCATATATGGAGGTTAGAGAACAACTTGGAAGAGTTATTTCTCCCCCTTTACCACGTGTTCTGGATATTGAACTGAGGCTTAGCAGTAAATCCCTGCATCTGCTGAGGTGTTTTGTATTTATTTTTATTTGTTGATCATCTTTGCCTATTGTTCTTCCTCCATTTAGATTAGACTTTCATTTAATGTGTAATTGTGTACATTTTTGTATACATTTGTGTACATTTTGTATTCATATTTTATGTGCCAGTGTACCTAGTACATGCATGTAGTTATTATATTACCTTTTATGAAAGGTAACATAATGTATTTGTTCCTTAATGATCATTTTGCTTAAGAATAATTCCTGGAATTTAGTTCATTCGTATGCTGATTTTGTTTAAAAATGATAATTTTTTATTATAAAAATGATAAAAAATGGAATTTTTTCTATGCTGTTCTTTGACCATATTTTCATGTACAAACTGATTCAATTGTAGTTAAATCAAAATGGTTAAGAGTGATGTTTGTTTTTCCATTTGCCTTTGAATATTTAGTTTTAATTTAATATGAAAACGTTTATTTTTTCTATATAACATTGTGTTTGCTGGCCACAATGCTGCCTTTCTCTGCTTCAGCAGCAGGGGGCAGCAGAGGAATGATTTTCATAATTCTTTGACTTTGTGGTTGAATGAACAAGCCACTCTTTCCATTACCTAAAATAGTTATTTTCCACATTTCATTCTGAGACAAAAAAGTTTGCTGATCAGAAAACTTGAACTCTATTTGTTGTGGCTTTATATATATGGCCTAAAAAATAGCTTGGCTTCAGGGACCAGACTTAAGGTGTTCTAGCCTGCTACATTCATGTAAGTTAGGAAGAAAAGAACTTCATGGTGATCTGTGCCGCAGAGCACAGTTTTAGGTCATCTGAGGTGTGTTTCAAAATTTGTTATTCATTTCACAGGCTTTGAAAACACCTGTTACAACATCATGCTCTTCACAGGCCCTGCTGCTGTCATTTAACTTTAAAAATGTTTTATGAGAATCTTAGTTATGATTTTTTTTTTTTTTTTTGGTAAATGCAAGTGTGTTGTTGCCAGTGAAGGGTTTGGTCCTGAGTTTCTGCTGAGCGAATGAGAATTAAAATCATGATTCACAGTGACGGTTGCAAGTCGCAAGTGCAGTGTCCTCCTGTAGTGGACAGTTAGTGTATGTGCATACGTAGTGTGCGCACACTCTGTCCGCTGTCCCACAGACACAGTGGACATGCAGAGAGGCTAAAATGTTTTGCCCGTTCTTTTAGGTTTCCTTTTATAATCCTTGTAGACAAATTAAGAGGAACAAACATCCAATTTGCTCGTATGTCAAATATTTAATGTTAGGAAGTTATGTGTAAGTCCTTTGATTATGTTTTTTAAATTTATTTGTGGAAAGGTTGCCAGACACGGAATCCTACCATTTCAGAGTTTATGAATTCTTAAAGCCCGTTCATCGTGTAATTAAAACCATAGTTGAGCATTAAACTGCCCGAGTGGCACCAGAAGATTATAAAAAGGGGTAAACGTGTCTCAGCAGGGTTTTAGCTGTTTGGTCTGCAGTGCACTCATGCAAACATTCCCACCCACCACCATTATCATGCGCGGTAAATAGCCGCCGTCTAATAGCGTGTACAGTTAAACAGCTTAATAGAAAATGACTCTGCCGTTCTCTTTTCCCCTTCCCCAGCTGATTCGATGTCATCAGTCGCGTGGTGGAGCCTGTGGAGACAACATTCAGTCTTACACCGCCACAGTCATTAGTGCCGCTAAAGTGAGTACCCAGAAGTTGCGGTTATGCTGAGTGCTGGCCGTGATGCGACGGTCCATTCCACTTCCAGTCACAGTGTAGAGCAAATGGAAGAAGTCAGGATGTTTTGCCATTCTGTGATGTGGAAGTTAATCTTTCAAGGTTAATAGTTCTTTTATTGTGAAGATTGTATGGTTTGCCCTTTCTCCATTAAAAACCTGGATGTATTTCAACTCGCTTCAGGTCTGGTAACTAATTAATACCATATTGCAACAAACTGTGCATGTTTTAAGTGGCGAGTTGGGTTCTTTTTTCTGGATTTGCATCTTCCTATCTACACGAACAAGCTTGTGGGCATCCCTGTGCAGCTTTGAACATTTATGAATCTTCTTGACTTCAAAAGTTCCCCTGACATTCCAAGAGTCTTTCATAGTTAGAGGCCGGCCCCTTGCTGTTTGTCAAGTGACTTCTTCTGTGTGTGCGGGTTAGTTTTGATGATGTCTGGTAAACTTTGTTGATTATAAGGTATTCTTACCACCACCATCCTTTTGAATTGTGAAGTCTACAAGAGAGCAATTCTAATAATAGGGATGACAGAGGAAATCTGAATGACAGCCTGTAATAGAAAGCTCAGCTGCTCAGAGGACAGCAGTCTAAAGTCAGCCACAGAAAGGGAATCAAAGGTCACACTGTTTTATGTTAAATGCGAAAATACTTCAAGATTGTCACAAATGCTTGCATGATGTGTATTAGGATGTGTCCCTGGGCTCACTGAGAGAAGTGTAACACATGGTTCACCCTTGCAGAGCAAGGAAAAGTACTATGTGTTCATGTTTCTCTGTTCCTTGCATATAAAGACAGTGCTTATGCAAACTCCTGAGTGTTCTCTTGTGAGTTCATCTTATTAATTTAACAAAGAGATTCAGCTTTGACGCCTGAACTTAGCTGTCTCATTCATACATGTGAGTCTGGACGGCACGTCACTTTCTGCTTTTGTGTGTTGTTAGGTTCTTCCCCAGGGTCCCGAATTCATTTTCAAAGTGTTTTGTTGTGGGTATATGGAAACAAGGCTAGACTTAAGGACTTCAGAATTACAAGTCTGAACCCCCAACCTTCCCCCACTTCTTATGGGGATATGGGTGTATATTCAGGTCTTTCATGTTTAGGCTCTAAGAAATTATGTTTAACAAGCTATCTTTCCTTACAACTGTAATCCCAACACTTGGGAGGCTGAGGCAGGAGGGTCACTGTAAGTTTAGGCTAATCTTGGGTCCATAATGAGACTCTGGTCAGCCTGAACCACAGAGCATGACACCGAGTACTCCGCTTTGTCTCCCCAGAGAAACTAACTTTATTTTGACTGATTAATTTTCAAAAAGGCATTCATCACTGGTTGGGTGATTAGGCATATAGTATATTCCTGTTCTGTAGCCACAGCTCTTCAAGTTAAATTTTCAGGTACCTCTTTAATTTAAGGATGTATTAAATCCTGAGTTGACTGAAGGCATGAGTATTTTAAAATTTCCTTAAAATATTGTCAAATTATTTAAACATTCCATTTATGTTAATTTTGATTTTTGAGACAGGCTTTCATGTAGTCCCTGCTTGTCTCAAAGTCACTATGGCTGAAGGTGATCGTGAAATTCTAATTCTCCTGCCTCCATCTCCCTGACACAAAGTGACTCTTAATTTATAACCGCTATGTGGATTTTTCTTAACTATAAAGTATTTGAAAGTTGCAGTAATTTCTACTTCAATTGATGATTTTCCTTAATAAGTTACTAGGTAGTATTTGTTGTTAAGTTGCCCTCTCAAGGAATGCAGTAGTTCTAAAATGCATGGTAGCCATGTGGATTACTGTAACTCAGCCCTCTTCCTTTGTCCTGCTACATTGTACTATAGTCACTGGACTTTTTCTGGCCAGAGTGTATTTTTTTTTTCGAGACAAGGTTTCTCTGTATAGCTTTAGCTGTTCTAGAACTCACTCTGTAGACTGGACTGGCCTCAGACTCAGAGAGATCCTCCTGCCTCTGCCTCCCTCATGCTGGCATAAAGGCGTGCACCACCACTGCCCAGCAAGTGAATTAAATTTACTTGAAAAAAATTCTCATAAAAGGGGCTAAGGAGATGGCTTAGTGGAGAAGGTGCTTCCTGTGTGAGCCCAAGGGCTTCTCCACACCCCATGCTTCCTCTAAGAACTGTTGTAACCTTGAGGGCCCTGTGTGTAACTCCAGTGCTGGGGAGTGTGGAGACAGGAGGCCCTGGCACCTTGCTGGTCAGGCATTCTAGCCTAAACAGCTAGCTCTACATTCAAGTGAGAGAGCCCGTTTCAGTCAAAAATAAAGGTGGAGCGCATTAGAGAAAGTCGCCGGTGTCTGTCTCTAGCCTCCACATGGGTATCCTGAGCCCCGCACTCTGCATGCCTCTTACCTACATTCAAAGGAACCCAATGTCCAAAGATAGTTTTAGCGTTCTATCTATTTTTTTCTTTTGGTTTTTTGAGACAGGGTTTCTCTGTAGCTTTGGAGCCTGTCCTGGAACTCCCTTTGTAGACCAGGCTGGACTCGAACTCACAGAGATCCGCCTGCCTCTGCCTCCCGAGTGCTGGGATTAAAGGCGTGCGCCACCACCGCCCGGCAGTGTTCTATCTATAATTTAAGGAAGAGTTATGAGCCAGTGGTGGTGGTATTCGCTTGTTGTCTCAGCTATTTGGTAGGCTGAGATAGGAGGTTCACTTGAACTGAGAAGTTGGAGACTTGCCCGTGCAACATGGTGGTACTACAGCCAGTCTGTTTCTATCTCCGTGTCTCTGAATTGCACAGACACAAATACAAATGTAAATAAAAGAGGATAGAGAATAAGCAATGCAGTATTAAATGCAATAAGAACAGTAAGATTTTGTCTAATTTTGTTTAAATGATGAAGTGTTACTTTAATAAAAATTGATATGACCATGAAAAAATCAAACCGTGTTAGTTCTGGCAACTGGTAGGCAAAAATAATAGGAAACACAAACACTCTATAGAATAGGATCCAGCACACTCTATAGAATAAGATCCAGCACACTATATAGAATAGGATCCAGCACACTCTATAGAATAGGATCCAGCACACTCTATAGAATAGGATCCAGCACACTATATAGAATAGGATCCAGCACACTATATAGAATAGGATCCAGCACACTATATACAATAGGATCCAGCACACTCTATAGAATAGGATCCAGCACACTCTATAGAATAGGATCCAGCACACTCTATAGAATAGGACACAGCACACTCTATAGAATAGGATCCAGCACACTATATAGAATAGGATCCAGCACACTCTATAGAATAGGATCCAGCACACTATATAGAATAGGATCCAGCACATTCTATAGAATAGGATCCAGCACACTATATAGAATAGGATCCAGCACATTATATAGAATAGGATCCAGCACACTCTATAGAATAGGATCCAGCACACTCTATAGAATAGGATCCAGCACACTATATAGAATAGGATCCAGCACACTCTATAGAATAGGATCCAGCACACTCTATAGAATAGGATCCAGCACACTATATACAATAGGATCCAGCACACTCTATAGAATAGGATCCAGCACACTCTATAGAATAGGATCCAGCACACTCTATAGAATAGGATCCAGCACACTATATAGAATAGGATCCAGCACACTCTATAGAATAGGATCCAGCACACTCTATAGAATAGGATCCAGCACACTCTATAGAATAGGACACAGCACACTCTATAGAATAGGATCCAGCACACTCTATAGAATAGGATCCAGCACACTCTATAGAATAGGACACAGCACACTATATAGAATAGGATCCAGCACACTCTATAGAATAGGATCCAGCACACTCTATAGAATAGGATCCAGCACACTCTATAGAATAGGATCCAGCACACTCTATAGAATAGGATCCAGCACACTATATAGAATAGGATCCAGCACACTATATACAATAGGATCCAGCACACTCTATAGAATAGGATCCAGCACACTCTATAGAATAGGATCCAGCACACTCTATAGAATAGGATCCAGCACACTCTATAGAATAGGATCCAGCACATTATATAGAATAGGATCCAGCACACTATATAGAATAGGATCCAGCACACTATATAGAATAGGATCCAGCACATTATATAGAATAGGATCCAGCACACTCTATAGAATAGGATCCAGCACACTATATAGAATAGGACACAGCACACTCTATAGAATAGGATCCAGCACACTATATAGAATAGGATCCAGCACACTCTATAGAATAGGATCCAGCACACTCTATAGAATAGGATCCAGCACACTATATAGAATAGGATCCAGCACACTATATAGAATAGGATCCAGCACATTATATAGAATAGGATCCAGCACACTATATAGAATAGGATCCAGCACATTATATAGAATAGGATCCAGCACACTATATAGAATAGGATCCAGCACACTCTATAGAATAGGATCCAGCACACTCTATAGAATAGGATCCAGCACACTCTATAGAATAGGACACAGCACACTCTATAGAATAGGATCCAGCACATTATATAGAATAGGACACAGCACACTCTATAGAATAGGATCCAGCACACTATATAGAATAGGATCCAGCACACTCTATAGAATAGGATCCAGCACACTATATACAATAGGATCCAGCACACTCTATAGAATAGGATCCAGCACACTCTATAGAATAGGATCCAGCACACTCCCTGTGTAATATTTCCACGGTGTGACCATGATTGGCACTCAAAACAGTGACCTCTGCCACACTCGAACTCCTCTATGACGGCAGCTAGTCCTAGTTGGGTTCTGTTCATGTCAGTGCTGGTTCTCATTTCTTATGTTTGGTTCCTTATTTATCAGAATTTACCCTAGGATTTTTTCAAAGCTCTATTTGACCCAAGAAGAGATCGACTCTTCTATTGTAACCTCCCTCCCCCCACACACCAAGAGGCAGGACCACAGACAATCATATAGGATCACAACCATACAGGGTACCCTGAAATCCACCAGGCTAACCTGGTGCCTTCCTGCCTCAGCCTCCCAGGTTGTTAGGATTACGGGCATGTGTCACCATGCCCAGCTATATTGTACATTGCTTTTATGTTTCAACCCAAAGAATGGAACGGCTATAAACAGGTAGCCCCTGGCAAGGTTAATTCCAATACACGACTTCCTAGATCCAGAGATGTTACAAGTGCGTCTGATATCTCCAGGCCTGGGTATATCCCACCAGAATGCCTGTATTATCTTGAATTTGGGTTTTGATCTTACAACATTTAATAAATATTTCACAAAAACGCGAGAGTTAGTTGGCAGATTTGTCTAACTGTCCCATTATGATGGAAAAGAGAATATGGTCTCCTATCCTCTCTTCAATTATTCTCTTTGTTAATCTGTGGTGGGCAGTTCTACCTCAGAGCAGGTGCTTTGGGTCCCCAGAAGCAGGCGGAGAATTCTCTGGAGCTGGAGCTACAGGCTGTTGTGAGCTGCCGGACATAGGGGCTGGGATCTGAGCTCCTTCCTTTGCAGTGCCCTCAACTGCTCTGTCATCTCCTCAGCTGGATAGGTCAAATATACATTTGATATAAATGTATACACCGCCTTTCAAGTTTTTAATTTCTTGCTTTTAGTCTATATGTGAGTGTATACATGCCCATGTTCCGTGGCCTGTGTGAGGAAGCCAGAGGAATAATTTCAGGAATCTATTCTCTGCTTCCACTGGTGTTCTAGGGATCAGCTTTACCGCGTCATCTCACCAGCCTGAAATTTTAATGAATAAACGGTAAAAAGTTTGCTTATCATCTAGTTAGCAATTTACACGAGAATTAAAAGAAAAAGGGGAAAATCCCAAGGAAAAATTTCAATTAGAAACTAGTAATAGGGCTAAGGAGATGGGGGGGGGGACTCACCAATCAATTGTAACTGTTTTGTTTTGTGCTAAAATCTCAAACTGCAGTGATTATAAAACACATTAGTGTTCCTCAATTAGCAGCCAAACATTTGTTTCAATAATTCACAAGAAACGACTTACACGGAATCTGTTAGTGTTGTCGAGTAAGCCTCTGAAGGACCAAGAGAACCAGGCGCCACAGTGTATTTATGCGAGCAAACAGGAAGCCTGATTAACCTCCCAGACGCCTCAGCTGCGGCACTCCCGCCATCAGTGCTAATGGAGCTGTTTCCACGCAGAGGTAGCTGGACCTTTATAAACAGCAAGACCTTTCAACGTGGAAGTGTCTGGTTGTGTATCCTCTGTGTTTGCCCCAGAGCATATCAGCTCATGCTTTTATGCCAGTGAGTGTGAATAAAACAGGGGCTCATAAATAGTGGAAAAATGCAGAAGAGCAAGCCATGAGGCAATGGGAAGAGTCACCAGGGGAACAAGAAAAAGGCAGTCTGTTTCAGTCACGTTGGCATGAAGACTTGATGTGATTTGGAAAGAACAATGACTCTTGGTAAAACCATCTCTTCTTCTTTTTTAAACACAACCCCTAAACTTTATAATCACCAAATCTGCAATTTGTGTAGTAAGGTACGAGAATGTAAGATTCATTGCAGTCGTCTAGTTAGGGCTGTGTGAGAGCTTTCTGCAGGGGTGAAGACTTTGATTTAGAATGAATATAAGTAAACTGGGTGTGTTGGCACACTCCAGTAATCCCAGCTCTTGGGAGGTAGAGGTGGGAGGATCTCTGTGAGTTCAAGGTCAGCCAGGTCTGGTTACACAGAGAAACCACATCTCAAAAGAATGTACATAAGTAAAAATTTAACAGTTTTTTTTTTTCTGTGAGACAGGGCAGGGTTTCTCAGTGTAACAGTCTTGGTTGTCCTGGAGATCTGTAGACCAGGCTTAGCAGTCATTCCTAAGGATTGTGTGGTGTTGGAATGAAGCACACTTATAAGCTCTTCCCGTGAGTGGCGGACGTGACGCGGGGGCACTCACACGCCTTCCCGTGTTGTCTGAGCAGATAGCGCGCACACAGACTCGATGCAAACCTATGATGCAGGCCAGGCGCCAACGGGAATACAGAAACTTTCTGTGGAGCTGATGAGTTGGACGAGTCTTTGCACAGTCTGAAATGTTTAGATTCTTTAAAGGTTCCTCAATCATGATTGTTTTGCAAGAGTACTCTCACAGAACAGCACTGTGTCAGTAAGGCAGCCGACCGTGTGACTAGAGCGAAGTGTGAGAGAAATCCATTACAGCTGTTAATCCTATAGACATGGTACGTGTTCTCTTCCCATGCAGGAAATCGGCCACAGGGTCCTTCGTCATTTTGAACCTTGCTCTGCCCTATCAGTTGTCCCCCTAGCCATTAGCGCTAATGGTGTTCTCTCAGAACCGTTCTCGTTAAGTTATCAGGTAACAAGAAAAAACATGGGCATTTTTATTAAATCAATTGACCACCGTGGGGCGAAAACACATTAATATACGACTGTTAGGAGAGAGCTAGTAAACATAAATCAAGATTTTATAATTGAAATCAAATAATCTTATTTAAACAATTTCTTAGCACCAGAATAGAAAATTAACTGCCTTTACAGTCTACATAAGGAAATTCAGATTGACTGTTACGGAAAGCAGTGAGAAAAAGCTGTTTTGAAGTGCCACTCTGGGGTGAAGAAAATATATAAAAGATTATTTGCTTCCAAGGGTTTCAAGTATCTATGCAATAATACATTTCTTTATAGTGGTGTAGTAAGACAAAAGACAGATCGAACTAGACCTAAGTAAGAGACCACTGAGACAGACACATGCACGCATGCACACACATTAGATCATAGGTCCTGTGACAGACACATGCACGCATGCACACACATTAGATCATAGGTCCTGTGACAGACTCATGCACGCATGCACACACACATTAGATCATAGGTCCTGTGACAGACACATGCACGCATGCACACACACATTAGATCATAGGTCCTGTGACAGACACATGCACGCATGCGCACACACGTTAGATCATAGGTCCTGTGACAGACACATGCACGCATGCACACACACATTAGATCATAGGTCCTGTGACAGACACGTGCACGCATGCGCACACACATTAGATCATAGGTCCTGTGACAGACACGTGCACGCATGCACACACACATTAGATCATAGGTCCTGTGACAGACACATGCACACACACATTAGATCATAGGTCCTGTGACAGACACATGCACGCGTGCACACACATTAGATCATAGGTCCTGTGACAGACACGTGCACGCATGCACACACACATTAGATCATAGGTCCTGTGACAGACACATGCACGCATGCACACACATTAGATCATAGGTCCTGTGACAGACACGTGCACGCATGCACACACACATTAGATCATAGGTCCTGTGACAGATAATGTTATTTATTATATAATTATTTCCCCACAAATAGTTTTAATATGCTGTTGAGATCTAAGATGCTTGTTCTAGCCGTAATGAGAAAAATCTTCTTCAAAAATTTATTATTTGTTACAGTTTTATTTTTTCTCTTTTAGCTCTTTTTCTTTTTCCCAGAAGAAAAGCAGCTGTTTCTTTAAGAGCCTTTTGTTACGATTTCACTTGGGCCTTTCCTTCGCATTACAGTCTGAACCTTGGGCCTCTGGCATGTGAGACAAACTCCCTGAGCTGCAGCCCCCGCCCTAATTTCTATTAATGCATATCAGGACAGTCTGTTGAGATTTATGAATGAGGAAAAATATACGCAGTAGCTTTACTCTCTTGCTTTGAGTGGCATAGTGTACACTGGATTACTTCTTACAGACGAGAAAGAAACCTGTCAGCTGCATTTCCTATTGGATGTCATTTGTCTGTACTTACTATGGAGTTGGAAAGTAATTCCCATCATTATTCTTAGTGTATAGTCTTTTATAATAGCATAAGTATATTTTAGAATTATAATCTTTTTCCACTTAGATATTCTGTCAATGTCTCGATCTTTATCTTGATGAAATAAATATAAAATTTGAAATATAATATTTTAAAATAGTGTCACATGGCCAGCTCCTTTCATATTATGTCATATGCTAAAATATGTAAATTAAGGTGGTACAGTAAAAGAAAAGTTATAATAAATATATAATTTATATATAAATTGTAATTAGTATCACTGACGTGGTGCATCAACCGTGACATTTCCTGGAACTGGTGCTGATTTTTCTATATGAGTTTCAAGATCACGTCGAACAGCAGATTGAAAATCTGTGGCGTTTACCGCTATATACATATATCGGATATTGTAAGAGAAATGGATTCGAGTGCACGCTCCTGTTCAGACTTCCCATTTTGCTGTCTTTTGTCACGTAGACACTGAAGAGCGGCCTGACGATGGTTGGGAAGGTGGTGACGCAGCTGACAGGCACACTGCCCTCGGGGGTGACAGAAGATGACGTTGCTGTCCACAGCAACTCCAGGCGGAGCCCCATGGTGCCGGGCATCATCACAGTCATAGACACCGAGACAGTTGGCGAGGGCCAGGTAAGAGCTCCATGTGAACTGCAGAGCTGGGGCCCAGGTTAGAGTCACCCCAAAGAGATGAACAGGACTTGTTTCAGGTCAGATTTTTTTCACCCATTCTAGGAAAGCAAGGGACATTTTCACTTTGTTAGTTCAATCATCATTAATACTTAAAACCTAAAGAAATTCTCTCTCTCAGAGCATGTGTTTTGTACACGCCTCTTTGTGCTCTTGTGTTCACGCTGTTTCTTGGTCTGATGCCATGTTATAATCTACGTCCCGAGATTAATTCATTTCTCCTAAGGAGATGAAAAGACAGGAACTGGCATATGTGGGGGAAATAAAATAATTAGCACTGGTTATGCACGAGATAACTTAGTGCATTATATGAAATTCTATAACATTTTTCTTATTTTAGCTTCTGGAAGTAAAGGTTTCACTCTTGCCCAGTTATCAGTGGTCATCCTCCTTCCTTAGTGTTCTGAGTGCTGGAGCTACACCAAGAGCACCGTGCCCCGCTAACACTTCCCTTTTAAACAGTAAAAATCAGGAACAAAAACAAAAAGCAAAACACATGGAAATTTGAAATTACAAACCAGAAAATATACATGACAATAGTATGGGGACTCTCTTGTATCTCCAGACAGTAAGTTATGCCTAGTTAAAAACCATTAGGAAGGGTGGGCCAACAAAACACACAGGAGAATTGGCCTTTGTATGTTATGTTCTTGGTAAAGTGCTTTTAGCAAAACTTCATCTACCTCTACCCTCTTTAGTCAGGTATGAAATTTCTTTCATGTTATAGCCTTTAAAATATATATAAAAGGACATAATTTTCAAATCTTGTTACTTAAGGATAACATATATAATCTAAAATGTTTGAAAAGTAGTAGGTTTATGAACCTTACTGTTAATATAGAATATGTATTCATTTTTTTTAATTCCGAAAAAAGGCTTAGAAAATTTAAGTCTCTGAAGTACTGTCCTGTTCTGTTGAGGAATTGGCGTCCACTATATATGGGTCAGCATCTTGACTAAAAAGTCCATTTGACAGCTCCAGTGTGCTATTTCCTGTAGAAGGATCTAAAGGCACTTTGAGAAAGAGTATACTCCGGTGCAATTCAAACTAACATTCTTTGAAATTCTGTGCTGTTAAATTTGGTTGTGTTTTACTTAAAATTTAAATAATAACAACTTTCTGTTTCTTCCTTTTTAAGTTTCAGGTTAACCCAATACATTATATGCTTGTATTGATTTTGCTTTTAAAGTATGTGCTAGCATGGTTTTCTCTTGACTGTTAGGATGGTGGTGGAGAACATACATTACCTGATGCGGGTAGCCTCGTACACGTATCCTGGATGTGTTACCTCTAGTCACAGCTACCCAGGATGTAAACCCTGGATTTCAGAGGCCAGCCTGGAAGACAGTTAAGGGATGTGGGAATTATGGAAGGAGGGAGGGGATTTTTGGTTTTGTAATGTGGGAATTAGTGCAGTATAGTTTGTGAATTTACAAAAGTTTATCTTTCCTTGGTGAGCAAATCAAAGAAGCCTATCAAGACTTACCCTATGAATAATTGATTTTTCCCACTGTTTGGGAAACATCACGATTATGCCATTTATTCATTTTTAAATCTAAGAGGTGCTCAGAAAATAAGTAAGTACTAAGCCAGTATAAAAGTGTATTTTTCAAAGGAACCAGAGTTCTGTAGTATAGTACTGCCTCTTTCATTCCCACGGTCTGTTTTCTGTAAGGCTCCTCTGCTCGCACACTTCGGAGAACCAGGCTGTGTTGCACTGCACCGCAGAGCATTAAAGGAAACTCGCCAGCCCTAGCTCGTCCCATGTCCCTGCCATGCTCCTCCTTCCCGTGTCCGTTGTCTTCTGTGATTTAAATCCACCGAGACTCTAATATAGTTTCACATTCACTCTGGCAGCATATAAAATCTGATTCACCGTCTTTCTGTTGCTGTATTGATTAATTTGATTTTATGGTGATGGGATCATTGCATGGTAACTGCATTAAGGAGGAATGGATTTAATTGACTTTGTGTCCATTTTCATCTTTGTTACTTTCATGTTTTATTTAAAAGCATTTCTTGACTGGAGAAGTTAAGTGGTATGATTTGCCTTTTACACATTTATGTAATCGAAGTTAGCAATGTGGCAAAACCAATAAGTGAAATAAAATACTTCAGAATGGTGGCCTAAATGTTAGCCAAGTTTTGCTGCGGACCAGGTATTCTTACACACCTTGTCTTAGTTAAAGTTTGTTGTATTGTTTAGTATAGTTATTGGTGCAAATTATGGCTTCACTCTGCTTAGGTAAGTGTCCATCTCCTACCTTAGGAGAATTATCATGACTCATGATGGTTTTAGGGGTCTGAAGCTTTAGGCACGCGATGGAACAGCACAGAGAACCCTTCCCTGCATGTGTAGTTGTTTGACTTTGTTCATTCTCAAGGAGAGCAGTCATGGTACTTCATGTCATCCCTTGAGTTTCCTGGAAGCAGTACAGGTTTTAGTATTTCTGTCGAGTCGTGTAAACAGTACTAATTGCTCCAGTGTCCAGTGACAGTGAACAGAAATTACACAAATGATCGAAGTATTTCACAAAAAATACATTCATAACTCACGATAAGTTATGTAAGTTAAAACTGCATATTAGACTCCGAGAAGTTCAAGTTTGCGAATATATTCTATATTTGCATCTATTAATTTTGAAATAATCCATTCATCCCTCAACCCCAGCTACATCTCATTCCCTTCATTTTTATGTGGAGGGTGTGTGATATTTGTTTATGTAATTTTTTGAAACAGTTTACTTTTTAACTCTTTGGCTATTAACTTTCTTTATAGACCAGATTGGCCTCATACACAGAGACTGCCTGTCTCTGCCTCCCGAGTGCTGGGATGAACGTGTGCCCCTGTGGCCGACTCTTGATATATACTTCTCCACACTTGTGTGGTTTTGAAAATGTCACGTAGCCGGGCGATGGTGGCGCACGCCTTTAATCCCAGTACTTGGGAGTCAGAGGCAGGCGGATCTCTGTGAGTTCGAGACCAGTCTGATCTACAGAGCTAGTTCCAGGACAGGCTCCAAAGCCACAGAGAAACCCTGTCTCGAAAACCCAAAAAAGAAAAAGAAAAAAAAAAAAGAAAATGTCACGTAAATGGAGTCAGATATTGAGGTTTTTAATGTTTATCTCTAGAATCATCATTTTGTCAGATTATTTTCACTTATTTCTACTGGATATAGAGTCAGGAGATTCTCTGTGAGAGATTCTGACTTACGCTCTCCCTCTGGCAGATCCCCAGATACTCTGTATATTCTGTGACAATGTCAGATTGGCAGGAAAAGTGCAGGGGCACTGTCCAGTAAGTGGCATTCTGAGGTGCAGTTCATCTTCTGGCACTTAGAAGTATACAAACATGTCAACCTAGGCCCAGAAGCCTTTCAAATGATGCTGTGCTCATTGGCACTTGCATCTGCAATCCTTAAAAATGGGGAAGTGAAGGAGAGAAACGTTATTTGAAGAAATGACAGCCAGTTGTAGTGGCATAGTCCTTAATCCCATGCCTCTCAAAGGAGAAGCAGGAAGCAGGTCTTAGCCCAGATCAATTGGCTGTGAGCCTGGATTACACAGCAAGACTTTTTTCTATAAACAGAACAAACTACAGAAATTATCCATGAAATAGAAAGCAAACACACACAAACACACACATTTTTAATTTATGGAGGACTTTTTAAAAGAACATATTGGTCAGTTTTTGAGTTGATAGTACACAAGTGTAATATCTTTTTGGAGAAAATGTGCATTTGAACAGGGGCCCACATTTTACAATAATTCATTCAACATTGACAAACAGAGGATATTGATATAGATATCACAGTCTACTCAGAGACCCCCTAAGAAATTACTAGAAATAGTAACACCCAAACCTTCCTGCCTTAGCCTCCTGAGTCATCCCTCGCTAAAGCTATATTTTGAAACATAAAAGATGATCATTCAGGGGCTGGAGAGATGGCTCAGCGGTTAAGAGCATTTCCTGCTCTTCCAAAGGTCCTGAGTTCAATTCCCAGCAACCACATGGTGGTTCACAACCATCTGTAATGAGGTCTGGTGCCCTCTTCTGGCCTTCAAGCATACGCACAGACAGAATATTGTATACTCAATAAATATATATATAAAAAGATGATCATTCAGGTAGCAAATAGTTCTGATTTATTGAAATACATAGCATTCTTAAGGCCAACAATATCTGAATTACTTTTATAAATAGAATCAAATTCAAAGGCATCCAGAAAGATTAATTTGAAAGCCAACATTTTTATGAAAGTACTTTATGTAAACAATGGCATTAGAATACTTGCATTCAGCCATTATATGGAGAGCTTTGTGTCTGTCTGTCCTTCCTGTGCCTGCACCTTCATGCACATCCATGCATGCTTGTTGTGTCGTTCATGTGGGTTCAGAAGACAAGCTATCGACGTCAGTTCTTTTCTTCCGTTTGCCATAAAATAGTCAGGTTTGTGGAATAAGCATTTTTAACTGCCAAGCCTTCTTACCGGCCCAGTACATGCTTGCTTTGCACAGCCAGAATATACAAATGTAGGAGATTCCTAAATGTTTGTAAGTAAATAGTGGATTTGTAAATAAATCACAGGGCAATCAAATAAAAAATAAAAAGCATTTCAAACTTGATAAAGATAAAATGTACTTAAATTTATGGTATAATTATAGTATAATGTGGATCAAAATGTAGAGATTTTAGTGCTTATTTGGAGAAGGAGGGGTTCTAACCCTGGAAAGTAACACAAAGCAGTAGTGGCGCACACCTTTAATCCCAGCATTCGGGAGGCAGAGACAGGCGGATCTCTGTGAGTTCGAGGCCAGCCTGGTCTACTGAATGAGTTCCAGGACAGGCTTTAAAGATATAGAGAAACTCTGTCCTGAACAGCCAAAATAGATAGATAGATAGATAGATAGATAGATAGATAGATAGATAGATAGATAGATAGGTAGGTAGATAGAGAGGGAGAGAGAGAGATAGAGAGATAGAGAGATAGAGAGATAGAGAGATAGAGAGATAGAGAGATAGATAGATAGATAGATAGATAGATAGATAGATAGATAGATAGATAGATGTAACACAAAGAAGAGTACTATTTAAAAAATGAAGGGATGATACTGGGTGGTGTGGTCACATGCCTTAAATCCCGGCACTTGTGAGACAGAGACAAACACATCTCTGTGAGTTCAAGGCCCGCTTGGTCTACAAAGCATCTTCAGAACAACTAGAATTGTAACACCAAGAAACACTGTCTCAAAAATCCAAAAACAGACAAAAACAAAGCAAACAAACAGACAGCTAAGCAAACAAAAATGCCCCCACCCAGAAATGAAGGAGGAAATAATTATCTGAACATAAATGAGAAAAAATAATTTTAGAAAATCACAGAAAATAATAAATAAGATAAAACAATTATTCATAGAGGTCTGTCCAGAGAAGGGTGACAAGAAATTTAGAGACAACAATTGAAGACGTTTCATAAAACAGCTTATTATTAAAATCATTGAACTGTGAAGATGAAAGCAGTGGCCTTTGTGGCACGTGAATTGAGTCCAAGTGGACCTGTCATGTCCTTAAGCAATAGTGTGTTCTGCTTTTGCCTTGTAGGCTTAGAAGTGACTCTGTCTCTCTCAGGGCAGGAGTTACTTTGGCGACTGCTTTGAGCATCTGTAGGACATGACCAGCATTCCTATAGACTAGACTCTTGCTTTGCCCCCAGGCTGGCCAGGAATCTTGCCTCATCTTCCGATGTTCCTATAACATGCTAGAACAGTATTTTCAAAGTGTCCCCTTTTCTCTCTATAAAATTATATCACAACTCATAATCCAAGATCGCTGAGCTGGTACAGGTGTCTGCGGCCAAGCCTGATGACCCGAGTCTGATCCCTGAGATGAGCTGATAGAAAAAGAGCGACTTTCGGCAAGCTGTCCTCCGGCCCACGCTTGTGTGAACACAGAATAATCTAATAAAATATGAAAAATGTCAAACAGAAAACAAATTGCTATGTGTTATTCTCCATTATTATTTGGTTTATTTGTTGTATTTTCAATCATAGACCTCCTTTTAATAATTGGGGAAACATTGATTTTTTTTCCAGCAAAATCTTTCTATAATTACAAGTGGCTATTTTTAAGAGATTATGCATCCATTGTGAGGTGTGTATCCAGATTGCTGAAGTTTTGTTCACTGGATAAGAATAACTTCAGTGCAGTGCAAGCATCTCCTTGAGGAAGATTGAGGAGTGTGTGGTGTGGCCTCCAAGCCATTAGTGACTAAAGTTAACCTTCTTCCTTTCTTTTCCAAAGGTGCTTGTGAGTGAGGATTCAGACAGCGATGGCATTGTAGCCCACTTCCCTGCCCACGAGAAGCCAGTGTGCTGTATGGCTTTTAATACTAGTGGTAAGTTTTTTTTTAATCCATTTGTTTTATGAGTTTTCTAGCTAATATAATTAGAAATGGAAAATCTGTGATTGGACTGGGGTTGGAGAGACATCCCACCAGTTAAAATCCCTTGCTACTCTTGTAGAGTCCTGATCGAATTCTGCTGCCAGCACCCATATAGTGGCTCACCTGCTGCCTGTAGCTCAGGCCCCAGGGGAGCTGACACCCTCTTCAGGCCTCTGTATGAATAGATACAAACCACACAGAGAGACACATGGAGCTTGTCTATCATAAGTAATAATAGGACCAGTGATCTGTGGGTGACTAAGTTTACAGTTCGTCCCACCCTGTCCCACTCAGAACGACATTTTAATTGTCTGAAAGCCGGTGTTTGCAGCGCTGCAGTGAGGTAAACGCTGCTCCTGAAGTCGCGTTCATTCATCATCGTGCCCCAGTGTCAGTATGGCAGGCTAGCAGCACCGGAGACACATGTTCTTTGTAACACGTTTTATTTTTCCGCATGAAATTGTGAAAACGTTTAGTTTTTTCTTTCTCTCCTTCTGTTTTTCCTTTCTGGTTGCTCTGCTAAGTCGTGTGATTGTGACTAAAAGCGTGGAACGCCCCGTTACCCACTTTTCCTCCAAACTTTTTATTAAGGAAATATTGACCTCTGAGCTAGAACAGCAGCTTTATAGTCACCCGGTGTAGGAACAGTTCTCAAGCAGGAACCAGCCAGTTCTTACTGTAACAATAAACAAAATGAGTGCCAGTTTCTTGGCTTGCATTCTGTGCTGGGTTTTATTGATACAGGTGGAAATAAGTGAAATCTAAAACACGTGATCTCTAAACAAAAGGTGAAACTGGTGCTTGTTTCAGCGCTGATTTGGTCTTGTAAATTATAGGTTCGGATCCTGCTCATTTGGGTGATGCATCTGAGAGTCTTAGCATTTTTATCTTATTTTTCAGAAATGACCGTATCAGTTGGATTGATGAAAAAATCTGTTTTTTTCCCATTTAAAATAAAGAATGATAACTAGGCAGTCATATTGAGCACTTGATTAATCTTTTTCCTGATATTCTAATTAGTCATTTTTGATGAAGAGAGATTTTTATTATAGTGGTTGATCAGTAAGTAAGATTGATTTAATTAAGGTAGACAAATACCTATTGAAATTCGCTGTATGTTGGGGGAATTAAGTTAAAATTGGAGACATGCTTTGAAATTTGTTTGCTTGTGTCCCTCTGCTTTGGGTAACCAGTATGACTCATTGTAATTCTGTCTGTTATGCCCACTTCCCTTTGGATTATTGTGCATTTCACATCACCCCTGAGCAGTTCCGATGGGGGAAGCTACCTGTTCTGGATGTGAAGTTGCTTTGTACAAAGAACATACTACATGGTGTAAAGATAACTAATCACCCCATCACTGTCTGCAGTGAGCTTTCTGTGGTTTTGTTTTGAAGCCTGCATCTTTCCCTTTGCTATTTGACTTGCATATATGATAATCTTAAAACAGAAGTATTATGTTTACTTCTCCGTGTTCCTAGAGCATTGTGTTTATAAGAATGATATAATTTATTTGGAGACGATCACTTGTTTAGGTATTTCTTTCCTTTGTGTGCTTGTAGTTTCCTTCCAACCCTGGATGTGCTGGCATCCAATCCATCTTTGTGTCTGGTGCCCAGCAAGTATCTCAGCGTATTGGCATGCTTACGGAAGAAATTATTTTAACTTGTCCCAGTTTTAGATTCACGGCACTGTAATTTTTTCTCTGCTCTGGAAATAAAAGAGACTGGTCAATATAAAATTTAGGGCTTTTTTTTTTTTGAGGTCATAGACTAGACCAGGGACAGACACTGCTAGGCAATGCTGTCGCTGAGCTGTGTACTCAGACTAGACCAGGGACAGACACTGCTAGGCAATGCTGTCACTGAGCTGTGTACTCAGCCATGTTTTTTCTTTCCTCATTTTCCTTTTGATATTTGACCAAAGCTCCCTTGAGCTGTTTTGTAATTTATTCACTTTGATACGGTTCATGTGTCTAGAGCTTCCTTACACTGGTTGCCTATAATTTCATAATAGCCGTCTGTGAGGCTTGTTAGTATCATTGAAAATACTTCACAAAGTAGCTGCTGGCCCAGACGGGCTGATTGTTCTGAGCCAATGCTCCACTGAAGTATTTGTTGAGAGGTGTGTTTTCGTATGTTTGCTTTTATTACGTAATTATCTGAATAGTGAATATTGTTGGAAATTACTACATAGTACACACACACACACACACAATCCTACGATCAGTGTTTGTTCTTGTCTTTGTGGTGCTGAGGATTGTAAGGAGGGCCTCCCAGGTGCTAAGCAAGTGACCTGCCATTAAGATCGACTCTAGCTGTTTACTTTTAAAAAATATTTCTAAAAATCATTTTGCCCTTTTTTTTGCCCTTTTAAGAAGCATTATTCTAATTAATTGATCCCTAAGCTTTTCTATTTTTTGAGAAGGGTTTTTAGTACTAAGCTATTTAAAGCTGTCTGTTAAAATACTGAATTATTATTATAAAGGTTTCATCTCAATACTCACTTTGGCAAATGCCTCCTTACACTGACCTGTCAGGACTTGGTGAAGCAACAGTTTCTATAAGCACAATCTCCAGTTAAAGTGGGTTCTTCACAAGGAAGGTAAAGTAAACCATATGTCGGAAGGATGGGATGCTGGTTGAAATATAAAAATTAGTCCAGCTGGGTGTCGGTGCACATGCCTTTCATCCCAGCATTTCGGAGAAAGGGGCAGCGGATCTTTGTGTGTTCAGTGCTGGCCTGCTGAACAGGGCTAGTTCTAGGACAGGCTCCAGAGCTACACAGAGAAACCCCGTGCAGGGTTGTCATAATTTTGGGGAAGTCAGTTCTTAAAAAGGAAATCAGTTCTTAGTGTTGATTACAAAGGTGATTAGCTAGGAAATAGCAACTCTGTTGCTTATATAGAAATAAGTGCTAGCTCAGGAGTGAACAGAGGAATGCAGGGCGCATGCAGTAAACAACTCAGAACACTGGACACAAAGTTATTCCCATTGTGTGGGAGCTTTGTTTTTGTCTGTCATTTGGTAGGGTTTTAGAAATGTTTTCTGTGTGTAGAATGTTGATTTAGGTAGTGGCTTTATAATGAAGCCTTGTTCCCTTTAAACAGTGTTATGTTGTAGTTGGTAGGCAGAGATAATAAGATGTATGAGTGTGATTGTCTCTCCTGCATGTATGTCATGTGCATACAGTGCCCATGGTGGCCAGACGAAGGCATCAGGTCCTCTAGGACTGGAGTTGCAGACAAATGTGAGCTGCATTTGGGTCCTGGAACATGACCCTGAGTCCCGTACCAGGCCTACAAGTGCTGCTTCTCCCTAGCCCTGACAGAGTCCTTACCCTGTTGTCAATGCTACGGTTGCTTAATGAGGAGCAGAGAGGATAGAAAACACTCAGTGGTCCGTGATGTGGAAAACATCCAAATGCTGATTTGGAAATCTTGACTGTTTTTCAATTCTAAAGCAAGTCTTAATTAGGAACTGATCAGTTTCTTTGAAAAGAGTCATCGGGCTAGCCATAGCTTCCTCTAGTCAGCGTCCATCATCAGGTGACCTCCTTCCTTCCCTGTCATATGTAGCCCAGGCTGGCTCCTGTCCTTACCCTGGGGTGGTGGGACATAGGCTTGGTTTATCATTCCTAGATTTCATTAGTGTTTTCTCTGACTTCTCTGTGCTGCCTGTTACCTCTTGGATTTAGGTGTGCATGTTCACACATTGTGTGCTCTTGGCAGTTAAGTGCACAGATATATAATAGGTAGTTCCTTCTCCTCCATATAGTTGAAGTGTTTAGGGAAGATGAAATGCTTTTTGCCTCTTTCCATTTGAATTCTCCCCTACCAATACACTACTGAGCTGCTTTTGATAATATAGAATGAGATTTTTTTTTTCCTCTACTGGCAGAATTATATTGTTAGGTACTGAGTTGTATAATTTGAGTGAATCTTAACAAATTATGTATTTTTTGTTTTTAAATCGACTTATTTGGTATATTTATTTTTTATTTCAATTTATTGGTTTTGATTTGAACTGTAGATTATGGACCCTTTACTAAATAGATTGGTTTTCCATTACCCAAACATGCTTCTACATTTATTTATTTATTTATTTATTGGGTTTTTCAAGACAGGATTTCTCTGTAGCTTTGGAGCCTGTCCTGAAACTAGCTCTTGTAGACCAGGCTGGTCTCGAACTCACAGAGATCTGCCTGCCTCTGCCTCCCAAGTGCTGGGATTAAAGGCTTGTGCCACCACCACCCGGCTTCTACATTTATTTATATGAAGGAATTTTACGTATATCAGCCCTCTTATGCCCTGGCATTTCCAGGGGCTATGTAATAGATGACAGATAGCCATAACACTTGCAATATTGTTTTGAAGGTTATGGAGGTTCTCAAAAAAAAAAAAACAATTAGGACATATAAAGAAATTGGTGTTGTTTTGTTTCTAAAGCTGGTCCTTTGCTTGCCAGCTTGCTTGTCTGAATTGATATCATACTCAAGGATATTGTATTAAGAATTTGTTCTAGTCTTCTTCTTTAAAAAGAGACATAATCTTAGATGGCAGTTGTATGCAAATGTCTGGACGAGAGTAAGAACAAGCCATACCTTGGCCATCTCCTGGACAATGCTAAAAGTACTGTAAACTGTCCATGATGTGGTGCCACCACCGTGTGGATTAGCGGCAAAAGTAGGCCGACTGGCGACTGTGTTCTGTGGGACCTTTCGGATTCGAAATGAAGGATGCCAGTAAACAGACTTGTGAAACTTGTTGAGCAGCTGTGTTCAGTTTGTTTTTTAATTTCACATTCCCACACTTGTTTATTAGCTGTGACTCTGAGTCCTGAATCAAAACAAATATTTTAATGGTAGTATTTATGATTTGTTTAGAAATGCCTTGCTGAGACCTCTGTGGATTCAATATGGGTGGTATATGTCTGTTGCTTTCAATTATTTAGCTACAAAATGAGTAACATTTTTTAGAGAAGTTTGTGTGAAAGCAATACTTTTCAGACCAGTTTTTGATTCATAGCACAGTTGAGCAAGAAATTGAGTCCCCACATTGCCATTCTCTCCATAAGATCACACTTTCCTGCTGTCCGTCTGTGTCGCGGGGAGCATTTCTAGGACGGAGCTTGGCCCTTCTTCCTGTCATCACTCACCCTCCAGTCTAGATTATGCTCCACTCATTTTTAGCACAAATTCTAATTGGGCTTAATAATAAAATCCCAGAGTCAGATATCTGGGTAAATGCTGAAAGATCAGAGACTAAAAGAGTCAGCCATAGAGAGACTTCTTATCTCTACCAAATTCTCCGTCCCAAGGGAGCTGAGCTCCTGTTTTTTGTTTTCTCCCATATTACACTCTTCTCTCTGCCCACCATATCACTTCCTGTTTCCTCCTCCCTCACCTCTATTAAAGGTACGTGTTTCCCAAGTGCTGGGATTAAGGCGTGTGCCAGCACTGCCTGGCTTCTATGGTTAACTAGTGGCTAGCTCTGCACTCTGATCTCCAGGCAAGGTATATTTGTTAGAGCAAAACAAAATATTACCATACTCATTTTCACTAAATTTAGAACTTTTAAGACATTGCTTTTTTTTAAAATGTGTTTGTTTTATTTTAAATATATATGGGTGTTTGTCAGTGTGTGTGTGAATATATGTATATATACACACATCATGTATTACTGGTACTCACCAAGGCCAGATTAGGGCATCAGGCCCCCTAGAACTCTAATTAGGAACAGGTATAGGCCATACTGTGGCTTCTGGGACCCTAACTCTGTTTCTCTTAAAGAACAGCAAGTACCCATAACCATTGAGCCTCTCCAGGAGCAGTTACTTCTTAGTCCCTCAAAAGTCTGCCCTCCTCTTTCAATCAGTAAACAAAGGAATAAAATTGCAATCATCAAAAATAGTATCTTTACACAGAGCATCTTTATACATAGTATCTATACTCATAGCATCTTTACACATAGTGTCTATACTCAGAGTGTCTTTACACATAGTGTCTATACTCAGAGTGTCTTTACACACAGTGTCTATACTCAGTGTCTTTACACATAGTGTCTATACTCAGTGTCTTTACACATAGTGTCTATACTCAGAGTGTCTTTACACATAGTGTCTATACTCAGAGTCTTTACACATAGTGTCTATACTCAGTGTCTTTACACATAGTGTCTATACTCAGAGTGTCTTTACACATAGTGTCTATACTCAGAGTGTCTTTACACATAGTGTCTATACTCAGTGTCTTTACACATAGTGTCTATACTCAGTGTCTTTACACATAGTGTCTATACTCAGAGTGTCTTTACACATAGTGTCTATACTCAGAGTGTCTTTACACATAGTGTCTATACTCAGTGTCTTTACACACAGTGTCTATACTCAGAGTGTCTTTACACACAGTGTCTATACTCAGAGTCTTTACACATAGTGTCTATACTCAGAGTGTCTTTACACATAGTGTCTATACTCAGTGTCTTTACACACAGTGTCTATACTCAGTGTCTTTACACATAGTGTCTATACTCATAGCGTCTTTACACACAGTGTCTATACTCAGAGTGTCTTTACACACAGTGTCTATACTCAGAGTGTCTTTACACATAGTGTCTATACTCAGTGTCTTTACACATAGTGTCTATACTCAGAGTGTCTTTACACACAGTGTCTATACTCAGAGTGTCTTTACACACAGTGTCTATACTCAGAGTCTTTACACATAGTGTCTATACTCAGAGTGTCTTTACACATAGTGTCTATACTCAGTGTCTTTACACACAGTGTCTATACTCAGTGTCTTTACACATAGTGTCTATACTCAGTGTCTTTACACATAGTGTCTATACTCAGTGTCTTTACACATAGTGTCTATACTCAGAGTGTCTTTACACATAGTGTCTATACTCAGAGTGTCTTTACACATAGTGTCTATACTCAGTGTCTTTACACACAGTGTCTATACTCAGAGTGTCTTTACACACAGTGTCTATACTCAGAGTCTTTACACATAGTGTCTATACTCAGAGTGTCTTTACACATAGTGTCTATACTCAGTGTCTATACTCAGAGTGTCTTTACACATAGTGTCTATACTCAGAGTGTCTTTACACACAGTGTCTATACTCAGAGTCTTTACACATAGTGTCTATACTCAGAGTGTCTTTACACATAGTGTCTATACTCAGTGTCTTTACACATAGTGTCTATACTCAGAGTGTCTTTACACATAGTGTCTATACTCAGAGTGTCTTTATACATAGTGTCTATACTCAGTGTCTTTACACATAGTGTCTATACTCAGTGTCTTTACACATAGTGTCTATACTCAGAGTGTCTTTACACATAGTGTCTATACTCAGTGTCTTTACACATAGTGTCTATACTCAGAGTGTCTTTACACATAGTGTCTATACTCAGAGTGTCTTTACACATAGTGTCTATACTCAGAGTGTCTTTACACATAGTGTCTATACTCAGTGTCTTTACACATAGTGTCTATACTCAGAGTGTCTTTACACATAGTGTCTATACTCAGTGTCTTTACACATAGTGTCTATACTCAGAGTGTCTTTACACATAGTGTCTATACTCAGAGTGTCTTTACACATAGTGTCTATACTCAGAGTGTCTTTACACACAGTGTCTATACTCAGAGTGTCTTTACACATAGTGTCTATACTCAGAGTGTCTTTACACATAGTGTCTATACTCAGAGTGTCTTTACACACAGTGTCTATACTCAGTGTCTTTACACATAGTGTCTATACTCAGAGTGTCTTTACACATAGTGTCTATACTCAGAGTGTCTTTACACATAGTGTCTATACTCAGAGTGTCTTTACACATAGTGTCTATACTCAGTGTCTATACTCAGAGTGTCTTTACACATAGTGTCTATACTCAGAGTGTCTTTACACACAGTGTCTATACTCAGAGTGTCTTTACACATAGTGTCTATACTCAGAGTGTCTTTACACACAGTGTCTATACTCAGTGTCTTTACACATAGTGTCTATACTCAGTGTCTTTACACACAGTGTCTATACTCAGTGTCTTTACACATAGTGTCTATACTCAGAGTGTCTTTACACATAGTGTCTATACTCAGAGTGTCTTTACACATAGTGTCTATACTCAGAGTGTCTTTACACACAGTGTCTATACTCAGTGTCTTTACACACAGTGTCTATACTCAGTGTCTTTACACATAGTGTCTATACTCAGAGTGTCTTTACACATAGTGTCTATACTCAGTGTCTTTACACATAGTGTCTATACTCAGAGTGTCTTTACACATAGTGTCTATACTCAGAGTGTCTTTACACATAGTGTCTATACTCAGTGTCTTTACACATAGTGTCTATACTCAGAGTGTCTTTACACATAGTGTCTATACTCAGAGTGTCTTTACACACAGTGTCTATACTCAGAGTGTCTTTACACATAGTGTCTATACTCAGAGTGTCTTTACACATAGTGTCTATACTCAGAGTGTCTTTACACATAGTGTCTATACTCAGTGTCTTTACACACAGTGTCTATACTCAGAGTGTCTTTACACATAGTGTCTATACTCATAGCGTCTTTACACACAGTGTCTATACTCAGAGTGTCTTTACACATAGTGTCTATACTCAGAGTGTCTTTACACACAGTGTCTATACTCAGAGTGTCTTTACACATAGTGTCTATACTCAGTGTCTTTACACACAGTGTCTATACTCAGTGTCTTTACACATAGTGTCTATACTCAGAGTGTCTTTACACATAGTGTCTTTACACATAGTGTCTATACTCAGAGTGTCTTTACACATAGTGTCTATACTCAGTGTCTATACTCAGAGTGTCTTTACACATAGTGTCTATACTCAGAGTGTCTTTACACACAGTGTCTATACTCAGAGTGTCTTTACACATAGTGTCTATACTCAGTGTCTTTACACATAGTGTCTATACTCAGAGTGTCTTTACACATAGTGTCTATACTCAGAGTGTCTTTACACACAGTGTCTATACTCAGTGTCTTTACACATAGTGTCTATACTCAGAGTGTCTTTACACATAGTGTCTATACTCAGAGTGTCTTTACACACAGTGTCTATACTCAGAGTGTCTTTACACACAGTGTCTATACTCAGAGTGTCTTTACACACAGTGTCTATACTCAGAGTGTCTTTACACACAGTGTCTATACTCAGAGTGTCTTTACACATAGTGTCTATACTCAGAGTGTCTTTACACATAGTGTCTATACTCAGTGTCTTTACACATAGTGTCTATACTCAGAGTGTCTTTACACATAGTGTCTATACTCAGAGTGTCTTTACACACAGTGTCTATACTCAGTGTCTTTACACACAGTGTCTATACTCAGAGTGTCTTTACACATAGTGTCTATACTCAGTGTCTTTACACACAGTGTCTATACTCAGAGTGTCTTTACACATAGTGTCTATACTCAGTGTCTTTACACACAGTGTCTATACTCAGAGTGTCTTTACACATAGTGTCTATACTCAGAGTGTCTTTACACACAGTGTCTATACTCAGAGTGTCTTTACACATAGTGTCTATACTCAGTGTCTTTACACATAGTGTCTATACTCAGAGTGTCTTTACACACAGTGTCTATACTCAGAGTGTCTTTACACATAGTGTCTATACTCAGTGTCTATACTCAGTGTCTTTACACATAGTGTCTATACTCAGAGTGTCTTTACACACAGTGTCTATACTCAGAGTGTCTTTACACACAGTGTCTATACTCAGAGTGTCTTTACACATAGTGTCTATACTCAGTGTCTTTACACATAGTGTCTATACTCAGAGTGTCTTTACACACAGTGTCTATACTCAGAGTGTCTTTACACATAGTGTCTATACTCAGTGTCTTTACACATAGTGTCTATACTCAGAGTGTCTTTACACACAGTGTCTATACTCAGAGTGTCTTTACACACAGTGTCTATACTCAGAGTGTCTTTACACATAGTGTCTATACTCAGAGTGTCTTTACACATAGTGTCTATACTCAGAGTGTCTTTACACATAGTGTCTATACTCAGAGTGTCTTTACACATAGTGTCTATACTCAGAGTGTCTTTACACATAGTGTCTATACTCAGAGTGTCTTTACACATAGTGTCTATACTCAGAGTGTCTTTACACATAGTGTCTATACTCAGAGTGTCTTTACACATAGTGTCTATACTCAGAGTGTCTTTACACATAGTGTCTATACTCAGAGTGTCTTTACACATAGTGTCTATACTCAGAGTGTCTTTACACATAGTGTCTATACTTATTACACATAGAATCTTTGCACATAGTATCTTTACACACAAATATCTGTTGCTTCTCTTCTTACTATTACTTGCTCACCCCCTTCATCCTAGTATTTTAGTTTTTATCACCAGTCAGAATTCTTCCTTAGGCGTTCTCCTTAGAAGTCACCTTTTATTTTGTCTCTAGGCTTTAGTTTATACCAAACCATTACATTTATTAATTCCATTAGGTTCTTTTTCATGATTATGAAAATCTCTAGCAGTGCCAAGGTAGAATATTTTTCAATGTCATTATTCATGTGTTGAATAAAATTATTCATTTCTAAATTATTCCTTGAATAGTAAATATTCCTCTCTCTAAATTGTTTGGCTGGTGCATGCTGGCATGTACATATTATAAAGATAATGAAAATTGAAGTTTATAATAAATATGAATTATAAGTATCTTATGGAAACTACCTTTTATTTGATCAATAAAAACAGTAGGTGAGTATGTTCCATGTCATATTGCCTTAGATATGAAAAGAGATGTATTCTTTATTACATTGGGAATTAGAAATGAAAGAAAGAATTCCTGAGCTCAGTGCAGTAGCCCAGACACTTGTGGAACAGACATCCTGTTTTGTATCCAGTAAATAATTGATTGGCTTTGTAGAGGCGTCACTTCTGCCAGCTGAGCTGCTGGGAGCCATGGAGTGCAGCACATCTACATTTTAAATAATTACCCCTCCTTGGCAGGGAAATTGCTTTTCCACCCATTAATAAGAGGAAAATGAATGTCGAGGCTCTAGTAAAGCAGATTAACTGTGCAGTCTTTGGATGGTTGGGTTGCATCTCTAACAGCAGAGAAAGTCTCCTGCTTGTTCAAGTGCTGTATATTGAGAGGAGATGGTCGTTTGGGGTTAATCGTTAAAGAGGGTTAAATTGAATTTTTTTTTCCACAGTAGCTATTCCCATTGATCATTGCAAGGTGCCAGGAAACACCCTGCCTTCATTTTTCCTGATATCTGTAAAGACTCATGGATTGTTTTTGTTTTTTAAGATATTGTTTCACTCTATAGCCCGTACTGCTGTGGAGCTTAATCTATAGCCTAAGCCGACCTCAAAGTCACTATTGAAAAGATGATTCTTTTACATTATTCACTCCTTGGTGATCTCGTATGTGTACATATTATGTCTTCTTGCTTCAGTCTCCCGGCTGCTAGGATTATAGTCACAAGTCCCCGGCTGGCTGATCATAGTTTCTAGAAGATGATAACGATGAGGATGTTCACCTGGCACTCGGGTCAGCACCGCTAGCAATCGGTGCTTTACTGTTGCAGAGGCGGCCTGGAGAGGATTCATGCGCATTTCCGCTGGCTGCAGCCGCGTCGGCTGGCTACCCTTCACCAGTTTGTCTTAGGGTGATGTGCCACACCAATGTCCTTTTCCAGTTGTCACACTGTCATCATGTGGGAGTCTGGGGAAACTTAGTAGGAATTAGACTTAGTGAGTGCTTTGAGAAGAAAAAGTAGTATTTTTGTGCTAATGACATTAAGTAGTAAGATTAAACACACATATATACCGTAATTCCAAATATATTTTCACAAGAGAGAGTTCCCAAAACGCATAAAAGAATGTTGGCTTTATGCAAGGTATATTGCAAGCCCAGATTTCTGATAATGAGCGACACTCCTGTCCCTCCACACTGATTGAGCTGATCTAACATTGAATTAGTAGGCAGTGTCTGCTGATAATAATTTTATATGGAATTTCAAAGAATATGAAATTAGTCAGTCTTGTAAAAGACAAATAAAGACCCAAACTACATCAATTCATAGTACACAAGAAAGGACTGTGTGGTCCTTTCTTCAGAGACATATTGGAATGGAATAGAATCTATTGAATTTTAGGAAAAATGGAAATTAATTCATTAGGGCAAGTATAATGTCCTTAGTGAATGTAGATGGTAAAACAGAATATTCTTTCAATTAAAAACTTATGCAGTTTACTTAAAATGGATCATAGACTTTAAAATCTGAACCTGTGAAACTTCATACACCTTGACTGTGAGATAGGGTAAAAATGCCTCTCACCGTTGGAAAGTTGACTCCATCAAAATTAAATGTCTTTTGGAAAGTGTTTGCGACAAAGAAAGGAATCCTGACACCTGGAGAAAACTTCCGAGCGCCCGACCTGGTGTCAGCAGCTCACTGTTGCCTCTGTCCGACTTAGTCCAGAGGGTCCGGTCCCTCGTGTGGATCAGGGCTACTGCACTTGTGTGCCTGTCCCCTGGACGTGTACTTGAAATAATAAAATGTTTTAAACAAATAATGACAGAGATTAAAAAGACAATTCTATTAAAAATTTGTGATGTAAATGTCTGTGGAATGGATCAAGATGCAAATTAAAGCCAGGAACCATCACAAAATACCCACCTAAATGATTACAGTTTAAAGACATACAGTGTTTGAGATTGGTAAGCGTGTGGGCAATGTAAGATATTATCATTTTTAAAATGAATTTCAATATTCACCTTGTTTTTACATCATCACCTCAGAGAAGTACAACAGCCACACAGAAAGTCGTGCTGAATACTGAATAAATAGCAGTTTAGGTGGCTATGTTCAGAATGTGGGAACCCTGAAGAATGGCTATAGAAATGGTAGCATCTCGTATTCTGTAATATAAACAACTGAACAAATGCTTTTCTTCCTTCGTGAATAGGACTTGAAAACCCCACGTGAGCCCCTAGACAGTCTTTTTGTCTCAGCAGGCGATATGAACCCCATTACAGGAAGGCAGTCTGGGGCTAGCGCTGGATTAGGGGCAGGGACAGGTGAAAGTTGTACACATTAGGGGGTATGTCTCTGAGGTCTCTTATCTTTTTTTTTTGATAATAACTGTGTTGATATTAGACTCATCAAAATGAGAACATAAAACAAATATAATCATTGTATATAAATTGTACATTAATAAAACTTAAGAAATTCAATTTTTTCTGACATTTAATAAAAATACACTTGAACATTTGGAAAAATAACATTTATAAACATATACCTAAATATGATAAAAGCATATTAAATTTCCTAAATGCTAACATAAGCCTATTGAAGATACTAATATTATAGTAATTATTTTTGGTGCTGAGATAGGCTCTTGCTTTGTAGCTGAGGCTGGCCTTGATCTCTCTCTTTTTTTCCATTAATGTTTTGTTTTGTTTTTTGAGACAGGGCCTGACCTTTGTTGCCTGACTTGGAACTAGCTCTTGCAGACCAGGCTGGCCTTGAACTCACAGAGATCTTCCCAAGTTCTGGGATTAAAGGCATGCGCCACCACCACCACCACCACCACCACCTGGCAAGGCCTTGATCTCTTGATATTGCACCCTCAGCCTGAGTGTTGAGATTAGGTTTGTGTAAGCATGCCTAGGTTCACAATGCTTATTGGTAAATCTTTTGGTCAATACCAGTTCTTGGGAACCAGAGACAGGAGGATCTCTGTGAGTTCAAGACCAGTCTTGTCTACAGAGTGAGTTCCAGGACAGCTCGGCCCACACAGAGAAACCCTAACCCTGTATTAGAAAACAAAACAAACAAAGAAACAAAAATCGTGCGTGAGAGCCAGAGGAACTAATATAATCCTAGAAATTCTAGATGTTAAGGTCAAAGAACGAGGGAATGAAATCAAAACTATTACATTTTATTCTCTAACTGCCAAAGAGGCAGGATCCTGGATCTGATTTAAAGAAAAAGCGAGTCCGACTTTTCTGTGTGAAATATATGTGTGTAATACCATCTATTTAACTTGAACTATGTTGGTTACAGATTTAGACAACTCTGGGAAGGCGTCAAATCAATCATCTCTGTTTTACTTAGCTCTCTTTACTTCATTGTTTCTTACAGGATGTTTTGTAGTGTGTTTTATAAAGATTTATATTCTGGACTCCTAAATCGGAAGAATATATTGAGTTTGATTATCTGTTTCTTTAAAAAGCCTGCAGAACATGCTTCTATACTTACTGAAGAAACTGATGCTTCAGGCCCATTGCAGAGAGCTTGCACAGTGTGAGGCACCCCCCCCCCCATGAATGAATGAATGATTGAATTAATTAATTAATTAATAAAGCAAGCCAAACTAACCAGGAAAAAATATGACTCGGGGAGAGAAATCGCGAGTATGGGTTAGTTTAGAACTGGATGCTGCCTGCGGGTGGTGACTGGTAGTGGCTCACGCCTTTAATCGCATCTCTGGGGAGGCAGAGGCAGGTGGGTCTCTGTGGTCTACGGAGCAAGGTTCACCACAGCCAAGGCTACATAGAGAGAGCACGCTGAGAAATGGCTGCTGTGTACATGGGCCCTTGAGCTTTGAGAGCCTTGTTATGTGCCTGTGTTCAATTAGTCGACTTTAATACCCACCATGTTAGTAAAAGTTTTATGGAGTCTGAGCTGGTTAAAGATTTCTATCAATACTGAGATTGTATTTCTTTGCTTTTGTGTTTTCCAAATTTGACTGTATACCATTGTAAGTTTGCAATTATGCAAGTGTTGATCAGAAATAATATCTTGTAAGAATTAAAAATAAAATATAGACTTTTGTAATGACCGCTACAGTATGACTTCCGCAAAGACTTCTTTCTGACCCTGCTGTCTGTGCTGTGGCTCTTTTTGGAAGAGAGTGTGAGTAACTCGTAATTTGTCTTTCGATTTCCGTGCATGTACATGATAAAGAACCACACAATTAGATAGGTGTTATAAATAGGATATGTGAAAAAAGAAAAATCATGTTTCCAAGATTTTATAGCCTCTGCTCAGTGCTGTTTTGCTAGTCTTTAATTTCACTCTTTGGTCTAACCAGCTGACGCCCAGTTGAAAAGACTTATGTTCTGATGAAGCCACAACAGCCTTAATGTTCATTCTGCAGCTACCTCAGATTCTGGAGAACACCGTGTACCATCAGCAGCTCCATCCCCACCTCCAACACTAACGCTCATCTATCAAACTTGAGGCTGAGAGTGAGGGAGAGGAAGCTTCCAGATAAACACACAGCAGCGCCTAAACAGCTAATCACTCTGGGCTTCCGCTTCCAGGCCCTATAATTAGAAGCCCGTCTTTTCCTTGTATTCCCAGATGACGCAAATGCTTTTTGTGGCTTGGCACCTCGTTTGGGGCGTGGGTTTAGTTTATGGCCAGGCCAGCGTCTGGTTTAGTCTTCTGATGCCGCATAAATAGTTCCGAAGCCACAGTCTACTCTGCATGACTTTTCCTTTTATGTATATGTGCTTTTAAACTTGTTTTCTAGAAGAGAGGAGCTTGCTGTTTCCTTTGCAGAATGTATGTGAAAGCGCAAATGGTAAATTAAAGAAAGCACCTGACTCTGCAGACCTACATTAGCTCTTCCTTTCCTCGCTGCCTTTTTACATTTTTATAGTTGAAAAGTTTTGTGATGCATGTAAACTCATTTATGGGTTATGAAGCCAAATTTTCTTGGAGAAATGGAAGCGGATAGCATCTGAGATAGGCACGTATATGCATTTACAGGTCTTGACACATAGGTTAAAGACGGTTGACATAGGAACAACTAGACAGATCCATGTTGAGAAATGCTCATGTGTGATTGCCATTCACGTGTAGAACAGTAGTGGCCTTGATTTGGTTAGCTTTCCATTTAAATGCTCCTTTTGAGTAGAATGCTGTTTGGAAGAAAGTGTATTGATGCTCATCTGTGGTGTGTGAGTGTATATTTAGTATAAATAATAAGGTTCTCTTTTTTCTTCCATTACTGTGATGTTTCTTTGTTTTTCAAGTGCCCAAAACTTTTTTTTTTTTTGGTGGGAAGATAGAATCAGACGATAGCCGTTGAGTTAATGCTTACTAAAACTTACTGTAACGGAGCCAAAAGCAGGAGTGGGAAAAGCATGCCTTCGATAGAACACGTGGTTGTGACTAAGCATGGACACACATAGCTTGAGTCACAGTAAGGAAGGAGTGGGGAGTGTGTCAATGACCTCCTGCCATCACTGGGTGCTTGGTGGGAGAGAAGCTAATATGTGTATTAACCAGTTATTATCCCTTATTAAATAACTTAAAATAATTGGTACTTTTCATCATCTAAAATGTATGTAGCCCAGAAAAATGGCATCTGAGACTCAGGGCGTCACCGAGAGCTACATTTAACCAAGGAAATTGTACACTCACATGGACAGTATCCTCTGGTGTCGGTGAGGCCCTGACCGCGTGTGCTGCCCATTCATGCCCTTTCATTTCTATAAGACAGTAAAGCCCTTGACACAAAAATGCAACGGGACAGCCGCTGGAAGCCTGGTGCATGCAGGACATGCTCCGGAACAGTCCGTTTATATCCCAAGGGCCCTCTGAACCATAACTTAAAGCCAGCTGCTAAATAATTAAAAAGAAAGCTTTCTAACTTCCCTGGTAGGGAGATAGCCTGATCACAAGGGTAGTTGTCTTCTATTGCACCATAGGTCTGCCTACCTCTGCGGTTTCCTCAAATATGGGAAACTCAACTGCACAGTTTGTGGGAGCTGGGAACTGTGCTCACCGCCATTTCTAGCAATTTACAAAATCATTCTAAAGAGCTGGGCTGTGGTGGTGTGCGCCTTTAATTCCAGCACTCCCATGTCCTTACCTGAAATAATATGTGCTTTGGATAGGCAGAGTAGATTAATCTCTGAGTTTGTGGACTGCCTGGTCTAGGATAGCCAAGACAACAGAGAAATCCTAATAGTAGTAGTACGGAATCCAAAATAGAAAAAAAGAAGTATGTATGTGTACATACATAAAGCCAAACATTGGGGAAAAAGTAAAGACAAGCAGATTAATTCATTAACTCCACTGATAAATGTACTAAGTTAGAATGGAGTAAATGAAATAATTAAAGTCATTGGTTTGTAATCTGAAAAAGCAGTGTGCGATAGGTTTATTCTTTACTCCCAGGCAGGAAGATCAGATTTCAGGTTCAAGTATCAATTAATATAGGACCTCTATACATGAAGGAATATTATTCAGAAAGAAGAACAACGTCTTGATATTTGAAGTAGTCAGGCACGGAAGCACACAGGTCACACATATGGAACCTACAGACCCCTGTGCAGTGATTGTCAGCACTGGGAGGTCTGGTGTGCTGTGACCGTGTGTAACCGCAGATGACAGTACCATGCTGCATGTTCAGGAAGTACATGTGAATCCTCACCATAGGAAAGGCCGAAAGATCAAGAGTGGAACCTGGTGTAATCATACAGTATATGCCTGTGTCTAACCACCCAGCCTTTCTCTGCCAGATGTTCTGTGTTCACTTAAGGTAAGTTTAATTTTAGAAAGTCATTCACCTCTGTGGGGACAGTAGCCTTGATTACTAATCTATTTTTTTCATGTTGGAGATTTAACCAAAGCCTTATATGTTTGAAGCAGTAACTTCTGTAGATATAGTTTAAATCTCCAAGCTATTACACACAAGAAACATGTTTACTAAACAATAACCTTCTGTATGTTGTTCCTTTGGCTGTGGAAAATGGATAAAATGTGTTATTTCAACAAATATCATGTCCGGGTAGAAATTATTTTTACATTATTGATTTTTAAAATTACACTTGTGTGTGTGTGTGTGTGTGTGAATGCAGGTGAGTGTGTGTGCGTGTGTTTGTAGAGATCAGAGAACAATTTGTGGGAGTTGGGTCTCTCCTTCTACCTTGTGGGTCCCTGGTTCAAATTGGAGTTACCAGGTTTGGCAGCAAGAGCCTTGACCTGATAATCCTTTCTGCCTACCCTAATGTTTAGTTAGTTGGTTCGTTTAGTTTGGGTACAGGATCTCAGTTGTTGTCCAGGCTGGTCTTGATCTCTTGGCGCATCTCTCCCCTGGCTGGGAGGAGAAATGTGTAGCAATCTAACTGAGCAAAGACTAATTTTAAATGAGTACATTCCATGAGTGTCCTAGGAATTTAATCAGTGTAAGTTGGAACTTGATGGGGTGTGTAAGTAAGCTCCGTGGTTTAATAGCTTGGAGATTTCACATCAGTTGTTCCTTTTTTAAATTGTGTGTCTGGGTGCATGTGTCCATGCTTATGGAAGACAGGAAGACAACATCGGCTATTGTACTTGGGGATATTGTCCACCTCCTTTGAGACAGGGCCTCTTGTTGGCCTGAAGCTCATCACTTAGGCTAGACCGACCAGTTCCAGGGATTCTCTGTTTCCATGTCTTCGGTGCTGTACCACCAGACCAGGCAATTTTACTTGAATTCCAGGGATTGAACTCAGATCCTTATTCAGGCAAAACAGCTTTCTTCCCAACCATCATACATGTTCTGACAATCGCTGTGAACACTATACGCTCTGTATGTAAATTTTTTTCCTCTGCTCATGTAAAGACATCCTATTCCTTAGTGGTTGCACTCTGTTGGTATTGGTGTGATGTTCATAGAAACAATGTGCTTTGTTTTAAGTCTTTTATTTCATAACCTTATCTCCTTTTCTTTTTTCATAATACTTAATATTACGTGTTGTTCTGTAAGTATCTTAACCACATACATAATCATTTTTATTTTTATCCTTTGCTTTTTATCTTCCAGGAATGCTTTTAGTCACAACAGACACTCTTGGCCATGACTTTCATGTCTTCCAAATTCTGACTCATCCCTGGTCATCATCCCAAAGTGCTGTCCACCACCTGTATACTCTTCACCGGGGAGAGACCGAAGCCAAAGTAAGTTGTGTATTCTTCCTGAAGGGATTGCTCTGTGTAATCTGGCATTCAAGATAATTGGAGATTCATATCAATTTGGAGATTAGTATTTATGAGAAAACAATATTCTCTGTGCTAGAGTGAGTTCTAATAAATTAAAATACCTCATTTTGTCCTATTGCGTACCTAAGAAAGTACCCACCTTGTTAAGAATGTTGGTGAGTACTGGAGAAATGGCTTAGCAGTTGAGGTCATTTGCTGTTCTTCCAGAGGAGCCAAGATCAGATCCTAGAACCTGCATCAGGCAGCTCACACCTCCTGCATCAGGCAGCTCACACCTCCTGCATCATCAGGCAGCCCACACCTCCTGCATCATCAGGCAGCCCACACCTCCTGCATCATCAGGCAGCTCACACCTCCTGCATCATTGGGCAGCTCACACCTCCTTCTGCATCAGGAAGCCCACACCTCCTGCATCATCAGGTAGCTCACACCTCCTGCATCATCAGGCAGCTCACACCTCCTGCATCATCAGGCAGCTCACACCTCCTGCATCATCAGGTAGCTCACACCTCCTGCTGCATCAGGCAGCTCATCCTGCTGCATCAGGAAGCCCACACCTCCTGCATCATCAGGTAGCTCACACCTCCTGCATCATCGGGCAGCTCACACCTCCTGCATCAGGCCTCCTTCAGCCACAAGTCCAGAAAATCCAGGAGAACCATTGTTCTCTTCAAGTTTTTATGGGCATGTGTACACATGTGATATTCACACACATACATACTAATAAATAGCAAAGTTATCTTTTAAAAAGTATTGACTGGGCTGGAGTGATGACTCAGTGGTTAAGAGCACTGACTGCTCTTCCAGAGGTCCTGAGTTCAATTCCCAGCAACCACACAGTGACTCACAATCGTCTATAATGGGATCTAATGGCCTCTTCTGACATTACATGCAGACAGACCACTCATAATTAAAAAGTATACACAAATCATTTTTTTAAAGAAAAGCCTAGATTAGAAAAAAAAGCATTGACAATTGAGTAGATATTTTGTCCTTCTTGCATTTTAACACTCTTTGTTGCTACAAATGAAACCCTGCTTTCAGTTCGTCTCTGTTTCTGAGGACCTTCTGCTAGACTTTGTTTTGTTTATGTCAGTTGACCATACTGTAAATAGGAAGGTTTTTTGCTTGGTTTCCCTCCCTCCCTCCCTCCCTTCTTTTTCTAGACCTTTTTCTAGACAGGTTTTATTTGTTTGTTTGTTTGATTATTTTAAGCTTTGGAGCCTGTCCTGGAACTTGCTCTGTACATCAGGCTGGCCTCAGACTCACAGAGATCTGTCTACCTCTGCCTCCCAAATGCTGGGATTAAAGGTGTGTGCCACCACCACCTGGCCATTTTGTTTGTTTGTTTTAAATGTATTTTGAGACAGGGTCTCTTGTTGCCCAGGTTGGTTTTGAGTTCACCGTGTAGCCAATGATAGCCTTGATCTCCTGGTCCTCTTACTTCCATCTCCTCAGTGTTTGGATTACAGTTGTCTGCCAGCACAGGAGGCAGAAGCCTAAACGTTAACATGAATTTTCACAATACTTTTCTTTATAGGATTTATTGGTTATTTTATTATGTGCTAGGTATGGAGCCTTACATCTATTTAGTTTTCATCCTTGTCATCATCATCGTGGTCTTCATTTGTTCTTTTTCTCCTTCTTCCTCCCTCTTCTCTTCCTCCTCCCTGTTCCCTTCTTCCTCCCTCTTCCCTTCTTCCTTGTTGTCCCCCTTTCCTCCACTCAGCATTCTATTCTAACATCACAGTGCACACAGTGTCTATTTTATTTTTCTCACTATCCTAAAATCAGCATTGGTGATTTGTTTTCACAGAGCTGGTGGCTCTGCTCCTCCCAGCACACTACCACACGTTGCTACATTGCGGCATTTGTAATCGGATTTGTTACTAGATATGGTAACAGTATCTGTGTTCTCACGCTGGTGAAGGCAAAAGGAACCAGCTGGGGTTACATAATGATGTTTGAGAGCAGCCTGTGAGACTCTGTATGTGGAATTTGGGAGACACAACTAAGCTTATTTTTTTATTATGGCAAACTATTTTAACTTTATAGTACTTGTCTGTCTCAATAAATAATACGATTTTATTTTTAAAATATGTTGTACCTTATTGACTCTTGTTTATTTTAGGCCCTTCACAAAGCCAGACACATTTTTCTTAGGTTTTTAATTAATTTTTTATTTTGAACTGGCCGATTGGGCAAACTCAGTACCTCTTTGCCTTACCAGCACTCTGCCTCAGAACTGCAGCCCAGCCCAGCCGTGGAAGATAGCATGGCCCTAAGAAGCCCTTAAAATACCAAGTAAAAAATTCTGCTCTTGTAACTGTCAACCCCCAGCTTACTGTCATTAGTTGTTTCAACAACTGGAACAAGGCTTTACCCCAGGAAAAGGAATGGCCATATTTTTAGTCTAGTTCCTTCTGGAACAGTTCATTATTTTTTGGCTGTTTATGATTTAAGCACATTAAATGCTGCATCCCATTTCTTCTCTAGAATATTCCTCAGTTGTCGTAGAGGTGTTAGTGTTCTCATTTTATTCTGTGGGGTAGAGTATAGCTTTCACTGGTAACTTGGGTTGTGCTTTTGAGGTAAGCTCACCACATTCCTTGGAAGCCTCCTTCTTCCTGCCTCTGCCTGATGGGAATACAAAGATGGAGCTTTGCTAATAATTTGATCAGGACACCAGTATATCTTTATGGTTTTCTTTATTCTTCAAAAGGCATGTATTTGTTCAATAATTATTTTAGCATTCAGAGTGGTCCAGATTTGGCAAGCTGGCACCCATTAACATGGCCTCAGATATAGCTCAGAAATGTCTTGAAATATCTCGGCCATGTTTTGAGCATTCTTTGATGTAGAACTGACTGCTTTTTGCCCGGCCTTTGCGTTGTGTTTTATGCAGCAGTATTATGTTAGATAGTTTTCTTATGTGCAGATTTCATATCTCTAGACACAGTTCATTTCCTTATTCTCTTTTAAAAATGTATTTGCCTTATAGGCATCCCCAAGCCTCAGCAAAACCATTAAGAATTTGAATGTTTTGAGCACTTGGCCCCTGTTTGATGCCTGGTTTTTATCAGTGCTATTTGTTTTTAGCTTACCTGGAAGTTCAATGAGGAATAGCAGTCTTGTGTAAGGTTCCTCGTGACACTGCATCGCAGGACAGGGCCAGCATGGTTTTGTGGTAAAGGTTCGGTGTTGCCAACTGTATACCCATTTGTCAGGCAGGCAAATGGAATAGAACTGTCTACAACAATGTTGCTCCAGTACCTACCCTGTAATTTGGAATTTCTAAAAGCAAGCATAAAGATAGAAGGACTTAAGTTGGTAACCATAAAATTAATTGTTATAAGGTCCTGCCGAAAATTATTTTGAACTGATAAAATTTAATACCAATCATGAAATCTGTCTGGCACATGATTTATCTGGACATCTTTGAATACTTGAAAAATCATATTATTCTGAATTCTTCCAAGAACTCCAAGGGCACTTTAATCAGGCAAGGGAAGAAAATAAAGTCTATGGATCTAATTACGTTGAATTAAGTTGTTTTGTGGTCTTTGACTGGGGATATCCTCTGCATCTGACAGTAATTTTCCTCCTGAAGCACACATGCCGTGAGAAGAATGTCCTTGCTCCAGCAGCAGAATGAACCTCACTGCTAGATCCCTCGCTGATAGATTCCAGCGTGGCTACTCAAGCCGTCTGCGCAGATCCCTTGTTAGCAGACTCTGCCGTGCCTCACGGTGCCCACTGCCTTCCTTTCCGTAGTCCATTGGATAAATAGCAATTTCATTTTTGAAACATGTAAATATTAATGTTTCCACAGGCTTGCAAAGTAGTATAATGAATACCTTTTTTAGTTCTGAAATGGAAATGAATCTAATTATTTATATTGTTATAATATTTTAGTTAAGACTATCATTTGTGATAAAAATTAATTTTTAGTGTCTATATATTCCAAATACTGTGTACTTATGCATATACTGATACAGACATGCCACTTTTTTCCGTGATTTGTGGAACACATGGTAAGCTTATGCATGGTTGGTTATGCCATTTTCTTCAACCTATCCCTCAAAACTCAATTTTATTAAGATAGAGCTCACAAACTATGGAAGTGTGGAGTTCCCAGGGCCTCTTATATTCTCAGAGGTCTCGACTGTCACCTGTGCTTGGCTTCTGTGCCTTCCTCGTCTCTGAAAACACACTTTGTCATAGTCATCTCTTTGCATTCTGCTTCTCCACCCTCTGGTGTACTTGAGTGAGATAAACAGATTACTTTCCTTAAACTTCAGGTTGATTATCTAGAAAAGTAGGGATCTTTTCTTATTTCCTTAGGTCTTACTGAGGACAGGGAGGAGGAAGTCCCATTGTGCTTGGTGTCTCCCTGAGTTAGTGAGATAGTTTCAGCTCTGGAAGACTGAGGTCATAGATTCTGAGGACAGAGAACAAGAAGGAAGGAAAATGGTAGAGGTCAGCGAGGACCAGGACCTTTGAGAATGTGGAAGGAGCGTCCATCAGCGGGGAAGGAAAAAGCTGTATTCAAGAAAGACAGGATTGGTCTTTGCAAAAAATACAAATTACTCTTTTAAAAAATGCACATAGTAAATTGTTTTAACAACATTGATTTGGTTTTTTTTTTTTTTTTTTTTTTTGGTTTTTCTAGACAGGGTTTCTCTGTGGTTTTGGAGCCTGTCCTGGAACTAGCTCTTGTAGACCAGGCTGGTCTCGAACTCACAGAGATCCGCCTGCCTCTGCCTCCCAAGTGCCACCACCGCCCGGCAACAACATTGAAAGGTAAAGATTAGTTCATAAAAATTAAGTCTAGTGACATAGGTCTTGAATTCCATTGACCCAGGAGGGCAAAACAGGGAGGTCCTAAGATCAAGGCCATCCTAGGCAAATTATTAAGACTCTGCCTTAAAAACTACTAGAAAGCATTGCTGAGCGTAAAGAAAGGCCTGGCTATGGAATGTTCAACTGTTTTCTCTTCCTGGAGTATAGTTAGCTTTTCAATGTCAATTCCTCCCAAGTTTGTTTGTAACTTCTATCAAAACGTTAGTGAGATTCTTTTCCTGTAGCATTTATCAGCTAGTTTTACAATGTAAAAATGTTTGCCATCTACCCGATAGCAAGATTTACTGAATTTATGTGAGTCAAGTGCCATATAGTGCCTGACTAAAATCTCAGCACTCAGGAGGGAGAGGCAGGAATTACTGCAGGTTCAAGGCCTGCCTGGTCTTTATAGTGAATTCTGGGTCCACCGGTGATACACAGTGAGACCCTGTCTCAGTACAAAACAAAACCTTCTAGCCAAAGAATTAGTGATTGTTGAGTTGTAGGCTTTACACACAGGTGCTTGTTGACTAAGTAAACTCTCTCAGAGGAATGATGGGCACTCATGAACCAATAACCATAAAGCTTTTAAAATGATACTGAAGAAACTAATGTTCCTTAGGTTTGGCACAGATTTTTAAAAATAAGACACTAATAGCAAAATCCATTAAAGTATGCAATTTATAAACTTGGGCTCATCAAAGTGAAACATTTCGCCCTTTGAAAGAAACCATTAAGAGAAAAAAAAGAGATAGAAGCTGTCTTGCATCCACAACTCAATTTAAGAACAATCGGGCCGGGCGGTGGTAGCGCATGCCTTTAATCCCAGCACTTGGGAGGCAGAGGCAGGCAGATCTCTGTGAGTTTGAGACCAGCCTGGTCTACAAGAGCTAGTTCCAGGACAGGAACCAAAAACACAGAGAAACCCTGTCTCGAAAAACCAAAAAAAAAAAAAAAAGAACAATCGGCTAGTCTAGTTGACCAGTGTAGTGGTTACTTTGTGTGTAGCCCTGACAAAAGCGGCCTGAGGAAGGGAGGCTTTGTTTTGGCTTCCAACTCTGGGGTATGCAGTCCATTGTGCTGGGAAAGGTGTGGGCTCGAAGAAGGAGGCAGTCTGTCCTTGTCCACAGACAGGAAGCAGTGAGTAAGGAGTGCTTGTACTCAACTAACATTCTTCACTAAGTCCTTGGCGTGTATATGCACGCGCGTGTGCGTGCACGTGTTCTTGTGTGTGTGTGTTTTCTTGTGGCAATCAGAATGAGTTTTCTCCTTCAATTTGTGTTGTGCTTTCTCCATCAGGGTTGTGCTTTGACCTGCTGACCCCCAGTCCTTGAAACCATATTGATGTTTGTGAGGTGACCACAAGCTCTAGATCCCCTTGCCCTCACCTCTGGTGCTTTGTGATTACAAGACGTTTGCTACCCTGTTCATACTTTTCAAATTGCCTTCCCCAAAAATTTAAATTTGAGGCACAGAGAAACCCTGTCTCGAAAAACCAAAAAAAAAATTTAAATTTGAGATATGATCAAGGTGGCACACTGCACATTTGGGTGGAGCTCCTGGTGCTGCTAGCATCCCTTGACTTGCAGGCGCATCTCACCAGTTCTGTCTCTGTTGTCACTGTGGGTCTTTCTCATCTGTGTTGTCTCCCTTCCTAATTTTGTATATAGATTCAGTTTATTGAACATAATGGACATTTCTGCTTATATCCTTGCTCTTAGACTCTCTCATCCACTGTGTTAATCAGGAGTATTTGTAGACAATACATAAATGAATGGGCTTGCTTAGCCCACTGACACTGTTCGTCTCTCAGAGTAAAACAGGAGAGGTGGGCTTCCTTTATTCCTCTGTGCTGGTTGCTGTTTACATCAATCTTCTTGACTTCCTGGGGTTAAACAGCTCTCCTGACTGAGGGGACACAGCATGTTTATCTTAACAAAGCCATCCATGAGCACTGGAGAGGAGTTCAGTGTGTCAAGGGGCTCCTGAACCCAAGGCAGGGTTTTATATAGCAGGAGGGTAACGTAGGATGCCGGGACCTTGCGATTACCCATTCCCCTTTGAACCTTCGATCCCATTTGGTTTTCTCCTTCAAGTTCACCCATCCAGAAGTAGAACTGGATGGTCTCTGGCCTCCTTGGGTCCTTTAAAAGCTGACTTCTAAAAAGCGAGTGTACTTGGCTGTTCTATCAGGCAGGTGGCGATGTTGCGCTGGGATAGCACATTGTGTTTCAGCAGCCTTAACCTCACCAAACACTCTTTGGAGTTGCTGTTGGTCCTGATGAACAGCACAGGAAAGAAATGGAAGCCTGGTAGGTGGTTGGTTGTGAAACTGTCCTCAGTGAAGGTGGTGGAGCTGTCTGAAAGAAGCATTTAATCCAGTTCAATCTTCCTGGGTGTTGTGTGGCTGGCCAGTCATCTTGCTCTTTCACACACTCCTGTCTGGGTCCCCTGGAGAAACATGGAATAGTGTATTCAGTGTGAGCCTTAGCCCTTTTCCCAATGACAGTGGAAATGACGTGGCAGCAGCCACTCTCGGGGTGGTAACCGAGTCAAGCTTGTGGATTGGTGAGTACTCTGGCCTCAGATCCACAGCTCCAAGATGCTGTGGTAGGTTCAGGGAACGTACATGCGCAGCTGGATTCTCCTCTTTGTAGAGTCGTGTCTCACCCTCAGTCTTCGGCGTGTCTGTCTGCACCTCCGTCCCCTCCACCAAGGATGGGTAGTTGGCCACAGGAACCTGGTATATGCTGACACATTCAGTTTCCACCAGTCTCTTTTAGATAAGTCAAATTTAGATGCATTCATTTTTGTGAATGTGTGTGCACTAAATTCTTGGGTTTTTTTTGTATGTGTAGTTAGTATGTACCGCCAATTTAAAAATACTGATCTCGTTTCTTTGTATCACTTTTATTTGCAGCCTTCACTTCCGTAGTTTATGGGAACGCTCACTCTTAAAGGGCTTTTGGGATCTATTGTAGAACTTGATGTGTTTGACAGGGTCTCCTGTAGCCCAGGCTAGCCTTGAACTCTCAATTGTCTTGCCTCTACCTCCCAAGGCTCAGGTGTGTGCCACCACACCTGTCTTACTTTAACTTCTTCTTCTCTCCCCCATATATGGAACTGTGCAGCCCTAATTGTCCTAGAACTTACTAGGTAGGCCTGGCTCGACTCTGCCTCTGCTGGAATTAAAGGCACGGGCCTCAGTACCCAACTCTTATTCTAAACTTTTTAATTCCAGTTATATATTACATTTGTTGAATGAGCGCATACATTTGTGCATGCATGCATGCATGTGTGTGTTTCTGATTGTGTTCACATGCATGCAGCACTATATCACAGTCCTTGTTTCTGCTTCTGATGAGAACAGATTCATTATCTTTCTCTTCAGCAGTGTAGGCATTCTTATAAGATGATCTGTCAGGCACGTTTTCGGGAATTTTTTTCTCATTAGCCTGTCTGTCTCTTACTCTTTTCACAGTTAGGTCACGGAAGAGAACTTAGTGACACGCCGCAGATTCCTGACAGCCTGTTCTCAAGTTATAGTCTGACCGAGACCGTGCCCTGTCACAGTGTGGTAGCTTCAGAACAATCACTGTGGGGTCTCTTGACTGTTCTTTTTCTTAAACAAAAGGTCATAAGCTCTCAGGTGGCTGCTCTCCTTGGCTGTATCTGATTGTTTGTGAATTTTGAAGAATTGCTGGATTTTTCTCAGTTTATAAATTTACTTAAATACAAATGTTCACGTTATTGCCATTTTCCCCGCATGACGTTTGCTGTGCCTGTGCTGCTCACTCCCAGTGTTGTTCCTTCCCAGTCTGTTGTGGTGACTGTCACAGAAATGAAAGGCAACCCCTCCCTCCCTCCCTCCCTCCCTCCCTCCCTCCCTCCCTCCCTCCCTCCCTCCCTCCCTCCCTGTCTTTTTTTTTGAGACAGGGTTTCTCTGTGGTGCCCTGGCTGCCCTGGAACTCACTCCATAGATCAGGCTGGCTTTGAACTCAGAGATCTCTCCATCTCTGCCTCCTGAGTGCTGGGACTAAATGTGTGCGCCACCACTATCTGGTTTAAAATAACTTTTTAAAGCTGAAGTTTGAGATGGGATAATAGCATAAGTTTTGAAGAGTCCGAAGTGCTCTCTTCTGCATTTTAGATGCCAGGATGTAACAGCAGGACTTCAATTCTTTGTTTCACATCCTTTGACTTTGCTTTTGTGTGTGTGTGAGTTAAATGGAATTTTTAGGTTTGAATAAAATGTTGAATAGTCATTTATAAACACTTTAGACATTTTATGTTCCACAAATACAGGTATTTTTGGCTGCATTGAATATTGATTGGCTAAAATTGGATTCTTAAGTCAATGTAATGTATACCATAAATTACTCATTTCCAGAAGAATTTGTGTAATTTAGAATTAACTGTAGTACCACCGCTGCATGTATTAAGGAACAAATCCGTTTGCTTTCTAGAACCTCTTTGCTCACCGATAGTCCATGTTCTTTCTGTTTCTGTGAGACAAATGTGAGATGTAAATATTCAAACATATAATTTATCGGGAAAAATGAGACTAAGTCAATGCTGGTACATTTCCCCCTTTTCTTTGATTCTGAGACAGGGTCCCACTCTGTACCTTTGGCTGGCCTGGAACTCTCAGTGTTGACCAGGCTCCAGCCACACAGCCCCTGGGTTTTTATGAATGGAGGGGCTCGCTAGCCAGACCTTCCCTTATGTTTTATTTAAGTCTTGTTTAATTTAATGCCAGTCGTGAGCTGAGCTGAAAAGGAGCCTAGGCTTCCCTTCCAGCCCTTGCCTTTCTTTGATACAAGCTATGTCTAAAAGTTAGGGGAAAGAGATCATACATTTTTTTTTGTCAAATGGTTATTTTGTTTTTATTATTTTTTAGTCTTGTATGTTTTATGTGATATATTTTATTATGCATTAATAAATGCTTAGATGTATTCCTCGGTGATAAATAGTCATCTCTGGGTGTTTGATTTATGTTTGACAGTCCTGTGTTATCACCAAGTCTTAGTTCCTTTTCTCATGGTGATGAAATGCCTGACGAGCAGCATCAGCCAGGGTTTGTCTTGGCTGGCGTTTGAGGCTGGGTGCAGTCCATTGTGTAGAAGACAAGGTAGTGGAAATGGGGTGTGTCTGTGTGTGACCCCACAGGAAGCGGCTGTGAATGGAGGTGCTTCATTCCCTCTCCTTCTGTCCATTCACTCAAGACCCCAGACTGGTGCCTCTCACATCCCCGATAGGGCTCCTGCCTCAGTTTACCTCCCTGACGCAGCCTGAGTGCCATTCTGCACCTTCAGCACAAGCATCTCTCTGCCCTTGAGTTTCAGATGAGCTTTCATGTCGCCGGTCTCATGAGCTCATGGGCAGGTCTTCCTGAAAGCTTTCTGGGAATTGCGGAGAATCATATAAACGGTAGCAGTGCTAGCTCCTGACCTGAGCAACCTTACCCCTTTATCATAGAGTTCTGAGGCCTCTTCTGCTTTCATTTACTCTGTAATTCCTTTGAAGGTGGTTTAACAGTCCAAAGAATCAGCCATCATCCAGACCTTACTATTTTTCAGTATAAGCAGTTCCATAATGCCCTCCCTTTGTCCCTTTCTGTGGAGCCGAAATGTTCCTGCTTGGCCTGGTACAAAGTGTGCTGAGTTCCAGCAAGTGACTTTAGGTGTAAAGGACCTGTGCTCGTGGGCACATGCATTCCCTGTGCTCGTGGGCACATGCATTCCCTGTGCTCGTGGGCACATCCATTCTTCATTGCGTTTTCATAGCATTTTTTCTCTCTGGGGAGTGGGACTTATTTTGTTGTTCCGAGAGGGGGTCTCACTATGTCTGTGAGACTTTGAACTTGTGAGTCTCCCGCTGCAGCCTCTCCCCAGTATTGGAGTCTCAGGCATGTGTCCCCATGTCTGCTTCAACAGCCTTTAGAAATGTGGCATCTAGAGCACATTTCTGAGTGTGCTCTGTCCCATCCCTGAGTTCAGAACAGAGCACAGTGACTGCAGGAAGTTCCATTAATCTTGCCACTGTGACATTGGGGGTCTCTAAGGAACTCTTTACTCTTTTAATTCATTTGTTGGTTTTAACATTTCCTTTTTAAGGAATCTTACTGTGTAGCCCCCACGTAGTCTTAGAACCACACAGTCCTCCTGCCTCAGTTCCTGAGCGCCACCCACACCAAACTGTGTTGAAGTATCTCGTCTTGATGCCTAAGACACCCCAGCCCTGCCCTTTTGTGTTATTTGTGGAGACAAGGACTCTTGTCTCCTGAAAACCATTCCACAAACACTGCTCTCCCCATTCCTGGGGTGTAGTGAGATAGGTCATGAGTATTTGAGCAATGAATGAATTACTAACCTTCTACATTTTTAAAGGTACTCTACTCTGAAGTATTTACTGTTTTATAATTAATAGAATCCACTCAGAATGAACCATATAGTCTCTCCCCCCTCTGCGTGTGTGTGTGTGTGTGTGTGTGTGTGTGTGTGTGTGTGTGTGTGTGTATATGTGTGTGTGTGTGTAGGCAAGAAGTAGATGCCAGGTGTCTTCATTTCTCCCCCTTAGCATTTGAGACGTGGAGGTCACCGATTGGGTGGACCAGCTGACTAGCACACTCCCTGGACCCACCCAGCTTGCACTTGGGTTAGACCCTTGCTCCCCCTTATTGAACTAAGGACCTAGGCTTTGTGGCAGGCCCTCTCCTCACAGAGCCACTCCCAGCCTGTGGAACACAGTACCTGTTTCACAGAGCTCTGTGAGTCAGCTGCAGGAGGACCACAGAGGTCCTGATTCTTGCCTTTTCACCTGAAACAGCAGAGACTGGAACCCTCTACTCCAGGTTTTAAAAGTCAGATCCCCATATGGAGTCCTGGTGACCTGTAAAATATGTTTTAGATTTGTCATCCATTCTTACACAAATTTGTTTTTACGTTCTGACCTGTCCTTAGGTAAACCTGAGTGACCTCAGATGTTTTTGTCTCTTTCCTCCTTAGGTTCAGGACATCTGTTTCAGCCATGATTGTCGCTGGGTGGTGGTCAGTACCCTCCGTGGTACTTCCCACGTTTTCCCCATCAATCCCTACGGTGGCCAGCCTTGTGTCCGCACACACATGTCACCACGAGTAGTGAATCGCATGAGCCGTTTCCAGAAGAGTGCTGGGCTGGAAGAGATTGAGCAAGAACTGACATCTAAGCAAGGCGGCCGCTGTAGTCCCGTTCCTGGCTTATCCAGCAGTCCTTCCGGCTCCCCACTGCATGGTAAACTCACTCTCCTCTCTGCTGCTGCTGGCTCTATGACATCAATTGTATTGAGTTGGGATTAGATGCAGATTTTTATAATCTGCTTGTGCTCTGGTTAAGTCCTAAGCACATTTAAGAAATTCATATTTATTAAGTCAAAAGTGTGAACCAAAATGATAATGGTGATCTTTTCATGGTATTGTAACTGCTTTGCATTTAAGTATATAAAGAGTATTCAATTGGAGATTAAGTCTGCTTTCATAATCTTTGAGTATGCATTCCTTTGTGTACTGGGCTGGTACTGCAGTTCAGTAGGAAATATTGTTATTACAATGGTATTGTCTTGAGCTGTGTTCTTGTAATGCTCTCTGGGATTCATCCCAGTACGTTATAGCAGAACAAAAAGTCACATTCCAATACCATCATCCTGATCAATAAATGGAGCATCACCAAAGTCCTTTCTTGTCCACCTCTTTATGATATTAAACCACAATTCTGAACTTCATAGCGTCCACCTGCATTTAAAAATATATTTACTCTAGCAATCCCTTAAAGGTGTTCCATTTGAAGTTCATGGACTTATATATAGTGGAGTGTTTTTGTAAGATCTATTAATGCTGCGGGATGGTTTATTTGGCTTTGTTTTTGACAGAGTCAACTTCAAACTGTATCCGAGGCATACTTTGACTCCTCAGCGCTGGGCTGCCAGCCCACACCCTTCTTTCCTTCTTGTTTTGAGAGTTGTTTTATGTGGATGATGCTCATTCGATCAGTTTTGAGGTGTTTGAGGCTAGTTGTTTTGAAACGTGTTTCATCTGCTCCCCATTCCCTTGTGCAGACATGCCACTGTTTGGTTATTGTGCCCGACCATTCTGAAGTACACTTGTGTGGTTTCTGCTTGGGAGGTTACTAATTCTAATGATGCAATGAAGTCCTTCCAGTGTTTCTTCTTAAATGTGTATATTCATTTTTGAGTGGAAGTTCTGAGTCATTCCTTAAGGTGCATCTTTTATGATTTTTTTTCATTTTTATAAAGTTATATGTTTGTTTCAGATGTAGTCTCAGAAATACAACCCACAGTAGTGTTTGAACTCATAATCCTCCTGCCTCAGCCTCTAGAGAGCTGTATTATAGATGTGTTATTTTCACTCGGTTCCTGACCCCGGTTCCCTTCAGAAAGACTTAGCATGCTGGGGCTTGTTTTCTGGAGCGTTGCCACTCATGTAAAATAAAGTAGCATTTAAACAGGAACACAGACATACTACTGTCTGTCACTGCCCATCTCGAAAACAGTTCCCCCTCTGAAGCAGGGAGTCACTTAGGCTTCAAGCTGTTTCTGACCATTTAGTCTTCACCTCAGCCCCCCCCTCCCATTTCTGTGCCTTCTAGCTGCTTCAGCTGCCTTGTTTCTTGCTGACACTCTCGGGCTTGTTCATGGCGCGGTCCTTCGCTCTGGGTCTTGCTCATGGCGCGGTCCTTCGCTCTGGGGCTTGTTCATGGCGCGGTCCTTCGCTCTGGGGCTTGTTCATGGCGCGGTCCTTCGCTCTCGGGCTTGCTCATGTTGGAGGCATGGCTCACGCAGCAGTGGTTGTCTCTCTTCATCTTCACTTTGTGTCTTCTCTGTCAAAACAAAATGGGCATTGTTGTTGGTTAGTTCTAAAAATGATGTATTTACAGTTTGTGCGGGTAAACAGTCTGATGCTGGTTAAAAACAATGTAAACCTTGCAGCAGGGAGGGATTCATCTCGAAAATGAATCATGTCTTGGCTGCATTGCGTTGTTTGTATGCGCTCTTTTTAGCGAAGTAAAGGAAACTGTTAAATAACAACTGATATAGGGGTATTTCCTTTTAGTGTTTTGGAGCCAATCCAGCTTAGGTTAGGATTCTTGTCTTTTTTTTTTTTAAGTTTTCCAGAGGATGTTTATTTATTTGAAATATATTCTTTGTAAATATCCTTTCTTTTCCTATCTCGTTGCCTTGGGCTTTAGAGAAAAATGAGTCTTATGTTGAGATTCTTGCGTATGCGTTAATAGAAATACGCACTAACATTATAAATATGAAAAACACACAGCAGAGTCATGAGCAGCTGCTGGTGGCAAGTGTAGATGGTTCCTTATCACACTAGATGGGGAATCACATCTTGTTATATATGAAATAATAGCATACTTTATGTGAAATAATATCTTGAATTATCTTCAATTATTGTTTCTCCAGAGATTGTCTGTGCTTACCACCGTTTTGAAATTACATTTGACTGAAGTATTACTTTAATATGACTTCATGTGTCCCTATGCCACCACTTTAAAAAATATATGACTGCACCATAGCATCATTTTTCCTTAGTATATGTGTTTATTTATAGCTAATATGTATTATTCACAGAGTACTCAACCTTTTCTCGATTTGCAAATAGTCTGTCATGCAGACATAATGGCAGATCTCTTGTAGTTATTTCTTCCGTCATCCCTACTTCCCTTTCTTTCATTAACCATACATGATCTCCTAACTTCCTGGTGGAGAGTGTCCCATCCCAGTTCCACCCTACCAAGATGTTTGCCCCTTCCGTGCTTTCCCCCTTGGGAAATGACATCTTGGTTTGCGTTTCTTTAACTGGAGTTGTCACTACAGCTTCTCTGCTTCTTAATTAAACTTCTTGATCATGGTCTGATGTTGTTTGAGTTTAAGCATCAGTATTGCTCTTATTTGAATGTAATAATTACATGTTGACACATCAGTCAGTATCTTTTATTGACCGCAAAGATGGGAAAATCTTTTTTTTTTTTGTTTTCACTTGTTATCTTGGTTCCTCATGTACCAGTTGATAAAATATCAAAGACATTAAACATGTTTAGAAGTTATTCCAAGAAAAATAGTACACTTTGTTATTTTTCTAAATTAGCTTTTATGTTAGCATAAACAATTGCATTATGGCATTTTTATACACACATAAAAAAGCAATTTAGATTTAAATCATAACTTGTCAGAACGGGAGATTTTTATTCATGGTAACATTACTTTTCAATTTGACTCATGTAAAATGATCACTTACTCCGCCACTGTGAATTAATTTTTTAAAAAAATATGTGTGGTGAGGCACTTCTGAGAGCTCGTGAAACAGTGGCGAGCAAAGCAGAATCCGCCTGCTTCCCTGCAGCTGTGGACAGATTGAGAGGACGGAGGGAACACAGGGAGTGTGTTTCACACCTCTAATCCCAATTCTCTGGAGGCAGAGGCAGGGCTGTACAGTGAGATGCTGTCTTAAGAAGAGTAGAGGAAATTAGGAAATGCCTGGGAAGTTTCCAACTGGAGATTACCATTCCGTTTGCGGAGGTCTAGCGATGTGTGGACACATACCTGATGGCTATGAGGGGAAACTCAGGCAGAGAAGAGCAGACCACACAGCTCTAACCCGAGCAGGGGACAGCAGTGTGGCTGGCCTGCTCCAGCACAGTGTCCCCAGTGATAGTGAGATGCTCAGTTAAGGCCGACTTTGACTTGGCCTCAGTGACGTGGGGACACGACGGTAGACTCTGAAGATAGACTGTGTTTTGGTTGCTCTGAACGGCAAAGGTAGAAGCCTACAGAGAGCAGTGACAGAGTATGGACAAGATCCAGCAAGAGAGCTAGAGTCTGAACTAGGCTGGTTTGCTTAGAGTTATGTAGACTTTTCCTGAGTGTACGTGTTTATGTGTGCTCATACTTGTGTGTACACCTGTTTATGTGCACAGGGTCTCTCCTCTAGCCCAGAGCTCACTTTTATTCTCCCAGTGTTCTCCCATTTTCATGACATTCTTCCTACGTCAACTCCCCGGTGCTGGACTATAAGCCACCACAGCTTTCTTTAATGTTGTTATGGTAGAACCATCAGAATTTTTTTTGGTTACATTTTATGTCCAGTAGGAAAGAATGCTTGAGTCAGGGTGACTAATATTAATTTGATTCAAAAAGCTGGGAAAGTTGGGGTTGTTATCAGTTGAAGTAGTAACACTGCTTCATCAGGTTTGGGCCTAAAAACAGGACTGAAAGTTTGGGATGTGTTAAGATCTCTCATTTTCCCACTCATCCCCCCACCCCATTTTTCCCTTTTTCTTTTTTCTCTGTCTTGTCACTTATCCTGTTTTCTTCACCTCATCATAGACCGGGTGTCACTATGTAGCCACAACTAGCATGCTGGGGATTACATGTGTGTGTCTGGGCCTTGATATGATGTCCCATGTTCTTAGCATGATTCAATATGTGGTTCTGGATTTGATGCGTTTGTATGGGGATAATGATGGTAAGGCGTCCATGCAGGTGAAACATGTGCTCCTGGTGAGATTGATTATGGGTAAGAGATGTCAACCAGAAAGTCACTAACAAGTGATATGAAATAGAAAACCACATATAGGAAGTGGTCAGGAGGAGGTAGTGATTGTGTTAAGTTCTAGCAACTGGATAGTGAAGGTAGGAACTGAAGCTCAGAGAAGACTGGTAATAACGGCTGGGAGGGGATTTAGTAAGAAGAGAACACTGGCACCGTGAAATATTGATGGGTGGTGTTTTGTCTGTTTGTTTTCTGGAATGTAAGTTAGTGGGAGGGAGTTAGGGGACAGAGGAGATTGCATTTATTATGGGGGTACTGAGGATGAGTGAAAGGCTGTGGGGCTGAATAAGAAAGACCAAGGAGAGATGCAGTCTTCTAGATTTATATGGCCGTTCCTCCAGGCTCACCGTCTGTCTGTCTGTCTGTCCTGTCTGTCCTTCTGCAGCTGGAGTTGCATCCTCTTCCCTCCTGGAGTTACACAGTCCTGTCCTTCAGTCTCACCTCACACTGTTTTCTGTTCTTACCTGCATTGACTGCTCACCGCTTCCCCCAGATTTAGTCATTCACTGGATGCCGAGATCAAACCCAGGGTCTTTCTGATGGTTTTCGTGGTCTCCATCACTAAGCTGTATGCTGGGGAGCTAATAGAAGACCTAGGGTCAGGCTCTGCAGGATGGCCTCTTCCCATTATTCCCCGCTGTAATCTTAGACACACTGCTTGCTCTGGCTACTGAGACCAAATTTTTTATCTATGAAACAGGGCTAATATTTCCAACCTTGAAGGGTCATGAAAGTCACAGCGCTGTGAATGGTGCTTGGTGTGTTTTATCACTCAGTGTGTAGAATTGATTCACTTCTCGTTCTTCTTTTAAAGTATAAGTAAATTTAACGAATATTATTAATTGAATATTAATTGAAATAAAAATTTGAACTTCTTTTTGTATAGGCTTTTAATTGCTTTCAATATGGACATTAACTTGTGACTATTTCTGAAATGGGAAATATCACCAATCCACAATTGAAAGTGGTACTCATGGTTCCACACCTGAGTTACACGGTTTAATGTGTGTGTGTTCCTGACAGCCTTCAGGTCGTGGGTCCTAGAGATTGAGCTCAGGTGGAGTCAGACGTGGCTGCATCTAGCCCACCTGCCCCATTTACTCTTGCCATTTCTTTAATTTGAAATAGGTTTTCCTTTTATGTTTAAGTGTCCACCCTGTCATGAGATTTCCACAACTGCCTCTGTGCCTGCCCCCCCCCCCCCGGGGAGGGGTGCGTCCTCCTCTCAACCCAGGCTGGCCTCACTATGTAGTATGTGGAGCTATTTGGCTCACTATGCAGCTAAGGCTAGCCTTGAATCACTGATGCCCCTTCCTGCCTCCACCTCCCATGTTCTGAAAATGCCCTGTGTCCCTTAGCCCAGCATCTTTCTGTCTATCTCACTTGGTTTTGGCAAGGAGTTGTGTTTGAGCTACAGCTTTTGGCAACTGAGTTCCAGATTCTCTCTCCCAGCCCCAGATTTGATGGCTTTCAAGGCGGCCTCTCATATCTTGGACCCAGAGCCGCTACGTTTCAGCAAAAGGCTTCCAAATCCAGCAGCTTCTCTTTCCTTTCAGCATCTGTGTATGGCGTTCCTGTCTTACCGCTCCAAGACTGTTTATAGCCTTCATTTGATGGCTTGTTGTAATTATTTACTTTGGTTGATAGGGAGTTTTCTTGATACAGACCGCATCACATTGTAAATACAAAGCAGCCACACAGCTTCGCCTCCTTGGGAGAGTCCGCACCAGTATGCTGTGTCTTGCTGCTCTTTCCACGTCACTGTTTACTTGTGGACTAAAGTTTCCATGAGTGTTTTAATTTTTGCCAAGAAAAATCAATCATGTGCACTGTAGTTCTGCTTTAAATTTCATGCCTCATCTGACACAGAGTATATAAATGATACAGACGCGTTACATGGGGGAGTCCTCCGTGGGGTCGCCTAGCACCTGGGCCTCTGCTCATTCCGTGGAGTCTGTTGCCTGAGGTCGGTGCAGCCTTGTTTCTAGTCTGTTGTTTTAAAGGCTGAATGTTTTCCTGGCTCCCGACTCCTCCTCTGGAAATGTTGGCATAACATTGTGCTCATCTTGACATTCACTATACACCAACATCATCCGCACTTTAAATATTTTCATGTCATTTTCTGTCATGGTGCAGAGAGAGCAGATGAGCTCTATGCAGATGTTTAGAGAAGGCCGGTCTCACAGCCCTTCCCAACAGCAAGATGTCTAACTTAGAAACCACTTAGGAAGCAAGGCGTGTTGACTCAAGCCTATGAACTCCAGAGGCTGAGGCAGGAGGATTGTCATGCATTTGAGGCCAGCTTAAGCTACAGCATGATGGGGGCTGGAGAGATGGCCCAGAGGTTAAGAGCACTGACTGCTTTTCCAGAGGTCCTGAGTTCAATTCCCAGCAACCACATGGTGGCTCACAACCATCTGTAATGAGACCTGCCCCTCCCCGCCACCCCCCCCCCCCCCCGTGGCATGTGGGCACACATGGAAGGAATGCTGTACACATAATAAATAAATAAATCTTTAGAAAAAATAAGCTACAGCATGAGGCCCCGTCTTAAAAAAAAAGAATAAATAAAAATCATTAATTGAAAAGAACTATCGAAGAGAGCAGCTGTGTTTTATGCCACATGTTCTTTACAGCAGGTGGAGGTTCGCCAGAGTATCCAGAGAGGCTTCTAGTGCCTGCGAAGATGGCTCAATGTATAAAGTGTTTTCTACATAAACACAGGGGTCTGAGGTAGCCCCCAGTGCCCACCTGTAATCCCAGCTCTTGGGAGGCGGAGTCCAAAGGATGTGTGTAATATGCTGGCTGGCTAGCCAGTCCTGACTCTGCAAGGCTCCAGCCTCAGTGAGAGACCAGGCCTCAGAAATGAGGTGGAGAGCAACGGAGGAAGAAAAACGGGATGGAACTTTGCTTCCAAGTGCAGGAGCGTGTGGATAGATTGGCATGTGCGCATGCGCTCTCTCTCTCTCTCTCTCTCTCTCTCTCTCTCTCTCTCTCTCTCTCTCTCTCTGTCTCTCTGACACACACACACACACACACACAAGCTCATAGACATGCATGCACTCATGCACATAGGCACACTAGCAAAAAAGGAGGCATTTATTGGAAATGCCATGTGTGATGAAAATTAGGTAAGCTGTGAGAAGCCTCCGAAGTTCTAGATAGGACACTACTGTTAGCAGTGCTGTCAACGTACTGTGCTGTGCACACTGAAATCTTTTAAAAAATAAATTAAACTCAATTTAAATACTATAATCTTTTATATTTTTAAATAAAATTTTAAATGCCATGAGGAAACATAAAGTGCAAAAATTAATAATAATAAGCACTTGAGGCTAATACAGGTTTTTGTTTTGCCTTTTTTTACTTATGAATGGAATATTCTTTTGCTTTGGCTAATCATAAACAGTTTATAGTTTTATCATTAAATGATTAACGAGAAATGCCTCTAGAGGGCAATATTTTCTCAGCTTTTCCATTTTGTGATCAAGGCTTGAAGTTGGGTACTCTGTCGAGTTTTACATAACCCCTCTTGGTTTATTGTGTTTTCTGTGGCTGTTCCCCAGCAGATTCACAGGCAGTCAGACGAGGGAATGTGTTACTACCAGCTTGCATTCCTGAGTACTGGGGTCCCTACCGTTCTATAGAGAACAGAAGTGGCATCAGCGTGTTCCTGGCTCTCCTGTTCTGGAATAATCTTAGCTTGCTCTTTGATGACATTGTCCCAGTGACTGACTGGATCTCTGGTCCAGGCTCCCTTGCAGCTGTTAATTCGTCACGTTTCTCTCACATTGATTGGTCCTGTCCCTCCCTCACCGCACCACGCCATTCCCCAGCGGCCTCTTCTTTTCAACGCCTCATAATTTTTTCTCTGCTGCTTTGTTTTACATCCTTTTCTTGGATCGCCTACCTTCAGGCCAAAACTCTTGTCTGTGTTTTGTCTTTCTCTTTGTTATTGTGAGGATTCCCCAGGGACCCCTTCCGGCGTCTGTCCTATTGCAATCTCGTTTCCACAGTGCGTCCTTAAGAGAATTTTTCTTTGGACATTTCTTTTATTATCAATTCTTTTTTCTTATTTTATGTATAGTCTATTATTTATCTTTTCATCTTTGTATTGGTGTTATCTCCATTATTTTATTCTTCCTTCTTTCTTTTTTTTAATCTTTCCCAGTCCTGACTGTACATTATCCTTAAACTGGGTAGATTTGAAGTACTGGTACCTGGACCTCATCTTTAAGCCAAAATACTGACATCAGTTTCCTGGAACCTTGACTGAGCATAGCTTGATAATTACTGTTTCAGTCTTTAGTTTGCTTTTATTTTATTGTTTAATTTTTTGACCACTGAGCCATCTTTGCAACCCCCCCCCCCCAACTTAATGTCTGGTCTTCCAAAGGACCAGTACCTCCACGTGGACTCACAGTCACCTACACCTCCAGTTCTAAGGGATTTGATGCTGTCGTACATGCAGGTGGTATGCATACATACATGCAGTCAAACACCCATACATATGATGGGAAGGTCAATACAACAAGATTACTAATTTTCCCACTAAAGGGATCATTCTATATTCAGTTCTGGGAACACTGGGGAGGTGAAGACCTACAGACTCTGAAGTCGGTTTTGATCATTGCAGGAGGTAAAATACTTCAATCAATTCGTCAGAATAATAAAAAAGGTTCGGAAAAACTCTTTGAGCCTTCTTTTTCTGTAGAGGAGGGCAAGTGAGAATTCTGTTCTAGTTCTGTTGCTGTAAGGAGATTTCCGGGAATCACAGAGATGGAAGCTTTAGTTCTTTATGTGAAAAAATGTTACATCAATAACTCATGTTTTAGGAGGCTTGAGTGTTTGTTTCTTTTTGTACTTCTGAGAAGGAACTTTTGGAAAACATTCTCCAGTATTTGGTCTTGAGGGAAGTAGAAATGGAGACGCGAGTGGGCAGGCGTCTCAGGATAGACACTCCTTGGGGCTGTTCTTACCAGGAACCCTAGTGAACAAGTAAGAATCGATCAGACCCGAGTGCAGGAGGAAGAGTAGTTTTGAGGTTTAATTATCTGATCAGGAATTGGAAATCTATTGTTGATAATTTTTGTTTACAAAACAGTTAAAAACTGAAAGATAAGGAAAAAAAAAGAGTGAGGTCACCCTGTGCCAGGGCTATGTGTACTGAGAAGTGGAAACGAGGGCGGTTCCCTGAATTCCCCTGGGGTGGAGGGCATGTGAACTGGAAGGGAACAGGGAAGGAAATGGATTTCGGGTTCATTGAAAAAGATACTCACTTTGGTTCGAGTGTTTGTGCAGGTGAGAATTTTCAAGCCATAATGAGACACCAGAGAGAAGTATTTCAAGCGGGCAGAGGCATTGTGTGGCATGGCCATTCCTGGTGACCGCAGAGGAGACAGGCTCTCGTGGTCAGGGTCTAGATCTAGCGTGCTAGCAAATGATTCACAAATACTCACTCTCGTGCAGCTATGGCACGGATTGAAACATTCAGCTTTTGTAAAACACAATAAATTTGGGAAAAGATCAGGTGTTGGAGCACGTAAATAAATGAATATGGTGTTTCTGCAGCGACCCAGGGCTTCCCTGTGGAGATCCAAGGAGAGGAAGAGCTGCTCTCTTGCCCCGTGGTTTTTTGTTTTTTGTTGTTGTTTTTTGAGACAGGGTTTCTCTGTGTAACAGCCGTGGCTGTCCTGGAACTCACCAGGCTGGCCTCAATCCCACAGAGCTCCACCTGCTTCTGCCTCACAAGTTCTGAGGATTAAAGGCGTGCGCCATCACCACCTACGCGTTTTGTTTTTGTTTTGGGGAGTTGTTTTGTTTTTTGTTGTTGTTTTTGTTTTTTTGAGACAGGGTTTCTCAGTAGCTATAAAGCCTGTCCTGGAATTCACTGTGTATACCAGGTTGGCCTCGGACTCACAGAGATCCGCCTGCCTCTGCCTTCCGCGTGCTGGGCTTAAAGACGTGCGCCACCAGCGCCCGGCTCCTCTTATGCTTTTAATGCTCAAATGTTTGCTATATAAAGGGTTTTGATATACAGAGGTAAATTTATGAATATGCTTTTGCAAAACTGGATCCAGGTACCTAGATCTAATAATATGCTAGATTTATATTTTTTTTTGTTAGTTTGGTTTCAGGAATAGTTAGTTATTTAGGGAGCAAAATTGAGTATTAGCTTCCTGTTTTTTTCTTGACCTGTGTATGTAAGCACCTGTTTTCATGCTGGAAATAAAAGTATATGTGAGCATAAGCGGGGTTATCTTCTTTTTGTCAAGAACCGCTGATGTGGCCCTTTGCGCCACACCCCAGTCTTGGTGTGCTGCTGAGATCTGGTGCTCTTTCCCATCTGAAGGAAATGCATCTTTGACACTTCTCATGACCTGAGTCATGATGCTGAAATAGAGCCAGAAAATATTCTTAACAGTCATGGGTAAGAAGAAGGAAGCTTCCGTTAGCACTGGAGGAGGGTGAAGGGCCAGAGACTAGTGAGAACTGGGGGCTGTGAGGAGAAGAGCGTCACTATTTTAGTTTTTAATCTTTTTTTGTCATTAGGAATGTTGCTTACATTTTGTAGCTGTATTTGTTATTCAGCATAACATACTTTGATTTTAATAGTTATTTACTTTTTGGGTTTTTTTCTTTTTAAAGAGTCTTGTACAGGACAGGCTCCAAAGCCACAAAGAAACCGTGTCTCAAAAAACCAAAAAAAGAAAAAAAAGAAGAATCTTATAGCTCATGCTGGCCTTGAACTTTCTATGTATCCAAGGAGCACCTTGATTTATCGATCCTCCTGCCTCTGCCTTCTGAGGGACAGGATTGGGCAAAGCTTTAGAATTGAATATTTAATTGTTCTTCAAAATGAATGGATTAAAAAGTTCTGCACATATTTTTATTTATTTAGTTAGCTTTTCATGTGTTAATAGTGTCTTTTTTTAAATGTTTTGTATGTAGCAGCACATCCCTGTGGTCTCTGAAGTTAGGTAATTGAGGAAGGAGGATTTCCATACATTCAAGGCCATACTGGGGAAATGCTCAAACAAACCAGCTAACTTCGTAAAGAAAAAGAAGGTATACCTTATTGATCGCAGTTAATTTAGTATTTCCCCCTATTTCTGAGTATGGTTTTGTTTCTGAATGAACTCTTGATACTTTTACATTATGTGTGTACCGGTGTAAGAACGTAGTGTCGGATAAATCTGCTTGATCCGTCTGTATGGTGCACACTGCTTGTCAGATGAAGGTGAGGAATAGGAGTGCAGTTAGCCGAGGTGTTGTGTTTGGGTTGCATGGATGTGAAGATCACTGTGGTCAAATATGCTTATCTCTGCGTACTTTGTTCAGGGGCTGATCTGAGCTTGCTTCAGAGGAGTGCTGACTTCTCTGTTGCTTTGAGTAAACATGTAAGGAGCTTGTTTTGAGATGGCTCATTGCTGTATAGGCCTGGTGCTGGCTGTGCAGCCCTTGTTTGCTTCAAATTCAAGGCAATCCTGCCTCGGCCTCTCACGTGTTGGGACTATAAATTCGAGCTGCTACTTGGGGCCAGAAATTTGAATCTTAGGATAAAAGGCACAGAATCTTTTCTTGTTGTTTTCTGTTTATATGAAGAATCTGCATAGTGTATAGAGGATGTATCAATGTGTCTGTCTGTCTGTCTGTCTCTCTCTGTCTCTCTAATATATATGTGTCATTTTTAAGGTTTTCAGCTTCTGTTGAATGAGTGCCATAGTCTAATCTTAATATTAACAATGAGTTAGAATTATTAAAACTTACCCAGTATTAAGAACACTAGCTCCTAATAAATTTCTTTGCCTCTGAAACTTTGGAGTGCTCTGCGATAATAAACTGAGGTAATGAACTTCCCACAGTTTTTATTCTTTGGGTTATAAACTGGTTTGATTGTGTGATCATGAATAATCACTTACTTTTTAGGCAGTTAAAGTTTGAATAGAATTTCTCACATTTCTCTTTTGCTCTTTTCCCCGTTGTCTTCTTGCACCCTGTCCCCATCCTCGCTCTTGTGCACGGCTCCTTTGCAGCCAGATTTCTACCCACAGGTCTGGGTTTTGTTGTTGTTTGTTTTTTGTTTGTTTTTTGCCACTCATTCTACCCCACATTCTGTCCTTTTGGAGTAAATTATACTTACTGGGCTTGCAGTCGTTGTAATAATGACTATTTCTTTTTCAGTTTTACATCTATAAATATCACACTTCTGAATCCACCTAGTTTGCTTTCTCTTTAAAGAAGTGCTTGCATTTCCACATTACAGTACCATGCAGTACCTTAGCAATAAGAAACTCCCGAGAATATCAAGAGAATTAGGAAGGAGCATCCAGAGAAGTACTTGTTGAATTGTTTACACAAGTGTAAACGTATTATGTCTAAATATATGTTAAAACAATCACATAATGACATAATACCAGTTTCTAGTAGTACACTTTTAATTTTCCTCGATACTGGGGATAACCAGCGGGTGAGTTCTGGGGCCATTTTGTGTGTAGCAACAGAATATCCCCAATTACCCCCACTTTGAGAAGCATGGGCTGTTTTCCCCGTTTGTACCTGTGGCCATGACTGTGGAGTTATGAAGAGTTTCCTTTGAAAAAGCAGCAAATGTTTCTGCTAGATTTCATAAGATTTTGCAATGTTTTGTCATCTCTCGCCTCCACAAGAACTAGGAGGCAATAACACATGCTGTCAGATTGGTCCTTTGATGTTTCTCTGTTTAAGTTGGCTCAGCTGTTTGATAATCTGTGTCCATGTCTCTACGTCCAGAGCTGTCTCTCCATCTCGGCTAGGCTCCTCAGCCCCGCCCCGCCTGGTATGTGGGTCAGAAGGCGCTGTTTCTCACCAGGGCGCTGCTGTTTCCTTTTCCTACTGAGTAGATTGCAGATTATCCTGGAACATGCCTGAGAAAGGGTCACAAAGGAGGCCGAGAGTCCTCCACTGCAGCTGGGAAGCCTGTCATTCTCACTAGCACAGGGGGAGGAGGAGGAGTGATGGGGCTGAGCGAGGGAAGGAGGGAGCGACGGACACTCCCATTGCGACCAGAAGCAACCCACATGCTAGAAATTCCTGTTTGCAACGGATACTTTAAAAAAAATATAAGTCTTTAACGGATTTTATTTGGTTTTGATTAAGTAATGGTTGCGAGTTAGTTGAGGAAGCTTTCATGTCAAATTAGACTGCAAGAAGGAGCCGAGCAGGGCTTTCGGTTTCGCAGAGCCCGAATGTCCAGTGATTGTTTGAGAACAAACTACCATTGTACTCCTTTTGACAGAGCCAAGAAGTCAACTTTTCAACTCCAAAATTAACTTAAAACTCCTTGGTAAAATTTGCTGTTTTATACCCATCAAATCCATGGCGGGATACTAAAAGCAGCCTGAAAGTTTTGATTTTCTAGGGAATGAAAAATGCCCATGCACAAAAGCCCCCCCGGAACTCCTTACCCAGCTTTCCTTTTGAAGCGGCAGACCAGAGGAAGGCCGAATGAAGTCTCAGAGTAGGGAAGTGTCGGGAGGAGGGTGGAGATCGTGGAAATATTTGGGGAAAGGGCGTTTTCTGTAGATTTGTCTTTTGCGGAACGCTAGGAACCCACATTGAGTTTGGATTTGATTGTTACCTTGTTATTTTAATTTCCAAATACATACAATTGTTCATTTATAACAGACCTAGGAGCTAAGGGGGTGAGGCAGAGCCTCTGAACTCTGGGAGATTCCTGTAGTGTGTGGAGACCGTTGAAAACAGACTGATATGGCTGAGAGGAGTCTGTCTGGTGTCCTGAGTCACGCTCTGTGTCTGTAGTGAGCCCTGTGAAGCAGCCTTCCTAATGCCTGAAGTGAGCACGGGCTGCGTGTCTTTAGAACACAGGGCAACCCAGATGACTGCAGACTCCTCACTGTGCCGTCCCAGGGGCTCTACTACTTCGTTCTTATAAATTAATCTTAACATTTATGTGCCAGTTTGTCCCCTGATCCCTAGTGACAACCCCAGCATCTCCTCCAGACACCCCGTTGTTCTGTTGTCTGTTTTCTCTCTCCGTTTCCCTTCTTAAGGAATCTTGCCCTGGCTCCCACTCATAACCCCTGGAGCTCGTGCTTCCGCGTGGTCGCACATCCTTCATATCAGGTGTGACTGTGTGATTCCTCTCAGTGGGGGCGTTCCAGTTGGGAAGCAGCAGTGCAGTCATCTTGAGGTGGGGTGCACACCATTAAAGGGTCCCAGCACAGGAAGGTTGGGAACGCTGTGTCAAACAGTAGCAACACATTTTCTATCTGCCACCCTGAAGCTCCCTTGCAGGTGATTTCTGAGTTGTCACTACTGAATGTTATTCTTGTGGTTTTCTCTTCCTTGCTTCCCAGTATGATAGAGCAGTAAGAGAATCGTGGGAGAGAGGTTCATTCATTCTTTCGTTCGTTCATTCATTTCTTCTCACTTGCCCTGAAGAAGCTCGTGTACAGTGTGTTGGTAGTAGCTCTAGCCTCTGCAGAATGTGACGTGCTCAGCAGTTTCAGGGTCTTGCCTCCCTTAGAAATGTCTTGTGCTTGGCAGTTGGCCAGGTCCACATGTTCTCACATCCCTGCATCCAGAAGCCGGGAATCCAGTCCTGGCAGCTTCTGCACAGAGGGTAAAGATAAACCAGAAAGGAGCCGGGCTTCCTCCGCATTACCTGGGAGTTGCTGCTGAGGGCTTTTCCACAGATGTCCTGCTTTGTCAAAGCCCAGTAAATCTTGGAAAGTTTATTTTCCTTGTAGCATCTGTGTTTTATAATGGGTCTTTTAATTTGTTTTTACTTTGTCTGCAGGGATTTCTTTTGTCCGGAGTTTTCAGACTCTTGACTTTTTTTTTTCTTTCCTGTGGAAGTGAGGCCGTTAATGATGACTGGTTTGGGAATATGCCTCTCTGCAAACCTGACCTGGAAGCCACTCCTCCAGAGCGGCCACAAAGCCCACGGTTTTTTCTCCGTCCGTTTTCATCTTCAACTCAATCTGTTTGCCTCCGAGTTTTTGTAGTATAAAATGTTTGGGGAAATGATATTTGGGACAGTGATAAGTGAGGTTGCATTTTGAAGAATGATTGGTGCCTAGCTTGCCCGCAGCACCGTGTCCGGCTCTGTGTGCAGGTGGCAGGAGCCATGAAGGACCATGTGAGGTTGTTCCCTTGTCAGAGGTGGAAATTTGTTCCTGATAAGGACAGAAAGTCAGATGTCTAACCCTGAAGCCAGCTCTTCTGTTTCAGTTCACACAGTAACGGTAAAATTAGTGACAGTAAACATAGCTGAAAAGAGACCAAATCAAAGAACCAGAACTTTCTACACGAATAGAATTTTTTTAGAATTCATATTTTTAAATGATATTCTGCTCTGAAATAGAATTTCTGCTTTAATTTATTGAGAAACCATCTTACTGCGATGTGGAACACCCCCACCCCTCACCCCATGAGAAGCTGATCTAGACGTAGACGGGTTACCCTCTAAGGAACTCCCCCACCCCATGAGAAGCCGGTCTAGATGGAGACGGGTTACTCTCTAAGGAACTCCCCCACCTCCACCCCATGAGAAGCTCATCTAGATGGAGACGGGTTACCCTCTAAGGGATCAAAGCTCTGCTGGCTTTGGACAAAGACCCAAAAGCCCGCAGGCTTATGCATGTTTATCTGTATAGACTAAGCCCAAAAAACTGGGGTGAGAGTCTTAGAAGAGCTCGTTTTCTCATGAGATCTTTGGGACTTCCTCGTTCTGATGGGGCCGGGAATACTGTGAGAACATTTATTCTCGTGGCATTTGTCGCTTGCGGGTCTTCTATCAGCTGGAATTCAAAAGTACAGTCGTGTGTGAAACGTCCTGTAGATCTCAAGGCTCCAGGAAGGCCCCACTGAAGCTGCAGTTAGGCCGTGTCTGTTGTGTCCACTCTACTCCACTGATAATGAAAGGCAGAAAGGAGCTGCATTGCTTGACCCGTTGACACAGGGGCCGTCTTCTGTTTCTCTAGTTCCATTCTCTAGACTGTTCCCCAGAGTTGAAAGGTGAGGGTAGCCTGATCCGAGTCCACAGACAGTGCACATAGAACACCTTCGTGTTCAACCTCACTGTGGCACAGTGAGACCCTGCTGTGCAGGAAACTAGCCTTGGTTAACTACAGAGAAGCATCCAGATCTATGTTCCTAAAGATACCAACTTGAGGCTCCTTGTCCAGATGAGCATGAGTCTGAGCAGGGTAGAGATCCATGGGCCGCATCACTTGCTTCTTCCTCCTTTGCCCTTTTGAGACAAGGTCTCTTTACATAGCTCATGTTGGCTTTGAGCTCCTTCCTGCCTCATCCTTCAGCTCCTGAAATTTTGCCTTGTGCTACTACCATATTGGAAGTACTTTTCTGAAGTGTTTGGAGATCCCTCCAAAATATTTTCCCCTACTGTTGTGGGGATCCACCCCCTGCTTTTCGAAAATAGATTTAGTTATTTTTGGCACGTGCTATTTGAACTGTAGATCAGTGTGTCTGCTACTGAAATTTCTTGTCCGTGCTGTCCCTTCTTTTGCTAACCCAATATCATCATTCATGCATCTTTCTTTTCATCTTTTGCTTTCTGTTAGCAGCGAACTCCTATATGTGTAAACTTTGTGTGATTCATCTTCCTTCCTATCGGTCACAGCGGCTCCTCTCTCTGTCTCTGAGCTGTTTCTCAGATGGCACCTGGAACATGTTTTTCCCATCATCTGTTCATCTTCCTCCTCTCTCCATGCAGTGTTATGAATGCCCTGAAAGACTATTGGGCTTGCTGCTCAGGACTGAGCACAGGGTGTGAGCCCAGCCAACCTCTAAAGAAGAAGGGACGCCGAGACACATGGCTCCCCTGGTCGTGTTGTCCCCGCGGTTGCAGCCATTTAATCTCATTTCCATAGCTGTTAGCAGTGCCATTTCCTGTCTGTGCTTCCTGTGGGCTTCTCCGCCAGTGCAGTGGGCTTTCCTGACGAAGACCACCCGAGTCCCTGGCTCTCCTCATCTTCAGCATTCATTTGTTCCCTTAAAGATTACTCATTTGAATCTATACACTTATTAGAGAGCATAGGTTACCTGAAGGAACACAGTAGACCTGCTTTGAGACCGTGTCTCTCATTGGTCTGGAACTCACAATGATTATTGTGCTCTAGGAATCTTACTGTCCCTGCTTCCCCCATGTTGAGATAGATTATAAGCCCCTGCCATTACACTCACCTTTCCCCCCCCCTGATTTCTGGGATTGAACTGTGGTCTTCATACTTTGAAGGCAAGCACTTTCTGCACAGAACTACCTCCCAAGTCCACGAAAATACAAAATTTATCCATGGGAGGAGCAAGCAAAGTTTTCCTTATTTTTATTATTTTGTGCATATAAGTGTTTTTCTTGCATACACGTCTGTGTACCGTGTGTGTGCCTGGTGCCCATGGATGCCAGGAGAAGGCATCAGGTTTGATTCTGGAGTTACAGATTGTTGTGAGCCACTTGTGGCCATGATAATATCCAAGGCTGTGCAAGACTTCCTCTTCTTCACACCCTTGCTTGTGCATTGCTTTCTACTTGGTTGTTTTTGATTAAGAAGTTGTTGGGTATTCATTTACTTTTGAGATCTAATCCTTGGATTTGATTTCTCACTCCCAGCTCTGAGAGGATGATAGGTTGCATCCACCTTGATTTGGGAAAGCTGTGCGTTCTTATGATACTGACTTTTTAAAACCACAAGCATCAGATGCCTTTTCCAACTTTTTTGTTTCCCTTCCAAATTTATTTTTTTACTCTTCTGTTTTCTTTGTTTGGCTGTGTTAGGTATAAACCCAGCATATTGTCCACCCTAGGCAGACGATCTCCTGCCGAGCTGCTTCTCAACCAATAGTTTTCATTTTAAAGATCTCTCTTCTCTCCAGATAAATTTATTTCTTGATAGTATTTTCTTTCACTTTGTTTTCCTCCCTCCCTCCCTCTCCCTTTCTCTGTCTTGCAACCCTCTTCCTCTCTTCCTTCCTCCTCCCTGTCTCCTGTCTTTCTGTCTTCCATTTCTGTTTTCTGATAATGGTATGTAGTTCTGGCCTTTTTTGAGCTCAGTATGTAGCTAAGAATGTCTTTCAACTTTCTGATCCTCCAAGTGCTGGGATCATAGGCATGTGCACCTTGTCTGGTTTATGTGGTGCTGGGATCAAACTTAGGGATTTGTGAAATGCCAGGCAACTACTCTACCAATTGATCTCCCTTCAGCCCTGAGTTATTTTTTTAACAGCTATTATAAATAGGATTTCTACTTAATGTACTGATTTCAAATTTAGACAGTCTTGTTATTATATAAAACAGAACTACTGAGCTTTTGTCGAACATATTTATCCTTTCATTTAAGCTGTCCTTGGCTCGGGTATAGCTCTGTGCTAGAGCGCTTACTTGCCTAGTGGACATGTATGTGATCTCCTGGACTGCCCTCTACCCATCGAGAGAGAGAGAGAGAGAGAGAGAGAGAGAGAGAGAGAGAGAGAGAGAGAGAGAGAGAGAAGACTAAAGGGGGGGGGCTATGTCTGTAAACTCTTGCCAGATCTAGTACTCTGTAACACAGACACAACCACTCTGCCTGCCCTGTTAACACATAGACGTAAGTCTACATAACCTACTTTATACACTCCTGTACACTGGGTCACAGACAGAGGATACAGCTTAAACACAGAAGAGAGGAGAGGACACTGCTTGAGAATGAAGGAGCAGGCTCCGTAGGCCCCAGTTCCTTTCAGGCTGTGCTGTGGCCATCCTGTATCCTAGGGAAAGGTCACGGCCAGCTGAAGCACTGCAGTGGAAACATCTCAGTGAATCACTGTTTCTGTTTTATTTGCTGTGCTAGGTAAGTGCTCTACCACTAAGGCACAGTCCCAGCTCAGATTCCTGTTATCGGTAGTGTATTTGGTGTGTACTGTTCCCCCTAGGCCCGGTGGCGTAGAACACACTTGTGACTGAAGTGTTAGAGAGGCTGAAGCAGGATCCTTGAGTTAAAGGCCAGCTTCCTATTCGGTGATGTAAGGTGTTGTAAAGAGGCAGCTTGTTTGTTCCTGGCTGCTCAGCCCCGAAATAACCACACAGAAACTTTATTAATTAAATCACTGCTTGGCCCATTAGATCTAGCTTCTTATTAGCTAACTCTTGCGTCTCAATTTAACCCATTTCTATTAATCTGTATATCGCCACAAGGCTGTGGTTTACCAGTTAAAATTCCAGAGTCTGTCTGTGTTGGGGCTACATGGCTCCTCTCTGACTCCACCCTTTTTTCTCCCAGGATTCAGTTTAGTTTTCTCCTCCTAGCTCTGCTCTACCCTATCACAGTCCCCAAACAGCTTCTTTATTAACCACTGGTATTCACAGCATACAGAGAGGAATCCCACACCAGTAAGGGAGGGAGGTAAAGGGAAGGGAGGGAGGGGGGAGGAGGGAATGGGAAAGAGGGAAGGAGGGAGGAAGGTTGGTTGTTAGGAGATCTTAAAGGGGAATTAAGTTTGTCTGCCCACTCTGTTACACCCCGTGAGTAGTGTTTAGAGACTTCTGCTCCTGCAATGGCATCCCTGTCCACACCTTTCTTTCGTTCTATCCTTCAGGCCTTGAGTGTCCCTGCTCTCCTACTTTATCTCACTAGGTTACCTCCCCTGTGGTCTATTTCCTAATAATTGTTCCCACATGTACTTATCTTCAGTTCTAGGCAGTTAGCACTGAATCATTCTGTGTCCCGTCAGCTTTGTGGTACAGAGGATTCCTGCCCCCACAGCATGTTATCTTAGGCTGAGACACTCATCAGATCTTTGCTCACGCGCTGACAAATGTTTGACATACACAGCACAGATCCTGGATTGCGACATATTAATGCTGGAGTCTCATTTCAATCCAAGCAGAGTCATCTCTGTATTGACCTTGAGACTATATGTCATCATGAGCAACTCAAGTTTTTTCACTCTATTCAATTCATTTTTTCTATAAGGTTCTTGTTTTGTGTGTATAATATTGTCCGATTAATTTTGTGTGTATTCTAACTGCTGCCTGTTGTATCCCAGCAACAGGGGTGAATAGCTTCTACTGGCTTTAAAGAAATTAAAGAGAGAATTTGTTAGTATGGGGAGTTAGAAGTGCCCGAGTTTCTTATCCTCCCTACCATAGCTTAATTTGCTCATCCCAAACAGTGACGCAAACAGATAGACCTGTGTCCTGGAGGAGCAGCGTTTCTTAGTCACGTCCTGCTTTGGACGTCACCATCTTCCTGATAGGGTTAGATGATGTCATTCTTGTTTGAGGATTGATAGAGGCATCGTAGGCCTCTTGGCCTAACTGCACAACACACAAGGCCATTTCTAACGGTTCCTGAGAGAAACCCCAGAACTCTAGGAGCCTGTTACGGTGTGTGTACCGCTCCACTGACGTGTTTCGCAGTGGTCAGATTTGGGGTTCAGAGCTTTCTGCAGCTCTCCAACACGATTGTTTTATTTTACAATTCATCGAATCTGTAGATGTGGATTCCCTAGGTAGGGAGAACTATCCACACTTTTTATGTTGATCAAAAGAGTTGACTCAGTAGCAATCAAAAGGCCAAGCAACTCTTTGAGAAGTTCTTAGAGTACAGGTGAAATAGTGACTTTTTTTTTTTGTAGAAAGTCACACTATTTTAGAAACATAAGATTTCTTATGTAGAAAACCACACTATGTTAGAGAGGTTTCTGGGGGCTGTGAGATCCCGTAAATTGCTTATACGCAGGTGTGAAAACCTGAGCTGGGACCTCTAGCACTTATGTGAAAAGCTGCATCCTGCACCCCCGTGTTGGGACTGAGAAGATCCCTCGAGCTCACTGGCCTGTCTTAGTTGATTCAACAGGGTGGGTTCAATCCCAGACCCTATCTTAGACTTAAACGAAGAGCAATGAGGAAGATGTCTGGCATTGGCATTTATGCGTATACTTCTGTGCAAATACCCGTGTGCACATGCACACACACAAAGTGAAAACCAAAATGTCCATGTGTTATTGTCGTTTCTGTGACCTGATAATGTTGGTTTCTTCCAGTGCTATGAACCTTAATTATACTTGCATCAATTTTCTTTCAAATTTAGCTCACTTATTTGCATGTGTGTGGACATCAGATGACCGGTTATAGGAAATTGGTTTGTTGTGGGTTTTGGGGACTGCTCAGGTAGTTGGGCCCTGGAGCAAGTCCCTTTCCACACTGAGTCGTTCCTCCAGCCCATGATTTCTTAAATGAAAACCTTTTTAGAGAGAAGGATGTTTCCATCCGTGATCTTTTGGTTTTCTTTTCTCTCGTAGGGAAGCTGAACAGCCAAGACTCTTACAATAACTTCACCAACAACAATCCTGGCAACCCCCGACTTTCTCCCTTCCCGAGCCTGATGGTAGTGACCCCTCTAGCACAAATCAAGCAGCCAATGACGTTGGGGACCATCACCAAACGCACTGGGTAAGGCGTCAAGCTTCTTGCTGTTTCCACAGCCCTCGTAGAGTGTGGAGTGGATAAAAACGGAAGGTGCTTTCTCCATTGTGTGTTTTTGATTATGTCCTTCATTTCCAGCCCACATGAGACTCAGTGGCAGCTGAGTTTGCACACAAGCATGCTCACACCCAGTCATGTACACACATCCATAGTAAGAAGCAAAGCAGTGACAAGTTGTGAAAACTGGTACTGGCTAATGAAAACCAGACTTCTCCACTTGCTCACACTTCCTGCCTCGTGGCATTGTCTGATTGTACAGCTTGATTTTCTTGGCTCTTGCCAACACTATTGGCATTTTAACATAACACAATGCCCACATTTTGACAAATGCAAATATTAGCAAAAGTTTTCTAAATGATATTGCATTTAAGTAAGTTTATGAAATTTACCCACTTATTTGTGTGGATGTATTACACCAACATGTTTACATTATTAATCTACTGTTACTGTCTGAATAATGAACTATGACTTGGACTTTTTACAAGATTGATTCCTAACATTTTTAGAGATTTCATAACGTTCTTGAATTCTTTTCAGTGCTCACCTTAGCCGTTAAAAAAGTTCTCTACTTGTTCGGAATATGAACTGATGGATTGTGTGCCTGTGATGAACTACTGTGTGTCTGATAGCATTAGATACTCAATTACATGATGATAATGACCATGCATTTTGGACTAGAAAATTTGTACTTCTGTAGTCATTCTATAGCCAAGTTATTTGTTTTCCTCAATGTATATTCCCAGGATTTAATTGAATTAGAAATGGAACAAACTGTATATTAAAATCCCACATAAAATAGTCTGGAGAAAGCCTTACCTTTGCCTCAGATAGTCCTGAGGGTCCCCCCCATGGGAAAAAATAGATTAAATTATCTGGTCATGGTGTCGCCACTACGCTAATACAAAAGTACTTAGAGAGGTGACTTCCCTTAGAGAAATACTCAGGGCTCAACGAGGTTCTGATGATTTTGGTTGTCACATACCAGGGTGACATGTGTGAAGTTGGGCTGCTGACCTCACCCTAGATGACATGGAGACGTGTGTAAATTTGGCATACTGACCTTTCCCTAGGTCATACGGAGACATGTGTGAGGTGGCCTACTGACCTCACCCTAGGTGACTTGGTGACGTGTATAAGGTAGCTACTGACCTCACCCTAGGTGACATGTGTAACATGCCTACTGACAGAAGTAGGCTGAGCTTTGAATATATTAAGGGGACTAAAAACAAAAACAAATAAAAATTTAAAAAATCCTGAAAACCTACTTCCCACATCACAGTTTATTCATTGTGCCATCTGTGACATGTCTATCACTTATTATAGTGTTCAGTAGAGGCGCGATTTTAAGCAGTATCCTTTCTCTCTCTCTCTCTCTCTCTCTCTCTCTCTCTCTCTCTCTCTCTCTCTCTCTCTCTCTCTCTTTCTTTCTTTCTTTCCAAACATGTTGACCAAAAGGCCATAAATATTAATGCAGTGTTATTGCTAGTTGTTTCCCCTTTGTAAGTACACTTTGTATTTTCTGAATTCAAAATGGTTCTTAATCTTGAAGCAAAATTTTAAAGTTTGTTTGTTTTTTGGACTCTCTTAAGTTTGACTGAATGTAATTGCATGTCATTCACTCCAGTACTGTATAATTCTATAAAACACTGAACATTTGTATCTTTCCTGAATCTAAATGAAAGCGAGTTTAAAACGTTGCTCTGATTTCAATGTCCGTTCAGAGGGAGGGGGTTTATGCGAAGACGGCACAGATGTTTCTTGGGGCGTGAGGACAAATGCGAGAGCTGCCTGTTTCTGAGGTGCCCGCTTCTCAATTCGAGCACAGGGCACTTTGTGTCCAGGACTTAGCACTCCTCAAAGACTTCTTTTCTTTTCTTTTTTTTTGAGAAGGGTTTCTCTGTGTAGCCCTGGCTGTCCTGGAACTCACTCTACAGACCAGGTGGGCCCAGAGATCCGCTAGCCTCTTCCTCCCAGTGCTGGGATTAAAGGTGTGCACCACCACCACTCAGCTCTCATAAACTTCTTAACACAACTTTGAGATTGGTGTAGACGTGTTAAATACACAAGGATAGGATGTTAGGGTTTATTATACTCATCTATGCATCTAGTTGGAATGTATATTTCCTTTTCTCTGTATTTGAAAGTTTCCTAAGAAGCTTTTGTGCTTTCCCATCGTCTGTCGATATAGTGGCAAGTGTATAGGATGTTCACATCTGGAGATCTCTGTGGACTTTTGACAAATTTCCTGTTTCCTTGTCTTTTTAATAATTTGAGAGGCTGGTTAAGACGCGGCTGCTTTTTCAGAGGACATGTGATCAGTTTCCAGCACCCACATACCCAGATTTGTAAACCATTTGTAACTCCAGTCCTGGAGTGCCCAGCAACCTCTTCTGACCCCCATGGGCACTTCTCTCACGTGTAACACGCATGTGGGCAAAACACCCGCACATTTAAAATGAAATAAAACCTTAAGGAGCTGTGAGTTCCAGGCCAGCCTGATCTCCATAGTGAGTTCATGGACAGCCAGGACTGAGAGAACCTGTCTCAAAAAAACAAACACAAACAAACAAAGGAAAGTAAACAAAAAAGTTGCTTAAAATTCTTTGATTTATAGAGTATAAATGCTATTTCCCGCATTGTGATTGTTTTGTTACCACTGCTAGAGCAGACACAGCTCCATGCAAGCAAGCAAACACACTATCACTCAGCTACAGCTCTGTCCCTGAGCGCCCTCTTATATGTGATTTAATATTTATTGATGAATGCACTGGGAATTTGAAATTTTATGTGCCTTGAAACTCACATTAGAAAATGTCACAGAAGCCGGGCGATGGTGGCGCACACCTTTAATCCCAGCACTCGGGAGCCAGAGGCAGGCGGATCTCTGTGAGTTTGAGACCAGCCTGGTCTACAGAGCTAGTTCCTGGACAGGCTCCAAAACCACAGAGAAACCCTGTCTCGAAAAACCAAAAAAAAAAAAAAAATAAAAAAATAAAGTCACTCTTCTGTTGTTGTGAAGTGAAAACCATGATTAAGGCAACTCTTAGAAAAGATAGCATTTAATTAGGGCTTATTTACCGTTTGATCTGAGGGTCTGTAACCAATGGCAATTAAACATATTCACAACATATCGAAGGCGTCTTACATTCAGGCCAACATGGTGCTGGAGAAGTAGCTAAGAGCTTTACATCCTGATGTGCAAGGAGAGAGCCTCCAAGTCCACCTCCAGCGACACATTTTATAATTCTAACAAAACAGCTCGTGCAAACATATGAGGGAGGGGATTGTAATTCAGACACCAGTACTTTATATTTTCAGCTTCCTTCATAAGTTTTATGTTTTATTAAAGATTTATTTATTTATTATGTATATAGTGTTCTGTCTGCATGTGTGCCTGCACACCATAAGAAGGCACCAGATCTCAGTATAGATGGTTGCGAGCCACCATATCATTGCTGGGAATTAAACTCAGGTCCTCTGGAAGAGCACCCTATACTCTTAATCTCTGAACCATCTTTCCAGCCCCTTTATATTTTATGTTTTTTGACTATTAACTCGTATTTTTATTAAATAGTTTGTAATAGTTTTTTTTTCTATTTTTCCCTCCTACTCCCCCACACACCCTCCCCACCCCTCTATTTTATGATTTTAAAGTTCTTTAAGAATGTGTTGTTTCCAAGTGTTGTGACAAAGTAATTTAGATTCGTCTCTTTTTGGTTCTAATATTTTTGACATAGTTTGAATATCAGCAAAGTAGTGAGTTCTGGTGACAATTCTTCCATACCCAAGCCTCCCAAATGTTAAAAATGCTAGCTTTGTCATTGACCTTCTTTCACACATCAAGACATGACACTTTTCTAATTTTTTCAGAATAAATTTCAGGACCCCTTCATCCTTTGTCTTCCTTCCTTATCCTGGAGGGAACATTCTCCTACACTAAAACATCAAAGGAAGAATTTTATTTATTATTTTTAATAAGCACAAATATTTGGGTTTTTTTTGTTTGTTTGTTTTTTTAAGACAGCATTTCTCTGTGGTTTTGGAGCCTGTCCTGGAACTAGCTCTTGTAGACCAGGCTGGTCTCGAACTCACAGAGATCCGCCTGCCTCTGCCTCCCGAGTGCTGGGATTAAAGGCGTGCACCACCACCGCCTGGCCAAATATTTGTTTTCTGTAATGAGTTCTCTGCTTCAGTGTAGAGCTCTGGGGTAACACAGGTTGTCCTTTAATTTTCTGGTAGTCTGGCATAAAAACTGACAAACACCTTGATTGTAGTTTATATCTGACCATTTCTGTATTGCAAGTTTGTTCACTTGTTGTTTTTTTTTCTATTTTAAAAATGAATGTTGTTTATTTATTTTGATAGTTTCTTGTTAATTGTCCCAGGCTGGCCTTGAGTTTTGGAAACTGTGATTCAGTAATGAGTTCTGAGATTATAAATTTCCATCATCTTCACAACTACTCTTCAACAAAAATTATGTGAAGCTGGGTAGTGGTGGCTTGTGCCTTTAATCGCAACACTCACGGGGAGGCAGTGGCAGGTGCCTCCAAGTGAGGCCAGCTTGGTCTACAGCACAAGCTCCAGGACAGCCAGGGTCACACAGAGAAACCCTGCCTACATGAGAAAACAAACAAACATACAAATCATTATGTGTATCTGTGTTTGGATACATGTGCATGTGCGTGGGTTGTGGGTGCTAGGGGAAGATGCTCTAGACCGGTGCTGGGGACCAACCTAGTTGTGGCATGCTCCCTTCCCCGCGGAGCCATCTCTTCAGCCTCCACCGCTACCTTACTTGTTTGTTTAGGCAGGGTTTCTCTGGGTAACAGACCTGGCTGTGCTGGAACTTACTCTGTGAACAAGCTGGCCTGGTACTCAGAGAGATCCCCCTGCCTCTGCCCCCACTGCCTGGCCATCACAGCTGCTCTGGATTCCGCTTTCTGACGAGTTTATCGACTGTACGCAGCCATTGCAATTGTCATTTTTCTTTTCTTTCATTGCAGTCCAGCTAAGGATTTGTTTTAGTTTTCTGAATGTGATTTTTAATTTTTTTTCTCAAAAATTTAAAAAATTCATTAAAATGTATATTTTTTTGTCAGGAATAATATTTGGTTTGTGAGAGTATTATATTTTCTGGCTCGGCTTGGTGGTGCACGTTTGTAATCCTAATCCCGTACGGAGGATCTCAAGTTCAAAGCTAGTCTAGGCAGGTTGGTTAGGCCCTGTCTTCAAAGGGATGGCCAGTTAAGAGGAGAGCCTGGATGCTGGTCTATGATGCTAGAGGCCCTCAGTCCCAGCCCCACCAGTCAGCGCCAGGTCCAGCATCAGCCCTTAGATTTTATGCATTAGCATTCACAGACCACAGCTAGCTGTTTCATCTTTCTATTCCATTTTGCTTTATATACTTGGAAATTTGGTTTTCTCATGAAGATAACGAACCAGTGTAACAAACAAGCAGAGTTTTCTTTTCCCATGTACGCTCATCCCTAAAATGCTGTGTTACCCACACCTTTCCTAGCGCTTTTAGAATGTAGTTATTTAACAAGGGGTGCTTCCCGTGGATGATTTAGAAAGTGGACACAGAACTCAGCCGTTTCAGACATGTAAATGCCGTGGCTGTTTAGATAACCCTATCTAGTTGTTAGGTAGAGCATCTGCCATTTGTCTCATGTTGTTGGTATTCTGTATGAAGGCGTAACATACCCACAAAGTGTTAGAATTCTCTCGCAGAAGTATGAAGATTGCCTAGGACTCAGGAGTTCAGACATCCTGTTTGAGATACAAACCTCAGCTTCACTCTGCAGGACACAAAATGTGTTGTTACCGTGCCTAACATCTGCCCTCTTATTTTTATAAATATATGTCTGCTACAGCCTGTGCGGTGTTGGGACCATCTGTCTCTCTGCTCTGCACACACGAGGCCAGTCCAGCTACAAATGGCAGGAGACAGCTGTGTTTACACCTTCCTGTTGAATACCTTGGAGCACCCCTTGGAGGGAGGAAGGCCTCTGATGGCAGCAGCTGCTTAGCTCACATGCTGGGATTGGTGAGGCAAAGGAAGTTCTAGGAATTATTTGACTTCAGCCCTCACTCATGTAAACAGAGTCCATTTTCTGCTGGTCTGGTACAGCAGGATTGGAAAGCCCCTCACCACATGATCATGTCTTTAACTAGGGAAGAAAGAAGAGGCCCTTGAGGTCAGTGGAAGAACACTTGCTTTGTGTGTGTGAGGCCATGGGTTCAGTTCCCAGTACCACAGGCAGAAAGGTTGAGAGGAAAGAGGGACCCAGGGAGGGAGGGAAGAAAGACTCCCCATTACAAGGGAGAGAGAAGTAGGGATTGTTCTGTCTTTTGGAGACGAGGTTTCTGCAGTACAGTTCATTAACAGCATTTCATAGTCGTTTGGTTCAATTAAATCAAAAGCGAATAATTTCAGATGCTAGTAATAAAGAATTTGCTGTTGTATTTTATGTGTTTTAAATCTAAGATGATGTATGTCAATTTTGTGGACACAGAAGGGAACAGTTTATGCTAGAATGAGGTTGAACCAGTTTCATGGGAACAGAGACTATAAAAATTGAGAATGAAGTTACTTCCTTGCTCTTAGCTGGTGGGAGCCCCCTGGAAGTGAACTCACATTTGTCCACTGTGTTTATAGTCTTTCCCCACCTTCTCATGTCCTCATTTCTTCGTGAATATCTCAAAACCGTGGGCCCTAGCGCTTTAAGACAAACTGAGTGCTGTGTAGTCCTGGCTTCTTCTGCCTCCTGCGGGCACTTGTACTTACTGTCAGTGCCCTATGGGAGTTCTCAGAAGAGAAGAGTTCACATGTGATGTGTGCATTCCCAGTGCTTCTTTGATCTCATTGTCCCATTTAAGCCCTTCTGAGCCACACTGAGTAAACAGGTGTGTTTCTCACTTAATAGCATTTATTTGAATGGCTGCAGCTGGTATTTTAAAATAAGTTTGTCATCAGTTTTAGTTTGAGAGCAAATGATGTTTTCATGTAGTAAATGTGAAAGTCCATTCCTTATTTTAATTCAGTTCAACCCCGTTCACCTTGGTTTATTTAGACTTTCATCCAAGCCTCAAGTCTTATAGAGTAAGTTCAGAGAAGATGGAAAGATTTGGTAACAGACCCCCGTATACTATAGCCCATGGTATCTGCCACTTTCTGTCTGTCTGTTGTAACCATAAATTTGTATAGTATTGCTCTGAGGGTTTGGTTCCAGATACAACACGATCACAAGAGCATTTTCATTTGAGTGTGTGCACTTTTGTCTACATGTGCAATATATTTACCGTAGTTTGAGTTTCTAGCTTTTGCGCCAAATAAGTAGAGTACTTAAACCATACCATAGTTTATTGCATTTTGCTGTAAATCTGTGGATTTTTTATTTGAAAGAAGTCTACTGTATACCATATTGAAAGTCAGCGGGCATAGCAGTCGACAGAAGTTTGGCATTATTTATGCTATGCTGGTCGCTCCTCTGTCGCATATGGAAGAACTTCAGCATTATCTATGTTTTTCTAATGAAAATTTTTTACGTCTTGAGTTTGTAATTTAAAATGGCATGCCAAATATGTCTCAAATTAGTCAGCTGTCTGTTTCAGCTTCAGTTTGTCCTACAGATCAGCAGATCGAAAACCACCAGTGCCGTTAACCTGTCTGGTAGGGAACAGTTAAAATTCGGCTAATGAACAAATTAAAAGTTGGAAATGACATGAGGGCTCATTTGCAGCAATGGGGAAGGAAATGGGAATTCACATCATTTGCTTAAGAGAAGGTACACACAGTGGCAGCAGAGCCTTTAGAATGAATTTTAAATTGAACTTAAAATGTCTCGCCTCCCTTGAGCATTGTACATACAATGTGCTGTAGCCTTTCCTCGCAGTTCCTGGCATCTTGGAGTCCTTCTGACCCCATGTTTTAGTTGCTCAAAGAACTTGATCAGCTGAAGGATAGGGTTGATTGAGTATGTTTATGGGATTTTTCTTTTGGTTGGGCTGGCTGCTAGACTGTATTCTCTCAGCGCGCACAGGAGGCTGAGGCGGAAGGTTCACAAGCTCGAAGTCCACCTGGTCAGCACAGGAAGCCACTCACTCAGGAACTCCCAGAGCCTGTGGATTGGACAGATCAACTGTGTGTGTGTGTGTGTGTGTCGGGGGGGGGGGGGAGAGGGTGTTGAGACAGGGTTTCTCTGTAGCTTTGGAGCCTGTCCTAGAACTCACTCTGTGGACCAGGCTGGCCTGGAACTCAGAGATCCTCTTGCCTCTGCCTCCTGAGTGCTGGGATTAAAGGTGTGCGCCACCACCGCCCGGCTGATTGGAGAAATCTTAAGAGTAGCCTTTTACCACTAGAATCAGGTTACAGAGGTTTACATGTGTTCATAACAGATGCCTTGAACCGCAGTGACAGAGCCACGGTCACTCTGAGAGCTGGGACCTGAACTCTGGTCCCCAGAAAGTAAACGCTCTAACCACTGAACCACCCGTTTAAAGTACTGTTCATTACTGTTTTTGAGAATTCCTTTGAGACTTAATGGCCAGGTAATTTCATATTAGGTTATAAGTAAATAATTCTCTAACAATCTAGAATTTGATTTTTATTACTTATTTCACTTAGCTATTGTCCTGCAGATTTAACCAACCATATCACTGCAACTCAAAGTGTTTTATTATTATTATTTTATTTTTGTGTAGGGGTGTGTGCTTGTGCATGCATGTGTGTCAGACACTATTTTGGTTTTCTGAGACAGGGTTTTTCAGTGTAGCCCTGACTGTCCTAGAACCAGACTGGTCTCGTACTCACAGAGATCGACCTGCCTCTGCCTCTCCAGTGCTGGGATTAATGGCGCACGCCACCTCTGCCCATCTACATTGCTGGATGTGTGAATTCTTCAGACCCATCTCTAGTAAACTGATTTCACTACTGAATACAGCCAGCATTCAAATTCATACACTCCCTACCTTTACCCCGCTTGAGTAGGACACTACAGCTGTGTGCCTTCAGTGTCGGGGTGTGTGAGGACAGTCATAGGTGAAGACAGCTGGATCATGGGCCTGGACTTTGTGACTTCATATTTTCATTCTTTTGCTACTGAAGAAAGATTAAGCAGGAGCCTTTCAAAAGAGCAGCTGACACTACCCCCAGCCAGCAGTGGCCTGAGTCAGTGTGCTCCTTCGGAGTCGGTAGATCCTTCACATGTTCGTGGCAGAGGTCCAATCCGCCAGACAAGGCAAGAAGTGGGCAAATGCGAGCTGGATGCTTGCCAAGTCTACATACCAAACTGGGTTCTCACCCCACGCCTTCGGCCGCCCTCTCTCTATGGAGCTGTTGGCCAGTGGATCACTCCTGGCTGGAGGTAGAGCAGCTTTTAACCAAAGCAGCTGGGCTACCCTGTGAGTTGTGACCCTGTTGTCGGCTGAGATGACTGTGGCTGCTAAGGGCCTCCTCACTTGGTGTCACCATGGTATGGTGGGGTGAGCATCTGACTGGTGACGTTTGCAACCTGCTGTGATTTCCTGGAAAGAAATCGGGGGTTGTCTGTCTGTTTAGGTTTACTTTTCATTTGATGGGGTGAAGCGCGTTTCTGTTTTATAAATCAGGAAGCTTTCTCTGTAGGTAGGGAGTGTTAGGGTCAACAAAGTGGGCCTTTGTTGTTAGTTTGTTAATGTAGAGATGGATAAATTTTGTCCCATTTTTGTTTGTTGTTTTTTGAAGCCATTGGAGAACTCTTTCAAATTATAGAGGACTGAATAGACAATTTCAGTACAAATTTCCAAGTTCTTTACCCTGCAAGTATCTGTGTATCTGTGACTATTCATGTGTGTGGTGTCCCTGTCAATAATCCGAATTCTGTTGTATGTTGCAACTTGAGCGTAGTTAGAGGGCTGTCCATGGGCCCTGCAGATTACACACGGGCACCATGGGGCTATTTTAGATGACGGTGTTTCTAACAGAATTATTCTGAGTATTGGAATATTTGGGGTGTTCTGCTTATAATAATTGAAACGAAAGGTGAGTATTGTCTACCAACACAATTCCCTTCATATCTGAAGTATTTCTGGCATTTAGAAATGGCTTTACCCTTGTTTTATTTTTTTTTAATTAATGCACAGGATCCCTATGTTGTGGAGACATTGTTCAGTTCAGTTTTTCAAAGTACAAAGCGAGCTCTGTGACGTCAGAGTTCTGATAGATGTGACCAGAGCTTTTTCCTCAGTGTCATGTAATGGAGTAAACAGTTGGGCTACACTGGCCTAACTCAGCAACATTGTGGAAGTTAAACAACTTAGACTCCCTAGCAAGGTGTATGTTTTTAAAAGATACATTTTTTTGTACTGTGGCGGTACCCAAGCATTATGGTTATGAAATGTCGAGAAAATAGTAAAATGTCTTACAAACAAAAACTGCATTCACCCACTTGGTCTTTCAATCTTGTTTTTTATGCATTGTTTTCTGCAGCTTAATGTTAATATTCTGTGGGTCACAGAGGAAAACCATGGAAGGCCACTGTTGATTTTACTGGTTCTGTCCTTGCCAGTAACTAAACCGTTAAAGCTTGCAGGAGTTCTTGTCAGCCACACCCCCCTCTCTGATGTCTCTTCTCTTAATGCCCCTGTCTCTCAGTCTGCCTTTGTATTTATTGCGTTCTGAAACTCAGAATCAGGCTCACTGTTGTGAGGACATTTTTCTCGACCTTTAATTTTTTTTGGAATGTACTCTGTTTGTTTGGAAATTAATACTAATTAACAGGATTATCTTTCTCCTTAATATCCCAGTCTCCAGTTTTGAAAAAGGAAATTGCCACAGCTTAGTAATGTGTGTCCCCTTCAATTTCTTACGCCTTCCAAATGTCAGATGCCTCATTAAAATTTTTTTAAATCTAACTATATTTCTAAGTCTTATTTGTGCATGGTATGCCTTAAAAACTGGGAACTGAATTTAAAGCAGAAATAATGTGTAGCATTGAATTCTCAGTTTGTACCCCTGTGGTATTTCACACATGCAGTTGCGGCTACCATTGAGCTGCAGCAGGTGAGGAGGCTGTGTTCTTATGCTAACTTTCTGGGCTGTAACAGAACTAGAACTCATTCCGTAGTTTTGCCAGTGACCCACAGAACAACGCCCAGCTTACTGCAGATGAGAGCTTGAGAACTGTGTGGGGAGAAGCAGCAGCTGGGGAGCACAATGCCCTCATGTCAGAGACTGCCATCTCTCGTTAGCACTGAATACTTGGCGTCACACATAATAATTGTTCTTCTCCATCTGATTTTCCCATTTGATTCGCTCTCTGTGTTTAAGGGCTTCAGCCGTGAATTTTGTGTTAAAGTAGGTGTGCTGCTGGGGTGCTCCAGAAAAGGGGGAGAAATAGAGAAAATTCAAATCTACATTTCTATGAAAACTGAGGCCCTTGTTTCTGTACCTCACATACTTACTGGTTCTACCACAGCATATATGGCAGAATTGCTATTGATTATTAATTTTGAGTTATTTTTTATCATACTCTTTAACAGTACAGTATATTTGTATTTACTAATGTTGAATGAGTTTTCCTCTAATTTTTTGTACATTTTCCCCCCTTTTCCACCAAGGCCTTATCTCTTTGGAGCGGGGTGTTTTTCCATAAAAGCTCCATGGTGAGTTCCCATTTGGTCCCGCATGCCTGATTCATTTGCTGTTCTCTCGAAAAGTTTTAGAGTTTGTTTTCAGTTGCATGGCCTGATCGCAGATAGATGCACCAAGTTACTGGCTGAGTAGATCTGAATGCTGGCATTTAAACCTTTAAAAGCAGTTCCTTTGGTTTTACTTTAGTCTTTCAAAACACTTTTTTCTACAAAAACCAGATTTGTTTTGTCTTTATTTGTTTTTTTTTTGTTGTTGTTGTTGGTTGTTGTTGTTTTTTCTCTTAAAGAAGGCAGAAGAGTTCTGTCACCGTGCTGGTGAATAATGTAAGAAAGGTCTAGCCACAAGCAGAATCTTTGAATGTGAAGTTCCTCACTTAGCATACTTCATACTAGAGAATGGAGTTTGTTTTTAAGGACAAATATATGGAGGGCCAAGTTGCAGTGTATTTTATTTGGTCCCAAAAGGACTGTGTTGAACTCTGTTTTGAATAAAGTGGGTATTTAATGAGCTGAATAAAAGGTAAAGGAATGCATGTTTCTGATGAAAATGCCCATGACATTCTGTTGAACTATGTTAGACAGTTAAGGCATGATAACCACAGAAAGGGAAGAGTGTGTTCCATATTCACATTTGAAGACAGCAGTTAGAATGTGTTGAGGATCTGATATAAAATGTTTAAGTAATTATGAATTGGGATTCTAGAATAAAGCTGCCTTGCTCTTACATACTAGCTCCTATGTTACATGCCAGCTCCTATGTGCTCTTACATACCAGCTCCTATGTCTGCTGGCACTGTGATCTCAGATACCCTAGAGCCTTGCGTTTCCTCTTTTCCTTATATATGTAATGAAGCAGCGTTAGCATCTGTTTTGTGGCTTCGCTGTGAGGATGTAATGAGCTTATACTGGATAAGCGCACTGCAGTGCTTAATGACAGTGGTGCATAGTAGTGGCTCATTCAATAGTCACTGCTGAGGACTCCCTGTCTGAAAAGATACCTCTTAAAACTAGATCATGTGCTTTGCCTCAAGAGGGTCTCCCCTGGCTAGTGTAGAACTCTGTGTGCACCAGACTTGTCTTGGCTCCCTGAGTGCTGGTTTCAGGCGTGTGCTACCATGCCATACTATCTCTAGTTGTTAAAATAGAAAAGGAAGTTTTGAGCCATGGAAGGTATTTAAGTTCTTCACATCTTTCTGATCCTCATAACTGTTGCTAAGAATTGTTCGTTGTGCTCTATTAGAACCTGAACAGTGTTTTATCTGGGCACGAGTTGCATGCATGGAATTGTAGCACCCGGGAGGCTGAGGCAGTAGACAGCAAGTTTAAATCCAGCTTGGGACACGCAATAAGATTGTCTCTCCAAAACCGACCAGTCTTTTTATAGTTGTATTGTTTCCTGGAACATTTTCAGGGTTCTTGTGCCCTGGGAATGGAAGTTTTCATTCTCCTGTAGGGCTAGGTGATAGAGTCTCCACCAAATAGCCACCTTTCTAGTACAGTATAGGACAGAGATGCCAAAACTGTCTTGACAATTTACAGAGACAAATCCTCTCAAAGTTGATCTTTCTTTTTTTTAAAATCAGATTTCTTCTCAAAATCAGTAAGATACATGGATTTTTGCTGGCTTAGGGTGACTAGGGAATTTTAAATGCCACATCCAAAATATGATTAAATGTCTTTGTGCACTAAATGTGGAATTAAATTCCATTTGAGGATAAATTCCTCATTCTAAGTACAAAGCAAAGAGTTTCAGCATGTTAATACGGACTGAAGTTTTGACATGCAGCTGAAGATGAACTAACAAATGCTGTGTGTTAAATAAGGAAAGGCCGCTCCCCAACAGCTCATGTGTTCCTCACAGTTAAGCAAAGGCACTTGTCAACTAGAAATGATTTGAGGTTGAAACAAGATTAAAAGAGCCAGATTAAAGAAAGGGATCTATGAAATATAGTCGACTTCTAAATCACTGCCTGTCTTCCAGAGACTGCTTTGTGGTCTGTTTGATGCCATCGTTAGGTCCTAGGAAACTCGTTCTTAGTCACTTACACTAGACTCAAAGGTCCTCCTTTTAAATGTGCCACATTACCAGGGTGCATGTTTTTTCCATTAAGATCTTAATGAAACCTCAAATTAAGGCAGCAAAATGAATATAGATTTGACAACTTCTTCCATGTTGTTTATGAGAGCCGCTTTGTTTCCGCAGCATTTGCTGTTTTTCCATGATACTTAGCGTTCAACTTGAGAATGTTCTTATTTACCGCCCTAAAATGAAACATCATGCTAACTGAGGATGTGTATAGTCCTTTCAGTCAGGGCAGTACATGGATGTTGGATGAACACGAAATCTTTATAGCTTCTTTTATAATGTAAATTTCTTATAATTCTCAGAAATTAGTTTTGGGTTACAACATTTGTACTTAGTTAAGATTTTTTTGCTTTTGGTATGTCACAGTTCGTACTAATTCTTTATTCTTCAGTAAAGGACTTTAAGTCTTTAATTCAGTTTCAGATGAGACCATTTAAAAGCAGCCTCTTTCCCTTTGATATCACAGCGGGCTGGGAATGAAACGGTGCAGGCTGTATTTGACAGTAGTGTTCAGCCTAGGAATTTCCAGCACTCTATGTTACATGTTTATGTAGGATATTTATTGTTTTGAGAGACCATGCCAGTTTTTGTTGTTGATTTGTCGAGACAAAATCCATCTATACTGTAGAAATTACTGTGTAGCCTAGGCTCGCCTTAAAGTTTGTAAAGTTCTCCTGCCTCAGCCTAATGGACACTTCCTAAGGGATTTTGATTTCTGCATTAACAGTGTTGTGTTGTGCGGGTGTGTGCATGCGGTCCTGGGTTTTGCCGTAGGTTTCTAAGTCCTTCCCAGAGTTGCCTGTGTGTAGAGCACACAGTGATGCTTCTGTTCCCTGGGAAAATAGCCCTTATTCATAATTGCCTCTGGATTACTGACAGTCACCTTTAAGAAAGGAGTGAAGTTTATGTGTGGAATTGTGGTACGTGGTTTTTCCTGAGCGTTCTTCTGAGCATATTTGAAAGCTTCACAGTTTCACCCTTTTCAAGGCGATGTGTGCAGATGAGATCTTTTTCATCTGTTGTGTTTTCTTCCCTTTTAAACTTGTAAACATACATTATAATATCATAGTATAAGTAAATTTATTGTAAATATTATATAAATATTCATGTTTTCGATGGTTTAAAATAAAGTAATTTTGGTTGCCTTTCTGGTCTAGTTTTAGGGGAAAATTCGAGAAAGAGAAGATTTCTAAATTCTTTTGAAAGCTTTGTCACACAGGAACTAATATAGCTCATAAAGAAAACAAATTTTCAGTTTCTCTCTGTTGGAATTCTTAGTGCTCGTTCCCACTCAGACTCTCACATTGGACAGTTGGCGGCTGTCTCAGCCCTGCCATGCTGCGCCCTCTCTCAGCACCCTGGGCGAGCGTGCCCCCATAGCTGTAGCTTCAGTTCCTCTCTGTGGTGCCTGGCACAGTTATTTGGGGGGCGGGGGTTGAACACCGTCCTTTATTTTTAAAATGCAGGTGTCTCTAGAGGGAAGGGTTTTGTTTCTGTTTCTTTTTCTTTCTCTTGTTTGCATTCGAATGCAAAGCAGGCAAGAGAAATCCAGTGTTAATCTAGATTGTGATGGAGGGTTTTTAAGACTTTCCAAATGTTTGAGAAGCAATGGGACACCGGTTAGCTGTAGTGAGAATGATTCCCATTCTTCAAGCGCTTTCTTAGGCGAAGTGAGAGAATTAAACCCCTGCTTTTATTTACCACTGTGTTTCTTTTGCTCTGTGTTTGTGTTCTGTTTCTCTCCTGGCTTCCTTAGGAAGGGTTCAGTGCATGTGGTATTTTATGATTATTATTTTGCCACGATTGGCAAATGTTGTATTTATTTCATTTTTCTTTCATGTTTTGCTAAAAAGTTAATCCAAGCACTCGATGTAGTAAAGAGGCCTCAGCGGGACTGCTGTGCTCTGCTCTGTGTCTCTTAACTGTCACTGTGCATGCCGTGTTCTCCTGTGTGTTTCTTTAAACTCAGGCTGAGTCCATATAAACAATGCAGTTAAACTTCTGTGCAGCAATTAAAATGGAAGTACTGTTTTATTCATTATATTAGCAATAGTATAAGTGTATAAGGTTAAGTCCCCTGCACAAGAAACCTTCTTAAATTGGCCTGTATTGGGGCTTGTTGAGACCCCTTCTGAGGAGAACGGTGTTGAGCGCAAGCAAGAAACGAGGTTAACATTACAGTCTTCCCCGTGCAGGTCAAGTGAGCAGTCTGAACGTCCGCATGATTTACAGGGCTGCCCCTTTCTTCTCTTACTTACGTATCCTCTTTCTTTTTTTTTTTCTGTCAACAGCAGGGTGTTTTGCGGTAGGAATACTCTGGCTCACTGTGGAAAGGTTTGTGTGTAGCCTGTTGCATACACGCATGAGAAGAAAGACTGTTTTGGTCCTACGAGGCTTCTTCCACATTATTTTTTAAAATTAAGATTAGGAGCAAATGGAGCCAGAGTTAAAATGTCTAGCTTTGAGGAGAACACATAAAAAATGTTTTCTAAGTAGCGTTCTTTTTTTATTACATTATCTCTTTTTATTTCTCTGTAAGATTTATACATGTGTACACATATTTTTATGTTTCTATTTTGCTTAAATGACAAAAATCATGCCAGATGGAAACTGATGATGGAAATAACTTGATATGAACTAGCTCCCCCAAATATGCTCTCTCCCCTCTTCAGCACTGTGGTATGTGAGGGGCATTAAAGAATATCTTTTTTCAAATTGACTTCTTAACTCATGAGGTTTACTGGTATCCTATCACTGGATAAAGGATAGCTGATGAAATATAAGACTAAAGTAATAGTTTTTTCATAAATGCAACACAGTTTTACCATAGGATGTCGTTTCTCATAACACATTTGAGTTTGTATAAAATAGTACTGTGTTTGTGATGGCTTTCGAAATGGACCGATGTGAAGCCTATAGAAGTCTAATGAAGTTTAGCTGTTGCTAATTCCAGGCTTGCTGAAATGTAAGATGATAAACGTATAGAATGTTCTCAAAGGATACACTGATGCCCTATAATTTTTTTGGCGTTTCTTGATTCTGTTAGAAAGCTAGTCTTTTGTCCTGGTGTTATTTTTGAGTCTGTCCAAATCCTTCAGAGGAACCATATATTCTTTCTTGAAATGGCAAAACCGCTTGCTATTACATGATTAAGTAACGCCAACCACAACAAAGTCTCATCCAGTAATTTGCCAATTCGAACTTGTTTCTGTGAAGCTAACTTGTACATTATAGTGTGACTGGCTCCTGACAGGGTAGGCCCACAGTTGCAGACATTTCCAAAGAAACTCTTTAGTGCTTGCTACGGAGATCGTGCAAGCAAGAGGACCAGAATTCAGATCCCCAGCACCCATTTAAAAAGCATGGTATCAAATGTCTGTAACTCCAGCCTGGGGAGGGGAATGAGTGTGAGGTGAGGAGAATACATGGATCCTCAGATCTTGCTGGCTAGCTTATTAGTTGATAGGGTCAGTGAGAAAACAGTCACCAAAACAACAATAACAATGGTGACAATGACATCAACAACAATGTAGAGAGCAGTAGAGGAAGTCACCTGTCTCTGCTGGTGTCCCCACACACGATCACACAAACACACACACAAATAAAAATAGACCTTCTGTAGTGGTTTCTCTTGCTCCTCTTCCCCAGCACTTGAAAGTTCTCAGGGCCATCGTGGCCAGGGGCACATCGCAGATGGCAGCCAGAGGAGCTTGTCAGTTATGTGTTAGTCATTGAGTGACGGACTGAGAAGCCTTGAAGAACAGCACACACTCTGAGGAAATACACAAGGAGATTCACATCCAGACGATGAGTTGTGACTTTAGGTGACCTAGATACTGGGAAGATGGCAGCCAGAGGAGCTTGTCAGTTATGTGTTAGTGATGGACTGAGAAGCCTTGAAGAGCAGCACACACTCTGAGGAAATACACAAGGAGATTCACATCCAGACGATGAGTTGTGACTTTAGGTGACCTAGATACTGGGAGCGCGTACATGCTGCAGTGTCAGAGGAAGGTGATGCTGTTGCCGTTCTGGTGGGTCACTGGCAACAGCTGTGCAGCAAGGGAAGTGACATCACATCAACCGTTCTTCAAAGACCGATGCATTATTGTCTGAGAGTCTGACCACACTTGATTTTGTATATTTTCTATGTGGATGTTATTTAGTGGGAACAATGTGTTCAGTGAGTATTAATGAGTGATTGAAAGAAATGGCCTTTTTGTGCACTGTTGTGTGTTTTTCAAAGTGGAAGTTCAGCTGGACCAATCAGGGCAGCATCCCTCCCTCCCTCCCTCCCTCCCTCCCTCCCTCCCTCCCTCCCTCCCTCCCTCCCTCCCTCCCTCCTTCCCTCCCCCTCTCTCTCTCTGGAAAGTGCCCACACAGAAATCTCAGGAAATTAGATGTTGAAGAGTGTCGCAGGGAAGGTGAGGTCGCTGAAGTGCTATCTGAAAAATAGACAAGGTCTGTGAGCTTTAGACGGAATGTGTGTTGTGTTAGGAGATGTGAAGGCCTTGCCCTAGAGCCCGGCTTGCTTTCTCTAATTCAGTAGGAGAACACACTGCATAATCTGCGGGGTCAGGGAGGGTGCTCCAATAATTATATTTGCACAGATTGTGGCAAAGTTTTGCTTTATGACATCTGGGCTAGGGCCATGTTGTGAGAGCAGATACAGTCCCCAGCCCCACACAGTGGGCATTGCCGTCTATGTCGTGCGTTCTGGTAGTCAGAGCTCTGAGTGGAAAGTTAGTCACTCAAGGAAAAGTGTTGGGTCATTCCAGTGCAGGTTTCTTTTGGACCCCAGAAACCAATCTTCCCTTGGCGACACATGTGGTAGGAGACAATGAGATAAGGTGAGGCAAGAGCAGAAGGTGGCGGTCACGTTGGTTCCCAGCAGGACTCAGTGCGAAGCTGAACCTCAGGCCCCAGCTTCACGGCGTTGACGCTTTTGCCAGCGTGGCATATTCTGGGCTGGGAATTAGACAGGTAATCTATGGGCCATAGTTGTATTTGATAGTTAGCTCTGAGAAATTTGCTAACTCAGAAGAGAACAGAAATCCAGGAATTGAAAGACAATGAAAGCTTGAAAGTAGAAGGCAAGGACGTGAAAATGTATTGTGCACAATAGAGGAAAGCGGGTTCTTAGTGGAAGTCTCTGAAGCGACAGTGGTTAGCACACACATCTTCGGTCAGAGTGAAGAGAGAACGGATTTGTGTTTGGTAAGCTTTCAGTATTTAGCTCATCCTGGTCTTTCCACTGAGCAAAATAGATAAGTCATTTTCACAAATCCAGCCGCCAGGAAGACGTCTGACTCTACTTGCGATAGGACATGGCGTTAGATTCTCCAGAGTGCGTGTTTCTGCAGAGAGCAGGGCTTCAAGGTGCACCAAGGCTTCATTTTGAGTCATCCTCATTTCCACGCATGCTGTCTCCATGCCCTGTATGGTAGTCTCTTGTCCTGACGTCGGGATGGACTGTTAATGTTGGAAATGTGTCTGTTCCTCCATTGAAAAGTTTCCACTGGAATGTTAGCCGTCTGAAAGGAGTGGCTGTAATCCCGAAGCCAGCATCCAGTTCAAAAGCAATTGGTTTTATTTTGTTGAGACAGTGTCTTACTAGTTTCCTAGGCTAGCCACGGAACCCAGACACGTGCACAAAAGTATCCCTCTGGCCTTGGGTGGGATCACAGGTGCTTGCCACCACACCCAGCTCTCTTATCAAGACCCTTTAACTTTGGAATCATTTCTGTCTCATCTCCTGCACTGTCTCATTCCATTGGTCAGTATTTTTTCTGAGGAAATGCATGACTGTACTGTAGCACCTCAATATTTAGGGGTAGGGCTTATTTTGGGGAAAAAAATCTTTCCTAATATACAAGACTGTGGTTCATCATGGTAATTTTTAAATGTTCTTTTACTTTTTAAGCAAAGTTAAACCACCTCCACAAATTTCACCGAGCAAATCAATGGGTGGCGAGTTTTGCGTGGCTGCAGTGTTCGGGACCTCCAGGTCGTGGTTTGCAAACAACGCAGGTCTGAAACGGGAAAAAGGTATGTGGTTTGCTCATGCTCAGCTGCCCTGTTGCATCGCCTCTGAGGATACGGGGTGAGCAACTCTTCTAGATGACTTTATGACTAATAGCCTAATAGTTTTTACTAAAATAAAATTAAGTCCACTTCTTTCTTTTTATCTATCAAGTCTGGCTCTAATTAAAACTATTTTCTCACACAAATGGAAAATGAATTTACCATTGACTGATTTTTTTTTTTTTATTTATTTTCAAGAGCAAGTCCCTATATATAAACCTGGCTGTATTTAACTTGTAGACCAGGCTGGCCTCGAACTCAGAGATCCTCCTTGCCTCTCTCTGCTGGTATTATATATGTGCATACTAACCTGGCCCGGTTGACTGTATTTTGTCTTTTTTAATGACATTCACATTTGATCTTAGGGCTATCTATTTTATACCTAGTCTATTACAGGTTTTGCACAAGCTAATTTCACAGTATTGTCTCTGAAGGAAGAAGGAGAAAATTTTGTAACCTTGGAATCAACCAAGCTCACTAATATCAGTTTATGTTAGCTAAGGGGGCCTATGTGGGTGTGAATGCATTATTTTCTGAAGAGGATGGTCAGTCCCCTGGAGCTGAAGTTACAGGTGATTGTGAGCTGCAGGATTTGTAGTGGGCACTGAATTCAGTCCTCTGCAAGAGCAGCAAGTGCTCTCAAATGCTGAGTCATCTCTCTGGTTCCTGCTACATAAAAAAGATAAAACCAACAAAATCCTCAAGCCCCAAAATAAAACAAAAATGCTAAACTTTTAGTGAGAAATAAGTGTCACATTTTGTGGTTATTATTGGCTCCTATGAGTTGGTGGGAATTACTATGTTTCTGTTTTTAATTTTTTAAAGTTTTGTTAAGTGTATAAATATTTTTGCCTGCATGTGTGTATGTACAGCAAGTGTATGGTGGTATTCATGGGGATCCAAAGGACACTGGATCCTCTGGAACTGGAGTCACATGTAGGAACCCTCATGTGGGTGTTCAATTGCTCTTAATCACTGAGCCATCTCTCCAGTCCAGTTGCTATGTTTTTAACCTCTGTTTTGATCACAGGGATCAATACCTGGAATATTTGCATAAATATTGTTTTAGTATGTGATTCGTTATCATGTATATAGTTTTTTTCTTTTTCCAGTTATAGGGCTTGAACCTAGGATCTTTCCTGTGGTCTTTATATAGAAGAGAATGTTTATATGTTTCACACACCAAGTAAACAATTTTGAGTGTTATGATTTTCCCCTGATTACTTTATTGTGATTCAATTGGGTCACACGCTGGCGTGCCCCTGGCTTGCTCCACGGGCACTTTTGTTCTTGGCAGAAATGGCTCTTCTCCCTGCTCACCCTTGGCAGTCAGACACCAGCCATTTCCCTTGCGATCACCTTTCAGTGAACACTGCCTTGTAATGGGATCTTAGCGCAGCAGGTGCCTTCCCAGTTAGGAAAGCTACTGGAGAGGAGGCAAGGGAGGCACTCCCATTTTCTTATCCCATCTTTATTTTTTTGTTACTGCCTTTGGTTTAATGATGCTATCGAAAGGACTTTTTGTTACTCATTAAAACCTTCTGCAGAGCTCGATTTCAAATGCTTCTCCTTCTGTCCTAATTACCCCTTTTGCTTGCTACTCCTTTATGTCCCCCTGGCTGGTCATTGGCCATTTTCTCAAATCAGCTGTAATTGATTCGTCTGACACGATGATAAGATGACCCACACAGCGCTCATAAGCAATCCTCAGTCCTCCTCTGCTTACTGTAAAACACGAGCTTCAGCACTGAGCCTACTCAGTGTGTCCATGTGTCTGCCCTATAAAGTCATACCCAGCACTGATTTCTCAGTGTCTCCATTGGCATTCCTTTATTACAGGAGTCAGGAATCTCATTGAGAAGTGGACTAAACTATTTTGAGGAGGGTCTTTACTTTTATTTTTTGTTTTGTTATGTTTTCGAGACAGGGTTTCTCTGTAGCTTTGGTGCCTGTCCTGGAACTAGCTCTTGTAGACCAGGCTGGTCTCGAACTCACAGAGATCCGCCTGCCTCTGTCTCCCGAGTGCTGGGATTAAAGGCGTGCGCCACCACCGCCCACTGGGTCTTTACTTTTATATGTATTGTTTCTGGTTCACAGACAAATTGAGAGAAAGCTATAGAGAATGTCTGTCTGTTCCTTAGTCCACTTGTGCTTAGCCCATGTCAAGAGAGCGCTGTATTTATTTCAGCTGGTTGTCTTGTAGAGACAAATGATGCTGGGTTTTTTTGTTTTGCTTTGCTCCAGATGTTAATATTTAAGTTTTCTGCATGCATGCACATGTATGTGTGTGTGTGTGTGTGTGTGTGTGTTTGTGTGTGTGTGTGTGTGTGTGCGTGTGTGTATGTGTGTGTGTGTGTGTGTATGTGTGCGTGTGTGTGTGTGTGTGTGTGTGTGTGTGTGTGTGTGTGTGTGTGTAGCAGCCAGAGGTGGATGTTGGTGTCCTGCTCCATTATTTTTGCCTTGTTTGGTTGAGTCAGGGCCTTCCTGAACCTGGAGTTCATTTGGTGGCCAGTGAGCCCAGTGATCCACCCTCTCTATCCCTTACCCTCACAGACGTTACAGGCTGGTGTTTGACTACGCCTATTCATGATTTTTGTTTTCTTTTCATTGGTGTTGGGTTTCTTTGTTTGTTTTGTTTTTCAGAGTGTTCTGGGGTTTGAACTCATGTTCTTGTGTTTGCCCAAGAAGCACTTTTCTCTGTTGAGCCCTCTCCCCAGCTGATGAATTTAAGTCTGCCAAGAAAACACTGAATTGTTAGGCTGACTTAGTCCCACACCTAGCTCTTCATGTAGGTCTGTTGTTCAAGCCAGTGTTATTAAATTTTATTACATAGATTATTCATTTTCTGATAATTCTTCCATGTCCTCCTCATGTCATTTATTTTCCATAATATTTGGAATAATATATAATATAGAAATTCAAATTTTTATATCAAAGTGTTTGGCTATACTGCAGTTTTGAACATAATGGTATCATTCTCGAAACAAGAGAAATGCTGTGACCTGTTCACTGGCGTCTGCTTATGCAAGGCACCTGCAGCAGGGGTGCAGACGCCATGGCACAGAGCCCTTCTTACTTCTTTTGGTAGCCCAAGGTGCAGACAGCAGGGTCGATAATGTAAATCTCCTGTTGTGATCTTTCTCTGCCATCCTCACGTCTTGTTCTGATTCTCTGCAGATCAGTCCAAACAAGTTGTAGTTGAATCTCTGTACATCATCAGCTGCTACGGAACCTTAGTAGAGCACACGATTGAGCCTCGGCCGCTCAGTACTGCTCCCAAGATCAGTGACGACACACCGCTGGAGATGATGACGTCACCCCGTGCCAGTTGGACACTCGTTAGGTAGTTCTTCCTTCCTCCTAAAGATGTAACCTTTGTGAGATCTTGACGTATATGCCGGTGAAGTGCATTCACTCACAGCAGTGTGTTTACTCGGGTATAATCTCCCTTCTTGCCCTTGTCTCTAGAGTCTTGTACAATTGAGATCAGACACTATTGTCTGGCTCTCCAATCTGGGAAGACTTTAGTCCATTTCTTTTTTTATTGGCCATGGTCTACATGCAGTGAAATTTAAGCACTGCCAGTCATGTGTGTACCCTTCTGCAATCGCTTTTCTTTATCAGGTGGAGAAATCCTGCCTCATTTCCCCTCTAGCTCTATACCACCACCAGAAGCTTCCTTTGTATTGCCTGCCTTTCCCTGCTCTGGTCACTAAAAGATGAAGTCATGAGATATGTTACCTTTTGTATCTGATTTCTTTCAGTTAGCATATTTTGAAGGTATTTATTAATGCGATGTATAAGACTTTTAATATCTATTTTATATTCTATTATATAGGAATATCACATTTTGTTTATCCGTTCATTAGCTGGAGGCACTTTTACCCTCTAGCTGTCACTAATTGATGCTGTAAATATTCAAATGCAGGATTGTGCATGGTGTTATCTTGTACTGTCCCATGAGATAGAATCAGAGAGTATCTCTGTGTGAACTTTTTTGTATTTTTTATTTTGAGCTTAGCCTTTAATAGCTGAGGCATCTTTCCAGTTGATTTGAACTTTCTGTTTGTTTGTGTATCGTTTCTTGGTCTTGATTCCCTTATTCCAGTCTCACATGCATTAAGGGAAATAGAAAGGAATACAAAGAGACTCTAAGGTCTCCTTTAAAGTGATCATCTAGGATGCAATGGTTAGGCACTCTAGAAATGTTTGAGAATCATCTCAACTCATGTAATGAGTAGAATTTTTATAAGATAGCACAAAGAGGAGGAAATGAAACCTGGAATAATCCTACTTAATATGATGCATTGTGCATGGGAGAGAAACAGTCACTCAACATGTAAGAAAGGAAGCAGATAAAAATGGATATGAAGATGACCCTTCTCCTTTGACATTTTAAAATATTCTATTGATTTTTTTTTCTTGTGGCTCCAGTATTCTTTACTAGTACTCACTGTGCTGGATTAGCCTGATCAATTTCTGATTTATCAAGCTTATTTAAAATTCGGGAGATCCAATTAAACTTACTGCAGTCTCACTGTTCAAATAGCTAATTCAATCCAAAGTAAGTTCTCCTTTTACACAGCTGCTTTTTTAAACCAACTTTTACTTGTTTCATGTTGAAGATGTCTAATACTGGTCAAAAATGGGATAAATGGCATCTCTATAGTTGACGCGTAAATACTGCTCCTCTCTTTTCTGTCGTTCTTATCTAGCTGATTACAGTCTAGCTCTGATAAGTTAACATCGGCTCCATGTTATCTGCGTGGCACATTGCCACCTTTTTAGTTTAAGTTCCTGGTCTTGTATGTCAAGTTAAAGAGCATCGATCTTAATGATTACAGATTCATTTTAATGTTCAGAAGCCGTGAGAGCCTCTATCAGGGTCTGTGGGTGATTTACATCCCATCTCTGAAGCTTAAATATTAATATTCTTCTGCTGTTTCCTTAGGACGCCTCAGTGGAACGAGCTGCAGCCACCGTTTAATGCAAACCACCCTCTGCTCCTCGCGGCAGAAGCTGTGCACTACTACCAGCTCCTGCTTGCTGGCTGTAAGTACTTCTCCTTGCCTTGCTTTCTGTTTTGTTGTGTTTTTTCTTCCACACGATCTTTTCTGAATTTGCTGACTTTCAAAGCCTGTTTGCATATTATCAGTCCCTCAGTCCGTGGGCCATCGGTCTTAAACAAACAATGGGTGTGTGTCTTGTTCTTTCCCATGAACTATAGCTTTGAAAAGGTCTGGAAAAAGAACTCAAAAAAAAAAAAACCCACAAAACAAAGCAAACTACCTCTAACATGTGACCTGCAGGGTATAGAGGGACCTGTTCCTAAGGGAACAAAACCAAGCACTTCATCACAAGATGCCACGAGAGCAGCTTCTGCCTGTAGTTTAGTTATTTGGACTCCTTGACAGTCTCAACTGCACTAGGTTTTCGTTTGTGCTGATGCTGGGGTTCAGACCGTGGCCTTGCATGCGCCAGCCGAATGCTCTTCAAGTAAGCTGGTTTTTCCTTGAGGTCCTCTGGCCATTTGTAGATATTGATGTTCATCCAGCCAGATACTTTCATTTTTAATATTGGAGGCATGAAGGGACATTTTAATATTTATTATCCAGTTTGTCTTCATTGAATTAAAAATGCTTTACAATTATAATTTGGTTTTGTAGATTATACTGAGTCCTAATTGAACCTGATGGCTTTGAGTGCTGTATGCTTTTAGAAACTTCCTGAAAATCAACAGTGACATGTTTTTTAATGGTAGCTGTCCTCCATGTAGTGTCTTGCTTAGCAGTTATGGAGCTTGAGCTAAAATAATTGCAGACCTCTTTATTTCATTTGTAATGTGTTACGTATTATGCTGGAAGCAGGACAACGTTATAGGCTTCGCTCTACAGTTACGAAACGCCGGAAGTAATAAAGAGGGGTTTTTGGGCAGTCTTATTCTTACACTTTTGCTGCCTCGTTTGTGAAGTGCCTACTATGTGTCAGCCCGCACTGAGTGCATCTGGCCCCAAGCTGGTCACTGTCCAGCTGCACAGACAATGAAAGTCAAAAACAATGGGATGAGTGTCTCAGCGGAGAATCCTACCTTCAGGACTGTGCTCCGCACTGAAAGCAATGTCAGAACTGGTGACGGACAGCAGGTTGAGTGGGGAGATGTGGAGAGGGATTCATGGAGTTGTCGTTTTCTAGTCTTTTCAGTCATTGTTAGATGATCTAGTATAAATGTGGCACTAGATTTCAAAGAAAAAGTGCAAGCATTTTTACTACCTTCTTTTTGTTGTCGTTGTTGTTTTATTTTTGAGACAGGGTTTCTCAGCGTAGCCCTGACCGTTCTGTAGTCCAAGCTGGCTTTGAACTGACAGAGATCCAGCTGCCTCTGCCTCCCAAGTGCTGGGATTAAAGGTGTGCTCTGTTTTACTTCTCAATAAAAGGCAAAAGTCCTAATTATTGCCATAAATGTTGTTGACACAGTTAATGTGAGCTTCTTTGTTGTTTTGATACCCGTTAGTTCAGATGAGCTGACAGACAGTAAGTCTGAAGTGTCTAAGAAGATAAAGGAGAGTTAAAAAGCACACTGCAGCTCTTCATGTTCCCGCCAGTCACGAGCTGGTTGATGGCATTCGACTTAGGTGCCCGAACACTTTTGTCCATTAGTGCTCATTCCGTCCGCCAGGGGCTTTCGTGCCCGGTGATGACATCGTCAGAGTTGCTGTGCATGTTGGGGTTTGGACCCAGGGCCTGCACACAGTAGGTAAGCGCCCTGCTTAGTAGGACGTAGACCGCATATCTCCTCCGAGCCTCCCTGCAGCTGCACTGGATGGCAGCTCTGCGGCGGGATACTTGGAAGAAAGGGGTTGGGCAAAGAGTCTTGAAGCAAGGTGAGATCTTCATCCGCACAGGCCTGTGAGATGCTGCGGGCAGGTTTGGCCCAGGCACCCTCACCAGCTGGACCGTCTCTCTGGTTTCTGTTGCCTTTTTATATGGATTGGAATGATACAGCCTGGCTTTTAAAGTTTCACAGGCAAACCCACTGACCTGCGGGCGTCTGGGAATACATTGCCATGGGGCAGCACTGCTGCCGGTTTGAACAGTGCCTTTACTTCCCCCTCTGTAACACTCTTCCCAAGTCCCCTCGCTGAAGCTGTTTAGACAGCTGCCCTGCCTCCTACAAAAGTCAGTCACTATTTCTGGTGCTGTGGGTGCGTTTGCTTCACTTACTGAGGTTTAAAATCATCTTTGAGCCTATGGGCTTTAGAGAGTGTGGTGGAACCCTTGTCTTCAGTGTGCTGGGCTCTGTGATAGGTCCCTCGCAAGGGCAGGGGGAAGGGTGGGAGGGAGGATACTTTGGTGCTGTTGAAAAAGCATAGCAAACTTGCACAAACTCCGGAATGACGGAGTAGTAGGCAAAGATGTGAATAGAAATAGGAACGAGACTGTCGCTGGGAGAAGAGAGCAGCCCTGCAGGATGTTAGCAAGGACCCCCACGTCATCATAACAGATCCACTGTTCTCCGTAAACAGTTTGTTCCGCATTGTAGCAAGGATGCAGCTGAGGAAAGAAAACAGAGGCCTGCCCTACATGCTGCTGAGTCCTACCCACCAAAGTAACCAAGCCTCCGATTCTGTGCTCCTCACCGTTGGGTCTCTTCTTCTTCTTTTTATTTTTTTATTTTTTGGTTTTTCGAGACAGGGTTTCTCTGTGGTTTTGGAGCCTGTCCTGGAACTAGCTCTTGTAGACCAGGCTGGTCTCGAACTCACAGAGATCCGCCTGCCTCTGCCTCCCGAGTGCTGGGATTAAAGGCATGCGCCACCACCGCCCGGCCGGTGGTGGGTCTCTTCTGTATTCAGGAGAATGCCCAACCGGGGAGTCCTACAGTGGAGGCCTGTTCACGGTAGACAGGATCATATTCTGGTCGTTCATTCAGAAGTCACGATGGAGGTTGAGATGAACCATCGAAGACTGCCATTTTTTAACAATTTTTTAAAAACTATAATATATGAAGAATTTATATGTTGAAATTAAATGTGCAAATGGTAATCTTAGTATTTAGGTCAGAGACATAAACATCAAGAATATATATCCTTTTGGACATAAAATTATTGGTAGAACTGTAGAGATGACTCAGTGGTTAAAAGCACTTAGTGCTCTTCTTGAGGACCTGAGTTCAATTCCCAATACCCACATAAGGCAGTTCATAAATGCCTGTAATTCAAGCTCCAGGGAATTTGACTCCCTCTTCTGGCTTCTAAAAGCACAGACACACACACACACACACACACACACACACACACACACACACACCCTTCTCCTTAAATCAAATATAAAATAAAATTTTTGTTGAGATTCATGGTTTATTGTTGCTATTGTGTTGTTCTTTCAAAGTCACACTCGTTTCATTGTAGAATATTCTTTTCCAAAATGAAAATTAGTCTGCCCTGGACCTTCCAAACTAAGTTTAAATGAGGACCTAACCGTGAGATTGGGAAAGCGTCTTCAGAGGATAAGTAGTCTGTAGATCCCTCGCTCAGGCGCAGCATGCGGGGAGTGGGCGTCAGACTCCGCACTGCTTTCTCAATAATCCACAGTCACGTGATCCCATGTGACCCCATACACCAGTGAAAAACCATAAAGATTATAAGGTTTTTGAACCGAGTGAAATTGAAAGCAGAGCTTGTCCACGTGTTAGAATTCTCTCTCTTCTAAGCCGAAGACTTAGTTGTTAGTAGAGGACTCAGTTTGATAGCTCTCAAGGAGAAGACATGCAGCCTCGAAATGTTGCATAGTTGATGGTTCCATTGTGTGTCATTTCTAAATCTAAATCAATGTGTCATATAGATGGCAGATCAGAGCTGGGCTTTGCTTGGGCTTTTGTTTCTTTATTTTTATTTTGGGGGGAATTTTTGTTTTGTTTTTGTGGCAGGGTTTCTCAGTGTATCTCTGCCTGTTCTAGAACTCAGTTCATGAAACAGACTGGCCTTGAACTCACAGAGATCTGTTGAGATTGAAGGTGTGTGCCCTACTTTCGGGCTCTAGCTGTACCTTTGCACTGAAAGCTTGGTGCAAGATAAGTGTTCATTTTGACAGAACAGTTTTATATCTTTTTTAAAGAGTGTGTGTTTGGCCAGGTGGTGCTGACATGTGCCTTTAATCCCAGCACTCCAGAGGCAGAAACAGGTGGATCTCTGTGAGTTCGAGGCCAGCCTGGTCTACAGGAGCTAGCGCCAGGACAGGCTCAAAAAAAAAACTACAGAGAAAACCTGTCTCGAAAAACAAAACAAACAAAAAAGTGTGTGTTCGTGTATGCTCCTGGATATACCAGAAGAAGGTGTTGAATGTCCTGGCATTGATGTTGCAGGTGTGTGAGACACCAGATGTGGTTTCTAGGCACCAAACTCAGGGCTTCTGAAAAGAACTACAAGCTTTCTTAACCACTGAGCCATTTCTCTAGTCCTCAAATGGGCAGCATATTGAAAGACCCTTTGTGCAAGTTGAGTGAGTGTTGCTGTGATAAATATCTTGATCATAATCGACCTAGGGTGGTTTTGTATCCTCTCAAGGGTTCCAGTCCACTGTTGAGAGAAACCGGGCCAGGAAACACTGCTTACTGGCTTGCTTAGAAATCCTTTTTGTATACAGCCCGAGTCCCCACATCAAATAGCAGTTGAGAAAACGTCATGTCTACAGGCCAGGCTGAAGGTGGCAATTCCTCAACTGTGGTTCCCACTTGTAGCTGTGTCAATGTGATGACCGAGTTTAGACATAACAAGTAACCTTTGTCAGTTCGATGAATCTGGTACACAGATACATCCCTATCAAGCTGGAACCTTTCCTTTCTTGTTGATCCCCAAGGTCTTACAGTTGTATCATATTATAAAGTGCAGTACAATTTTAAAAATACTCCCATAGTCTTTAAGAATTTCAATGCTTTAAAAGTTGAGTTCTTCTTATAATATCCAAAGTCTAAAATTTTTAAAAAGTTACATAGTTTCTTATTTAAAAAGCAAAAGATAGGGACGCAGTCATAATCAGATCAAAGCAAAACCAGAATCCAGTATTGTAAATGGCACCATGTCCAGTATCTGCACTCCCCTCACAGTCTTCCAGGCTTCACAGGCCTTGGGTGGCTCCTATTTTCTTTCTCTGCCTCATGCAAAACACCCACCCCACACATACCCCACTTGTCAGAAATATTCATGCCTGCCAATTATCCCTAGTGTGGATATTCCAGGGTCTTGACAGTGCCAATACCTTACGATATCCATTGCAACTTTGGCTACAACTTCACTAATGATCTTAAACAGCTTTTTGAGTACATATTAATGCATAGGAGAATATTATGGCTAATCTTGACTGCTAATGTACCATACCTAGGACCGGGGTATCTCTATTGAGCAATTGCCTCCAAAAGATTAGTCCTACTGTGCCTGCTTCGTTTTCTTCCCCCCATCCCCCAGTGGTGCTAGAGATAGAACTCAGGTTTTCATGCTTACAGCACAAGCACTGGATCCACCGAGGCCTCCTGCCCTCTATGCTTGCAAAAGTATGTTTTCCTTTAGATCTAGTATTGAGCTTCATTTCATTTTACATGTAGTTCATTTTTTGTTTCTCCATCTTTTTTAAATTTTTTTTTTCGAGACAGGGTTTCTCTGTGGCTTTGGAGCCTGTCCTGGAACTAACTCTTGTAGACCAGGCTGGTCTCGAACTCACAGAGATCTGCCTGCCTCTGCCTCCCGAGTGCTGGGATTAAAGGCGTGCACCACCACCGCCTGGCTCATTTTTAAATTTTCAAAGGAAAAGAGATAGTTACCAGATAAGTGATAGCTTGGACTTAGGATAGGGTAGAAGGTACAGGATGAAGAATGTACAAAATGAACAGTCAAAATTAGAGACCTCAAACCAGACTCGTGGCAATGAAGATTTGCCAGTAAAGATGAATGGACTAACAAGTAAACTGATCAATGGGACACACGAAAGCTCTCTCTGTCATTTTTGTTTCTGTTTTGTTTTCTTTGTTTTTTTTTTGCTTTTCTTTTAAATTTTATTTTGTTTTGGGGTGGTTTTCAAGGGCTGAAGGCAGATCCAGGGGGCATGGAGATATATGGGATAGGAATGAATAATATGAAATCCACGAAGAATCAATCCAAGTTTTAAAAAGAAGTCAGGAATCACTAGAGTCTGAGCATCTTTATTCTCCCAATAAATTGTGACTGCTGGCCCAGCACATGAAATCCTTAGCATATAAAGCATCACAGTTTCTTATCCAGGTCTAACTCATGTGTTTGGGTGAATTATAATTCCACTGTTTTTGCAGCTCAGTAGAGATATCCCTTGTGAACATGTATACTCCAGACACAGAATGGTTAGTCCTGCCTCATACACACACACACACACACACACACACACACACACACACACACACACACAGAGAGAGAGAGAGAGAGAGAGAAAGACAGAGACAGAGACAGAGACAGAGACAGAGAGGCAGGCGCCATTCACGTCACTCTTGTCTGTGATTGACATTGTCAGTGCTGGGGGAAAGCAGCTAAATATGCAACAGTCTCCCTCTGTGCCATGTTCTATTAGTCTCCCTCTGAGCCACTCTCTCTCTGTGCCATGTTCTATTAGTCTGACATTCTGGGTTACATTTCTGTTGCCGTATGTCCCAAGGATGGTGCAGGCACTCAGCAATGTTTCCTTGCATTGTCCATTATAAATATTTGCCCAGTGCTGGGGAGAGGTGGAAAAGGAAGAGAGAAATGTTTTTCTCTTGTAGAGGAAACTTGTAATGTAGGGCTTATTTAAAGAGTATTTATAGTCCATTGTTGGCCACAGGGTGTGTCGTGCTGCCCTGTCAAGATAGATTCTTAGTAGGGTTTTACAGTTGGATATTTCCCTTAGTTAAACTTTTTCAGTTGGCATGTGTCTTTCCATAGAGAGGTGATTTTCAGAAAATTGTGCTTTTCTGTAAGAAACGAAAGTTGAGATCTACCGGGTCTTATTTGGACAACATGAGTGTTCTGTAGCTTGGATGAACTTTATGACATTGTTGATTCTCATTCTTAAAATGGTATGAAATAGTTGACTGTAAACACTATAAATTTGAAAGTTTGTATTGTATCAACCTCTGCATTTAGCATATGTGCTTATATTTATTTCCAGGTCTTTACCTAGATTGTCAAAATAATTTTTGTGCATGCAGTCACATTGCTGTCATATGAAACAAAGGGCAAGTGTCTACAGAAGGCCTCTGCTAACCTGTTAGCATCTGCTAATGTTATGCAATTCCACGTTGGGTTCTTACAGAAGCTCCCTGCTCTATCAGAGTATTTTACGGCCTACTGTTTTTCCAAATATAGTTCAAGAGTCAACTTTTTTCCATAGATGATATTAATATTACAGTGGATTGGCAGATTTAACTGGTACAGGACATTGATTGTGATCCGGAAAAATACTGGTCAGAAGTCTGTAGTCCATTAAGATCTGTGCATCTGATGTCATTTACTCTGTGCCAGTTACATTTATGGTTTAAAATAGATCCTGCTGCCATGGATTGTGCTTCATCATGGTCGGGTAGGAGATAGAAAGAGAGGGCACCGGCAGTATCTGTTCGCCGTTTTCTCCAAAATTTCTGGCTGGACTCTAATGGCAGGCAGGGCTTGGCTTACCTGCAGTACCGTAATGGGTTGATATTGGCAGGAGCTCCTGGTTTGATATGTCATTGCTTCCATCAGTGAGGCTAATTGCTAATAAAACACTAAGTGGGAATTTAGGGGGAATGCTGCAGCCGTCGACTCTGTCCGTGGTAGCCGGAGCCCTGGCGCCATTTCGGGATCACTATTTGTACGCGTCTGTCAGAGTTAGAATACATCCATTTCTCTCAGTTTCAGCTTCTCTATAGAATTCCTGTCAATTGTTTGACTCCATTAAGTGTGCAGAGGAAATAAAAGCCTGAACAACCAATCCACCAGGGGCTCTGGATAGACCGTTTCTTTGTCCATCCTCAGAGCACTGCATTAGGTCTCATTATCCATTTATAATACGTGACCTCTGCCCTCTGGGTCATAGAAAATATTCAGTGTGCTTTTCTGTCATATAGGGCCCCTTTCTCAGCGGTCATAAAACAATGTGATGTCTGATGCTTCAGGGGACTAGTTTACACTGCAGGTTTTTAAATGAATACACATCCTTGTGGCAGTTTAATCTGGCCGCTTTCCCCCTTGCTCTTCCCCTTTTCTGCAACGGGACAGTGAGCGCCTGTACAGAAGGTGAATTTAGGGTTCTCTGTGTATTCTTTCTCATCCTAATTCAAAATTCTGTTTCTAGAAGTGGTTTGTTTCCAACTCTGTCTTTATGTCTATGGATAGAGAAATACATACTGTCTTAGATACAGTGAGTGGGCTGAGCCCTCATCCCTCACAGACTCAGAATGGCTCCTCAGATTGTTGGTGACTCCAGCCTTTTCGTCCAGCTGCCAGTGACCCACTCTCCCATGGAGGAGTTTGGAAACCTCCAGGTTCCTTTTCTGCTATGAATTTGGAGCAGCTTCCAGGATGCACTCACTGCATAGCTAATGGTTTTGTTTCCAGTTCACAGTTCACAGACAGACATGGGTCAAGAAGGAGATAGAGCGATTATGGCTTAAGCGTGAGCAGGAGTTCAGGGATAGGTTTTTCTCTCCAAACCAGGCACAGAAAACCTAACAGTAGTTAGCATTCGCTCCATGACAAGAATTAATATATTAACTGGATTATAGCACTGTTTGACAAACTGCTTACTAATACATCAAAATTGATTGGGCATTCTGTTTTTGAATGACAAATGGTTGCATTAAGAGGGGGAGGGAAATCCATTAATTAGAGCTGCTCTCAGCTATGGGAAATGTAATCATATAAATATGGATCTTGCTACAGCAGAGATCTCTCCTCCCAGTATTGTGTCTTCCGTGTGCATCTACACCTCTTTGCTATTAACGGAGCAGCTTCTCCCAGCTGCTCTCCTGTGAGTGACTTAACATTTTCCCACTGTGTAAAAACTATCCTGACTCATGGCCTAGGAATTCTTTTCTGATACTCCAGAAAATACCAAGAGAACCTCATAGCTCAGCCCTTGGGCTATTCTCAATTGTACTTGCTCTTAAAATGTGTCTGTTCTTGCTTTACTTCGCACAGAAGGTAGGGCTTTTAGTTTGGGGATAGGAAATTTGGAAAGAGGTGGTTTGTTTTCCAGTATGGATCCTCGAGTTACTAGTTTCTGTGCCTCGGGTTCCTCGTTTTTATAATTAAGCAATGAAAACCTCTTCGCACCTGGAAGAACTGGGATGCTCTCTGCCCAAGATTGCTGTAACTTCCTGAACCCAAATTTCAGAGCCTAGGAGGCTGCAGCACTGGCTCGGTGTTAAGAGCATTTAGCGTTCCTGTGGGATTGTCAAGTGAGATTGCTCCTTGGAAACACCTCACGTAGCTTGGCTAGGACAAGAGGTGTAACGGTGGCTTCCTTAGACGCCGTCCTGCTCCCTGCTTCCTTCTGGAGTTCTTGGCTCTGACGTTCCCAGGACTTCATAACAGGCACAGCCGAGTGTTGGAGCCAGCAGTGCTCTGTGGTAAAGCAGCAGCAGCAGCAGCAGCAGCGCAGAGAACGCATCTTTGTCGGTCTCAGCTTCTCAGATCTGAACAGGCCACTTAGCAAGTGTGCCTCTCTAGTAGTGTTTGAATTTTCCCAAGTATTTAACAGAAGCCGTTTTATTTATCAGTTCTTATCAAAAATGCAAATTCATTGTTACTCTTCTGTCTTTGGACTTTGATCATCTTCATTCTCCTAGTAACTTGTAAGGAGTTTTGCTGTCCATTTGTGCTGAAAGGCTAATTTCTAGAATGTTCTGTGGATGTTTTCCTTAAGGCTCAGAAGCTTTATCTTAAGATGAGTAGACTCTTAACATTAAACTTCTGAAGTGTCAGAAGAAGATTTGATTCTGAGATTTTTTTTTCAATCTATTTCATTGAATGAGAGGGAGTGGAATGGCTTTCATTTTTCACTCTATGGTTTTTTGAGTTACAATTTTAAGAAAATTATATTATACTGATATCTTAATGATTAGAGAAAATTAAAGTGCCATGAACGAAAAAGAAAAGTTGGAGAGACAGAAAGCAAGAAGGATAGAACAGGAAAGGAGGGATAGAGGAGGAAGGAAAAAGAAGGTTGTTAGAGGGCATGGGAATCAGAGCTCATGGGCTCAGAAAGCACATGCATAAGTGTCTTAAAAAGATGTGATTCTGATCTATTTAATCTGTGGCTCCCTGAATAATCGAGGCTAGTTTATATAGCTCATTCTGTAGCCAAGAACAGCATCAAGGTTACGGTGGGCCGGTCTCCACGTGAGCAGTGATTGAGCAGGTTCTTCTCAGATGTCTGAAACACTTTTGAAAAGTTTTGGGAATGTGGCTACATTTCAGTTTCCGGCATGCAAAAATTCCTCGGTTTGATTCCCAGCATCCCATAAAAATAAAGATAGGAAAAGTAGTTATAGAAATGGCCAAACATACACAGAATACAGCAGATGTTTTGTGGATCTACCTGTAACCTGCCCTTGCTTCTGTTTCCTGGGGAACGCTTTGCATGTGCGTGTGCACACAGAGACAGAGGGAAGTCTTTCTTGGTGCTTTTCCCCGTGCCTGTTTCACTCTGCGTCTACTGATGACTTTAGCACTGCAGGTGAGGTGGATGCGGAGGTCTGGAGAGCTTCAAGTGGCTCGTGCTATGTGCCAGAAGATCAAGCCTTGGGAAATGTTCTCTTGCTTTCAGAGGGAGCCTGTAGGTGGTAGTTAGTCGGCCCGACCCTCTTGCTTCTGTGTGTAACGGAATCTGTTTGGACTTAAAGGAACATATAGTGTAGCCATAATGATGATTTAGGATTCTGAAATACATTCCTATGGATGCGGTGTCTTCAAGGTCTAAAAGCGTTTCTTTCTTCATGCCAAGACAACTTTGCCTCTTTTGCTTAGGCAAGAGAAAATGCCTATTTAGTTCTTTCTGCTGTATAATGATCTAGACTTTTCTAGAATAGTATTAGACACTAAACAAGTAAAGCATGGAAGAAGCTGCATTAATTCTGTGCAAAATGGTTGCTTTTCTAAATGCTTCCCGCCCCTTTTCAACTTGTCGCCTGCTCTGTTTCGTATTTGTTTGTTTTTGTGGGTGTGTTTTGTGGTGCTGGTGGTCAGTCCCAGAACTGGCTCTCTCTCCACCGTAAGTTCCCTTATCATCAGCCTTGGCCGCGAATACCGTTGCCCACTGGGCCATCTGACTCCTCCCCCCCCTTTTTTTCACTTTTTATAAAGTTGAGTCTCATTGTGTTGCTCAGGCAACTCACTCTGTCGACCATGATGACTTTGAGCTTGCAGTCCTCCTGCCTCAGCCTCCCATGTAGCTGAGATTACAGGTCAATGACTTCAGGTTTGGACCTGTACTTGGGTGCAGCTCATGATTCTTCATAAAATTTAGACTTGGGTACTTCTGCCTCCAGCAGGTAACCATTCCTCTCAGCTGAAACACTTCACTATTACAGGTCTGAAAATGGAGTAAAGTTGGTCTTATATTTGATATTTTTGTAAATATAGAAATGCTAATATGCAGACATGTTGCGTAAACAAAATGAGAAGTGTCACCTTATCTTAGGAAAACTTGTCGCACCTGGTAAGCTGCTGAGACACGTGACTGAACACATCATAAGTCCCTTGGTTTTCCACACCGTGGCGGTCATCCCTCACGGTGCATTTGATTGCTTTCCAGTTCCTTTCCTTGGCTGGACTCGCTCTGCTGACCCTATAGCAGTTCTCTTTTTGCACAGCTTTCTACTAAATACCTACTTTTATATAGGTACACGGTCTACACCACTTCTAATGTACCAGCATACAGGTACTGGAAAGTCCTCCCTGTCCCCTAACCATCCTCACTACCTTCCAGAAGGTAAGTCGTGTGTGCTTGCAGATGAGCAGAAGAATGCAGTCTTGTGCTGCTGTTTAGACTCCAGAGCCGTGGCCTCACTCCACAAGCTCTAAGCAAGACCGTCTCGTTACTGCAGGCAGGGTGGACTTAATCCCTACTTACCTTGCTGTTGTTGAGTTAATATGCCTGTGCTGAGGTTCGCTGCTGACTGAGTTGCAGGCGCACATGTTAAGTTGGCATTGTGGGTATCTTTCCAGTTGGGACTTCAGTTGCAGATGTCCTAAAGACATTGCCACAGTCTTGTTTATTCCGTTCCAAGTTGCACATTGGGATGGTTTGGAAATTTTGCTCAGCAGAGTTGCTGATCTGGCCAAGAATACCAGTCCATTAGGCTCTATTGTTTTCTTCATTTTATGAGATCTTTACGGTCATGCTGAGTAGTAAAACGAAGTTGTGAGCCCTGCCAGGCTGCCTCCAGATATCATTTGTCCAGACACACAATGTAAAATGACCTCTGGGGCAACAGGAATAACAAATGAGAGGTCCTTTAGTCATGCAATGGAAGGAGACTTTGGGAATCTGGAAAGGAAACTGGAGAGAGAGGGATAAGATGTACCGGGAGTTGAAGGCTATTCGGGGAAATGGATTCTCTTATAGACAATAAGAATATGTCATTTTTCTAATTATATATTGCTGGTGACTGTTCTTCTGGGAATGTGGAAGAAAAGGAAAGTGAAACCAGAGATATGCAGTGACTGAATGCAAAAAACTTTAATAATTAATTAGCGAACATCTATGGTACCCCTGGGCCAGGGTGCAGGGAAGATCATTGATCCATTTAATATAAACGTGGGAGAAGCTTGTTCCTGTATGTACTGTTACAGTGCTGTCGGCTCTTGTGAAGCGTGCCTACTGATAAGCAGGGCCTCAGTGAGGGAGTGCCTCTGTAAAATTCAGTGTTGCTCCCTGGCGCCCCACTTACAGCGCCTGTAACAGTGTGAGTGGGTTCTAATAGGAACCATTTCATTGGATATTTTTGGTGTATGACTTTGTAGCTGGTGCCTTTTTCTTTTTTCCCCTAGTCATTGAAAAGTAATGAATGTCTGTCACCCAGATAAGTATGTGATGGAAGGAGACTTTAGGAATCTGGACGGGGGAAGTGTGGAGAGTGAAATAGGCTGTAAAACGACAGTCTACTTAAGGGTATAGATGTGTGGTTACTGCTGCTCTCACATTGCTTGCCTCTTGTGCTATCCCTTTGGGCATGGTTGGGTCCCTGGGAACTTCTCTGCTCATTTTGCTGGTTGGTTGTTTGTGCTGGAGACTTAGCTTTTAAAGCAGATTTTCATTTCTACAGTAAGAAACTGCATTTGCCCTCTGGTTCTCCCTGGAAGCCCAAATACTTTCTCATCAGAAGCAGGGTTCGGTTTGGAGCACTGTCATATTGTATGGTCGCTACAGAAATGCTGCTTTTCATAAGAAACAAGTATATGTGAAAGTTTGTCCTTGAATGGGAGTTTACCACTGTTGGCCTTTGGGTGAACCTGGAGCAGGAGCTTTTTCATTCAGGGCAGCATGATGTCATTGAAGTCAAAAAGTTCTCTGTAGCTAGAAAAAGACACATTGTTCCCCGAAATAACTTAAAGGGCTGAAACCTGTTGGCACATTATTGGCTTCTCAGTCCTCACTAAAGACTTCAGCGTGGCTGCTTTTCATCATTCTCTATGCAGTAGAGACTTTGCAGAGTACAGAAAACACTCTGCTCCTGAATCTCAAGAGAGTTGAGCCACCGGCCTTCCTGATGGTCCTCCGAAGAGAGCATCATGCATATGTAGTACAGATTTCAAATTTTTCATTGTGTTCTTAAGTGGGTTTAAATTTCACTTAGATTTTCATGTAGCTCTACAGTAGATAGGACTCTCTCACTTGGAATGTGAGGCTGTGTGTGGGTGAGCATAGTTGTGTTTGGTTGGCACCCTCATATCGGCCTCATTGCACTTAGCTGTAGAACCCTGGACGGCCTCATAGTGCCTGGGAAAGTCGGGTGGCCAGACTTGGCCATCTGCCATCACTGTTGTTGAGTGACTGTGTTTTCTGAGCTTCTGGAGCCACACTTGAGATGTTTTCTTATTGTTACCAAAAACAAAAAAAACAGAAAAACCCAGAAGAACCCAGAAACCCAGAAAGAACTGAAGGAAACAGTTCCTTCCACTGTTGTCATGAACTAGAGCCGCGCATTGCATTCATGCCGCTGTTTGATTGCTCATTGCTTTATGTGCATTCTATGCAAGGGGCTCGCGACCCATGTGTTCTTGACCTCTTAACATTTTTACGCATTGCAAATCTTTAATTTATCTAATTTAGTAGTACTAGATAGAACCACACATTTTTTTTTTAATCTTGAAGCAATACTTATGTACCTTTAATTTCATTAAGATGTCTTACTCTGTCCTGAATGCTTGCAAATCACACCCAACCCACTGGGAGGACTATTTCTCCTCCTGCTGTCTTACGGACGTTCATGGCAAGGCTGAATCCTGCATCGTCCTCTGCACCGAGTGGGTTTACTAATGAAGGACTCAAGTTATTGAGCTTTAACTGTTTCTTTGGGCAGAATTTTAGAAACCATTTAATTCTGTGAAAGTGCAGGTTTGTGGCAGGAAATTTGCATTCCCCCTGAAGTAGTACTGACGTGTTTCTAGAACCTGGGACTACATCACACATGCTAAGATGTGAGTGAGGGTTTAGCAGAGCTCAGAGGTGGAGGTTTAAATGTCACATGGATTGGTTCATAATTATGGCTAGCGAAGCGTGGTACTTCAAAACACAAGGAGTTAGCAGCGTGGGAGGTGGTGTTTTCAATTTTCTTTAGATAATAAAAACAAATTTCTGTGTACACCCATCTTTGTAATCAGCTACAGAAAACACCTCAGAAGTCAAAGCCAAGGTTCTTCTAAGTTTTCATAGAATTCAGGACATATTCTTTGATTACTGAGAAATTTTTATGTGCGTGTCGGACCTAGGGATATAGTCATCAAACCATTTCATCTTTCTCTTCTTGATTTTACTTACTTTGTTTTATCAATACAGAAGCAGTTTGGGCTGAGACTGAAAGGGGTATTTTGCAGAGATCAGCACTTGACAAACTTGTTTTGTTTTATTGGCCCCGGTGGCATGTGAAATATGAATGTATACATACAAACATACATTTATATGTTCGCCCACATATCCCTCTCTGACAGCAAAGTACACTAGGTGGGGTTTTGTTGTTGTTGTTGAGCTGTTGTTTACTCATTCTCGGCATGCCTGCTTCCCTGAGAACACTGTAAACATTCGGGGTCACAGTTACCATGTAACTGCCCGGTGTTCTCTGTTTATCCAATGTCTGTGTGTGGAGACAGTGTTTTCAAAGTGCTATTTCTAAAGTAAATCGACAGTGCTTCCTTTGCATGCATGTAAGGTGCATTATAAATTCCTGTAACCAAAGTAGGGGACAAGATGATGACTTTACATCATGATGCCCCTTTGCCTTTACTCTGGCAAGTCTGTCAATCACCTAAAAAGAGCTCATATAAATAGCCAGCTAGCAAAGATCAGGGAGATGCCTTAGTGTGAACAGCACTTGCTGCTCTGCTAAAGGCCCCAGCATCACATGGTGAATCACAACCATAACTCTGATTCCAAAGAATCTGACTCATCTGACCGCCATTGTTACCAGGTACACGCATGGTTCGCATCCTCCATCCATCATACACACATACATACATACATATATACATACAGACATATGTACACTCAGATACACAGCTACATATAAAATTAGTTTATAAAACTCCCCTTTTAAAATTTGATAGTTCGCCGGGCGGTGGTGGTGCACGCCTTTAATCCCAGCACTCGGGAGGCAGAGGCAGGCGGATCTCTGTGAGTTCGAGACCAGCCTGGTCTACAGAGCTAGTTCCAGGACAGGCTCTAAAGCCACAAAGAAACCCTGTCTCGAAAAAAAAAACCAAAAAAAAAAATTTGATAGTTCTTCGCAGGGCGGTGGTAGAACACATCTTTAATCCCAGATTTCAGGAGACAGAGGCAGATGGATCTCTGTGTTAGAGGTCAACCTTTTATACAGAGTGAGTTTCAGGGCAGTGAGGGATACACCGAGAAACCCTGGCTTAAGAAACCAAAACCAATAAATAAGTAAATAAATAGTTGAATTATAGTTTAACCTATGTTATTAGAAGTATGAAAAATGCATCATTGATATCCTTTCTTGTGTTGCATCTAAATTTTTTGTAAAATATTTTGACATAATGTATTTGAGAACATTTTATTCTTGTTGGTACCAAGTGCATGACCTAGTTCCTGATGAGATTATTGGTTACTGATGGACACGGCTGCCTAGCATCCATTCTTGTTTCTACTTCCTGCCTGTGGTCCTCTGGACTTTTCCTGTTCCTGTTGCACATGTACCAGATGCTCTGCCCTTTCTGCACTCTATCCAAGAGTGATACAGTTTTAACAGCAGAGATTCTGTGCTCTCACAGCCACGGTCGGTACCTGTCACACAGGATTGCTTTCCTTTCCAGTTCTAAGGAGCGGTTGGAAAGTGTGCAGACTCTGCTCCAATCAGGTGTCCTTTCTGATTTTTTTTTCATCCTACTAGGTTCAAAGTTTCCATTTATTTTTCTCTTTGGCCTGGTGGTGGTTTTCCTCCTTGGGCAGTGAATGCTGACTACTCTCCCTACTGGGATTGGAGGAAGTTCAGAACATCCATAAGTATAGGGGAGAACAAAGGATATTGAGTTAACACAGAAGATATTTCTCCTGCACTTTAATTTCTCCATCTTTGGTGCTGCTAGAGCATCTTAATTAGGAAGCCAGTGAACAGAAGGCCTTTCTAAATCCCCATGTAGAAGTTCGAGGTTCAGATTCCTCATTTCCTTGCCTTGTCTTTTTTCCCTTCTGGCAGTTTTAAAGGAGACTTATTTATTGTCACTATTTTACATATACAAAGAATTCATTTCTGTGTTGTATATTTGGAATATTTACTACTTCCTTTGTAAAGCAGATGAGGACAGAGGGGCTCCTCCTCCTCCTCCCTACTTCCTCATCCTCCTCCCACCCCCGTGGGAAATTCCAAGCATACCCACAACCAGATAACAATAGTGCAGCAAACCAATAAACCACCAGCTCCAGACCAGGGTTCTTCTGGCAATAGTCCACTCCATCCTTGCCCTACGCCCTCCCTGCCACCATAATGTCCTCAGTTTTATGAAGTCCTAGCGTCAAACCATTCCGTCGCTGTCACTTACTCTAAGCTTCAGCCTTACACTCAGTGTTTTTTTTTTGAGTGTTTATTCTGAGAAAGCTACGACTTTAGGTCCAGGGCATGTGGTACGCACACAGTCTCTTTGAAGATCCACATTAGGTTTTATTTTCCTGTGGAAAGGTGGTTTCCTGCCTGCTCACTGCTGTCATTCTGTCACGTGGCTCCAGCTTTACCACCCAGACTCTGCTCTGGCTGTACTCCGCGTCCCCTGGTCTCCACGTGACTTCAGCACACACCACTGACATCTTTTCTCATCTGTCCCACACAACGCGTGCTACCTACCACCTCGTCAAGCTTTTGTTACTGTTTTCTGGTACGTTCTGATTTGGGGGGGCATTGAACATGAAATCCTCTGTCTTCTGTGTGCTGAGATTGGACTCATAGCCCTAGGCATGGCTACCCCATCGGTTTTTTTGAAAACTATTTTAAGGGAGGAGAGAGAACTGATAGTTCCTCTTGGTTTTGTCAGTGGCAAGAATTTCACATCAAACAAAGGTGATGAATGATTTGGGGGCAGCTGCCTCTTGAAAACATCAGTTGACTTACCATCTTTACGGTATATACCAGAATTAGTCCCCAAAGATTGTTAGAATAATAATGGGTAATTGTTAGGATACTCTTTTATTCATGATGCCATTTGCCATCATAAAAAATGTAGTTGTGTAACTTCGTGATCATTTGGGTTTCATGCTAAATATCAACATGTCAGAGCTAGAGAACCATGATTTGAAGAAACAACAGTTAATGGTTTGGATATTGCACATCTTACATTTCGACACTATGCCTGTCCATAATGACTGAATTAGGTCTCACTTCTTTTTTTGAAACAAGTTCAAATAACTAGTTTTGTGAACTTGTGTCTTTTAAAATCTTGCCTTGGGTCATACTTCATCTCCTTTGTTGGATCTGTTTCCACATAATTTTGTTCTTCTCACCATACGTTTCCTTGACATCATCAAACAAGATTGACATTGCCTTTACTGTTCGTGGAGGAATGTATTAAGCATTTCATTGAGTCTGTATTAAGAATATTTAAAATGCTTGTTTCCTTTTTAATAGCCTATACTAGATGAATTTACAATTCTCCCTGGTCTTGGAACTGATGAGATTGTTTTCTGTTACAACCATGGTCCTTTACGGCTCCTCTCCGGCTTCCACCCCCTCATCCCATGCCTTCTCTTTCTTTGGTCCTGTTTCCCAGTTAGCTCAATGCTTGATTCCACTGAAGGGAGGTGGGGGCTGGGGAGTGGTGCATTCGGTCCAGTTTTACTTTGAATCTAAAAGTGCTTTTAAAAATGAAGTTTTTTTTTTTTTAAAGTAAGGATGGAGAAAATTCACAGCCATAAGGAATGATGTACCTTCAAAGAAACACTGGGGTGTGGAGACACAAAATTTGAGTAACTGTTGGAACTCAGTGAATGTTAGAAATATTTTGTTGTTTGGGCAGGAGCTCCCGAGCTGGTTGAGTGCTTGCCTGGCACGTAGGAAGCACTAGGTTAGAGTCCTGGCACCACAGAAAGCTAGCATGGGTACAGATGCTGTAATCCTAGCAGAATGACCAGAAGTTCAAAATCAAGACTAGGCCTGAAAGTGTGTGCACCTAACCCTAGGACTTGGAAGGCAGAGACAGGAGGATCTCTGTGAGTTCCAGGCCAGCCAGGACTACATAGTGAGATTGTCTTAAAAAGAGTCCAAAGATCAATAATAAATATGGCATTTTCCATAGCAAAAAAAAAAAAAAGAGTCCAAATTTCCTCAGCTGCATAGTGACTTTGAGACACCCTAGCCTGTTTCCAACAAAACCACAGACACCAATAAATGAGCAAAGACCAGTAAGGTCTTCCTAACTAAAGGTCTCTTTATGTAGACTAGTTTCACCTATATTGTAGTACTGAAGAATTATGGAAATTACTTAAAATGGCCAGGAAAGACAACGTTTTAATTAATATATGATTTTTTTTTCAGCGATTGAAAATGTTTCTCAGACATGCATTTTTGTGCCTTCACTGTAGATAAAAGTAATGAATGGGTTCTCGGAATCCGTCCCAGGTCACTTAGCGAGTGGGCCTGCCAGCTCCTCAGTGAACCTGGCTGTTGAGATGGATTCAGCTATTCCCACGGATCTCAACACTAAATGTCTACAATTGTGGGTTTTGATTGTTTTTTCTTTTCTTTTTTTTTTTTTAACAAGCCTCTTACTGTTGCCCATGCTGACTCTGACGAGATCCCTTCCTGTAGCTTCTGAGTAACTGGGTCCAGCATTTTCCAGCAGCCTGGCCAGTGTTTACTGTTAACTGGACATCTTTTTAAGACTTGTTTGCTCATCAGTCATGAACTGCACCAGTGTTTTATGTGTTCTATCACCTATTTGAGCTGATTATGTTCTCATCTGATTTTCCAGTGCACAGTTTGGAGAGATTTAAATTCTTTTTTTTTCTCCTGTAGCGCTTCCCCCTGGAAGTCCAGGCCCCATTACTCGACATGGGTCCTATGACAGCTTAGCCTCCGACCATAGTGGACAGGAAGATGAAGAATGGCTTTCTCAGGTAAAACTCTGATATATTGGGTTTATTACAATGAAAATGAAATGAAATTTATGCCCTGGCAAAGCATGCATGGGTAGCCCATATATGGTGGTTCTGTTGAACTTGTCCATATTGGGTTTCATGGTCTAAGTTGATGAGGACGACTGACCAGGTCTCTCTCTCTCTCTCTCTCTCTCTCTCTCTCTCTCTCTCTCTCTCTCTCTCTCTCTCTCTCTCACCAATTTATTATGTATACAGTGTTCTGCCTGCATGTATGCCTGCAGGCCAGAAAAGTGCCCCAGATCTCATTACAGATGGTTGTGAGCCACCATGTGGTTGCTGGGAATTGAACTCAGGACCTTTGGAAGAACAGGCTGTGCTCGTAACCAATGAGCCATAGGGAGAATGGAAATCTGTGTTTATTCTGTTCTTTTCCTTACAGGAAAGTGGAGATAATTGGTACACTTTGTGAGTCACCAGATCTATGAGTATTTCCTTATTAAGAATGTCTTGGAAACACTGTTGCAGGAGTGCATACGTATGTTTGGTTGTACATATTACGTCTATGCTTCACCGACACTTGTCTCTGCTCATGCAGATGTCTGTTTTGATGCAGAGCATACAGAACGTCCAAATGCTTTTGTTGGGGGAGGTCAGCATTGTCTTCTGCTAGTTCCGGCTGGAATTCCTTTCCTGGCTGTTACCGACGGCCTCCGCACCATGCCCAAAACAGCGTCCCTCAGCCACTCTCACCCCACCAGTGGCTCCGTCTTCAAGTGAAGCGCTTTGATTTCAAAGCGACTTGGGCAGATTTCACAGTGGAGCGATTCCAGTGACTTCATTACAGATGCTGTTGTGTCTGCCTCCAGCCTGACATCATTTGGGGAGGTTAATGACCTGTCTCACATTACCCATTTGGCAGCTTTTATCAGACAGGTGCCTCACAGAAGTCGGACCCTTTGTGGTGTTTTCTGGGAGGGTAGCCTGAAAAGCAGAAACTGGAGGGGCAATGTTTATTCCAGTACCCCAGCAATGCTCTCGGGGTGCCCTGTGAGTGGCGGCCCATCTTCTGGCATGCTGAGGTCCTTCCTCTCCTGGTGCTATTAGGATAAAACAACCCATTGTGCACAGAATTTGTCCAAGAGTGCTGGCACAGAAACCATTGTTCTTCATTCAGCTTTTCTTTGAGAAGAAGGGGTAATGTGTGCTGTCAGTGTGGAAGTGCATACAATATGTTTGTCCTGCACACAGCAGGCGTGTGAATACTGCAACATCTGGCTAGCGCCTCAGTGAGATTGCACGGGCATATGTTTACCTCTCGGCTGTGTGACACTCACAGTTTTGAGCTTAAAATATACACAATTCTTTATCTGTGGCCTAATTTACATTGCCGAGTGCAACTCTGAGAATCAGAAATCACTGTCCTTGCTCTGAGTGTTCTCTCTGTCATTAGTGGGTATGCGAATATCCTTCCAAGACCGGGATGCCTGTGCCCTCTCGAAGTCGGAGGCCTTTGCACTCCGCTTCAGTTGTGTTTTGTTAAAACTTAATCACTGGAATCTTAGAAACGTAATTAAATATAAAAGAATCAGGGCGAGGACTCCAGGCATGTGCGAGCCAGTTTGATTAGGCCTAGGTGTGGACACGGCAATGGCAAGGCTGGGAGAAGAGTAGTTGGATTTTGCTGAAGATTTGTAGAAGCTGTTGTTCCCAGGGCCGTCTGCGGAGCCATTTTCAGATTCCCCCGTCTTCTGTTCCTTTTTCTTACAATATTGAGTATAATCCTGGCAATGCCCCACCCCTTCCGTAGAGTTTGATACTTATAAAACTTTTGAATTACTGTTTTACTGTGTGTAGACTCCTTGTCAATGTTTATGACAGTAGAAAAAACATTTTGATCAAGTATCAGTTACATGAGAGAAAACATAATAGCTCCTTTATTTAAAATAGATGTGAGCGCTGGAGAGACAGCTCAGGAGTTAAGTGCACCGAGTCCCCAGCTCCCGCATGGGGTGGCTCACGGCTGCCTATAATCCGGCTTCTAGGGATCCCGTGCTATCATCTGGACTCCCTAGGCACCTGCACACAAGTGATGTGTGCTCACACAGATACATACACATAGATAGAAATTAATCTTAAAAATGTACTTAAAAAGTAGACGTGAGAAAACTTGGAAGCAATGTAAATATGCTACTGTATTGTACAAGGGTCCAGCTTCATCTGTGAGATGATTTGGGCCTTATCTTAGTTTTCTAGAGCCAAGAACAACTGCACTGTTTTCAAGAGCTTGAGAGAATTACTTTTAGTCGCTTCCATTGCATGCCCTCACTGTGGTAAATGCTGGCTTCGTTGAGTTTGCAAAGGCGGTCGGTCAGTCCCTCGGAAGCTGATCTCCTTACATGGGGTCCACAACTCAGGTTTCCAACTCTGCAATTCCTTTCGCTTGCATGGGATTTTTGTGTTTTAGATACACAATATGGTGCATATATTGTGGATATGTTGATGTATGTACACTTCTACAGTTTTAGGTGAAATTTCTCTTTAGATTATAATATAATTATATAATTTCCCCTCCTATGTACACCCCCCTCCCATTTTCTTTATAATCCATGCTCTTTTTCTCTTTAATTGTTGGTGGTGGTGGTGGTGGGGGTGTGTGTGGTGTGGTGTGTGTGTGTCTTATTCCTAAATATGATTACAACCTGCTTATTCTGTATAATATATGTAAGTGTTCAAGGCTGACCATTTGGTATTGGATAACCAATGTGTGTGCCCTTTCCTGGGAGAGACTGTCTATCCCCCTTGGCATCCCTTAGTTGCCTGCAGTTCTTGGTCTTGGTTGAGGCTTGTGAGAACTCCCTCTTCCATATTAGCATGTCTGTTGGTGTCGTTATTGTTCAAGTCATGTTTAGACAGCCATGTAGGTGAGACTTCATTGGTGTACCTTCTTGGGCATTTCTTGGAGACACAATCTCACAGCAAACTTCCTGCCTCAATAATCCCTGAGGCTTAGATGTGGGAATAACTCCCCAACTCTACATTTTCTGTAATGGTTTCCATCTGTCTGAAAGAGTTGTTTCCTTTGATGAGGGGTGTGAACTAATCTGTGGGCATAATGATCGATATTGAGAATGTAATTTAGTAAGGTGGAGGCCCTAGAATCTCCTCAAAGATCCATGACCCCATGAACTTCAGGTAGTTGGCTAGGTTTCTAGTCCAGGGTTTAAACAGGTCTAGTCTTAAGAGAGTTGTTGCTAACCACCCAGGCATATGTGTCATGATTGTGACCTTAATGTTTTTGTGCCTTGCTGGTCATTGTTGTGGTTCATAGATATCATAGCTGGTTTGCTTTCCTCCTTTAGAAGCTTGAATGGCAAATTGTGGTATCATGAAGGCTAGTTCCCAGGTAGGAGACTTTCAGGTCAGACCCATTCACGCCCTCTGGGTCCTCTGAAGTATATGGTCAGCAATAGGGACTTTCATCTGCATCTGGGCCATAACCAAGGTCATCAGCAGCAGCCTATAATGTTTTGAGAGTCTTTGACAACCCTGACCATCAGTTCAAAAGAGGGCTTTGAAAGGGTTTCTGCACCCCAATATTGAGTCTCTCTGCTGATGCAAAAAATCAAATCAGGCTGAATTAATAAAACCAGGTTTAATCTGGGGGGAGATTGGTGAGGAGAAATCACATGGCTTGTCTATGGGCTGGGTCTTAAATACCATGTCTTCATGGTCTTGAGCATCTGGGTGGTGGTGGGGAGCTGCCACTTGGCGGGCTTCCTCAGGGGTGGGGTTTGGAAAGTGAGAGAGAGAGAGAGAGAAAATGAGTGAGTGGAGCTTCGACCTAAACAGGCTTCTCATCCCTGGTATTGGCCTTTTTGTTACACTATGGCTCTTGCAGGAAGCAATTTAGATTTATTTAAGATTTTATATTAAATTATGTACGTATGCATGTGTGTATGTTTATCAGGGTTTCTATACTTGAGTATAGCTTCTCTGAGATCAGAAGGGAGTGCTGCATCCCCTAGCACTGGATGTCTAAGGCATTAGAAGTCATCGGTTGTGTGGAGTGGGAACTAAATTGACGTTCCAGGACGAACAGGAATTCGTAAGTTAGGATTGTGGTTGTATTTGGGCTCAGGTACTCCGACTGTCTTTACTCCACTAACCTGGAAAGTGGCTATTAAAAGAACAAGAAGTTACCGCTGCAGACCATAATATGTTGAACCACGACCCTGTCTCTTTTTCAGGTTGAAATTGTAACACACACTGGACCCCACAGACGCCTGTGGATGGGTCCCCAGTTCCAGTTTAAAACCATCCACCCCTCAGGCCAGACCACGGTCATATCCTCTAGTTCGTCTGTGTTGCAGTCTCACGGGCCGAGCGACACACCACAGCCGCTCTTGGATTTCGATACAGATGATCTAGATCTCAACAGTCTCAGGTAAGAGAGGGGAAACCAGGAGGTTAGTTCTAAGACAGGATGAAAGTCTTCCTTTGTAACGAGTGTCCTGTGCAGTGTTCACGGCTCCTGTTGACACAGTATCCTATTGTTGACTCCATCTGTAACTGTCATTTACTGTCATCTCTCGGGCTGACCACATGCTGCAGATTATTTTCGTTCTGAAATATCTTTTTGCTAATGCCAGAGCACTTTAAAAAGCTGTCCAGTTTGTGCTTCTTGTTCAGACTGGCGAATTTACCTTCTGCCTTCGTTCTGAAGCCGGAACTGCTGTCTTTAGTCCTGCACCTGTGCCTGTCTTCTTCCCTTCAATCACGCGAGATGAAGGGTCAGTGTGCTTTGTGTGTGATTGGTGGCCTGGGTTTTCCTGACCCGTATTCTCCTTCCTACTTGTCAGAATCATATACATGTCTCAAGAGAAAGCTTTTCATTTCTATTTTTATGATTCAGTTTAGTTATTTTTAAACTTTGTAGTCTCGCATTAGCATAGCATTTAATTTACAGTCTTTATTATACTTGTCTTCTCTTTCAAAAGAATTCGAGGACTGGGATGTGGCTGAGGGCTAAAGGGGTGTCCATATGCCTGTGGCTGAGTCCAGTCAGCCCCATCAGTCTGGTAATAAACTCTGATGGGTATAATTGCACACATCTTTAATCCCAGCATCCAGGAGGCTTAGGTGGGTTAGTGAGTCCAACGCCATAAGAATACTTTTGCAAAATTTTAAATATTATGCATTGTTTGTTTTTTTTAAATAAAATTATGGGAAATTATATTTTAATCTCTGGATGAAATATGCCTTTATTCTTTGTCAATAGCAATAAATTAAAAAAAAACAACAACAAAACCAAAGCTGGAGAGATGTCTTAGTGATTAAGAACACTGCTGCTCATCCCGAGAACCTGAGTTCAATTCCCAGCACCACATGGCAGCTCACAACTGTCTATAACTCCCATTCCAAGGGATCTAGTAACTTCATAAAGATATACATCAATGTACAAAAAATAAAAATAAAGTATAAAAATTTCTAAAAAGATTAAAATAACAAAACCAAACTGGGTATGACAGCCCATGCCTAGCCATCATACCCCGAGATGGCTGGATCTTTGTGAGTTCAAGACCAGCCTGGACCACATAAGAGAGCCCCTGTCTCAAAACAAAACAAAGACAAAATTGTTGCCAGGCTAGATGAGGCTTTCAGAATTTGTTTACATTCTTTAAATGCAGGACATAGTTGTGTGCATGTCAGGCACTAGTTTGGGAACAGGGAACGGAAGGGCCAGGATATAAATGATGCCACTCACCCGCCTAACTTTTATTGTGATGGTCTCCAAAGTACTGACCATTTAACTGTCTGGACAGGAACTCTTCCTCTCATTCCCAATCCTGCACGACTCCTTAGATCTACTGCTAAAGCCATAATCCAGGGTTTTGTTTGGTTTTAATTTTTATTTTGTTTAGTGACTGGTTCTGATTCTGTAGCCCAGGTTGTTCTGCAGCTCACTGTGAAGTCAGAATGGTTCTTTTTTATTTTATTTTTTATTTTTTTATTTTTTGGTTTTTCGAGACAGGGTTTCTCTGTGGCTTTGGAACCTGTCCTGGAACTAGCTCTTGTAGACCTGGCTGGTCTCGAACTCACAGAGATACGCCTGCCTCCTGCTGAGTGCCGGGATGATAGGTGTGATGTAACACAGCTGGGCTATGTTCACTCTTCACGTCTCTTTTCTCCTGTCCCGTGTGTTCATTGAGTTATGCTAGTTCTATACCAGAATGTGTCTGGAAATTTGAAATAGAAACTTCTTTGCTTTCAGAAAGGTCCTTAGTCCCTACTCCTTTTCCTTTCCTTTTTTTTTTTTTTTTGATTTTGCTTTTACTCCACCAATGCTTCATTTCTTTCTTTTTTTATTTATTTATTATGTATACAATGTTCTGCATGCATGTCTACTTGCAGGCCAGAAGAGGGCACCAGATCTCATTACAGATGGTTGTGAGTCACCATCTTATGGTTGCTGGGAATTGAACTCAGGACCCCTGGAAGAGCAGCCCGTGCTCTTGACTGCTGAGCCAGATTTGTTCTAGCTATATAGCTGAGGCTGGCTTTGAGCTTGCGATCCCTCCTCTCTTTCCTTACTAATGCTTGAATCGTAAGCATGTACCACTAAGCCTAACTTGGTTTTTTCATTTCTTCCCGTTTTTGTTTCATTCCTTCCCTCTGCCGCCCTCCATTCCTCCCTTCCATAGCGCTCAGGATGGAACTTGGGGCCTTGTTCATGACGGGCAGGTGGCTCTGCCGCGTTGTACCTCCCCAAGCCTTGATGCACTTTAAGCTTGCTTCTTAAGGGTGAGGTTGTCTCCTAGCGCTAGTTTAAACCTGTGTTCAGTGCTCATCTCTCAGTGACTTCCGTCTTGAACTTCATTTTGTTCAAACTTTTAAACATGACTCTAAGATGTCAGACAGTGAACATAGACTGTTGGACCACATTCTGTATTGCTGGTTATTAAACTTGGGCTAACTTAGGTAGTCGAGGTCATCATTCAGCGATTTGTGTTGACAGCCTCACCCGATTATGAAAGTATTAGTAGTAAAACTTTTAAAGCAGGAGACCTTTATTTCTAAACTATGTTTTCTCTTCTGTGAAACACACAAGATCCTACCACTGATTTCCTAGTCACTGTCACCAGGTGCTGTTGAAGGCCCCACCCCCTTTTGTCACATGAAAGCATCCTTAGTGCCCACGTGCATAGTCTACCCTCTTGTTTCCTGCAGCTTCTGCTGGGCATCTTTTCTTAGATATAGTCTTCCTAATATTTTATAACTTATTTTTAAATAACAGTACATTTTCAAAATCTTTCAGTTTTTTTTCAAGACCCTCTTTCCTTTCTAAATATGAAAGAGCTCCTAGTATTTTTTAAATCTAACTTTAAACTGTTTGTGCTTGATTTAACTAGAGTGTTAACTTTGTTTGTTGATTATTAAATATATTTAAATATATTAAATAACAATTGTAGTTATTATCATTATAGTATTTGTTCTAAAGCAACTGGAGATTCAGCATTTATACCTTATCCTTCTTGAGCTTCATATTATATATAATAAACCAGTTTCTCTGCGGTCCAAATTGATTGTTACATGTTAATTGATAATCTTATGGAAGTTACTTAGTTGCTGCCCTGGCTGACCTCTGCAGCACAATCTTCTTATCCTGTCTTATTCTTGTTAATAAAATAACAGTGAGTAGTGATGACATGGGAATGTTAAATATAGTTGTGCAGACCTTTAATCCCAACACTGGGGGGCAGAGGCAGGAGGGTCTCTGAGTTTAAGACAGAGACTATCTGTCTGTCTGTCTATATTTATATGTATCTATACAGAGATAGACAGGTAGATTGGCTGTATTGTTGCTATCTTCTATTGCACTATGCTCAAAAGCCTTTCATGAAATATTCATATGTATACTTTTATTTTTTTTAAATACTTATTTATTTATTTATTTATTTATTATGTATACAATATTCTGTCTGTGTGTATGCCTGCAAGCCAGAAGAGGGCACCAGACCTCATTACAGATGGTTGTGAGCCACCATGTGGTTGCCGGGAATTGAACTCAGGACCTTTGGAAGAGCAGGCAGTGCTCTTAACCACTGAGCCATCTCTCCAGCCCCATATGTATACTTTTAAAAGCCAAAAGTTTTTACTGTTTTTTTCTTTTCCAATTCATTTTTTCACTTCAGTTTTTCAACTCATTTCTTAATCTACTGCACAACACAGGTTAATGAGAAGAAGTTAGAGTGTGCCTGGTAAGGTGGGAACGTCATGTTTTTAGAGCTTTGGCTTTGTGTAGGCGTTCAGGGCTGTAGCTCCTTTTTGGTCTGGTTGTAGAACGTATGGCTCTTTAATGGATTAAGCCATTCCAGCACTCCTGATTTAAGGTCTGTTGTAGGAAGTGACAGTTTCCATGCCAGTAACATATGTGAACTAAATGAAATTGCATTGCAGGATCCAGCCGGTCCGCTCTGACCCAGTCAGCATGCCAGGGTCATCCCGTCCATCTGATCGCAGGGGAGTTTCCACGGTGATTGATGCTGCCTCCGGTAGGATGCTTGCAGGGCGTTTCTCTGCTCTTGAGTTTTATTTTCTTACACATCATAGAGGATGACGCCCATTTGCTTTCTCCTTTTGTTTTGTTGGTTGGGGTTTTCTATGTCTCTGTACAGAGTTGTGCCTCTATTTGCTACTGAAAACTGCCGTGTATTCAGACATTCTTAGTGTTGGTTGAGTGGGGAGGTGGAGCCGGGCCTTGATTAAATGTAACAAACATGGTATTGAAGACTACAGGGTTGATGACTGCTCGCCTTTGATCACTTGAAATGTCAAGCAGCAGCCTTGACAGAGAGCGTAAATACAATATATGGATTCAATTTACTCAACCTGTGGAGTATCAAAGTGCCTGGTCTGTGGCAGCAGAGGCAATCCGAATGCTGTATCTCAGATAGTTTCACTGCAGAAAGCATGGCGCTTAGAAACTCATCAGTTAGCCCTGGTATGTCAGTATAGTTATTAATTTCCTAACCTTGCCATCAGCCCTTGAGTGTGTAGCGTTGATATCTGGAACGGGGCTCCTTAGTGACTCTGGGCTGGACCTCCTTCGTTTGTATTCTAGAGCTGATCTCAGCCAAGCCTGGTGAACCATGGAGCTGAGTGTGATAATGCGCTCTCGTGGTTAAGACGAGTGAAGGAGGGGAGGATGGTGCCGCGCACAGTATTGCTGCACGTGGGGACTGTCTGAAGATCTCACCGGAGGGCTGTGTCCCCAACAATGTCATCGGGGATTTATCCACAGTTCCACAGTGGTTGAACAGTTGAATTAGAACAGATTGTAATCTATGCTAGTTTCAAAATCCTCACAAACAGTTGATTTGGTTGAGGGTTAAACTGTGAAAGAGAGCGGAACCCGTTACAAAACTGCCGTCTGATTCTGTCTGTTTTCTTAGTGTTCTGAGCTATGTGCTTGTTTTGGTCAATTTATTAAACTTCAAATGTTATCAAGCTGTCTAAATCCGTGCCTACACCTCCACTTTAATGAGGGGTCTTTGATGAGCATACGTATCCTTGTTTTTTTGCTCTAGGTTGATAAATAGGGCTGCTGCCTGCAACAGGCAGGGTCTTGGGGAAGCTATGTCCTGACTTCCCTGCATCAAATGGGGCTACTGAGACCTGTAAGGAACCAACACTTGGGCAGTCTCAATAGGCCAGTGCTAACAGGGAGCTGGTCTGAAATTACTGCTTACTGTGTTGACGTATTTATTCAGTATTCAATCGAGGCCTTCTTTATATTAATAAAATATTATTAATTTTGCCGTCAAACAATTAGACACTAGTAATGCATGCTGCCAAGTGTCAGATGTATTTCATATAGTATTCTGAGGCAATAATGCATATTATATTGATCATAGAACAATTTTAGTTCTAAGGTTAAGTTGTTTCAAGATTAGGAGAAAGTTTAGTGAACCATTAATCTATTTTTTTAAAAAAAATTGAATTTAAGTTGATTTTTGACTAATAGAGTAAATGATCACACTTGATCTGCTTGCATCACTATCAAAGGTGCAGCCTAAGGTTTGGTGGGTTGTTGCTTTGTGGCCTTCAACCTTTGAAATTGCCAACAGTTTGGGTAGAGAAGGGACTTTTTTTTTTCTTGTGGCCAAGCTCTAGTATTATCTCTTTATGTTAGGCCCATTTTTCCTTCCTGAAATCCATGTTTCCTCTCTGAACCAATGAGGGTGGTGAGCGTGAGCTCTCTCTCTCACTCTGAGCAGAGACGCTTTAGCCTCGAGGAGTTGGACTCTAGTGGATAATTCTCTTCAGCCACCACACATGTGTTGGATCTCCTGATGAAGAATCTGTGTTTTTGGTTGAATGGCTAATGTTCTGCTATCCGTCTACCTTCTACTGTAATCAGGTCGCTGCTGTTACTGAGCCACTATTCTCCCAATGTTTAACAAAATGAGCCTAAGTGGTTGTAGTTCTTTGTGGAAAGAAATTAATAGGGCAATTCTAACAGGTCCTATTTTTAAAAGTAAGGCATTCATTGAAATTGTCCCTGAATCAGGGAGTGCTCCTTTCATTGCGATCCGTGCGTTTGAGTAGTCTTTATTGGGAGACGTGTGATGACCTGTCGCTTAGGGAAGATTCGCAGTGTGGGATCTCCTCTTTTAGGTCTCATTGTTGTGCACTTCCTTGTTCCGTTTTGTACTGCTTTATCTATTGTCTCCCATTTTCCCTTTGACATATTTTATAGCTGTCCTTCGGTTTTGGTGACGGAACCTCCTCTGTCTAACCATGTGGTGGTGGTCTTTTGTTTTTTTTTTTTTGAGACAAGATTTTTCTGTAGCTTTGGAGTCTTTCCTGGAACTAGCTCTGTAGACTAGGCTGGCCTTGAACTCATAGAGATCCGCCTGCCTCTGCCAGGATTAAAGGCGTGCGCCACCACCGCCCTCTAATATTTTTAGACATGAAAACTTTGTAAAGATAGTGAAAAAATTGTGTGTGTGTGTGTACAAATATAACTTATCTGTTGCAGAATTTATGTTTATGACACACACACATGCTCTCTGACACATAATACATTTCAAAGTGAAACTATTTTGTTTAAACCTTGTTTCTGGGTGCTGGAGAGATGGCTCAGCTGTTAGGAGCACTTGCTGCACTTGCTCTTCCTGCGGACCTGGGCTCAGTTCCCAGCACACAGATGGCATCTCACAGCTGTCTGTAAATCCAGATCCAGGGGATCTAGTGTTCTCTGCTGGCCTCTTCAAACATTGCACACTCATGGTGCATAGACATACATGCATTATTTTAGCTAGCTAGTTATGTTTTTGTGCGACCTTATTCTATTGAACCATAAGAGATAAGCAGGGTTTTACTTCATTTTCTAGTTGTTTTCTTTCATAATCTATCATGTAGTTAATTGCCATTTCACTGCTTCATGTAGAGGTGCCTGTAGAACACACACCCAGTCCGCTTTACTGGTTGAAACACAGAACATTTTAGTTTCTCCTCTGATCATAGGTGTTTGATAAGTGGACATTATTTTCATCTTAACTCTGGTGCAGAATAAAAACAGTGGGTAGAGCCGGGCGGTGGTGGCGCACGCCTTTAATCCCAGCACTCAGGAGGCAGAGGCAGGCGGATCTCTGTGAGTTCGAGACCAGCCTGGTCTACAAGAGCTAGTTCCAGGACAGGCTCCAAAACCACAGAGAAACCCTGTCTCGAAAAACCAAAAAAAAAATAAATAAATAAAAACAGTGGATAGCCTAAATTTGGGGATTGAGTGATTGTGAGATATTCTAGACTCGAGATAAAGGGGACACTATTTGAATTTTTTTCCTGAGAGATACAGTCTACCCAAAATAAAAAGGCCCTGCGCTGGTTGCTCACTTTTCTATACATCCAAAGAATTACAAACTGTGTCTTTGAATCATAAATAATACTTTAATAGGTTAATTTCTATATATTTACTCTATGAATTCTCTTCACTTTAAATACCTAAGATTTCTCATTGTTTATACCTAATACGCTATGCCTGTATTTTAACTAAAGTAGAGCACTTCTAAGGAGGGAGCAGCTGCAGTCTCATTTGAACTTAGTTTCCCCGGTTCCATTTTTCTTTTTTCCCAGAGTTAACCTCCCCATGTAGCTCCAGCCTTCCCACCACAACCTTCCCAGTGCTGGGACGCAGACTCCCGCCACCTCACCCCTTTCTTCCCGCACACTTGTTTGTTCACTCCTGCCACCTCACCCCTTTCTTTCCGCACACTTGTTTGTTCCTGGGTTTGTCCACCCTACCTTTAAGATCGCCTAGTGTCCTCTTACCTTGTTTTTGCATATTAAATTGAAGAACTGCTGGAGATCCAGGTCACCCTCCCTCAGTGTGAGACCAGTGCTTATCAACAGAGATAGAGGACAGACATTCTGGACCCGTCCTTGGAGGAGACAGAACTTGTCACTTGATCTGCTGTTGTCATTTAAATGGGAGATAGACTTTCTCAGCCATCATAATCTCTGGTGCTGATGGGAAGGGTATTCAGTTGCCCACGGTCCAGCTTTGTGGGGCAGTGGTCATAAACTAAATCTGACTGGAGAAGCTGTGATATTCTATTCATGGTCTGTAAGTTCTGCTGAAGCCTTCAGTAAGTCATTCTTCCTACCCCACTGTTGTTTTCTGCCGCCTTAAGTGGAAAATGAGAATTCCTATGCAGAGTTTGGGCTCTGCTTCCTTGGAAGGGATGTATTTAAGTTATTTCCTAAGATAATTCCCAGATATAAAATGTGTAATGTTCTTTAGAAGTATGAAGGTAATCCTTTGAATAAACGCTAAGTCTTTCCAGTCACACAGTTCGAGATACTGTTTGTGATTATAAAGTGACGAAAGCTCTAGGCTTGTCGCTTGTGTTGGAACAATAAGAGGATTAGGGAGAGGGCAAAATTAAAAGAAGGCTCAGCACTGGTCTGTGAACAGCCCCTCTGAAGAAGAACTATCCAAACTCAGTTATTAAGATTAGCATTTTTAATTTGAGATGATAAGGTATGGGTATTAAATCGGCATTCATCCTTTGGACAGCTACCCTTCATATAAAATTTAAAAGTAAGTTTTAGAGAATACATCAGAACAGAACAAAACAAAGCATGAACTCCCCTTTGGCCATGAGGAAAGCACACGCCTGGAGTTTTCATGCAGTTGGATGCCTAAGCCAACGGGGGCACGGGGCGATGCGTGGGGCAGTCTTAGAAACGGTTCAAGTCTGAAGCAGCAATTCCATTTGTCTAAGTGACGCGAGTGTTAAATTGTTAGTGTCACACTGTTGTAAATTGTGTCGTGAGCTTGCCGGTCTCCTCTGTGCACTGGAAACAAACTGAAGCACTCTGAAGCACAGCAAGCCCCCAGGCAAGTAAAGAGCAGGCTGAGACCGCCCCCAGACAGCGAGCTGGAGCCTGGGCCCCTGACACTCCACTGTGTGTGCTCGAGAACAGCACAGAGAAAGCTAAAACAAATAATCCAAATGAAAATGTTTGTTCCTGAGAAAGGTCAAGTTCTGGAAGCTTGTGCTAGCAAGAGCAAGGGAAGCTAACCTGAGTCTGTGGCTGCTGTCATAGCTCTGTCTGTAACTAGTATTGCAGAATGACCATTTCCTAAGTGTCCTGTCCTGTCCTCCCAGAAGCAGGAGGATTGCTTGAACCCATGAGCATAAGAACAGCCTGAACAACAGAGCTAGACTGAGTATCTAACAAAACAAAAAACTTTATTCTTTTACTAAAAGAATTTTGCTGTTATTACCAGTTTGCTTCAGCTGTGAAATTTGTGCTGTGAGCCACCTTTGGAGACACTTTAAAATTATTCTATTTATGTGTGGCCACAGTGCATATGTCCAGTAATACAACCCGGTGAAATGAATTCTTATAATCATCTAATGACCACTAAAACCAACATATAGAATATTTCCATTAATGCCAGGCAGTGGTGACGGATGCCTTTAATCCCAACACTCAGGAGGCAGAGGGAGGCAGATCTCTGTGAGTTCGAGGCCAGTTTGGTCTATAGAGTGAAGTTCCAGGACAGGCTCCACAGCTACTGAGAATACCGAGAAGCCCTGTCTCGAACAACAACAACAACAAAGAATATTTCCATTAACAAAGGAAGTTGTCCATGGTCTACCTTAGTCCGTAAGAACTCTGCCCGGGAAACCCCAGTCAGAAGTGACTCTCACGCGGTGTCAGCATAATTAGCTGCGTGTTTAACACTTCTTGGTTTGTGACTGGAGATTCTTGGAGGTGTTCACTAGTTAATGCAGGATTGAATGCACGTAGCGGCTGCACTGGCAGAAAGCAGCTCCAGCAGTGATGTGATTGTTAGAGTTATTCTGACCTGGCCAGTGTTTTTGAGGAATGCCTTTCTAGCTGAAAGACCAGGTGGCAATGTGTGGATATTATGTGATTTAAATATATATATAAAATCAGTGTTTCAGTCAGTTTGAGGAAAACAAAAGATACTTTTTTCCAATAATAAAATTAGATCATTCCACTGAAAATTTGAAATTTGAGAACCTTGTATCTCACTGTTCTTTCTACAGGACCCCAATAATTAAGGAGATTTCTGGTTAGATGTATGATAATATTAACTAATGTAGTTTTTTCATATCTTGCAGTAAAGGGTGTCATTGTTCAGGAAAGATACACTGCTTTCCAAACGGCCAGACTGGTACTAGTCTAAATTATGCTTTTATTGACTTGCTCCTGGTGCAAAATGGGACAAAAGAAGTTAGTGTCATCAGGAAGAAATGGTGACTGGTAGGATGTTAGCTTCCATGTGGAAGCTAAGGTTGTCAGCATCAATTCAGCAAAGAATCTTCCAACCTTGAGGGTGGCATCAGTGCTCTGTCTGTCCCACCATAGCCAGCAGTGTGGCCAACCAAAGGCCATTCACTTTAATCCCTAAGGACTTTGGCCAGGTGTGATGGCTTGTGTCTATGGTCCTAGGTATCAGGAGGCAGAGGACTGAGTTCAAGGTCAGCCAAGGCTACTTAAAAATAACTACATAAAAAATAAAAAGATTTTATTAAGCCCAAGACTAATAATTATGTAAATAGTTTCAATGCTGACCTGCATGAGGTGAATAAATGAGGCTTGTCCGGGGCGTGCGTGTGGATTAGCAGAAAGGGATTATGAGAGAAACGGGATGAAAATTACTGCTGTGTGCGTGCTTGCACCAATACATTCAGTAATCAACTTGTCAATCCTGCTGAACTCAGCTGTCATTAGATTGAGGTTTCAGGGGGCTGGAGAGATGGCTCAGAGGTTAAGAGCATTGTCTGTCCTTCCAAAGGTCCTGAGTTCAATTCCCAGCAATCACATGATGGCTCACAACCATCTGTAATGGGGTCTGGTGCCCTCTTCTGGCCTGCAGACATACACATAGACAGAATATTGTATACATAATAAATAAATAAAAAATAAATATTAGATTGAGGTTTCATCATATCTGTACCTGAAGTTTTGGAGAACTGACACCCTTAAAGTAGCAGATGTCACCGGTATGCTGTAGTCGCAGCCACTCAGGAGGCCAAGAGAGCAGGGGTCATTTCTGAAAGCAACCAGACTTTTAAATATTCTCTCGTAGATGCCTCTTATTTGGACCTTCTTCCATCTCTCAGAACTTTATTGACATATCATTCATAAAATGTATTTATGTTATTTGATGTTAACATAATAGCACATTTCATTTTTCAGTTTTCATTGTGTATAAGATAAAATTCTTTTTTTATATTTAACTTGTATCCCATGAGAATTTTGTATTGTTCCTGTGTGTAGTCAGCAAAGTTGATTTTGATCTCTCCCATTCTCTGTTTGCCCTTCTCACACTTGCTTAGGTTTCTGAACACTGTTCAGCAGAAATAGTGATGTTGAACATGGTTGTCTCAGGCCTATGCTGTGAAGGGTTAGCATTTCATTACAGAATCTAGTCATGTTAGAGGGTATTTGTATCATTTTTATAGTACAATTTTCTCTTTGAATAAAATGGACAAAATCTGAAAAAGAGCCAAAGTGATATTTTGTGACTCCTGTGTGCATTACCAGAGAGACTGGATTGAGCAGGCATGTTGGCACATGCCTGTGACTTGGGAGGCCTAGTCAGGGTATCATAAGTTCAAGGTCAGCCTTGTCTACGTAAGACCACAGTTGTCCCCATAGCCTCACATATTTGAACATATAGCCACTAGTTGGTAGAACTTTGGGGGGAAGATTAGAAGGTGTGGCCTTGTTAGAGGCATGGTCTTTGTGGTTTCCAAGCCCAGGACAGCACCAGTCTCGCTGCTCTCTAGCTCCAGTTTATGAATGAGATGTAAGCTCTCAGCCAGGCAGTGGTGGGGCACGCCTTTCATCCCAGCATTCGGGAGGCAGAGGCAGGCGGATCTCTGTGAGTTCGAGGCCAGTCTCATCTACAAGAGCTGGTTCTAGGACAGGTTCCAAAGCTACCCAGAGAAACCTGGTCTGAAGAACAAAACAAAAGAGATGTAAGCTCTCGGCTACTACTCAAGCTCCATGTCTTCCTGTCTGCTGCCTCGTTTCCCACCATGGTGGTCATGGACTCACCTCAGAGACTGTAAGCAGACCCCAGTTAAATGCTTTATTTTCTCAGTTGCCTTGGTCATGGTGTCTCCTCACAGAAATAGAACAGCAACTAAGAAACTCTGTCTCAGAAATCAAAATAAATAGTCGTTGAAGGGAACAGACCAAAGGAGTTGAAAGAATCAGGCCTTCGAAAACAAGAACTTATAAAATGACAGAGAGTGAAAGAGAAACAGAGGAGCCGCATCTGAGAGGTTGGTGGCTGTCAGTGGCTGTGTAAGCCCTGTACTCCGCACAAATAATGGGAGCAAAGGAATTTTTCAAAGGAAACGGAAATACGTGAAGGGCTGTGAATTCCCTGACCTCTTGGAAATTGTAGATGCGCGATTCCAGGCTGTTGCCAGGAAGAAGCAGTCTGAAGACACCAACTCTCTCTCCTCCCTGTGTTTGGGTGTTAGCTTTCGGTTTTGATAAACTAGACTTTGGAAAGGGGAGGGGATTTTTCAGGTTCCCTGTCAGCATGAGACCCCCGTCTCCCAGTAGCTCAGGCTCTGTGAGGCGTTTGTAGGACCCTTGCCAATAGACAGGAGGAAATGCTATCAGGAAGCCGTATTTCTTTATTAGCGGCAGGACGCTCAGCACTGTGCTAAGTGTCTCTGAGTGTCTTATCCCATTTCATCCTCCTTAATTAGGATCACAGGTCCATCTCTCAACATCCCAAGAAGAAATCCTAAGACACCTCGTTCCTGATGCTAGGAATTATCAAAAGTGCATTATGGTGACACCTCAGATGAGTCCAAATCTCTTTCTGCCCTACCTGATCACATATTCACTCCGAAACCACGTGTGCTGAAATGAGCCGTGTGGAGCCGAGAGAATCAGCTATTCGGGTGGTGCAAATGTGTGAATGCAGCTGGCAGATGACATTCCAGGACGATGAGTTCCCCTCTTGTCCTTGTTGCTTCGGGCAACAACTGACAGGCCTGACTGGTCATTGGCTTTCTAGTCCTGGCACTGATAGGAATGAAATTCTTAGTGTCACAGATACTTAAAAGCCATCGCTGTCAGGGTGAGTACAGACGGTGCTGGAGGGTCCTTCCTCCATGGAGATGTAATCAATATGCTCGGGAATTCTTGACCTGTACCTATAGTTATTTGGGCATTCTAAAATGATTTCCTGTTACACAAAAGATTATGTTCAGAGTACTGGGGCTGAGACCCCCCGATAAATAAATAAAAATAAAGTAGACAATAAATATAAAATAAATAAATCAATCAGTAAATCCGTAAATGTTGTCTGTGTTGCTTTTCGCCGTATGAAGGCTTTCAGGGTGATGGTGTCTTTGGAACTTTGGGCGGGAAGTTTCCGTATGAACTCTGAAACCTTCCTGATGTCTTGCAGAAGTCGTGGCTTTAACGAACAGCTTGTTGCTGTGAATTTTTCCAGTTTCTTTGACCCAAATACCTAGATTTGAATCGGGGCTTTAAATAACACTTCTGATTTGGTGTTTTCCATACCGTCAAGAACTCAGTCGAGTTAGTGGATTGGGCTGTGTGATCCAAGAACAGCCACAAGGACAAGGACGGAGTTCATTGTTCTGTGGACCAAATAGCATGAGATTAGTGATCAGGACCACTGTGCCACATTTAAACAGTAAAGTGGCCGGGCGGTGGTGGCGCACGCCTTTAATCCCAGGACTTAGGAGGCAGAGGCAGGTGGATCTCTGTGAGTTCGAGCCCAACCTGGTCTACAAGAGCTAGTTCCAGGACAGGCTCCAAAGCTACAGAGAAACCCTGTCTCAGGGGGAACAAAAAGACAGAAAGAAAGAAAAAGTGTAGGCTAGGAGAAGGGGAGGAACTGGAGGTCTGTCTCTGACCGGTCTCCCATTGCTTACCTTAGGGTTCAGCCTCTGCTTGTGACCCCTTGTGACCTCTTTGGGCTAGCTCAGTCGGTAGAGGCCTGAGTTTGATCACCAGGCCCCACATGATGGAAAGAGGGAATCATCTCCCACCTCCATATACCCCCGCAGTTCATGCAAAAATAAATGTAATTTTTTGAACAAAAGTGTCTTTGAGACTCCGAGTCAGCCCTTCACACTGTGGTTTACATGCCACAGAACACAGGTGTTCTAAACTGGATCACTTACTTCCCATCACACACGAGGCTTTTATCAGCGAGTGACTGGAAGTTTAACCGAGTCCTGGCTCCATTCCTCCTCTCAGGCCTGGGGTGCCCTTGGCTTGGGGTGCCCTTGGCTTGGGGTGCCCTTGGCCTGAGGTGCCCTTGGCCTGTCTTCCTTTATTAGGTTGGTCTTTATACTGTGGTCATTGTTCCTGTGTGAGTGACAGATATTCTGTGGAAAGTTCTATCATTCTATGAAAACTGCATGAGTTGGGCTGGGGAGATGGACTGGCTGTTCAAGGCTCTTGCTGTCTCTAGGAAGGGCCTGCCTCAGTTTACAGCTCCACGTCGTAACTCACAGCTCTCCATACTTCCAGTTCCGAGGACACCAGGCACACACATGGTACACATGCAGGCAGGCAGTCAGGCAGGCAGGCATGCAGGCAGGCAAAACACTCATAAACATAAAATAAATCTTTAAAAATTAGAAAAAAACCTGCATGTGTTTTCACAGAATGTTTCCTATTGAAAGTCAAGGTGTTACAGCCCCATGTTCGGTGGTACTCTGGAGAAGTTCTAGAGCATTGGTGCTACCACACTTCTGCTCTCTCAGGACTGGTGAACATACCATGAAGGAGGGGGGATCTTTCCTTCTGGCCGTGCTGGCTTGCCTTCCAGCTTTCCTTGAGGGACTCTGAAAATTCGTCATTTCAGCTAACCCGTTATGGCATAGGATGTTGACATGTGGGAATCTGAGCCAAGTTCTATTTAGCCCAACTGTTTTGGTTTTTTTTAAGAATTGTCAGAATTAGTAAGTCATTAAAAATTACCTGACTTTGGCTTATACTTTTGTCGTAGGAAACACCAAGAGAGGGTGCAGTCAGGTTTTGTCATGTTAAATGCAATCTTGAGTGTTCCACTTGGTGTAATTTGGAAAGCACCTCTCACTCTGTACATACCCTGTGTTAAGACTGCCCAGAAAAGCATGACGGAGCCTCCGTGGCTCCAGCTACTCTGGCGACCCAAGAGAAGAATTTTCCTGAGCTCAGATGGACTACGTGGGGACACTCTGCTTCAAAAGGAAATTTACATACATGTGAATTGATATGAACACGTAACACCCAAAGTTAAGCTTGATAGCAGCTGAGCCCCTGGTTAGTACTATCTCCTCTACATGGTTCATATTATTGCAGATACCTTAGTTAGAGCTTTCATAGCCACCAGAAGGGCATGATCCTGTGGCCTGAGGCACAGAGAATGTCCTGCACTGTCTGAAGCCGTCTGCTTGCCTCAGCCCTGGTCTCAATCTCTCTTTTTACTCGCTTCACTTTCTGTCTTCTTAAACATTTACTCTTGCATTTATTACCCAATATTAAAGTGTCTGGGGTATCATTTTCCATTCTAGATCAAGCTCAGATTCTTTAGATCCTATGGATTTCTAAACATAACAAGGACTCAGTAGAGTTACTAAATTCGACATTTCAGCCTGGAACATGGGAGTCAAAATTTTACATTTGATTTAAGTAGTAGCTACTTCTGGAATGGGAACTGAGCGACCACAGAGCAGTGAGAAATGGAAATCATCCCCTGAAATCTTTAGACTACATACATATATTATATGTGTAAAACAAAACTGATTTTTAAGTGCTTATAGGTAAAAAAAATACAGCTGAGGTCAAGGGACATGAAATGACTGTTGCCTGTTGTTGCATAGTGAGTGAGTGGTCACTCACTAGTGTGTGTCTGGGGCTTCTTTACCAGGATCTTAACTAACACCTCATTCAAGAGAACCTAGTTGTGTTCATGAAGTCATCAGGGTGAGAGAGAGTGTGTGTGTGTGTGTGTGAGAGAGAGAGACCTAGAAATTATGTTTTAATATGCACTCAGATTCTTTTATTTTTATCTTAATCTCATGTGTATGGATGCGTTTCTTGAGTCTATGTCCTGAAGATATCAGAAGAGGACGTCAGGTGCCGTGGAACTGGAGTCAGCCCATGTGGGTGCTGGGAATGAAACCTGGGTCCTCTGGAAAAGGGGCCAGAGCTCTTAACTACCTCGCCACCTCTCCAGCCCCATACAAACTTTTAGTTAACCACGTTCTATGGTGTACGGAGTATAAGTATATATATGTGTATATAAGTATATGGAGTATACACACACACTCGGTATTATTTACTGCACACACCATTTCCACTCTCAAACAGCCGCTGGCAAAGCTCTCTGGTGAAGCTTGGATGATGTTAGACTCTTGTCTCAGTGGCTCACTTGGGTTCACAAGCAGGTCACAAGGAGACCTTTAAGTTGTGATCAGTTGTTTCCAAGTAGGAAATGCAGTGTTGCAGCTAAGGGCTCTTCTCTTCCTACGAAAATGGTGGTTACTCAAGGTCATCCTTCTTTTCCGTCACCCAGTGGGAGAATGCAGACTGAGGAAATCATGTTTGCAGCTCACAGTTCCCCCTTTTTAGCAAGAGCTCAGAGCAAGGGGGGCAAAGTGACTCTGCTTCCCTGAGAAATATTAATTGCTTTTTCAAAATACGTGTTAACGCTTTTAAAAAGCCCAACACGCACTGATTCTAAATGGAGCTGACACCTTGCTCCTCAGCTGTGGAATAGCATCTGAGTGGGGCGTCCCGGGGGACTGCGGGCCCTACAATATTTATTACCGTAAAGATCGCAAGGCTCTCAGCCACTTGGACACGCGGAAAGGCCCTCAAGATCCCATCCTCGCGGCTTCTGTCTTCACATGTTAAAGTTATGGTTGCTTTTTGTCTCATCATAGTGCCTACTAAAAACTATTTTTCTGCGTCATCCTCAGACCATGTCATAGTGTTTATTTTCAGTAAGTTTAAGAAGGAATCCAGATATGAAAGTATCCCTGAGTTGTATGTAGGGCATGAGTCTAATCTTAGCTTTTGGGAGCAGAGGTAGACCTATCTCTCTGAACTCAAGGCCAGCCTGGCCTGTCTAGCCGCAGATACACAGAAATACCTGTCAAAGCAAACAACAAACCAAAAATAGACCTTAGACATAAATACATTCATTTTATCTCATCCCCTGGCCATTGATCTTTGCCAGCTCCTAGCCAGTTTTTATTTTTCCATTTTTTCCATTTGCAAAATGATAACTATGGCTGGTGTATTCAAAACACTAAGAGCTGAAGGGCTCTGCAGTAATCCGTCATCTGCTGTTACTGCTGGTGGGGTCCCACTGTAGTTCGCTTTAACACATATATTTTCAAGAATAATTGTGTTCAAGAACCTCCTGAGGCCTCAGATGTAGCTGAGTTGCTAGAGTGGTTCCCTAGCATGCAAAAAGCCATGGGCTTGATTCCCAGAACCAAAGAAACCATGCATGGTGGAAGTGGAGGGTTCAGAAGTTCAAGGTCATTTTTGTCTACATAGTGAATTCCAGGCCAGCCCAGGATATAGAAGGCACTATTGCAAAACAAAAGACAAAAACCTATTGATATATGTAAATTAGTAGATGCCCCTTTAAAAATTTTAATTCTGGTTGTTATCATGAAAAGTACTTTATAGTTTTTATTAACGTTTTTATTACATCTTCCTTTATTCATGAAAAACAATTTGGGCCAGCTTATTCAATAAGATATTAGTAACTTGCGTATAAGTCTTGAGTTCTGTGTTCCATATTAAATTATGCATGATAATTATGCAAATGGCACGTAATAGCAGACACTATTAGTTTGACTGCCTGACAGTAGGCGTTGCTGAACATCTTCCATCCTTTGAAAAATCTCATGAGATAATAGCAGTGTGATCATTTCTGTTTTTCAGGTGAAGCAGCGATTCAGAAATACTAAGTACACAATACCACTTCCTTTGAAAGGAGAACTCAAAAGAAATTATAATATTTGCTATGAGCATATTTTATATGGCTTTTCACTGAAAATGTAATTAGTAAATGCACTTTTAGAATGAAGAGATCTGCTCTGTGAATAAATGGGTTTTGTAGTAGGTGTAGGTTTGATTCCCATCCTCCAGTTCCTAAGAAGAGAGCGAAAGCACAGCAGCTGCTGTGCAGCTCTGGCTTCAGAGGACTCCACCTCTCTTTTAGCCTCAGAGCCACCAGGCTTGCACATGGAAAATAAATTCATGTGTTCTCACGTACGTGTAAAATAAAATAAATAATTTTTTAAAAAGATACTAAATGCCTGTCTCCTGCGTTTTGAGGATTATTAGAATATGACTTTTAAAAACTAAGGATTGCAGTTTAGACACCACAGGGCTCATTAAGTCTCTTTCTTGCATTCCCACAATGATGATAAAATACTAAAATCTTTAATTGCTTATGCATACATTGTGTACATATACAACAGGCTATACTGTTGTCCCAGCCAATCCTTGAGAAAACACAGAGGTGGCAGCTGTTAGGATGGTCCCCGGGGAATTCTGTGCCAGAGCCTATGTTAATCCCTGTGTGATTTGAAGATGTGTTCCAACAGGAAGTACTGGATTCAAGACATATATGTTTTTAAACATCAACACAGTTTTTCTCATCCTTAAACAAGGAAATCCATGAAGCCATTAAGATGACCAGAACAGTGGCCACTCTTCTGATTCAGACTGCTCACACTTCTGTGTCTCTTTGACCCCACCTTGTGTAGCCCTTTCTCCGCTTCTGCCTCTCCATCATTTCTCAGCGCCTGCCTTCTGCTTTTGATACTCTTGGTCCATGTCTGTACGTGGGAGTCTCCTGAGGCTGCTGGGTTTTCATTGTGGTCCCTAAATGGACAGATTTTTTCCTGGACTGGAAAACTCGGTTCCTGGCATGTATTTGGCATTTGGTTTTTCTCCTGGGTGGGACTGTTTGGGCATCCCAGTGGTGCTGAGGCGTCGGTGCCCTTGGTCCTGCTTTGTGAGGGGATGGCATTAGCGGTTTTAGCTCTTGTTGACCCTGCCCTAAGCCAAAGCTTTACAGCATTTAAAGTACAGCGCGGAGTTTTCTTATGATACATTGGAATGAAGGGAAAAAACTTCTCCAAAGTTACAAATGGTTTCATTTACCAAAATGACTGTTTCACTTGGAAAGTTTTGTCTTTTCTGTAGAAATTCCAGGAGTTGGGTGGGCTTGGTGTCCTGTCTCACACTCCACCCCTACCCACACATTTGTGTTAGCAGATGCTAAGAACTTTATTCCAGTTTAGGGGGAGGCAAAACCTTGAGCAGGGAATGATCAAGTCATACATCTCTGCATTTATTTAAAGAAACATTTTGAAAATACAAGTCTCTCGAACTTTTCCCACCTTATTTAACTAAATAAAGGAAAAAATTCAATTGAAATGAAAGTGAAAAGTAGCCAAAGGATTGCTATAGGATGACGGCGTCACCATGGCTGTTTGAGGACGCCTTGTTGCTGAGATCTGTGCCTTTCATCTGGTACTTGATTCCTTAGGACTCACGTGAGCACCATGACCTTCAACTGAGATAATACTTGTTGAAGAGTTCCCAACGCACTCCAGCCTACTTCTTCAAGGCATCGGAGACTAAAGAGATGAAATGTCTCTTCTCTTCACAAAGAAGAGCACTACTTTAACCTTTTCTCCTAGGTCTGGGGAGAAGGTTCAGCAGTTCAGAGCACTCGCTCTCTCCTTGATTCCCAGAGCCCCTGTCTGGCTCCAGCGACTCAGACTCCCTCTTGTGGCCTCCACGGCACCTGCACTCACACTGCACATAACTGTACAGGCATATACAAGCTTCTGAGGAGTCCACTGTTCCATTTTTAGGTAGCGTAAGTCCTGTTTGGGTTGTGTCATAAAGCCAGAAGTAGCTGAGAAATGGAAGCTTTGTGGAGATTTTGTTAGCCTGTGTTCTGTAACATGTAATTCCAGAACCCGCTATGGTTTGCTCCCGCTGTTGGCTCAGCTATGGCTTTCTTCATGAAGCCACCCCCCCCCCGTCTTTTTCTTGCTTCCCTTCTCATGGAAAGAAAACAATGAGTTGTGTGCTGTTTAAATGTTCTCTGCTAATATTTATTAAAAGCTGCCCTGTCACAGGGCACAGCTTCTTGGAACACTGCCTTGTACCAGCCCAGTTTTCCAACCAGGTGGTTTAACCCAAACCTGA